>NC_132791.1:104435500-105055250 GCF_048418805.1 Vulpes vulpes
GCATGGCTTAATCTACGAGTGTAACATAGAAAACAATCATTCTCCAATTTACATTCTAGCCTAGATCTCTTTGCTGAGCTATAGGACACTCCAACAACATACTCAACATCTCCTCTAGGTTATTTCAAAAATTCTTTATATTTTACATAGCCAAGACTAAATTCAAGATTTTCCTTCCTGAATATGGTCCTGTGCCACTAAATGACACTGCCTTCCATCCACTTGTCATCCTTGACCCTGTCCTCCTCTACCATCCAGATCCCTCCTGTGGTCCCATTGATTTTACCTTTTAGAGCATCAGACTAATCTATTCTTTTCATGTTCCATTTTCTCCTTCCTGCTACACCCTAGTCCATCATTTCTCATCCAGATGACTGCAATCGTTTCCAAAGGATCTGTCCATGCCCAAAATTTCTGTAATGAATCCTGTATGAAGAAGCAAGGAAACCTTTTTGAAATGCAGATTCAACCATCACACTTTGCTCAAAATCTTATGATAAAGAGCAAGTCCCTAACATGACCTATCAATTCTCCAATAAGTCAAAGGCAAAAAGTGTCAGCCTGGCCTGCCTCCTCCTTTCCCACCACTTGAATGTTGAAGACTTAATCTCTAATACTTCAGAACATTATCTTATTTGGAAATAAGGGCTTTGTAGTCCTGATTAGTTAAATCAGGATGAGGTCATACTAAAAGGAGTGTAGGTCCCTGGTCTAATCTGATTGGTGGCTTTATAAAAAGGAAATATTAAGACAGACACATCCAGAATGATTAGCTTCCACAACTGAGGAACACCAAAGATGTCCACCCAATCACCAGAAAGTATATGAGAAGACTGGAAGAGATTTTTGTTCACAGCCCTTAGAAGGAACCATCCCTACTGTCACTGTGATCTCAGACTTACAGCTTCCAGGATTGTGAAATAATACATTTCTGTTATTCTAAGCCACCCAGTGTGTGGTACTTTATCACAGCAGCCCTGTCAAACTAATACACACACCATGTTCCTCCTCACTCTTCCTTTTTCTGGGACTTGCATTTCTCCTCCTACAACAGAGCATTATCCGTCCTTCTGTCTGTAATGCTTTCCCTCTCTTTTACTTTGCTAACTCCCACTAATTCCCCTGTTCCCTTCCCAGTTAAGAAAAGGCATCCCTGAGGAAGACCACAGCCTAAAGAAGTTTTGTTTATCATTCAATTTGTTTCAGCGTATAATTGTGCTTCATTCATGCCATTCCCTGACTCTGTTAAGATGTGTCACTGCACTGTTGGGGATTTACCCCAAAGATTCAGATGCAATGAAACGTCGGGACACCTGCACCCCGATGTTTCTGTCAGCAATGGCCGCAATAGCCAAACTGTGGAAGGAGCCTCGGTGTCCATCGAAAGATGAATGGATAAAGAAGATGTGGTTTATGTATACAATGGAATATTACTCAGCAATTAGAAACGACAAATACCCACCATTTGCTTCTACGTGGATGGAACTGGAGGGTATTATGCTGAGTGAAATAAGTCAATCGGAGAAGGACAAACAGTGTATGTTCTCATTCATTTGGGGAATATAAATAATAGTGAAAGGGAATATAAAGGAAGGGAAAAGAAATGTTGGGAAATATCAGGAAGGGAGACAGACCATAAAGACTCCTAACTCGGGGAAATGAACTAAGGGTGGTGGAAGGGGAGGAGGGCGGGTGTTGGAGGGGAATGGGTGACGGGCACTGAGGTGGACACTTGACGGGATGAGCACTGGGTGTTTTTCTGTATGTTGGTAAATTGAACACCAATAAAAATTAATTTAAAAAAAAAAGATCTGTCACAGTGTAGGAAAACAAAAAATTATTTGCTATTTGAATGAATGAACGAATGCTTACATAATAAATATATATTCTGGATTGATTTAAATGTAAGCCCAGGAAGAATTAATTGCTCACTCTTCTATATTCTCCTAGTGGTTTATGATTCCCACAATTATAGAATTGGCCACGTTACCTTCTATTTATTTATCTTAGGTGTCTATCTCATACTGTGTCACCCCCTTAAGACTATGACTTCTTTGAGCCTTATGTTCCCAAACCCAGTACTAATCTGAAACCTACTGAGCACTCACCAAATATTTGCCGAACTGAATTATGTAGAAATTATAGGGAACAATGAACTGCAAAATGCTTAACAAATGTAACAGATAATTATTACCAAATGACTTGAATTATTTTCCTCTACATGAAGAAGTTTTTAAATTTTGCTGCTCCTGGTAAGTAAAATTATGCCCGGTAAGTTCTTCTGTTCAGCCTCAAGCTTATGTGGAAGGAAATTAAATGTCTCTTCCTCAGATTCATTTATAACTCACTCCTCAGCTGATGTGCTCTACAATGCCTTTTGAGAATTCTTTTCAATTCTCTTTATCCTCTTATCCTCCCTCCTCCCTTAGATGTTTGTAACCCAGGGGAAAACAAAGCACTTAAATGCAAGTAACACTGTAATCATACATAGCGTTGAATTGCACAAGGAACAAACAGAAACTAGAAAGTCTTCCACTTAATCTCACATCTTCCTGACTCACACTCTTGTACTTGGACATTGTAAATGTAAACAGAGGCCAAAGTAACACCCTTTTACACCTAAGGTTAACTATTGAAATCCATTTAGTTTCATTTAATATAAGTACATCTCTTACTCAAAGTTTTTTTTAATAAGAAAATGCTCTTTTCAATTAAGCAATGATAACATTAATAGTAATTTATATTTCTACATTTCTTTTTATCCAGGTTTTCCCCAGGCACTTTAAAAGGCTGTGTTCTGTTATACTAAGATTGAGCAAGAAGTATTATCGCTAGTTAACAGAGGACAGAAGCAGATTCTTGTTAATTAGAACTTGTCACAGGTCATACTGGTGGTTCACAACAAATGCCTTCCTTCAACCAAGATGTAACGTGCATCTCCTATGGACCAGATGAGCTGAATATGTTTATAATTTAGTTTCTCCCATTTCTTTTTTTAGACATTGAATTTATTTATTTATTTGAGAGAGACAGAGAGCATGAGAGAGAGTGTGTGCACGAGACAGAGAGAGAAACAGAGGGAAAGAAAGACAGAGAGTGAGTGAGAGAAGAGGGGATGGGCAAAGGGAGATGGAGAAGCAGACTCACCGCTGAGCAGGGAACCCCCCCACCCCTCCCAATGCAGGGCTCCACCCCAGGACCCTGAGATCATGACCTGAGCTGAAGGCAGATGTTTAACTGACTGAGACATCCAAGCACCCCTTGTTTCTCTCATTTCTAGTTCCATACTCAGGTAATACCTTGGCCATTTAATCTTCCACTGAAAAGCAAACCCAAGAGAGTTAGATCAATTCAAAGAAGTTGTGAGTGACTACAGGGTGAGAAACTGTTTGGATTCTGCTCTGTCTCCAGTGGCCAAGTTTTCTTTTATCCAATGTTGGAAAGGAAATCACCCTCTAATCAAAGACGAATGTCCATGGACTCAGGAAGTCCTGTGATTATCACCATCAGTGCAACTTACCTCCCAAGTAATATAATTTCTTCCTCGTTCTTAACACGAACTTTGAGGTGCCTCTGTGAAACCCAGACTCCTATTGAATTAAAGACCTAGTTCACTTGTCTCCTTTCAGCATTAAAAAGAAAAAAGAAAAGAAAAGAGAAAGCTACTACTCTGGCTGAAATGGATATTGCCTATTAGTCTCTTCACAGAGATTTTCTTGTGTGTGTGTGGCTTTCCTTTTAAACATTTATATATTAGAGACAGAACACGGAGGTGGGTGTAGAGGGAGAAGGAGAGAGAGAATCTCAAGCAGGCTCCATGCTCAGCATAGAGCCCAAGGTGGGGGCTCAATCTCAGAACTCTGAGATCATGACCTGAGCAAAAATCCAGTCCCTTGCTTAAACTGACTGAGCCACCCTGTGACTTTTCTTTTAAACCTTTCTTTTGGAAAGAAAATCAGCCCTTCAATTTAGGAAACTACCTTGGGGTACTTGGGTGGCTCACTTGGTTAAGTGTTAAATTCTTGGTCTCAGCTCAGGTCTTGATCTTCCGGTCATGAGTTTGAGCCCCACATGGGGCTCCATGCTGGATGGGGCCTACTTAAAAAAGTAAATAAATAAAAACCCATCTCTTTCTTCAATTTATTTGCCTTGATTTCCCCTTTCCTATCTGCCCTGTGCTATGGAATAGGATATCATTAAGCCTGTGGAAGGCAGTGAGCCCTCACTCAAATATAGGCATGCATCTGAACTGCACACAGAAAGAACACGTGACATTGACACTATGAAAAACGATTCATCCGAGAGTCTTCTACTTCCCTTCCCCTTATCAGTTACTCATTCAAGACACTGAAACCAGCTGTTATGAGGGGCTGATATTTGCTTTTCAAAAGAAGAAAAGCTCCCTCTGTACACACATTCTTATTCTTCCTACTGATTCAAGTGTTAATAGTATTTGACAGGTTGGTAATTTGTTTTTTTTTTAAACCATAATTCATTTAGTACTGTTCTGCTTGGTTATTGTACATTTTACACGTTGGTGCACAGAAAACATTGTTTGTTTGTTTTTAACAATTCTATCCCTTGCAGTTATCATTCATTCAAAAGGGTTGCATGAGAGTCTTTGGGGACAGGAGGTGCCAGGAGGCCCAGACAAGGAAGAAAATGAAGAGAGGGTGAGAAGAGGAGCAGGGGAAGGGGAGATGGGGACAGAAACACAGACAAAAGGGATCTTTAAATGGGGTGACAGCTGCATGAGGAAAACAATGCCTGTGAGGAAGGAAATGACAGAAAAGTACCAAAACTCAGTGCTCTGCAGGTACAATGGACTCTGGCCCACACTCTGTCCCACCACTGAAATGATCAGAGAGATGTCTCAACATCCCATGTTTTTTCTGAGAGAGGCAGGAAATGGCTCCTGCATATCCCACAGCACAGTTACACAAAGGTGGGAAGAGAGAGGAGCCCCACAGCACGTATCTGAGATTTCTGTCTCCACAGAAACTGGTTCTACTTGCCTTCTTGGGATAAGAATGGAAGTGAGTCTGGAAAAGCTCTTTAAGCTTTACCTCCTCTCTAAACTGTCATGAACCAACCCATGACGTCAGAACCCCCAGTGTGCTCAAACCCCAGGAAATGGAGTCCAAAGAAAGGGAGGAAAAGGGCAAAGATCTCCCTCTGAGGAGCCTTTCTTCCAGGGGAGCATTCAGACCACCCTGCCAGATGTGCAGAGCACAACACACACTTAAAACCACATATGCCACTGGGGTGCCTGGTGGTACAGTCGGTTGAGCTTCTGACTCTTGATTTTGGCTTAAGGCGTGATCTCAGGGTCCTGAGATGGAGCCCTGCAGTGGGCTCAGTGGGGCATCTGCTTGAAATTCTCTCTTTCCCTCTCCTGTGACCCCTCCCCCCCAAATAAATAAAATCTTTTAAAAAATTGGCCATTTATTGGGCACTCACCAAGTTCCAAGCATTGTGCTTTTTACTTTGCTTCATTTTTCTAAGCAAATATGATCATTCTCCTTTTGAAGAGATAAGGAAACAATGTTTGAGAAGTTAAGTATTTGTTTATGACCATAAAACTAGTGAGGGTGAGAATATAAACTCAAGACAAATTCTTACTGCAAAATGTAAGTCTATGCCGGGGTGCCCACCTCACTCCCTGAAGCTTACATGGAAACAGGAAAGAGTGTCACTTGGCTTGGAGCTCTGGGTTAATAAATACAGCATCTTTTACAGAGCAGGGGACATCCTCCTGCCTGACCACAGGAAAGAGTATGTCTGTGACTAAGGATCCTACCTGTCAGTGGCTTTAGAATAGAAGCCAAAGTCACCAAAGGAAACAAGAGCAAGGGACGAGTTTCCAGTTCCATTAGGAAATGGATCTGCTGATGCTCCTGCTCAGCTAGGACACCCTGGATGGTGGGCAAGAACAGAAACCTGGAGAAAGTGGTTTTCTTGTCCCAGTGTGATTGTCTTCCTGGCCAAACAAAGGGAGAAACCATGTTTCTCTGTGCTCACAGATGAAATGAGAACAATAATCTCTACTTCTCATTTCCTTACAATTTTAGGAGAAAATCCCTCACCCACTAGAGTTGAAGATGCACAGCCCTATCTCCTGGCAATTCCACATCTAGGGTTGTGCCTTTAGAAAGACTCAGGTGTGTGCATGAGGATCTGTGAACCCCAGATATGACAGGCAGCAACATTTATAACAGCAAAGTGTATGCCAGCAACTAAACATCCTCCAACAAACAGGGAGGCACCTTATTGCGACTTATAGACTTATCATAGGGCAAAATATGGTGCTCAAGATAAACATTGAGGATCTTTAGCTCATGTTTCAAATAGAAGAATGTTACATATAAAACTCTTGGATTAATAAATACACATGGCATAACTTTGTGTAGGCTTAAAAGCATACCAATAGTATTTTACATTGTTGAGTGACACACACATCTGTGATAGAAATATAAATGAATGTCTGGGGATGATGATACCAAATTTGGAAGGGTTTTGAACTCTGTGGGGAAGGAGAGGGGCTGAATGGACCAGGGAAGGCCTCTCTGGGGAGCTTACCTGAATGAGTGCATATTTTTCTGTTAATCTGGGTGGTAGATACACTGATGTTCATTTTCTGCCTTTCTCGCTCTTTTGTATGTTTGAAATCTTTCAAAACTGATATTTTAATTGAAAAATATATAAAAGCAAGCACAGAAGCTCCTAACAACCAGCAAGCCACAGCCACTGGGGTGAGTAACTCCAATCCCCAGAGAACTGGGGCATGGAGCAGGCATGAGGTCCATGTGGGGCAGGCTAGTGCCACTTGGAATCTCAGGTGGCTTTTCTTCTCGGTAGAACACTGTGCTGCTTCGGGTGCTGGAAAGGTGTCCGGAAACAGAGATGTAATGCAGGAAACACAGAGGGAGCAGAGACTGAAGATGGAGAGCTCAGATCCAGCGGATAAATGAGAGGAGGGGCCCTGGTTAATCTCACCAGGCTGTTGTGGTTGAAAGGACCCACTTTGCTCCCAAGCAGCCGCTTATGTTATTATTTCTCTCAGCGGGTTTCAAGCTGCCTGCAATTCTCTGTTAGTTAATAAGAAAAGTGAGAGATGCAACAATTGCTTTTGCTTGGCTGGCTTGTAAAGGCTTTGTCACTCAAAAATGGAACAAAGGCCCTAATAACACCCTGTGCTGCAAAGGCAAGTGTCAGGGAACAGACCAAAATCAATTATCTGGGTGAAATTCAGAGACAGGAGGAGCGGCACACACGCGCACAGCAGCCTCCACACCACATAATCCCATTAACAGGGTGCTGCTGCTCTCACGAGAGGGCAGAGCCACACAGGAAAATTATAATTAAAAGTAAATAAAGGGAAACGAGCCCCTGGTGCCGTTTGTCAAGGCCCTGAACGTAAACGCGGTCCCAACAGATAGTGGCATGGTTCTCAAGTGGCTCCTGGGTGGGGTAAGCTTGGAAAATGGGCCCAACTCGGCTTGTTGGCTAATCCTGCTTGTTAGTGATGTTTAGTAACAGGGTAAGGGATTTGGCAGGTGCTCGTGGTGTCCTGGGAGCCTAGCAAAATGTTCCCGACACAGATATGGGCTGCTTCGGAGATTTTCTATGTGACTCTCTCTTGCTCAATAAATATTTAGGGAAATAGGTACCGTGAAAAGAATGAATGAATGAATGAATGAATGAATGAATGAATGAATGAACATGACTGCAGAATGTGAAGGTGAATGTTCCACTGGAATTTTCCCTTGAAGCAACACCTAAGAATCATCTCGGACATAGTCTATAAATTCCACAGTCCAGACTTGGCCTGAATCAAGTAAATCAAAATTTCTGGGGAGTGGAATCCTGTCTTCAGCAGGTTTACGTACTCTTCCAGGTGACTCTAAATGCAGAGCCAGGGTTGCACACCTTCAATCTGTGTTGTCTCTCACCTCGGTTGTCTTCTTTGGTTGGATTTATAGGTTTTCGTCACGGAATTATATGGTACCAGAAGCAGCCAGAAGATAATTAGGACAAGTAGGGTCTGTTCTCACCTCCATCAACAACTAGTTTGGTGACTTTTGGCAAATACGTTAAACTTTCTGAATCTCAGTGTCTTGGCCAGGGGCGGGGTGTGGGCTCTGTTGACCAGATACCTTCACAGTCCCTTTGGGTTCGACAGCTCTATGACCTTGAAACTCCATGACCCAGAATTCACATAGAACAATCAACACAAATGTTTACCGAGTGCCTTTTCTGTGTACTCTATCCCTGCGGGGAGATTAAAGATGTGTACCTAATAAGAGGCGGAGGTAAGGCCCCATAACTCTTGCTATCCTCTACATAGGGGCTACACAGACGATCCGTAAGTGTGGATGAGCAGTAGAGACAAGTGCTGTAGCAACACACTTTGACACTATTATTATTTACCTCCAGCAGCCCCAGCTACTGACAATTCCTGACATAGGAGCGTTGGTTGAATGATTGAATGAATGAATGAATGAATGGCACCTCTAATGGGTAAATCAAAGTGCAGCTTGCCTTTGGAAATTGAGTATTTCTGCCTCACTAGATGTTAAATAATCACTCTCCTCACACCTTCCCAAGAGGGAAACTGCTGCACTGAATTGTGCTCAATGGTTTCTAATATCCCAACCCAGCTACACAAGTCCATGGATTCTATCAATATGCAAATGTATGGCTTCAGAGCCAAGACGGGTATCGCTTCTCTTCCAGGAAGGATACGTTTGCACCTAGTGAGATTTTAGTCTATGTCAGTAGGTAGAGATCCTTATAGTTCCTCAAAAAAAAAAAAAAAAATCTCGTATTTCATTTAAATGTGTTTCACCCATTTACTAAAGTTAGTAGGAGAGGGTCTGGGTTGAAATCAGGTAGGTCAGGGGTAGTGGGAGCCCCTCTGCAGACATCCGGACAAGATAGAAGAAAGCCATTTTAAATTAATTCCCTGAAAATCATGACAAGGACGCATTGCAGCGGGAAGAGGGGTTCTGAAGCAGGGAGGGAGACTCCAGGTCACTGTGCCTCTCAGACTCCTTCAGCTGATGCCTGTTGGGTGCAAAAACCTGCTAATGTGTGAGAGTAAAGAAAGTGCAGAGTGTTCATTGTAAACACCGCAGCCTATCATTTTCAGTGTTGTTGGTGATGAAAAATCTCTTTGGAAGAAAACACAGTCAAGAGGATTCACCCTTATTTGCAAAGACAGTAAGTGGTACAACTCAAATCTGGCAACACTAACTGGCACCAGCCCCATCTACTGCTCAGTGCCTGTGAGGTTAGGAAAATATCCAGAAGTTACTCAGTATAGGGGCACATGGGTGGCTCAGTTTGTTAAGCGTCTGCCTTTGGCCCAGGTCATGATCCCGGGGTCCTGGGATGGAGCCCCACTTTGGGCTCCCTGTTCAGCGGGGAGTCTGCTTCTCCCTTAGCCCCTCTCCCCCTTATGCTCTCTCTGTCTTTCAATAATAAAATATTTTTAAAAAATGTAAAACAGAAGTTACTCAGTATAAACCCATGACGAAAGAGGCAGTGGTGGGTGTCAAGTCAGTGCATGCAAAGGCTGGTGGTTATTGTTAATTCGAATTGTGCGGCCAACACCTTGGTGCTAGACAGTGAGCTGATTCAGGAAAGTAGGACCAAGGGGGTGGAAGGGGGCATGCAGAGCAGATCACCAGTGCAGATGCTCAGCACCCACTTCCGGAACAACCTTTGAAAAGACCCAAGTACATGCTGCACATAAAATGCTAAATAGCACATAATCAACACTATCCAAGTCCTAGGATATTCAAATTGGCTCTCCTGCCTCTTTAGGTCATTGGCTAAGAGATGCCAGAGCAGCAGCAAATCAGACCTGGCAATTCAGCTTAGAAGTGCTGCTCCTGCCATGCCCGGTAGGAGTCAAGGCTAGTTTGAGGTCAGGCTGAGGCCAGCTTCCCATTCCTAATAAAACAAAAGACTGAGAGAAGCAGTTTTAGGATCAAGTGTTTGTTTTTAAAAATCAGCTCCATCCATTAAATTCTCATTCTCCCTAAATCCCTAAAGATGATTTTATATTTTAAGCCGATCTGTTCTGTGTGAAATGATTCTTGGTCTTAAATGTCATGTATATACCCTAAGGTCATATTGCTTGGGGTGCAGTAGTAATGAATCAGATACATTATTAATACACAAGTATAATGACACACTTGAGTCTTTCAGGGAAATTCGCACAGGTACACAGAGTACTCAGAACAGCCTGGATGTGAATGCAAAGGAGGTTCTGAGGAATTCAGGTGGAGACTCACCTCGACATACTGAAATTAAAACCTGAAACGATAGACCCAGCAAGACCAAAATTAGGTGATGTGTCCTCATGTGCTCCTGGGTTTCAAAATGCCTACACAAACTGTAGCCCAAATAACTATCTGGAAATAGATGCTATGCCATACGGGGAGGAAAAAAAAACCCAGTTAAAACTTTCAGGGAGGGTTAGGTAAAGTATGTGGAAGTTGCAGGTACAATCGGAAACCCACTGAGATTACAGAAAACTAGAGAGCACGAAATCAACACCATCCAATTAATGGACATCCATTGCCTCCTAGGTTTTAGGCTATGCTAAGGATGGACCCTTGCCTAGAAACTCAACTCTAAGTGTTTAAGCTGAAAGGAGCCTCAAATGGTGCATGGCCTTTTTTGCTCTGCACAGGTCTCCCTTCAAGACCACAGACCTCTAAAACCCTTAACCTCTAAGCCCTCTAATGTGATATGGAAAAACGCCAGCTCAGTCAATCTCGGGGGTAAGCCTCCATGACTCAGGTTCTTCACCTGTCAGTGATGTGTTGGACTAAATAGTCTTAAACCCCTCTTCTAGTTTCACATCAATAAAAGTATTTCCCCACCTAGAAGTGCATTGCTTTTGTCTTTATATTAACAAAACCTCTAAAATATGGAGTAGCTGAGAAGGGACATTCCCCAGATTTTGCAAAAATGTCAACTTTCTCTTTTCAGGACATTGGTAAAACTATCATTCTAGGTAATCTTGGGGGTGACTAGTGTTTGAGGAGTGCTGGAGCTGGGGGACAGACACTGCACACCCCAAGACTCTGTGAAAATGTTAGATGATGTGGGATCAGTGCATCTGAGATGCATTCCCAATGAGTGACTAAGCCTCAGATGTTTCCCTCCGTGGATTCACTTGGTGTGATCCAGAATAAATCCTCTTCTGCTTCTGTGTCTCTGGGTGTAGCCTTAGTTCTTACATAATCCACAAATGTAGAATTTTCCAGCCACTAATGAGAGCACTTCACATTTAGAAATAGGAAAGCTTTCTGAATTGTAAATAAAGGAGGAGAAAAGAGAAGATAATTCAGTTGGGTTCTTAAAATGTTGAAATGGAAACAACTACCTCTTTGCCAGATCTCTCTTCCCATTCCTAACTACTGGCTCCCCTGGTGCACAACCCCCCACAGCCTTCATCTCCAAGGCTCAGAGACACTGCAGCCCAGCCCTGCCCACATGCTGGAATCTGCTCCTGCCACCCAAAAGGAAGCAAGATTAAAGGCTTAATCCTCCTGCAAAGCTTCTTAAGTGTTTCTATCAGGGTCAGCTCAGTTGGTGCTTACTCAACCTGCCTCTGGAAAATATCCCAATTTAGGCCCCTCTGCTGACTGTCAAGTTGAAAGAAATGAGAGGCTGGATCCTGATCAGGAGAGGGGCTGGGAGACATAAAGGTGGCAGGAAACCACTTTATGGGGAGGAACACCAAGCCATTCCCTTTGCTTTGAAGATAGGTTCTCACTTCCACTCCCAGGAGAATTTTGATTTTATCCTGGGTCTTGGCTTTGTTTCTCCATCTCAAAGGGATTCTTCAAAGGTATCTGAAAAACATTCTTAAAGAATTCTACCAATATATTTTGAGCACCTACTGTGTTTCGGGTGCTATGCTTGGAGATTGCTACAAGCAAGAGAAATAATGGCTGCTCTCACAAAGCACAACCCAGAAGGGACACAGCCACTGTGATAAACACCTACAATAGGCCATAATATGGTAAGTGCTGTGATCAGGGGGTTTGAAAAGCTATGGAAGCATGTAAGTGGGTCATAGGGCAGAGTGTAGTTGGGTTGGAAAGCTTCCCAGAAAGAAGTCATATTTAAGCTCTAAACCAACAGATAAATTGTAGATTGCCAGTATCAGCATAAAGGCGGGGGAGAAGGGGACAGGGAAGTAGCAATAGGTAACAAAGAGGCCATTGGGAATGAAGGGTCACGAAGGTTAAGAAGATCCTTCTCAGCCAATTAGAGTTTAAGCTTCATCCCCTCCTGAGGGCAACAGGAAAGCAGCAAGATCACACTTTTATTTTAACAAATTGCTGATTGCTGAGTAGGGAGCACACTGGTGAAGAGAAGAAATGAAGGAGGACCATCAGAAGCCATTGCCCATAATGTGTTGTTATGGAAGATGGAGGCATTGCTAAGGAAAGGTGCTTGGTTCTGAGAGGCATTGGGAGGGGGAATCCTCAGGCCTTACTTGGCAATTGTCTGGATGTAATGGAAGAGAAAGGAATCGAGAGGGAATCCAGGCTTCTAAACTGGAAACCAGGGTGGACGCAGCAATGCAGAACAAGGAACAGATGTGGAAGCGATAGAGACTTATGAGCAATGCGTGAGACATGGAGGTTAAGTGCAGAAAGAGGCAAGAACCTGGAGAGCTCTTAAGTGGGGGTGCATCTCACTTCCCCATCTCATTTTGGAGTTTTATTCTATTTTTCTCACATTTTCTCTTCATTGGATTGAGAGCAGGGCCAAATTTAGGAGTGCCTCTTAGGATCCAAGCCATTGATAATTTTTGTTTTCTGCTTTTTTTTTTTTTTCTCAACAACGAGTGGGGAGGAGTGTAAATGTACTGCCATCTGAAACTGCACGGAAGGGTTCTGGAACCTTTGTTTTCACATGCAATGCAAATGTTTGATAAGAACATATTTGCGTGGACTCACAATCTGGTCTAGCAGAGAACCAGGTGGGGGAGGCACCTAGAGGGAGGGAGGCTGAAGGAGGAGAGCCAGGTGTGAGTGTTCATAGCAGCTTTGTTAATGATCTGGAAGGGGAAGTAAACTGCACATTCATGAAGTTTTCAGCTGAGTAGCAAAAAAAAAAAAAGAGAGACACAAGGGAAAATAGCAAAATAATTGGTGTAAAACCCAAGTGGCGAGCAGAGAATAGGGATGATGTGTACCTACTTTTGTTTTGGTGATTTATTACAGTGGGACCACATCTTTTCTGAAGAGAGATGAGAAGAGCGCTCTATTAGGGTTTCTAGGAGGTACATTAGCTCCATAAAGGTACCGTGTTGTGGTTCATTCAATGTTTCATTAGGTGTTAAATGACAGATAATAATAATATTATTAATCATACATGGCTAACATTTATTTAACTCATATTGTGTGCTTGACATCAAGCTAAGCACATTATCTCTTTTAATATTTGATGAAGTCTCTGAAGGAAGCAGTGTTACACATGAGGGGAATGAAGGGCAGGGAGTGAGTGACTCATCCAAGATCTTACGACTATCCAGTGGCAAAGATGAAATTAGAACCCAGGTCTCTGTGATACCAGATGTTCTGGTCCTAACTACTACCTGACACTGCCAATAGCAACGCTGAGATAATATTGTGGCCAGGTCCTTAGAAGAATAAACGATTATTGTGTAGAGCTGAATGAAGCTGAGAATTATAACACTATTTTGATTTTATTGGTGAAAATCCATAAAAGTCTATGTAGGTGAGCTACTGATACCAGAACTCCCTAGCTTCCCATCTGCAAAATTTACCCATAAAACCCTCTTACACATTCTTTAAGATCAAGGTCAAATACCTTGAAAATACCTTTTCTGTGGAGCATCCTGGACTCTGGCAAAGAACATAAATTCCTCTGCTCTCTAGAACCCCAGTCCATTCCTTATAAAAATTCAGTTTATGATGTGTTGGCAATCATTCTATACATAGAGATACAGGTGTCGACACACATATAAATATATATATATATATAATATATAAATTTATGTACATATAATATACATATTTATGCATAGTTGTATACAAAATGGGTATAATAATAATGGTTAATAATAATAATATGGTTAATATTATTAATATTATTAATAATAATGGTTAATAATAATAATAATGTATGTATATGTATACATATGTGTATAGTTATTTATCAGTAGGCATATATGTAAGTCTTCCTCATTAGTTTATGAAGACGTTTATATTATTCATCTTTGTGTTAATAATGGTTAATAATATTAATATTATTAATAATAATGGTTAATAATAATAATAATGTATGTATATGTATACATATGTATATAGTTATTTATCAGTAGGCATATATGTAAGTCTTCCTCATTAGTTTATGAAGACGTTTATATTATTCATCTTTGTGTTCCTATCACCTAGCAAAGTGCCTTGAACTTAGGAGGTTCTCAATAAATATGTTTTGGAGGAATGAAAGGACGATCGGATGATAAAATATGGA
Organism: Vulpes vulpes; assembly: GCF_048418805.1. Taxonomy (NCBI): domain Eukaryota; kingdom Metazoa; phylum Chordata; class Mammalia; order Carnivora; family Canidae; genus Vulpes; species Vulpes vulpes. The sequence continues at coordinate 104,450,033 of NC_132791.1, forward strand.
TGCTATTTACTAACATATAAAATTAATTTGCTGTCATGATAACAGTCAACTGGTATTGAGAAATACATAAAAACATTAAACTGAACTGACAAATACTTTTGGCAAATCCTTAGTCCTAAATATTATGTGCTTAATTATAAGAAATGAGCATCATGAAAGGTATGGCTTTGATGACATTATTACTGTCAACGTGTCTTTCTAACCACACAGTTGACGATTGTATCCAGAAGTAAGACCCAGCTTGTTAAAGGCAAATCCATAGATAGGGCAATTCTAAAACCTCATCACATGTACCAAAGGAACCTATGGTGGTCATGGTCTACACCACTTGAACAGCCATGTAGCCAGGCTCTTCGGGATACTGATGGTTTCTTTGAACTCCTCTCTTGACTCTCTCTTTTCAAGTGCTTCTGTGTCCTTGCATCATGCTACTGGCATATCCTTGAATTATCCACTCTTTCTCTCTCTCTCTCTCTCTCTCTTTTTTTTTTTTTTTTTTTTTTTTTTTTAATTATCCACTTCCTTACTCTGGACACACATCCACCTTTTTTTCCCGCTGGTAAAATCTGCCCTTTCTACTTTGCTTTGCTACCTTCAGTCTTGGTTCAGACACTAATTCCTCCAAGAAGTCCTCCCTATTTATCTGACAGCCATCCCCTCTCCCTTTGCCCCATGGAGATATTCTTATGCAGCCCCACAGCAGCCATTGTGATGCATTGTCATGAGTTTTGTTTTGTTTTGTTTTCCCCTCTCTGTCCCACACGCCAACCCAGTGTCTGCTTTGCCTCTGTGTTTCTAGTCCCTAAGCAATGATGCCCAGGGTATGTTGCATGGAGGAAAAAACAGAAAATAAGGGGTGGAGGAAGGGAGAGGGGAAGGAAGGGCTAGTAGGCAGACTTTAATGCCCTACTGCCATTTTTCTAATGTCGTGGACACATACGAAGTGCTCTTCAACCTGCCAGCCTTGGCCCAGGAGTCTATCCTCATAGTTGAATGTTTAGCTGGAGTTGATCCAGACATCATTGTTTGTACAAAGAATAAATCAATTCCCCATTCTCATATATAATAGACATTAGCCCTCACATGATAATGGCAGCCTTATTAGAGGAGAAAGAAAGAGATGGATAAAAAAGAAACACACACACACATGCAGAGAGAGAGCACGTGTGCCAGAGGGAGAGAAAGATGAATTCTCTTCCTGGCATAGGGCAGAGAAAACTACGAGACAGCGAGTTTGGAGAGACAAATGGAGTTTTAACGTCCGTGTTTTGGTCTTTCACATTGTTACTCTGCAAGCACTTTGAGGTTATTAGGGGTAGATAAATGCCGTGGAGGGTTTCAGTTTGCTAACCATCTCCATGCAGCCGAATTTCATACCAGCATCACCACCTACCGTAAACACCTGATCTGGGGACGGCATGGTAGCTTTTTAGAAAACCTTATAAAACATGTAGATTATCTCGGGGCTAAAAGGTGAAAAATAATTCTATCTCTAAAGTCCACTGCGAATTCCAGATGCTGTCGCAGCTGTATTTTAATATTCCAATACTAGGACAAGAGTGAGCTTGCTATTGCCTCTTATCTTCCCTTCACATACCAGTGCTGTCAATGCCATTGGCAATTTTACATGTAAATGAGCCCATCCATCACTCCTTACTTTGCAGCAACTCACTTCTAAGCCTGCCATAGAGTTACACCATTAAATCTCCCTGCTTTACAATATACATCATGACATATTTGACATCAATCAGCTGTGTCAGCCTGCTCACTGTAAACCATAAACTTGCTCTGCATCCCTCTCTGCACGGGGTGATTAAACCTGCTTGGGGTAGCTTCCTGATTACAGTGATAAATGGTGATTCATTTCCCACTCACTCTTCCTCCACCTGTTTCTCGCCTCTGCCCCAAGCTCCTCATGCCTGCCTGTCAGAGGAGGTAGTGGTCAGTGGAAAATGTGCACGGGAATGCATATTTGTACACTTGGATTAAAATCCTGACTTTGGCAATCATTGCTTGGCTCTGGGTTGTGGTTTTGCTCTTTTAAAATGAAGATGAGAAGCTACAGCCTTTGCTGTTCTATAAGGGCACAAGAGATGAGTACTTAGAGTTCTTCAAAGGACAGCCCTCCTGCCTACAAGAGAGAGATGGACCAGGACTGTAATTCTCAATTCCCGGTGATGGATGCTCACCACATGCCCATCAGACCCCTGTATACCATGTGTAATATTTGCCAGGCTACCTCTAACTACATCCTGTTCCTATTTGAGAAATCATATCGGAATTCATGTGAGTGAAAATGACATTATTATAAGTATAACCTTGAATCTGTTCTAATTGATTGTTTTAAGTAGTTCATTTGCAAACTTCAGTACTTTATTATTGGAAATAACAAATTACTTGTGACATGCCGGGATATTGCATTATACCACACAGCTGATTGCAACACACCAGGGTATCATGACACTCCAGATGAAATCCACTAGACTAGATGATAGCCATGCCTTTTTTTTTTTTTTTTTTCCAGCAGGGAAATCCAAGACAGTTTTAACACTATGAAGAGATACTCCACTGAACTGACTAGGCCATCCATCTGATCACTCTGAAAGTCCTTTTGCCCTTCCTTCTGTTGAGCCTGAGATAACAGCTACTTCTACCTCCTGGCACATGGGCCAAGCCATCTGCTGACCAGTGGAAGCAGCCTCGATCATGTGTGCACTCCAGAATATCTCCTAGGCAATAAATCAGAGGCTCTTTGGACCCAACAAAACACACAGTAGTAAGCATTCTTTATCCACAATTACCCCCATTTCAGCCACAGACCTAGGACTTCCCACCTGCCACTTGGTCTGATTTCTCAGTCTGGCTGCTCAGGTTCCCTTTTTTTTCTTTTTATCTCATTCATCTACTGAGTTCTCAGCGGCCTGTCCAAACTGGGGAATACAAAACCATCTGGAAGGACCAGAGTGGAATGGTGGGCTATTGAGGACAGCCACAAACCAGATTCGATGTCAGAACACGTTCAAGATGCCCATAAAAACGTTAGGACATCTTTGGGTGGCAGGGGAGTGAAGAGAAATATTAGGGAACATGAATGGGCAAAGGGAGTAAATCTGGGGATTCCACTGATCTCATGGAGTAAAGAGAGGGAGTGGGCAGAGAAAGGGAGGGAGGAGAAGCAGAAAGTGTAGGAGGGAGAGAAAAGGAACAAAAGCAGAAAGTTAGCTTCTTGCTTTCATTCTTGGGACATCCAGAGTAATGAACCCTCTTTCCAGAGAAGATGAATGGGCAGCTGTAGAGATTATGAGTGAGGTTTTATTGCAGATCAATAAATCTGTGTCACAGATCCCCATCTGGAGGGAGTTTTAATTTAAAGGAAAGAGTGATGATCTCACAACGACAATAAATCAAAAGTTGTGTATTCACGTATGCATTAACCTTCTATCAAAACATACACCCGCGTCAAGGCAGGAGTTTGGAAACAAAGCTGGGAGGTGATTTGGAAGGGCAGCCACCGGAGCCCCAGAACTCGCCTACCTTGGGACACAGTCAGAGAAGCTACTGTGGGAATTTCGGGTTGTCACCAGACTACAGCTGCCTCAGATCAAAATCAGGGAGTTCTCCGAGGAGGAGAAAGACTTTATGGTAACAAAACAGAGACAGCAGCTGACAAAGAAAGGAAGTGAGGGCATAGCGAGGAAACTCTAAAACCTGTGTTCAAGTACAATTTCAAGTGTAGGGTGTAACTCAGAACCCCACCCCACTGGTGCCCATCATTTACATTACAGTTTCTCTTCCCTGCATTGTCCCCCATCGTCCAGTAATGTCCTTCACAAGGAGGTTGCAGTGACTGGCTGCTTCAGAAGACATGGCCATGAACTAGTGGCAGCAAATCCCTTGGGACAGATGAGTGTGAATGACCAGCAGCAGCGCTGTGACTTGAAGAAGCAAGTCAGACATAGACGGCATCCGTCAGCTACCACAATGTCCTAAGAAAGCTGTCAGTGTGGGAAGAGAGCCAGTTATTTGCTTACCAACTGGCGTCATTATTGCACATTGGCCTAAATGACTGTGCTATTCTTTCGGAGACTTCCATAGAAATTGAGGAAGGAGCTAAAGAAGCTAAGTGTTGATTGTCTATCACCAAGTCAATGAATATCTCTCTCTGCAAACATGTTATAGATTAACAACTGTATATGTGTATACACTAAAGCAAATACATCCACTTATATATGTAGGCACTAATTCCTTTATTTTCTAGAACATAATGTGTTAGACGTCCCTACTTGGATTAACATCGCGATTAAGAAGCTAGGATTCCAGTCCATATCTGAAGGCCCTCTCTGGCTACTTTTTTTCTGTCCCACCAGCCTCTGTGTGTGTGTGTGTGTGTGCGTGTGTGTGTGTGGAGGGAGGTTACGTGTGCACACATTCACACTTCTATACACCTAACTCCTCCCTCCCTTTCCAATCTAGTTCTTAATGTGCTGCCTTCTATGTGCACTGCTTCCCATTGATGACTTGATACTTCCCGTGTGCACAAGCTCTGCAAGCTTTGTTATCACAGCCGAAAATGCCCCCTCCTTGCTCACACTCCTACTAGGACACCCAGTTCATGACTCTGGCACCTTCCGCGATCCACACCAACTCCACTCACACAGCTGGTTCTTCTTCGTTTCCTACCTTGTACATATCTCTCTATAGAGTACCTTTTCTTTTTATTGAACCTATTTTTATAGGTATGATTTATTTGTGTTCACAATTCATGGGGACAATGTCTTCTTTACACTTATTTAAATCGTGCTTAGTAGCCCCTAGTGTGTGACCCCTAGTCGGTGCCTTATAGATGTTTGATGAAAGTGGCTGGGAGAATATATTTTCACTAATGAGGTTTGAATTCTAACCAGATGAATGGATACACTGAACAACAGAAACAAAAAAGAGAACTCCAGTCCTTGAAGACTTATAACTGGAGCCCCCATCTCTGACTATCATTAAGAGCCTGGGCACACACAATGAACCCTCTTGACCTACTGCCTTCATTCTCTCTACGCCACAACACATATCACTCACAGACACAGATATTTCAATTAGGTCAGCTAATAAATCCCATTTCAAAGATAAGTAAGGTGAGTCATAGAGCATGGCCGGGATCTCATGATCTAGTCAGTCAACAGAGCATCCAAATAGAACCCTGAGCTCTAGAATTTTCCAGCATAACCTTAGCTCATTGATCTCCTAAATCAAATTTAAGCAATGATGTCTGCAAAGTGTTTGTTTTGTTTTTTTTTTCTTTTTCTTTTTTCTTTTTTTTTTTTTTTTTGCAAGTGTCTACACTCCTGAATACATTGAAAGTGAGAGTCTTAGGAAAGACTGATATTATTATTATTATTATTATTATTATTATTATTATTATTATTTTCTTGAGAGAGATAGAGCATGAACAGAGAGTGGGGTAGAGGGAGAGGGAGAGAGATAATCCCAAACAGACTCCATACCTAGCGTGGATTCCATCACGGAGCCCAACTTGGGGCTTGATCTCACAATCCTGAGATCATGGCTTGAGCTAAAATCCAGAGTTGTACACCCAACCATCTGGGCCACCCAAGTACCCTAGGAAGATTGATATTATTAATAACCTTCTACATATCAGTGTATACTATGTGAAGATAACATCTAATAATAATAATATCTAAAGATAATAATATCTAAAGAGAATCCTATGTAAATAAGGATTATGTAAATAAAGCTTCATGTACAATCATATATCAGAAGAATAGAAAAGGAGAAAATACAAAGCAGAAAACTTTGGTAATAATGATAAAAAGCAATAACAAATATTTATTAAGTAATGTCTAATACATGCCAGAAACTTTTTTTAGGTACTGGGAATATAGTGCTGAGTAAGATAAAACACTCGCTCTCAGGGCACCTGCATTCCACATCTTTTACGAAAAACAAACACTAATATTTATTGCAAACTTTCTGGGAACCAGGAATCATTTTTAGCATTGTGCAGTTGCAACACTGTGTGAGCACTTTGCAGGTGAAAAAACAGCCCAGAGAATTTCAGGCACTTGTGTAAGGGCACCAGCAGGCAGCCGGACCGTATCCAGAGCCCAGCCTACTGCGTCTTCCCCGTAACATCTCTCCTCTCTGATTTCTTTCTATTCTGAGCACTGTTTTCCTGTTCGAAGAGAACTTTCCCTGGATTTTGAGGTAGCCAGGATGGCTGTCCAGGAAGGGTTGTGCCCATCTTCAACCACCGTCAAAGGCTCCCCATCACATATCAAGTCAAGTCCCGGTTTCCTTGCATGACATCCATAGCCCTTGATGATCTGGCCAGACTGAAATTTCTGTCTTCATCTCCCATTCCTTCTATGGCCCCTTCAGGTCGCAGGCTTGGGGGCAGCAGTGCCCTCCTCCTCCTTTGTGCTCTTGGACTTCCACTTTGCCCAGACTCATCCCTTCTATTCTTAGCTTATAGCTGCTCTGCGTTTCTTTCAAAAATCAGCCTAAATATCACTTTTCCCGTGAGTACCATTCTACAACCTTCAACTCTGCCCATCCTAGAATTCGATTTATTAACTGCATTCACTGTGGGCTCACAGCACTTTCTCTACATCTCCATTACAGTATTTATTTCCTAACAAGTATTTAGCAGTGGTTTATGTGTTTTCTCCTCCATCAAAGTTTGTGAACTTAAAAGCAGAGACTGTGTAATTCATCTTGTAATCCCAGCAGTGCTTAGCACCATGCCTGGTACATAATAAGAGCTTAATAAATATTAGTTGAATTGTTTTTTTTTTTTTCTGTTATCCAAGAGTGTATCACATCTGGGAAATGGCTGATTTGGTTTGATGTGTGTGAAGAGCCCTAGACCAGGGAATCCAGCATCTACTCTTTGCTCTACCAGTAGCTTGCTGAGTGACATTGGGCAAATTTCTTATCCTCTCTGTGTCTCATTACTTCATTTAAAATATTAGGGAAAAACTAGATAATATAAATTCAGCTATGTTACTATATTATAAAATCTTCATATTCTTCACATGTTCAATAAATATACATATTGAACACTTTTTCTATCCCAGATATTCTTTTTTTAATATTTTATTTATTCATGAGAGACATAGGCAGAGACACAGGCAGAGGAAGAATCAGGCTCCCTGTAGGGAGTCCGATGTGGGACTTGATCCCAGGACCCTGTGGTCATGCCCTGAGCCAAAGGCAGATGCTCAACCGCTGAGCCACCCAGAGGCCCCTACCCCAGACACTCTTATAAAGGCTTCAGGGATTGGGAAAAAAAGACAAATTCTGAAATCAAGAATTTCACATGTGGTTCTCAAATCAACTTTGTAATCCAGGCAAGATGATTATTACTGACCGTGTTCTCTTTATCAAAATAGAAAAGTAAAGTTCAGAGATTTTTGTATTTAATGATTACTAGACATTCTTAAGACACTGAGGCATAGTAGTTGAAGGCATATAGACAACACTTTATAATTTTCTCCATAGTTGAGAATGAAGCTCTTCAAAGATTTTTCACTTAGATTTACAGAAAGCTCAATTACTACATGGATTTACCAGGTAATCTAATTTACCTCATTGACCACCTTTGAAAAGAATGTTGTGAAGTCAATGCTGTTTCTTTTTTTTTTTTTCATGCTTATAAAGATATGAGGCAGTCCTCACAAAGAGAATAACAATATTTTTGTTAAAGACACTAAATTGAAATGATGGATGTCTAATCTGATTTTTCCACAGAAATATGTAGGTTAAATTTTTCACCAAAAGTGTGATGTCCAATATTTTATAGGTATGATCATAAACACCATATATAATGTTGTGTAAAAAAACAAACAATGTTCTCTTAGAAGCATCAAGCTTTCTAAATTACTTTGCTCCATTAAATTCAACAAGTAGTCTAAACAACTAAATTATATAACGGGCTCTGATAGTCACTGCTGGGAAAGAAATGTGAATAAGATACTAATCTTCCACTGGGAGCTTTGTTCTATTATTGACAATAAGAAAATGACATGAATGTCTGTGCTAAAAGTCATAAAATGAGAAGTGCCTGAAGGAAGGAAGGACATGTATAACACTTATTTTAATCATTTGCCGTGTTCCAGGTGCAAACATAGGATCTTTTATAAGTATCGGCATCCTCGAAAGGGAAGAGGAAGTACCATATGAGTGTAGAGTAAACTTTTAAAGGGTCAACGAATAAATCCTAATGTAAGTCTGATCATTACAAACCATGTTCTTCCCATGTTTTGGAGTTCACACACACACACACATACCCACACCATGTGTACATTTGATTTTAAAAAAAAGATCAAAGAAGGCTTCTTGTGAGAGAAAGTATTTACGCTGAACTTTTTAAGGTTGGGCAGAATTTTGGTAACTGAATAAGTGAGGAGGGACACCAGCTGGAAGGAAGCACCAGAGGAAAAGCAAAAAGAGGAAGAGAGTGAGGGCTGCCATAGATCCCATGTTTACTGTATGTTGGGTGCTGGTGATATAAAGACGAATAAGATGGCCTCAGCCTTATAAAAGCAGATACCATAATACAGAGATAAACACAATGCTGTGGGAGTACAGAGAAGGGACTGCCTAACTCTGCCAAGTTGGGTGAAAGAAGACTTTGCAGAGAATGTTATCCTCACATTGAGTTTTGGAAGATGATAAAGCATTTGTCAAGGTGGAGAAGATGGAGTGAGGTTGTGTGGATGGGGGTGGGGGTGGGGTGATAATCTGGGAAGAAGAAACAACATAATCAAATTCAGAGGCATCACCCAGTGCTCCATGCTCAAGAAAGAACTGGCTGTCCAGTGCGGCTTGGAATGCTTGATGCATGTAGAGAAAGAATGGAAGGGCTTGAGGTGGACAGGGCATGCACATGAAAAATGCTTACTGTTTAGCCCATGAGTTTGGCTTAATGACCTTCACTCATGCCTGAAAAAATAATTTGGAACTTAACTTTTCTGGCATAAAAGTATCATTAGTGGCTTCTGATAGGAAGTGTGTCAGGATCAGAGCTGTGCTTTGGGAAGATTAACATAGCAGAGATATGAAGGGTAGAGACAGAAGGGACAAAGATTAATTAATTGGTGGTTCTGATAGTTCGGGTAAGAAGTGATGACATAATAAACTCGAGTGGAGGTGATGGAGATGGAAAGGAGAGGTGTGAAATTATAAAGTTAGAATCAACAGATCAACAGACCTGAGAGAGAGATTTTGTGTAGGGGCCAAGGAGAGAGAGCTGCCGATACCCTGTAAGCAATTATAAATGTGGAATTGGATTTCAGGATAGGAGTCAAGGCTAGAGACAGATCTAGGCTTCATTCCCACAGAGGTGATAATTGGACAGTAGGAGGTGATAAGAATGCCAAGAAAGAGAGTAGAGAGAAGGAAAGAAGATAAAAGAAAAGAGCCGGGGACCAAACCCTGGAGAAAACTTTGGGAGGTAAAGAAAGCCCGAGGGGCCAAGCAGAGGGCAGAGAACAAGTGGCCCCAGAAACAAGGGGAGGCCGGGGAGGCCAGCTTCACAGAGAGGAGCCGTAGATGGCTCAAGTGCAATGTTGCAGAAATGAGTGGGTTGACTTGAGATTCAGCCAATTTATTTGATAATGAATACATTGGTGATAAACTTGAAGAGAATGTTTGGAAAAGAGTACAGTGAGGAGAAAACAGGTGGCCAAGTATGAAGTAGCCTGGGGACGCCAGTAGCACTGAGTGCCCTGTGTTTCCTTGCAAAGTTTGTCAGTGAGAGGAAGGAAAGTACCCTACCCAGTGAAGCTTTCCACCCTGCCACCCCCCCCCCCCCAGACCCTCTCACCAGCCTAGTGGGCAGGGTGGGGGATGTTATGTGAATTTGTCTTATTTTGCTTTGCAAATTTACCAAGTGTTTGGAAACTCAGGATAGCGGGTAAATCAGGTGCTAGAATGATTTGCACATGTCAGCGGTTCGTGCCATTCCTGACCAGGCCAGAGCTGGGTCTGCGTCTACCCACAGGCTCCCACCCAGGGGGGTGGAGGGGTGGGGAGCACATCAGACTCTCAAAAACAGCCGAAGATATCGCACAACAGAATGGAGAAACCTCAATCAATAATCCGATGAGCAATTTATAAAGTGGGGGAAATAACTCTGTGTTTTTGTTTCCTCTGGTGTTTCCTCCACTCCTCGGGCTATTAGCCATACGAAGTGCAGGGAGGAAGGAAACAGGTCCCTCGCCCTGCACAGGAAACCAGCCACTGCTTCCCGCCCTCCAGACACATACCGAGGATGGTCAATTGATCAGTGATGGAGCAGAGCTGCCACAGGAGACCAAGAGAGAGCCCTCCTGGCCCAGGCGCTCACCCCACACTTTGCCAGCACTGCGGGCACATTGCTGTGACATCGTGGCCTCCACTTGGCACATTGTACCCTCTACCTGAAGGCCCCCCCACCTGGTGGGTGCAGGGATGAAGGCTACCTGGGGGCTGATGAATTCTGAGGGAGAATAACCAGCAACAGATAAAATTCCAAGTAGCTGAAGTGCTGTTTTCATGCAAATGGCCATAAATGAAAAGAGGCAGGCCTGGGAAGGAGGGAAAGAAACAAGGAAAAGCTGAATTAATTCTAAATGGGAGATTTTTTTCTGAGCAGCATTAGTCACTATTGAAGAAAATGAATAGGCTTTCTCCCCACATTTATTAAACTTCTATGATTCTCTAATTTAGGAGCCCTTTATTTTCAATAGAAAGACGGAGACCCTGGTGCATTTCAAAAAAGAGGAGCTCTGTTACCTATTTAATATAATTCTCACAATGATTCCTTGAGGAAGGGGGTAAATGAAGACAGACCTCCTTGAGGGAGAAACGAGGTGTGGCAGGAGGTCTGCGTGGGTTGTGCAGGACAGGATATGTTGACTTGGGTCTAGGAGGATGTGCCCAGCTCAAACTCATGCAAAGGGAGGGGGCCAACATTGAAAGACCTAAGAGAGAGTCCTGGAAAGAGCACTGGGTCTGTAAGAAGGAGGCCTTATTCCACGTGCCACCATTCATTGGCTATGTCATCTGACCTCGGTTTCCCCACTTACGATACTTCATTATAAATAATCCACCTCCCTTCTGTACTGTGAGAATAAAACGGGATAAGAAAACATAAAAATGCACACGAAAAACATGGTAAGAATAGCTCTGTATAAATACAAGATGCTAATATGCTTGAAAGAGGAAAAGATGTCTGTTGGTAAGGATATTTTAAAAAATGAAATGACTCTGCCCTAGTGCAAAACTGCCAGAACACAGTCTCTCAGGGGTACTGGAGCTCTGGGGGGGCGAGGGGGGAGTCCATTGTTCTGAGTTTCAGGCAGGGAGGAACAAGGAGGAGAAGGAGGGGCCACTCCATGCAGCTGTTGGCCTGTCCTGGCTCTGGATGACCTAGACCTCCTAACTGGATACTTTGCCCACCTGCTGTGGCAACTTATAATATGCAGGCAAACTCACTGAGCTGCCCTATATTCAGAGCGGCAAATGCACTCTACCTATATCTGCTATGCTCTGACTTAAGAAATCTCACCTTCAGAACAAGTCATTCCTCTATTTTTATGTTTCTTCTTGACTTGGTAAAAGTAGTTCACATGGATCGCAGTGGGTTTGATTTGATGCAGAGGTGACTCACTGGTTGTTGTGTAAAAGTGCTAATCTTCCCCCAACCACTTCTGAATTCTTTAATTCCTCTGACACATTAATTCTAACCCCAGCATAAAATGCCCCAACATCCCTGAGAATCCCAGAACAGAAATTATAGCAATTTCCTATAACTGGAATCAAATTCCAAGGTTGGAGAGCATGGGCCACGTCCTGCCATTAATTCAAACATCCATGTGAAAGATTATGGTGGGCAGCTGTGATTCCATTAAAGGGGGCAATTTCAACTCCATTTCCTTGATAAACAGACACAAGCTCGCCCCTAAATTGGGCCTGATAGATTTGATTAGGGTAGAGTTTTTGGAGGTTGTGGTTTCTGCGCGAAAATTGCCGTTTGATGTGCAAGGCCAAATTGCACTTGAAATCTCCTTGCATCCATAGAGGAGGGGGAGAAGGAAGAGGATAGAACACCTAGCCAATTGCTATCATCCAAGCAGCAGGGGAGTCAAGCTGTTGTATTCAAAATATCTGTTAGGTATGCAGCCAGTGTGTGCTGCAGAAAGCATGCCACGCTCAGGGGAACCTATGATTAAAAGCAGCAAAACCAAATATTATGGAAACAAAGCAAAATGTACCCATCCAATTTCTTGAGCCCACATGAATCTTTTGCAGGGAGAAGGAATGATACATGGGCTCCTTTGGGGACACCTGGTGGGCCCAGGCTTCAGAATTCCCACTGAAAACATGGGGAACAGGGAAGGATAGAAGTTGAAGCTCATAGCTTTAAAGCACAGTCTCCCAGCACACACAAAAGGATGGGCTAACGGCAGTCAAACCCCCTAACCTGCTTGTTTTGTCTGCAGTAAATGGGAAACACTACGTCTTTAGGTCAGCTCCACCAGATAAGGCACTGGGGATTGTAACTCCTTCCACAAACACTGTTCTGAAATTCTAAAAGCCATAAACCTTCCCTGTTGGCAAATCTGTTTGCTTCTTCAGTGTAAGCGTTCACAGGAGCACTTGAATCCCTTTACTCTTCCCTGCTATGTTTGGCCTGGTGCCAAGTGAACAGGGACTCACACTTTATTGAGGACTCGGAATGTGCCAAGACCCACTCTAGGGGCTTTGTGTGCATGACCCCTGTGAAATCCACGAATAACCTTGGAGGTGGACACCGGTTCCCCATTCTTAAACCAAGGTAATAACTTTCATAAAAGTTTAAAAAATGGCCAAGATCTCGTAAGTGGTAAGAAGAAGACTAGGCTGTAAATGAAAATCACCTGACACCAAGGTCCAAATTCATCCATCATAGGCCCTATGCCATAGTTGACTGAGGGCTTGGAGGACCGTCGTAGGGAAAGAGGATGCACCAAGTATGGTTCCAGTCCTTGACAGAAGGATCAGAGCTTGAAGAAGGGAGTCAGTATAATGACTGAGAAAGGATGAAAATAATGCATGTTTTAAGTTGCTGGAATTTATCATTATATAAAGCAATCATCAAGTCAGCCTCCGTTAAAGAAAAAAAAAAAAGAAAGAAAAGAAAAAAAAAAAAAGGTTGACAAGTGCCTGTTGGAAAGCTTCTATGTTAGAGCTACATTAGGAAATGGAGAAAGGGCTCCCAGTGACACCGGGGTTCCATGTACCTGCAGCCACTTGCCAAAATGCTCTGTACTGTATCCTTCGGGAATTGGACAAGCCTAGAGATTCATTAAATATCATATTCTTGAATGTGTCAGTAGGTTTTAATGAAACCACTATGGTCCCAAAGCACAGCAATTTGAGATTCCAGGTCCCCTCCACATGTAGCTACTCTTTAAACAAAAGCATTGCTTTTTTTTGTTGTTGTTGTTCTAAATCCTATAGCACTGTCTCCACATATCAAAGTGCCCAAGCCGGATGTTTAATAGAATCTACTCCAACTATAATTTTGATACTTCGCTGTGGTGTTCTCTATCCTCTGGAACCTTCACTCATCGGTGAATTCAAACAAACAAAAAGCTCTCAGAAATGACTTTCTGTACAGATCAAATACTTTATTAAGAATATCAGAATATACTTTGCCAACCTAGCAACTGAGCCAGACTCATACCAATTCTCTATGTCTTTTCCCCTCCCTCTTCACAGGTATGCTCCTGTGCCCACTCCAGAGAAGGCGTGACAATCTACCTAGACCTACTGCCTTGATCAGCTGTCACTAGATTGAAAACTCCAGAACCTATCTCCCCACCCCTGGCACACAGACAGAAACCAAGTCTCCACTGAGCCAGGATGTATCAGGCTGGTCTCCAAACCCGAAGACCTGGCTTTTGTGCAGTCTTTTGTTAGCCAACAATTACCACTCCTCATTCCCAACCTTGCCTTCTTAATAAATTGTATCCTATACATAGCTCATATATCTGGAGATACAGAATACATGCCTAATAAAGCCTTTTTGGATCTGATTTGTATACCTATAGTGTTCCTTCTCAATGCAAGGGGCAAAGATGCTTATAGCCCAGATCAATTACTGACCTGGTCACTGGAGCTGTCCCCGAGCTCTGTGCAGAAAATAACACCAGAGCCTGACTCTGTACATCAGCTTGGGGCTCTTTGAAGGATACTCTCCATTAAGAGTCATATGGGATGTTAATCATGATTGGGCTCACACTGGGGTCGGGGATGGAGTAGAGTGTATGTAGCCACTATCTCTTTCGAGATGAATATTCTTAATAGATTATAAAGGGTGTAAGGTATTGGCAATTACACTCCCTGCTCTTTTTACTATTTTAGAATTTTAAACAACAATTAATTGAACAAATATTTGCACTGGGCTAATTTCAGTGAATTTATAGTTGATTAATATAGACATGAACTCTGTTCTCATGGAATTTAATGGTCTAGTAGGGGAGAGATCATTGAACAAGTAGTTAGAAGTTCATTGGGCATTACCATCTGCTTCCTGAAAGCATCTGAATAACCCAAGGCAGGTGCAAGTACAGATGGTCATTTCCCATCTACAGGGAAGGAGATTGCAGACACCCTGAATGACCCATAATAATATCTCGAAATCCATAAAACCAGAGATGATCTACCCACATCATATCTGGTATTCACACATTAGTAGAAACAGACAATGAGCAGCACATAACTGTCTTATGGATGTAGATTTATAGTCCTTACACTGTCCGAGGTCAAGCAGCAAAGGAGTTTTATTGCCTCTCTTTCTAAAAGTTGTAAACCCTTAAAATAAGCACCATCCATAGTACCTAGCACATACTAAGTGCTCATGAAACAGTAGTTAAACAAATCAGTTGAAAGATGGAGCTATCTGCTTTCAGTAATCAGGCTTTGGGTTCATCATTCTTGTCAACTCTACTACCTTGTCCTTCCTCTGCTGGAAGCCAGGCTATAGGAGGGCAAATGTGATCAAGTATTCGGAAGAACCTCTCTCTCCCTCCCAAATTTAGATACTGTTCCCTGGGAGACATGGAAGGAATTGCACCACCGTGCCATTTCTCTGAGATCTCCATGATAACAATAGCAACCAGAAGTAGGACAGAGAAATTCAAAGAGGACCTGCAGACTACAGCCTGCACACCCTCACGAATCATCAAGATGAGGATCACAAGGACCACCTTTGTAGCAGATCTTCAGTTAATTTATTTAACCCTGCTACCCATTATTACTCTCCTTTTCTTGTTTAGGTCTTGTATCAATATGCTTGGTTAATTTTTTTTTTCTGCCCAGCTGCCAACCTTGGGCAGGAGAACATCTGGTGTATCCCCAAAGGGCATTAGCCCATTAAGAAAGGCAAATTGATTTTTAAAAATTTCATAAATCAGCAGTCAAATGAAAAATGTCATTTTAAATTACAAACACAAGTTGAATGTGGGGCTGCTATCGCACACAATTGGAATTATTTATGATTGTTTAATATTTGTTGGGGGGACATTGTAATTTTAATTATGTGATACAAGGTGAGATAATTATTTACTAGTGCTGACATGGAATTGCCAATAATTACTTAATATCTGTTGGAAATTATTCAACAGTTTTTAATTAGTGGTACATACTAAAGTGATTGTTATTTTCCAGTGAATATAAAAATCCATGCATGAGAAAAACACCTGGGACTTACATTAGTAATTGTGCTAAAATACATTATTGATTTATACACATTATCATACTGTGTTATTACATTTCAGTATTTGAGGGTTTCTTGCCAACATCAGCAGAAGAACAAAAAAAGTAAGCGATGACTAACTCTCGTAGTAGGCCATTAACTAAAGGAAAGGCATCTATTTGAACAAGTCCCATTTGCCTCATATTCTCAGATTCTGGGATAAACAAATACGTTGCCATAGGGCTCCATAAATGCTACTTGTCCACTGCATCTCTTCGATTGTAAATTCCTTGAGGGCAGGAACTAGTCCTTTTTCTAAACCTTACTGTGTCATGTCCTCCCTTACAGGGTCACATTTATAGTAAATGTTCTATAAAGATATGTGCATGAAGACGTGGAGCGGAGATAGTTGTTCAACTGTACAAAATTCCTTTTACTGTTTTGTTGAGATTCTTTTGCTCATCCTTGCAAACGACAAAGAAAAAAAAACTGAAAAAAATGATCTCAGAAGCTTCTAATAAATGGTCTTAAGTCATTTACTTGGTGTAAAGATTACTCAGGAACAGCATTACTTACCAAACACATTATTCTGAATCTCTTTTTATGTAAAAAGCATTTAATTAGAATTACATTATTAGAGCCTGTTAAGTATCTCCTTAGTTATTCATTAAACAATGAAGTGCTTTATGGAGAGAAAACAAAAGGAAGAAAGATATATCTATGTAATCATTTGCTAAATATTTTTGATGACTTGCTAAGGATCACTTCCAAGTATTTGTAAGTGTAATAAATTCAACTCCTCCTACACTGACTTGTTAATGCCAGCCTGTCTAGGAGGAAGGGAGATGGGGACTCATCCTCCTCATAAGGCACAACACAGACAACGGGCCATGTAGTACAGGGGAGCCCCTCCACGCTAGGCTACACGTCTCCTCTCCTCATAAGGCACAACACAGACAACGGGCCACGTAGTACAGGGGAGCCAAGTATTACCAAGCCTTTCCTCCTGGGGCTCTAGATAACTCCAGCTCTGGTCTCTCACCTCATCCCATGATGCCATCGTCCTGTATCACTTACAAGCTCCTGTGTCTCTCAGCCCCTGATGGACCCTCCATGTTCTGCCTTGTGATGCAGAGGCTGGGAATCTACAAACCACATTTCTTCTAGGCAGCTGGCTTCTTGTTAGGTTTCTCAGCAGGGTCATAAACAAAGAATGGAAGACAGAAAAGGGGAAGGGGACTTGCTCCTTCCTGTTGGCTTATTCTTCCTGTCAACGCTGCATCAGCAACGAGCCTTCACCCAGAAGAATAAGAAGTACTTATTTCCAAGAACAGCTGGTTCTGTTTCCAGCTTCTTTCCATGGTCCCCAACCGAGCTCATTGCTCCCTGTCATGGGAACTGGCATAGCCAGTGGCACTGCTCCCTCCCAGAAGTTAACTGGGCTCCGCCTGCACCCCCCCAACATGCTCCTGAGATACATAAGTAGCCAGGTGGCACCTCTCCTTGGAGGGTTGGTCCTGGCTCTGTGGGCCTTTTAAAAATATTTTCTATAGGTCCTAAGACTTCCAGTTTCTGACAATCCTAACTTCTCCATGTCCTGCCAGCCCCAGGAGGGCTTCGGTCTTTTCTTCTGTCCTTTCCACACTTCCATACCTTGTTGCCCAGTTTGCTGTATTAGATGATCTCTGGGAAATCATTAGTGTGGGTTATTTTTTCTACCTGGCACTGCTTGTATCACCTCTCCGCACAGGTGCTGTTGCATGACCTTTGTTCATGACATCCTCCTGGTCTGAAATGCCTCTTCCCCTTCCTCACATGTGGATGTCTGATCGACTCTCAGGATGCAGGTCGGAAAGTCCAGAAAATCACCCCTCCACACTAGGCTACACGTCTCCTCTCTACATTCCCAGAGCACCCTGTCCATTCTTATGATTGTGACCATGGTTCTATCACTGTCATATTGTTTTATGGCTCTGTATCCACAGTCAGTTGCTCCCCCGCCACCTGTGGCAGTGTCACAACATGGGTTACCGCCCCTCCTACACCTCAGACCATACCAGTGTATAGAAGAAATACCACAAATGTCTGCTGTTGGCCTTAAACTAATGTGCAACAGCATCACACTGACCTAAAATGTGAACTGAACTCCTAAGAGCGTCCCATGCTTTTGCATGGGTGGAATCACGATTCTTACCTGGACACTACTGGATGAACATGTCTTTGCTGTGTTCTGACACAGCGGTGCTTTGCTATAAAAAGAATTATAAAAATGGAGGATAAAAGACAGCTTTGAGGTGACTTGTTACTATTTCTTCAAGTTATTTATTATGTGCTTGGTCTTATACCAATAATCTATCTAAAGGTAGTCTTAAAACACCTCCACTCCTTTCTTAAGTGATACTAAGAAAGTGTCTGTCTAATAACTATAATACCTACCATTTATTGAGCATTCACTATGAGCACCTGGACACGGCATCAGCTCATTATATTCTAACAATGATCCTATAGGAGGAACTCATCATCCTTTTTTCCACATTAAGAAAACAGTGATACTGAAAGGGTGGAACTAGGGTGATGGTAGTGAGCAAAATTTAGGAGGGTGACAGGAAACTCAGTAATCCACACACTTATGTTAATATATTTTTTAAAAATCAAAATTAGAGGCACCTGGTTTGCTCAGTGGTTGAGTGTCTGCCTTTGGCTCAGGTCCTGATTCCAGAGTTCCAGGATCTAGTCTCCCACTGAGCTCCCTGCAGGAAGCCTGCCTCTCCCTCTGCTGGTGTCTCTGCCTCTCTCTCTATGTCTCTCATAAATAAATAAATAAAATCTTTAAAAGTAAGTTAAATAAAAATAAAAATAAAAACAGTAATAGATAAACAAATAGAAAATCTTAAATAAAAGGTCCAATATGGCGGCACTGCTGAATGCTTATTTTGCTTGGACAAGGTCGCACGTCCAGTAAGACATGGAGCTGAAATTCAAATTTGGGTTCGCTTTGCTTGAAACCCTCAATTATCCGCCACTTACTACATGGTCAGGGGACCATAATACATCCGTAATCTAGAGGGTATTACCTACTCTAGCTTTCTGAGCTGAGCTCTTTGTTTAATGTAGTGCCATCCAGGTATGGGTTTTCCAAGAACATGAGTTTTTTCACATATCATGTGGGACTTGATAACTCTAAATTTGAAGTTATCTACAGTTTCAGATGTCATGCATTCTAGGGCTAAAGGTGCAGTTTCAATGATATGTGTAGTACTTAGTTATTCATGCACTCATTTATTCAGCTAATAGTTATGTAGTACCTATTTTGTATTCAATCCATTGCCATTCCTTATTCAAATACTTGTGGAATTCAGCAAATGGATTGGTTAAAAAGCAGCAAATAATGAAATTCTGTCTTCCTTAGGACAACTCCCAAGGAATAAAATAGTAAATTATGGATGAGACATAAAGGTGGAATACTTATGCCATAGTTTATGAATTTATACCGGTGATCATGAAGATCTGGTGACTCAGCTAATGGCTATTGTGAATATATTACCAGAGTTCTATAACTCTGAGTATCACTGAGTTAAAGGATTATCACTGTTTTAATGTTGCCTTATTGTAATGTAGTCCATGACAAAATGATGACCTGGGTGCTAATGACAGGTTTGTACCTAAATGTCAATGTGGTTACCTACAGGGAAGATGCAGATATGGAGCGACCCTCCCAAGCCAGAGTTGCAAAAGAGACTCAGAACACGGAAGGCTGCACATGCCATCGTACTTCACACCTACAACCCTTTTCTTCCCTTTCTGACAGTCAGCATCCACTTGCCTGGAGAGTTCAGTGGTCTGAGGTGATTCTGCCCAGCAAATATTTGTAGATGGTTATCCCATCTGTCCCACAGTCACAGCTCAGACAAATGATAAATATTGAGGTCTTTTAATCTTATCTCACCAGTCAATCCCTCCAGCCTTCTAATCATTCTTGTTGCTCTATGGCAAGAATCTTCACATTTGTCTACCTCTCTGATAGAGAAGTGACGGGAAGCAGAGCCCAACACAACCACTGGTAGGTAGACCTTGACCTCGGCCCATGTTCTGACGCTCAGACCAATGCAAGGGCCACAAAACTCCAGCTCTGCTCTAAGAATCATCTGCCAGGATCTCTTCCTAGAAAACCAATTGTCATTAAAAAAAGAGTGGAGGCAGGAAATGCGATGTATAAGGTTCCCATAAAACAGAGATTTAAACTAGTATAAAATAAGCTTCTGCCCCAGGCTTGCAAAATCCAGCACTTTACAGAGCATTGGAAGGTGCTGTACAGACTCAAATCAGACTGACCCCAGGATGGCAACACAGGTGTTATGGTTTTGATAAATTGTTTAATATCTTTGCTACTCAGTTTTTAAATCTGTAAAATAGAGATAATGCTTCTTACTTCTTAGGTAGCTTCAAGTTAAAAAAGATAACATAGCAAACTATCAGGCACAGCTTCAGCCATTAACCAATGTACACTGAGTCCCGACTGTGTGCCAGATATTAGGTGCTGGGGTTAGAGTATCAAACAGGTGGAGAAAACCATTCATTTCATAAAGTTCATCACATTCTTAACATAGTCATTATCATCATTATCATGAATAATACTATTTAAAGAAGGGGTGGCAGCCAAACCGTAGAAGCATGACCATTCTTACTGGGATGAAAACCATCCTGCAAATACAGCAGGCTCCGTGTGAACCTCTCAGTCTATATTCCTAGGTAGCTTCAGTGCTTGGCAATTTTTGTGGTGGAAATGGGAACCAGAAGTTCTGAAAAGTCCTTGGAAGCAGGTTGGTAATTCTCACTAAGGAGAGGTCCCAGGGCCTTCCTTTTAATGGGACACTTTCCACTCAACTTCCAGATGTACATTTGTCTAACTGCACTCTGGGGAATCCAATCCAGACTATTCCATTTTACAGTAGAAATAAGTGCCAGTAAGAGAAATTAAGCAATTTGATGAAAGTAAATACGACTCTTTCTACAAGTGTGTACCTACTAAACAGATATTTGATGAGATCTGCAGAAAACAAACCATTTTTATAGCCTAATCTTTCTTCTTACATATCAAATCAACTGCCTTAATGCTTACTCTTTTCAACTTGAAAACAAAAATGAAAGCAATACCAATTTGAAGAGTAAGGGCCACAGATGGTATTTTAGAAAGAGCCGTGTGAAGATGGCATGTCTGTTTGTCATGGATGTCTTTTCTGCAAACTTTAATGGTCTCAGATGGCATAAAAAGCAGCAAGGACGCTAATGATAGCTGTGGCTGGTGGTCGGAGAGAGGGAACTTTAGGCAGAGGTGACGGCAGCACTATAGAGAAGTGAAGAGCATGAACTCTAGAGAGGTTGTTGGAAGGTCAAGTAAGCCTGGATTATTGTGAGACTCAAACAACCAAGGGTAGAGTTAGAACTTGGGCTTGAAATGATGCCAACTTGAATACAATTGGGCAGGCTGGTGACCCACCACCCGAAATAAGCCAGGACCTAGAGGATCAGAATTCCAAGAGAACATACTGTGATCAGAGGACTCTGTAGGCAGAGGGACAGACCTCAAGACCAGGACTTGAACTCATATGAGGACACAAAGTAGCTGCGTTACCTTCTATGACATTCTCTGTTTGTTGATTTCTTTTTTTGTTTGTTTGTTTTTTTGCTAGGATGCTGAGTATGGTTAAATCTTTTCCACTGAATTAAAATGTTGTTTTTTCTAAAAGGATTTGAAGGTTATTTATAACAGAAAGGATAAAGGTAAGGGGATTAGTCATGCCCCAAATACAGACAGCTGGTCCCTTTTCTTCCCATGACAATTATTAGGTACCAATAATAAATAGCCTATTAGGTGCTAAGCACTGGTTCTACATATATTAACTTTAAGCCTTATGACAAACAGCCCTTGAGATAGACATTGGTGCTTCTATTTTCAGATGAGTAACCTGAGGCTCAGTGAGATTAAATAACTTGCCTCAAATTACACAACCAATTAAACATGGATCTTCACTTCAATCTCTGGCTCCAAACCCATATTTGGCAATGTTTCACCTTCTAAAATTCTCTTCACTTAATAGTTGACTCATGCAGTTACTCGCTGATCCATTCATTCGTTCACTCATCCAACATATATTTATCAAGCACAGTACACATTCTGCATTAAATGCTATATATAGAATTCAGGTTGTCTTCGCAAAAGTCATCTGGGCTATTGGAAGTCGGGTAACAGTCACTCTTCGAGGGGTGGGTAAAGACTGCAAAACAGTGTAAGACAGATTTCTTCATGTTGATAGTCTTGTGTTGCTTGATTTTGATGAGATTTGCAATGCATGTGTTCAATCTGGGAAATTTATGAAGTTGTGCACTTATGATATGTAGACTTTTCTTTATGTACATATCTATGTATGTATACATACACATACACCAAAAGGACACTTACTAGAAGTATAAACACACTGACAAACAAGTAAGCAAGCAAAAAAGATGCTGTTGCTGGCTTTAGAAAAATCATATCATACTGACTAAAAGATAATAGCTTCTCCCTTACCATAAAAACTGAAACTACTCTCTTCATATTGATGTTGAGCAATTTTTACATTTTTATGTACATCCCTACTACTTTGCTTTATGACATCATTATATACTTACAAAAAGTAAATAGGATGAAGCTAGCCTTGACTTCCTCTTCTTTGTTAAAATAGTCATGCAAGAATCATTGGACTTGGGAGAGAAAGCCTTGGTTTTATTGTTGTTCTTTAGCAACGTGTAAATTTAGATATTGCACTAAACACTTTGAACCTGTTTTCACACAGTAACACCCACAACACAGGGTGATTCCAAGGATCAAATGTGTTTGGTAAACCTTAAAGAGCTACTACTAATTGGCAGTTGTTGCTGTTGCTGCTTGCATTCCGGGATTTATAGAGATGGCTCCAAAGAGATTCCTGAACAATTAAAACAAACTTTGTAAAATGGTGACCTGAATGCTCTTTTTCTAGCTTTATTTGTGACCTTCATTTGCTTCTCCTGAGCCACATGTCTGAGACCAAAGGGCAGTCTGATGCAAGCAAATCTACTGGAATTACTATAAAGAGAATTTCTATAGGACTTACTCTCTTGTCCTATAAGCTGGAAAAGAACTAGAAATTACTTCCTGAGAATCTTTGTCCAAACCAGAAAGTGGCAGACCTTGGCACAAGCCTATCTCACAGCAGTTTGTGGGATCCTAGATGAGAGATCAATTTCTCAACATCTGCCTGGTTTGAATGGCCTAGTTCTCTCAACACCTCAGGAAACCTAGAAGGATCTAAACAGATGGGCTGAGTCCTCCTTGCTCCTTGTAGGGGGGAGGACTTCACTATTTCTATTCCACTGATCCCCAGCAGGAGAGACCATTCACCTCCCACCACCTATCTAGTAATTTTGCAACGTGAGCAGAATCCCAATTTATGGACAAAGAAAAATAATCTGAGGGGTAAAAGCAATTTCTGTCAAAACAAACCAAGCTCATACTTAACAGAATACAGTTTCTGAGGATGACAAAACAAATTAACATATCTATATCTATAATCTATCTATGCAGATATAGATATAGATATACATACAAATACACACACAAATACAGCAATAAGTATCAACCCCAAAATTCTGTAGTTGAATGGAAAGAGAAAATGTCACTGTTAAGATTCAAATTAGTTACCTGGAATATCAGGGAAAAAATATAGCTCAAAGCACATATTAAAATGATAAAGATATGATTATCATAAGAGTAGACACAGGAGTTTAATATGTAAATAAACAATTATTTACTTTGGGGAAAAACAACTAAGAAGAAAGGTACAATTTGAGCAAATAACAGAAGAAAATATGGGGGAATAGGGGATAGACTTGAGTCTGAATATGAAATGGTTTTCTTCTGTTCCAGACTAGACTGATGAGTAAAGCATACACCTCGGCATATTGCAATAAAATTCTGGAATCCTGTGTAAATATATAATCTTATAAACCCTTACATAGAAAGAACAAGTGGCTTTCAGAAGAAAAAGAATCAGGCTGTCATTGAACTCCTGGGCAACCCAGGAAGCTAGAAGACAATGACATAATGTCCCAGATGACTGAGAGAAATGACTGCAGTATTGGAATCCTATGTTCAGTCAGGATTTCATTCACCTGTCACAGCAAAAGAAAGATATGGAGACTAGGCAATAATTCAGAAACAGCTTCATGCATATAGCCCATCTGAAGGAAATACTCAAGAACAACTCAGAGCAAAGAAGGGATGAGGCAAAACAGAGGCTTCAAAGTGGGGAGGATGATAGAAGGGAAACAGAGATGAGAAATGAACACCTGTCTGTAATTTCTCCCAAAACGGATAAAGGAGAGCTTCCCCAGAACATATTTAAATCCGGTCTTGTAAAGGGAGGCATGCACTTAAAAAGAAATGATAAAACTTGTCCAGAATGCTGCCTCAAAACCTAGATCTTCAGGTGGGGGGAGGAGCAAGCTAAATATTATCAAAGATTTGATGTGAGGTAACAGAGAGAAGAAAGAAGAGCTTTTCATTTCTAACTGGGGAGGATTCAGAGATTGGGATTGGTAGGAAAACCGGAGAAATTTTGTAGAATGAAAGTCAGCCTTAATGGGGAGATTTTACAGTTGACCCTTAAACCACACAGATTTGAACTGCTTGGGTCCACTTACAGGTGGATTTTTTACAGTACAGCACTGTGAATTTATTTTCTTTCCCTTATGACTTTCTTAATGTTTTCCTCTCTCTAGCTTACTTTATTGTAAGAGCACAGTATAGAATACATATAGCATACAAAATATGTGTTCATTGACTGTTTTAGTTACCAGTAAGACATCTGCTCAACAGTTGTTGAGTATTGGGGGAGTCATAAATTATACATTGGGGGTAGGTGTCCCTAACCTTAGTATTATTCAAAGGTCAACTGTATTTTACACTGTTTTCAAATAATAGGGGAAAATATGTGTCGATTATATTAGCAGAAAAGACTATAAGCATTAATAATATAAAAAATTATATTTAAAAAATGTAGGGAACCATGGAATGAAGAGTGATTAAGGTATAATAGATATCAATCTATAGATATATACGATACAATATAGAGTCAATTATATAAAACAAAATTATCCAAAAACCCCACAAAATTATCCAAAAACCCCACAAAACTATCCAAATTCAAGAACTTGATAAAATAATTATAATAGGAAACAACAATGCAGCTTTCTTAGTGAACAAAAAACAATGATAAGAAGATAGAAGAACTTAAGAATATAGTCAATAAAATTGGCATCAGATGTAATATTTATTATTATATGCTATATTTAGAGAGTATCAATTTATTTTTTTAAAGATTTTATTTACTCATGAGAGACACACAGAGAGAGGCAGAGACACAGGCAGAGGGAGAAGCAGGCTCCCTGTGAGGAGCCAATGTGGGACTTGATCCTGGGACCCCGGGGGTCACACCCTGAGCGAAAGGCAGACACTCAACTGCTGAGCCACCCAACTATCCCTAGATAGTATCAATTTATATGTACACTAGGGCTAGTTTAAATTTTTTCTTGCCCTGGAGTACAAATAAACTTAAATTTTAAAAGTTAAAGACTCTGTAGGCAATGTTCTCTAACCAAAATTCCTTAAATTAAAAATTAATGAAGGCATGTTGCAAAATCTTTACTTAGAAAATAAGAAATATATCCCAGATCATTTTTGGGTTAGAAAAGAGAATTAGAAGTTATCAAAGATGCAAATTAAATGAAAATACTTCACATCAAGCGTATGTAACACCAGGAAAAATTTATTGTATCCTTAATTGTCTTTATTACTAATTAAGATGATGAAAAATGGTTGAACTAAATACACATTTTAAGAAATTAGAGAAAGAAGAACAAAACAAGCAAACAACCCTAGGAAGAAGGGTTTAACATGTATGCAATCAAGAATTAATTAAAATCAAACAAACAAACACAATAGAGAAGGGAAAAATCTGAATCACAGTTCATTGAAAAGTCCTTTGTGAGCCTGATTAAGAAGAAAACAGAAAACAAGTACAGATACAATTAGGCGAGAACATAAAGAAGGAGAAAAGAGAAAACCAAATATTCCATACAGATTAAAATATTTTAAGAAATACTACCTGAAACTCAGTCAAAACAGCAAAATGCAAATTTACAAAAATTCACCTAAAAGTAGAAAACCCAGAGGCACCTGTGTGGCTCAGTCAGTTAAGTGTATGACTCTTGATTTTAGCTCAGATCATGATCTCAGAGTCCTGGGATGGAGCCCTGTGTCGGGCTCTGCACTCTGCCTGGAGTCTACTTGTCCCTCTCCCTCTGCTCCTCCCTGCTTGCTCACTCTTTTTCAAATAAATAAACAAATGAAATCTTTTTTTAAAAAAGTAGAAACCCCAGGCAAATAAAATTAAATAACTGTCATATCTATCAACCTGTGAGAGAGAGAGAGAACGAGAGAGAGAGCGAGCGAGTGCCAACCTATGGGTGGGGGGAGGGGCAGAAGGAGAGGGAGAGAGAAAATCTTAAGCTGGTTCCATGCCCATCATGGAGCCTCCTGAGAAGCTTGATCTCATGACCTTGAGATCATGACCTGAGCCAAAATCAAGTCAGATGCTTAACTGATTGAACCACTCAGGTGCTCCACATCTGCCATTTTTAATAGGAATTGGGACCAGATTGGTTCACAGTTGAGGTTTAACGAACTTTAAATTCTGATGATATTTGAAATATTCTGGGCCATAGAAAGGATAAAACTTTCAAATTTGTTTTATCAATCTACTATTACATGAATACCAAGACCTAATAAAAATACTATAAATCAATAGCATTCTTACATATCAACACAAATATCTCATTAAATTGGTAATACAAGAATTGAGCAATTAACTATAAGAAAGGTTGGCTTTATCCTATGTGTGAGGGAATTCTAAGTAAAACTGAAATAGGGGGTGCTGGAGTGGCTCAGTGAGTGACACTTCTGACTCTTGATTTTGGTCAGGTCATGATCTCAGTGCTGTGAGAACAAGCCCTGCATCAAGCCCTAAGACTGGCTCTGGAGCCAGCTTGAAATTCTCTCTCCCTCTCCCTCTGGCCCCACCCACTCTCTAAAAAAAAATTAAAATAAAAAATAAAGTCATCTTTGAAACTGAAATAGAATCAAGAGATTACAATCAAATATAATTGGTTGGAAGTTACTTCAATTCAGGATCTTTAAAAAAATAATATCTCTTCCTTAAGAAGTATAAATTCTGCGATGAATCAGAGATTTGGTTTTAGCTATCGTAGACAAAAGACAATAAGTATGGATTTAGTAATGTTATTGTTTACACAATGACATATATATGGATGTTTACAGAAGCCTAGAGCTTATATAATTCTATTTATATAATTCCTTTGCAGTATGAAGAACACATGGTTAAGCATCTGACTCTTGATCCTCAGGTCAGGATCTCAAGGTCATGAGATTGAACCCTGCATGGGGCTCTACACTCAGTGGAGAGTCTGCTTGAGATTCTCTCTCTCCCTCTCCCTCTGCCCCTCTCCTCTTTTTCTCTCCCCAAAATTAAATAAATAAATCTTTAAAAAATAGAACATATAACAAAGTTCAGTCTGCTGGCAGTATTCATAAAACCTGTCTTTAACTCATGGACAAGAATAGCGTATGGCCAATAGGCTGTACTCTGCCAACGTCTCTCCAGACTTGTATGTGAACTCTATTACTAACCAGCATTAATGATGAAATAACCTCCTGCAGGTGTGGTCTCTAATTTAAATGTTACTAACTGGAACTGGCCCTTCACATATTATCTAATTCTCTTTTCATATTTAAATAACATGATAAGCCTAAAAGATAAATCATGTTTCAAACTCTTTAAGAGTGTTTTACTTGTTTTGTTAAAAATTCCCAACAGTGCTTCTGTTTCTTGATCTTGTCGGCATCTTGAGGGGGTGCTCAGTAATCATCTAGGATACTAAATAATGCTGAATAAAATCGTTAATTTCCTCCAGTCGCTTTTTTATTTTAGCCATGTTTACTCTCAAGAGGAATCTGAACCTGAATGTCTCAGCATCACTTTTCCCAAAATTTCAATTGCTACATTTATAAGACATTCATGAGCACAGATACGTTAAAACCTACATAATCCCAATGCACAGGTGAAGTTTTCAGCTCACCTTGTAGCTACTCGTCTTGGCAAGAACATCGAGATGCAGTATGTCTAAAAGATAGATATTCCCCAATGTTAACCCTGAGCTCCTTTGATGGGCAAGGAGGTCAGCTATAAGACTTGTCTTAAAATTTTTCTAGCTAAAGCCATTTTATCCACATGGCATAAAACTTTGAGGTCTTAACCAAACACGTGCTTAAGTAGTTTAGGAGACAGAAAGCTCTTCCCTGAAGAAAATGCTGGCTCTACCTGAAAGAAATCCTGCTGTCCCCACCTGTTCTAAGTGGAACAGCCTTCTGTCTGTCTCCTCAGCTTTCACAGCAGAATGACATCTTCCTTCCCATCTGGTGTGGGAAGCATATGGCCATCACAGCAACATAGGATGCCCGCACTACAGGTACTTGTTAGAGGATTCAGTCACTCGTTGTCTGATCCCTGGCCTCCACCAGAGGCTCTCCTAATATAGTTGATACTTACAGAATACTGTTTAATAAGCCTTTTATTCTTTATTCTTTTATTCTCTCCTATGCTTCTACCAGTGTATTAAGTTAGATGATTATAAAGCAATGTGTTAACCTTGTGTCCTAAATTAACCATCTTTATCAGATGTTCATCTTAGTACCACCTCCTCTGCCCTCTCGGGCACAAGAACAGTGTCATTGAGCAGTTTCTGACTTTTTAAAATTCTCTTGACAATACCATTTACCTCATTACCAAAAGTTCATTGTCCCCATAACAAATTCTGTCTTGAGTTCTACTCCAGGAACACATTTTCTATCAGAAAATCGGCATGCTTTCTTTCAGTGAAAAAAGGATAATTAAGTAATACGACATAACTTCTTTGTTAGCCTTAGTTGCCAAAGGCTCAATTGTAAAATTAGCTTTCTTGGGTATCTGGATGAATCAACTGTCTCATTTTTGAAACTATTTCTGGTCTGTTTTTATCTCCCTCTCATTTCACACTATGGTCCACTTGTTAAAATTCATATAATCTTGGTTTTTTGCTTCTGATCTAGCATTAGCCTCACCACATTTCAGGTGTTCTCAGTCTGTAAGTGGTTGGCTTGCCTGGACCCCACCTGCCACTGCCCACACTCTTATAGAACATGATGACAGGACTGCTCAGATCAGGTCCAGCAAGAATGAAGAAAATTTTAAATCTTGATTCCAGTGTAAAGGCTGATCATCTTCAGGTTTTGTTTTTGTTTTTAATGATGAATTAAGTATGTGTTTAGATAAAGAAAACCTATATGTGTAGGAAAAGTTAAATGACAGGTTTTTGGAGGTCTTGATTATATTTTGTAGAGCTGACTAGGTCACTTGTAGAGCACTTATACAAGGTTACTGTATAAGTAATGAAAGTGGGAAAAATAATCTTTTAATTTATTTTTGATGAAAATATAATGCATGAATTTGAAGAGAGAATTTGGAAAATACAGAAAGACCAAAAAGAGAAATTTTTAAACCATTTTAAAGTCACTTTTATCAGCTTTAATTGGATGTATTTTGCATATGATAAGATGGGACCATTTAAAGCGCACAGTTCAATGAACTTTGATAATTATATACACTCATGTAACTACCACCACAGTCAAACTTTAGAACATTTCTACAACCTCCCAAATTAGCTCAGATCCCTTTCCAGCATATGCCACCAACCCTCCCTCGCTCTCCCTCTGACCCTGATGCCAGTCAATTCAGCTTTGCTTTTTTCTCACTATAGCTTGGTTTTGCCCACTCTAGAATTTCATGATTTGGATTATATAATGTGTTGTCATTTATGTCTAGCTTCTTTAGTGTGGAATAATATTTTTTAGGATCTATACCTTCTTTTCTATGTGTTAATGTTTTCTTATCATTACTCAATAGAATTCCAACTTACAGCTATAGAAATTTTTTATCCATTAACTTTTGATGGATATTTTGATTATTAACAGCTTTGGCCAATTATGAATAAAGCAACTCTGAACATTTGTGGGCAAGTCTTTATGAGGACACATATCTATTTATCTTGGGGTGATGTCTAGGGATTGGTAGGTCATATATTAAGCATTTGTTTAGTTTTGTAAGAAACTATCAAATTGGGATCCCTGGGTGGCTCAGCAGTTTAGTGCCTGCCTTTGGCCCAGGGCCTGATCCTGGAGTCCTGGGATCGAGTCCCGCGTCAGGCTCCTGGCATGAAGCCTGCTTCTCTCTCTGACTCTCTCTCTATGTCTATCATGAATAAATAAATAAAATCTAAAAAAAAGAAACTATCAAATTGTTTTCCAAAGTAACTATACAATTTTTCATTCTTACTGTTAATATATGAGAGTCTTACCTATTCACACATCATCATTAACATGTTATTTTTCAGTCCTTTAAAATTGCATCCTTTCTAGATGATGGGAAGTTGCACTCACTGTAATTTTAATTTGCATTTGCTTGATGACTTGCTTGATCTCGAATATCTTTTCATGGAACTTTTCATTGGCATTTCATAAATCTTCTTTTGTGAAGGATTTGTTTAAACATTTTGCCCATTAAATAAATTGAGTTATTTGACCTCTTACTATTGACATGTAAGATTGATTTATAGATTATGGATACAAGTCATTTGTTATATACATGCACAAAGAATATTTTCTTCCAATTTGTGGCTTGCCTTGCCATTTTCTTACACTTACAAAGAGTAAAATATTTCAGTTTGATGAAGCACCATTCAATAATTCTCCCTTTTGATTTGTAGTTTCTCCTCCAGATCTAGAGAATATTTACTTACCCCAAGGTCACAAATATTTCCCATTTTTTCCTAGAGATGTTATAGTTTCTGCTCTTACAGTTAGATTTACGATTCATGTTGAGTTAGTTTTGTCCATCATATCAGGTATGAATGGATTTTTTTCCATATGAATATCTAGTTATGCAGATACACTGGAAAGGCATCCTCTCCCCCCACTAAATTTCCATGGCATTTTTGTTGAAAAACCAATTGATTTCCAGAGAAAGGAAAATCAAAAGCACAATGAGATATCACCTCACACCTGTCATAAAGGTTGTTATAAAAAAGCAAGAGATAATACATGCTCGTGACGATGTGGAGAAAGGGGAACTCTTGTGCAATGTTGATGTTGGTATGGACATTATGGAAAACAGAATGGAGGGTCCTCAAAAACTTAAAAATAGAAGTATCATACGATCCAGTAATCCCACATTTCAGTATCTATCTAAAGGAGATGAAATCCCTGTCTTGAAGAAATATTTCCATATTCATGCAACATTATTCACAATAGCCAAGACATCAAAATAATCTAAGCATTCATCCATGGATGAATTGATAAAGAATATGTAGCATACATACACAAAGAAATATTATTCAGCTGTAAGAAAGAAGGAAATCCTCCCATATGTTAAGTAAAATAAGTCAGAAAGAGAAAGAGCATGTTCTTTCCTATGTTTTGACTCTAAAAACACTGATCACATAGAAATAGAAAATAGAATGGTGGTTGCCATGAGCTGGGCGATGGAGAAAATGGGAAGATGTCGGTCAAAGAGTACAAACTCTTAGCTATAAGATGATTAAATTTTGGGGATATAATGTACAGGATGGTGACCATAGTAATCAATATTGTAACGCATTCTTAAAAGTTGCTGTATTAGGAGAGCTTTAGTAGTCTCAACACCACCACAACAAAATAACAATTATGTAAGGTGAAGAATGTATTAATTAACTTTATTGTGGTAAATATTTTGCAATATATACATGTACTAAATCATCACATTGTATATCTCAATAAATCTGGAAACCCTATTCTTCAATATTTCATGTGTTCTGATGTCACTATAAATGGAATTTCTTAAAATTGAATTTTCTAATTGATTTCTCTTTCATTGCTAATGTATAGAAATAAACTTGGTGTAATGCTCGCCTAATGAAATTTCCTAATTCTCTATTTCCTGAACTTTGTATAGGTTTGGTATCATTTCCTCCTTAACTATTTAGTGTAATTAACCAATGAACCATGTAGGCCTGGAGTTTTCTCTGTGGAAAAATGAAACTATGCATTTAATATCTTTATATAGAGGGCTATTCAGATTTTCTACTTCTTTTTTTAAAAAGATTTATTTATTTGAAAGAGAGCAGGGTGAGGGGCAGAGGGAGAGGGAAAGAGAATTCTGAGCAGACTCCCCGTTGGGTGCAGAGTCTGACATGAGGCTTAATTTCATGATCCTGAGCTGAAATCAAGAGTAGGACACTTAACTGACTGTGCCACCCAGGCACCCTAGATTTTCTACTTATCCTTGTGACAATTTTGGTAATTTTTGTTTTTTCAAGGAATTTTTTCCATTTCATCTAAGCCTTCAAATTTATTGGCATACAGTCTTTATTATAAACTTTACTATCTCTTTGCTATCTGGAGGAGCTGTAGTAATACACCATATTTCATCTTTCTCTTGGTAATTATCTTCTTTATTTTATATGGATCAGCCTTCTCAAAAATAAAAATTTCTTACAAGTAAAATGTTAATTTTCTTGATCTTTAAAGAATAAACTTTTGGTTTCATTTATTTTCTGTATTGTTTTCCATCTGTTCTCTTCACTGAAAGCCACATATGTCCAATAAGACTTCTCCACTCTAGCTGGTCAGAATTCAAATTATTTCCTAGTTCTTTCTGAGTTCCAGGAATTGTCCAACTTATAAATGCCTTCTAGTTCTTTTCCTGGCTGTGCACGTGCTCACTCTATACATGTGTCCCTTATTATTCACCAGTAAAGTCAGCTTTTTCTCCCCATTGCCTTCTCCCTTCCTATCTCCTCAACTGCACTAAACACTGGTCTCTATGTATTAAACTCAGTAAGAATGATATGCTCCCAGAAAGTGCTTCTAGGCTGAAGCTTCTACCTCATCTGTCTTCATTTATTCAAGGATCATAGTCTACGCTGACTGTTGTCCAATGTCTTAAAAACATTGATTCACATATTATGTGCCATTTTCTAGTTTTTATAGCAGGAGAAAATTCTGATACCAATTAATCTTTCATGGCCAGAAGCAATATCCTAGAAGCCTCACTATTAGCTTCTTGATGTTTGTTTTTTATTTTTTGTAATATTTTATTAATTAAACAGAATCTTATTAAGCATTTGTTTTGATGCAAAGCACTTAACAATTATACATTAACATATAATATATTTAGATTCGGTTCATAAGTTATCATGTTCTTTTTTTTCCATTTATCTCAACTGGTATTTCCTAAATGTGCTCTTTCTTCAAATTAAAGTATTTATGCATCTTAGGAAATGATTAGGTTTTGTATGTATGTTGCTCTTAATTTGTATGGCATATTCTTATAGGACACAAATTCTCCTTAGGTAAGAATTATTCTCTTTGCCTTAATTCTTTCATTTCTTTGTTCTTCATCTTAATTTTGAAAAGAAAAAGCATTCCCAAATGTGTTCTCTGCATCACTGATTAAATTTTAGATTGCTATTTCTGTCCTATACTCCTTCTCTTGAATTTTAGTTTCCTTAAATATTTCTTGATATAATGGAACTCTCTTTTTAACTCAATCTGCTGTTACATCATCTTCTATTTTATTGCTTTTTCCACAGAGCTAGTGATTTCTCTTCTTTCTTTTTTTTTTTTTTTTTTTTGCCTTTATGGAAATTATATATAAGATACTCTCTAAAGTCGCTTTCTGTTTTCTGTAGTATAAGTTTTTTTTTTTTAATTGTGTTTCCTTCCTTACATCTTGGGTATAATCATATTCATCTTGTAAGTACAACAAAGACTCTATCAAATCTTTTCACAAGTCTCTTATGATTATTACTTCATTCTTTGTGTTTATCCATGAAGGAGAAGGTATTTGAAAATTGATGGAGAGATGGATTTTTCTCCCGGCCATCATCACTTCCCAACTTGGAGCAGTCACAATTTTTATATAAGAACCTAAAAGGCTGCCAGGTGTGCTTAGCTCATTTCAAAACTTTTAATATTGGATATATGTGTTATGTATTGTATATATTGTATATGTATGAAATTTTATGTATCTTGTATTATTTTGATAAGGTTGAAGAGGAAAAATCAAGTGGAAGTCTTGATTCTACTGTCCTAACAATTTTAAATAGAAATCACTCACTCACTCATAACTTCAGATACAGCCTACAAGTCCCTAACATGCAAAGTAATGACCCAGACTTTTCTAGCGACCTAGAAGTGATCCAGACTTTTCTAGGGACCTAGAAATCCATGTATCTACTTCCTACCAAACATCTTTAGCTCAGTCCCATAGTCATCTCAAGCTCAGTATTTCCAAAATAAAACTCATCCTTTATCTCATATCTCCTACATTTGAAAATGATCACTTCGGGGCACCTGGGTGGCTCAAATGGTTAAGCATCTGTCTTTGGCTCAGGTCAAGATCCCAGAGTCCTGGGATTGAGTCCTGTGTTGGGCTTCCTGCTTCTCCCTCTCTCTCTGCCTGCTGTTCCACCTTGCTTTTGCTCTCTCTCTCTCTGTGTGTCAAATAAATAAATATTCTTTAAAAAAGAAATAAAATGACCACTTCATTCACATAGTTGTATTTACCAGACACTTGAGGTTTATTTTAAACAACTCAGTTCCCCTAGTCTGTTGTTCAAATTTTAGATATTCTATCTCCTTAAAATGTGTTTTATTTGTCTACTCCTCTCTGTGTCCACTGTCCCTGTTTTGTTCTCCTGCCTAGAGTGTTAGAATAATATTCCCAATGGTTCTTCTGCTCTCTGTCACATGTGTCTTTCATCATCCTTCCTGTTCCTTCTAATTTTTTTTTTCTAAAAGATAGCTCTGGTTGTGTTATTACCCACCTTAAAACATTTCAAGATTTTTCCCTTTAGCTAAAGGATAGTGTCCAGACCTACCAGTATCAAGAGGCTCTAAACCAGGAAAGTAGCTTTGAATCACCTGAGAATGTAGTTAAAACACAGAATCCGATTTGGTAGATGTAGGTGGGGCCTGAGGTTCTGTATTTGTAGCAAGTTCCTGGGTGGTGCCAATGCTGCCACTCCTGGGACCACTTTGGTAGCTTGTCTCTAACATGTTTTCCTGTTTGGACTTCTCTCCAGACTCATCATTTCTACCTCCTCCACTGCAACCCTATCCTTTTCATTTACTTACCTCTTTTAAGTGCCTAGAAAAACATCTCTGTGTGATTAGTCGTAGACTTTTTTTGTCCAGAATACTCTTCTCTCCCCTTTCTACCTGAAGAACATCTATTCCTCTTTAACACATAACTCAAGTTGCATTTTATAATATAATCTTTCCTTGAAACCCCCACCCCACAGGAAGACTTATTTGTTATTTACTACTCTTTATGCCTGCTGTGCCAGCACAAGTAACTCATAGGGCACTATGTATTAAAAATGTGACCCATTTTCAGGATGCCTGGGTGGCTCAGTGGTTGAGTGTCTGCCTTCAGCTCAGGTCATGATCCCGGAGTTCTGGGATCGAGTCCTGCATTGGACTCCCCTCAAGAAGTCTGCTTCTCCCTCTGTCTGTGTCTCTGCCTCTCTGTGTCTTTTATGAATTTAAAAAAAAAGAGAGGGCCTGGAAGGTATCATGCTGAGTGAAGTAAGTCAATCAGAGAAGGACAAACATTGTATGTTCTCATTCATTTGGGGAATATAAATAATAGTGAAAGGGAGTATAAGGGAAGGGAGAAGAAATGTGTGGGAAATATCAGAAAGGGAGACAGAACATAAAGACTCCTAACTCTGGGAAACGAACTAGGGGTGATGGAAGGGGAGGAGGGCAGGGGGGTGGGTGGTGAATTGGTGATGGGGGTGGGGGTGAATTGGTGATGGGCACTGAGGGGGGCACTTGACGGGATGAGCACTGGGTATTATTCTGTATGTTGGTAAATTGAACACCAATAAAAAATAAATTTATTATTTAAAAAAAAAAAAAAGGAGAGGGCCGCCTGGGTGGCTCAGCGGTTTAGCACCACCTTCAGCCCAGGGCCTGATCCTCGGGACCCAGGACGGAGTCCCACATCAGGCTCCCTGCATGGAGCCTGCTTCTCCCTCTGCCTGTGTCTCTGCCTCTCTCTCTTTCTCTCTCTGTGTGTCCCTCATGAATAAATAAATAAAATATTAAAAATAAATAAATAAATAAATAAATAAATAAATAAATAAATATTTTTAAAAGGAGAGAACGTGATCCATTCTCAACAGATTTTGTTTGTGTACCTACTTTCCTTACTAGTCTATAATACTTTAAGGGCAGAGAGACTGTATCATAGCACTGGTACCTAGCACACCATCTGTCTTATTTCAAGTTCTAAATAAATAGATTTTATAAGAATGTATGATTATAAAATTAAATAGAAGAATAAATTGAACACAGATTTGAAATTTCATATATAGTCGTATTAATTTTCTATTACTGCATAGGACGTTATTACAGACAACATAATCTATCTAGGCTGAAATCATGGTTGTCAGTCAGGGCTGTAGTCTCAGCTGAGGCTCTGGGTTCTCTTCTGAGCTCATTGGCGATGGTAGAATGGATTTCCTGTTCTGTAGGGAGGTACCAAGGTTCTTGCTAGTTAACAGCTCCTAGGGACTGACTGGATCTTCCACCCATAGCCTTCATGGGCTATTCACAGCAATGCTATTTGCGTTCTTCCAGGCCAACAGGAGCACATCTGCCTGCTCTTTCTCTCTAGTCTTCTATGATGGAAACTTATATAATGCAATGTCATCAAATTTGCCACATAGCATAGCCTAACCAAGGAAGCCGTAATAGAATATCTCATCATATTCATAGGCCCTGCCCTCACTCAGAGATGGAGGATTACACAGGCATGTACACCAGAGGATGAGAATCTAGGGAGCATCCTTGAATTCTCCCTACCACATTAGTTCACTGCAAAACTTGAGATCCTCATGACAAGTTTGTGAAAATGGAAAAATAACTCAATATTGAAGAGTCAATATGATCAAGATATGAGCTTTATACCATCATGATATGCTAGTGCTGGATTTAAAAAAAAGTTATGTGGTTTAATTCTTGATTTTATAAATGAACATAAAATTTAAGAACCTTGAAATTTGAGGTAGAAGCAGCATTCCTGACTACTGCTAACATGATCTTTCTTCTACCTTAGACTTGCCGTCCACTCCAAGCCATTGCAAACAAACAACATCCCCTCAGCCTTTGACTAGTTAAGTGTATGAAAAGGGTCTTCATTGAAGAATTAAGTCTGATCAGTCATTCTTAAATTTCTTGCTCAACTTTATCGACTCTAAATAGAATCTTAAACTTCAAGTTTAAAAGAATATAGCTGATGGTTTTTGAAGTGAGACTGGTAGCTTATCTCTTTGCAAAGCATAAGTATGCATGGACTCAATTGCATTAGCTTCAATTTAACCTTCTGGAAAGCCAGTCACCAGCTAGTATTGCAGGTTTTAGCTCCTTGTAGAGGGTGTCTGTTGCTTTCCTACAAATCCATGTGGATCCTGGGATTTGAATGACAGCTGCTTAATGTTACTGAACATACCAGGTTTACCTTCTCATCTCCTGCATTGAATGGGATTAAATTTCCGAGCTGTGACAGGTGATGTAACGACAGTATTATCAGTTTTTAAATTTTTTAGCACTTGCTCACTCATGACTTATTCCCCTGGGATAGTTCTTCTCTTCCCCTGAAATCCACCAATGATCTATTTATCATAATTCAATATATTCATCCATCACCATGCAAACATAATTGGGTCAAACAGTTTTGCTCATAGGTAAAAACTCCCATAGGCAATTATCAATTCCCTTTATGATTAATGTAAAAATGATAGTGTTTCTATTAATGGAAGTGCATGCGGGAGCATTCATAGTCCTATACTGTAGATAAACTTTGTCATTACACTAATACAAAGTAAAAATTTCTGAAGCAACAAGGAACTTGGTAGCACCTGTAATATCTGAGCATGTCAATTTGCCAGGAAATTAGAGTGAACTCACGGCATTACTGACAATACTTTTAGGAACTACTTTTGCAAAAATGAGACTAAAGGGCTTTTTTTTTTTTAATACCATAATTTGAAGCAAGAATATGGACTAAGAAAGCACACTGTGTGGAGCAGGCAACTTCTTCAAACCCTTCCTAAGAATGGTAGGCATGAGAGAAGAATATCATACTACATGCTTCAGCGAAGACTAACACCATAATTGCATTTGGAAAACAATTTGCTCACAAAAAAAAAATTGAATATGATAATTCATGGTATATGTATTTCAAAACTTTAAAAAAGCCCCTGTATCATAAGGATGAATTAGAATCGTATTGTTCATGAAAAAGATCTTCATTTACAGTGTTGTGTGTGTGTGTGTGTGTGTGTGTGCATGAAGCGGTGTTTCTGCTTGATGTTAAGTCTTCCCTAAATCAAGTTGTCTAACCCTACCTCCAGGTGGTATTATGAAAAGATACAAACTACAATATATGATATCAATAAAACACCTTACACATAAGTATACAAGTACACATACATAAGTGTATATATTATATAATATATACATAAGTGTGATGAATATTTATTTTCCCTCTAGAGAACTTAATTTCTTCTAAAACCTTTCTCCATATATGGCAGAAGCAGCTTCTGCTAACAAAAGTTTGTGATTTGACCTTTCCAATTGTGCTATTTTCACCAGGACGTGGCTTCCCAGACAGAAACCACATTTTCAGTCTCATCACACTTCAGTCCAACCATTTGCTGAGTTCCAGCAAAATAGAACGTAAGCATAAGTCATATGTGCTACTTCTAAAGCTGATCCACAAACCCCTGCCCCCCATTACTCCCTCCTTTGCAGGCTGGAGGCTGAAGACTTGGAGGCCCAAAGGTAGTGGAATCAGAGGACAGAAGGAACCTGGATCTCTGCATCATTAAGTGGTAGAAAGCCACCCTTTCACGATCTAGGAACACCTGCATTGGAATTGATATGAAAGAAAGAGAACTTTCATTTTATTATGCCATTAAAATGTGGGAATTTCTTTGTGGCAACAGCTAGTATTATCAAAACCAATACAAAAATCAAGGCCTTGAAGTAGATGCTGCTAAAAAAAAAAAAAAAAATCTAAACTATCTGACAGGAGCTTAGCAGTTTTGTGGTAGGCAGTGAGGAGACAGATCTAGCAAGCTGGAAGTCCCTGCTTGCTGTAGTGAAACATTTGGTAAAACTGTCACCCTTGTTAGCGTGGAAGGCAGACCAAGTGTCTACTGAGCCTGTGCATCTCGGGAAAAGGTTGGAATGAGCCAGAATGCTAGCATATGTTGGTCTTCTCTTGCTGTGTTTGGCAAGGTATTTCAAGAAAGAGGGAGCTAGTTTGCAGACAGAAAGAAACAGAATAAAAGTACCAGAAATTTGGAGTCGCACAGGTTTGAAACTGCTTCTAGAGGACAAACAAGGTAAAATAAGACTTTAAAAGCCTTTGAGCCACAAATACCCATTAAAATTTCTCAATTAAATGAAGTGACAGGGTCCTGGGGCTGAGACCAGATTACGAGCGGGGCTTCTACCCAAGCCTGTTGTTGTACATAGCCTCAAGGTACCGACCATTACTTGGATAGAGAGAGGCTTAGTAGAGAAATAAAGAAGGTGCCATGATTGTTCTGGAAAGGGAACTGTTTTTAGTGTGACTTCTGACCCATGGAACTTGCTGGAAACAAATGAAGCAGTGTGGATTATTGTTGTGTCAAAGCACTTATTCTGTCCTTATTAACACAGTCCCAAGTAGTCACTTATTATATATACCTCCCATCAAGACTTGTAGTGGCTCAATATCAAGTTCACATCACCCTTGTTTATTTGGCACAGAAGCCTTCGTTTCGCCATAGGCATTACGTTCACTGAAATTCCCATATTTTTATATACCCTAAGTTCAAAGCTCCTAGAGGAAAAAGCCCAAGTATATGTAATTCTTTTCAGGGTGTGTCTAACTAACACAGAGCTACAGTATTACCACGTATACCAAGTGTTGCCTAATGACTATTCTTTCGGAAGAGAAGAGATGATTGGAATCGGCATCCGGAAGAGATATTCCCTAGATGCACACCTTGAAGTGGTGTCAGTGGTGTGAAGAGGGAAATCATGGGGGAAAATGCTTTCCTTTGGGGATTTATAGAGTAAGGAAAGTGAAAAAGAAAACCTTTTCAATTTTGCTGATTCTTGCTGTCCAAAAATCGCCAAAATTTCATTTAGAAAATCTTTGCCTCATGGAGAAGCTCACCTCCAGGGAGGAAACACGTGATCTCTCTGCTTGTAGCAAGTGCTGTACACAGCAAAACAAAACAAAACAAAACAAAACAAAACACCCTAATATTAAACCATAAGCCAGGTGAACTAATAAATAAAGATACCAACTGTGGTTGAGCAGTTATGCTCCATCAGTAACATTTTCAGGGGATGGGCCCCGTGCAAAGTGTTTCCACATGTTTTTTTTTTTTTTTTTCTAGGATGAAGCTGACTGTGTTCTGTAAAGCACAGATTTAGCTTTATAGCTAATCTGTAGGAGTCTTCTGCTGAGTTACAATCAGGAACACTGAAATGGGAGCCGCAGTGAGGCTTACAGCAAACTGGGAAAGCCTGCACCTTTGGAGTTACTATTTCTAACTTCCAGAAAAACAAAACTCCAAGAGAGATGTGCATCACTAAGGCCTTGAAAATCAGCAGGTAAGTGAGAGGAAGAAAAAACGAAAGAGGACACACGTACTCGTTTTCTCATGAGTCACCACAGGATCTGTCCATCCCTGAGCTCCTCTCAGCAGTTTTGAAATCTGAGTCTGCTCTGAAAGCCACAGGCATCCTAGGAAGGAAGTAGCCCACAGCAGCTCTCAGATCATTAATGATATGCTCATACTGATGCTGAGGCAAAATTATCTTCACCTTAAGTTTAATGCATTCCTGGAAACCACAAGGACAGCTCTGAGGAACGACCCTAATGGTAAGTGATAGAGAAAACTTGCTACAATTCTTGGCGACCACACCATTACCTAAAACAGAGATGGAAAATTATATTTGGAGCCAAAAATATGACCTCCTCATTTATCCTGCATGTCATGAATTAATCTGCAGCAAGTAGTTGCTCTATTGGCCTAGCTGGCATGATACGAAGAGGAGAAAACTATTCCAGAAAGCAGAAGGTGGGGAAATGTGTATTCTCATGCCAAAAAAAAAAAAAGGTTCAGTGACTTTTGAAAATGATTTCTCCAGCTCCTTAAGAAAGTGTGTGTAGTTATGTGAAAAGTCAAGGGGTAATGTGAGTGATAAGAATGGACATCCCCAAGGGGAGACAGAAGTGGGGAGAAGGAAGAAATGAAGAAGCACATCAGGGTTCTCCCTAGGATGCTGCTGCATAAGAAGAAATTGAGGTTGTAAGGGGCAAAAATCAGTGCCTGAGGGGTAAGAGGCTTAATAAAAGTTACTAAGATAAAGGAAAGCTCTTGAAACAGATGGGTCTCCCACTGACACTTATGAAGAATTCACTGACGATTAAGTACTCCAAGCCTGGTGGAAGGCTTCAGAGCAATTTTGGAATAACAGAAGAAGGCAAAGTCAATGACACCATGGCTATTGACTATTTTGTTTAAAAATGGCTCGACAAGCAATGTCAGGAATTGGACGTTCCTAGCACTAGTGAGTCCAGGCTTTAACACACTTCTGGGAATTGTGCTATGGGTCAAGGAGTCATTGCTGACAGCATGATCCATGAGAACTAAAACCGTGTAATAAAAGGGAGGAAGATCATGCACCACTTACTCACCTTAAATGAAGAAGGAAGACATACTGAAGTTGGAACACAATCAGGTTATACTACTCTTGGATAAAGACATCGTATTTGACAAGACAATGTGTGACTTTGTGTGGCTAAGGTGATGAGTTTGAGGTCCCACCTTAGTCATATGAGAATGGAGAGAGTCAGAAAGAAGGGAGGGAAATCTCTGGAGACAAGGTCAAGATGACCACTAAAATTCTTGCTGCATGCATTTACAACACATTTCTGATTTAAAATATGCATAGATATGAGACTGATGTCAAGGAAAGGAATATAGAAAATGCTGACAGCAGCATATATGTGGGACATTAGTGATATGGGAAGCTAAGGAGAAGGTAACTCCACTGCTTCACCCATGGAAACATCCATAACTAGCATTGTGAAATGGTCATATTAAGAAAGAACTAAAGGCATCTGGGTGACTCATTTGGTTAAGCATCTGCCTTCGGCTCAGGTCATGATCCCAGGGCCTTTGGATAGAGCCCTGCATCAGGCTCCGTGCTCAGCAGGGAGTCTGCCTCTCCCTCTCTCTCTTCCCCTTGCCCCTGCTTGTGCTCTCTCTCTAATTTGCTCTCTTT
This sequence comes from Vulpes vulpes, assembly GCF_048418805.1. Taxonomy (NCBI): domain Eukaryota; kingdom Metazoa; phylum Chordata; class Mammalia; order Carnivora; family Canidae; genus Vulpes; species Vulpes vulpes. The sequence continues at coordinate 104,492,359 of NC_132791.1, forward strand.
CAAATAAATAAATAAAATATTTTTAGAAAGGTAAGAAGGGCAGGCTCAGTGGTTTGGCGCTGCCTTCAGCCCAGGGTGTGGTCCTGGAGACCTAGAATCGAGTCCCACGTCAGGCTACCTGCATGGAGCCTGCTTCACCCCCCCCCCCATGAATAATGAATAAAATCTTTTTAAAAATCTAAAAAGAAAAGAAAAGAACTAAAGTGAGCGCAGGCAGCCCACTCTTTGGATATATCAGTGTATCTGCTATTCTGCAATCATCTTGGATGATATCACAACAACAAATATCTCTACTCTTTGTCTAGCAAATCCCTACTCTTCCTTTTAGTCTCATCTCAACTATCATCTCCTCTCTCTAGCATTCCCAGCTCTTCCCAGGTAGAGATACCTGTCCCCTCCTCTTTGATTCCCCAGTGCTTGTTATATATACCATATGTGAATTTTCTATTGTTGCAGGACAAAATTTCCCCAAATTGGCATCTAAAACAGCACAAGGTTATTATCTCACAGTTTCTATGGGTTAGGAGTCCTTATATTTTAGCCAAGTGATCTGCTCAGGATCTCACAATGCTGAAGTCGGAGTATCAGCAAGCCATATTGGCATCTAGAGGCTCAATTAGAGAATGATCACTTTTGAGCTTTCCCAGATAACTGAAAGAATTATTTCCTTGTGACTGACTGGAAGACTGAGTCTTATTTTATCGTTGGCTATCATCTAGGGATCACTTTCAGGTCCTAGAGTCTGTCTTCAGGTTCTAGGCTATGACTACCATTCCATGGTCCCTCTCATAGGCTGTTTTTTTTTTTTTTTTTTTTTTTCCAGGCCAGCTGGCAAGAGGCCATCTCTCTGACACTCCATCTTATCTTGATGGCCCCAGGCCTGATTAGGTCAATCTCATCCAGAATAATCTCTCTTTTGATTAATTTTAAGTCAACTGATTAATAACCTAATCACAGAGGTAGTATCCCATTATATTTATGTACTCTACCCAAACTCACAGGGAGGAGAATATACTCAGTGTACAGGCAGGTGGGAGGAGAGACATGGGGCTCATCTTGAAATCCTGCCTACCATGCTCTATAAACTGCCAAGATGCAGTATAATCATCATATATATTATGGCTAGGATATAAATAGTATTATATATTCATAATTATATTATAAATTTTTGTGTACATATGTGTTTCATGTATATATAATACATATATTGTTATATATGTATATAATACATGTATTATGATATATGTGTATTTTATACACACACATATACACAGTCTGCCCTGGAGCAGACACTATGCCTTTTCCAAATCAGTATCACCAACAACTAGCATGATACCAAAACATAGTAGACACTAATAACTTATTTTAAATTAATTGACAATAGGAAAACAACATATAAACAAAGAACAGCAAAACTTGATGGGATATTATGGTAAGTAGGTTTGGAAATGACATAGGAAAGTAGATAATGGAAAGAAAATGATAGTTTCCTAGAGAATATGGAAGAAACCTGGCAATGTATCCACTTCAGCCCTCATGTTTCACCCCAGACTTCTTAATAAAGCATACACTATTTTACACCATATAACTATCAAATTTCTTCTGATATTCTTAAAATCAAGGAGAAACAGCACAACTTTCTTGAAAGTGCAGGGATCAGGGTCCATATTCTCTCCCAGTCCAAGTTCTAAGGCACTTCCATGGGCCCTAAGTAGGGCTTGAGGGAAGATGACAGTGCCCAGGCTTAGAGCAAGGAAGAGCACCTCTCAGCCCAAGTTCTGGGGCAACTGTGACTGAAGTCTTCGCATCTTGGTATCTTCGTTTCTAACCCTGTCATCTGTGTAATGGATGCTGCTCAAAGCTTGAACCCTGAGACCTTCACATCCAGCAGTGTGGCTACAGAAGCATATAAAGACCAAAGTGCACTTTCCTATGATCATAAACAAGAGTAACATAATTGATAAAACTCTTACAGTGAGATGGATGCAGCATTTTGAGAATCCTGAAGATGTCTTTTATCAAGAAACTACATTTTAAAATTATCAGTCTTGTTCTATAAGCTTTACAGCTGGAGGTGGTGGATTTTTCCAGCTTATTCAGAATGGTGGGCTCTCTGTTTAGCTCAGCACATGCTTCAGAGGATCTCTTCATGTAGGTCACTGGGGCTATAAAAAATGTGAAAGGAAGCATCATCCCAATCTGAGCATCCACAAAAAAGCAGAGTCCAGGACACAGAACAATAGCAGAAAGAACTGTGCCACCCACAAAAAGCTATGGATTTTGAGTATAAGGAAAGACACAAGTAGTGTCTCTTCAATAACAGTCCTTTCTGACCTAATCCTGACTCAAGAAACATTGGCTGAGGAACACGAGGCAGCAGGCAGTGATACTCATCATACTGACCGTGAGGCTGCAGAGCAAAGTTGTGAAGGGCCAGTGTTCCCAATCGTCCCAGGGATCAATGACAAAGCACTGGAAAAGAAACAATGAACAGGAGACTTCAGGAAGCTCCAATTCATTTTCATGAAGCTCAGAATTTTGAGATTTCTGCATGTGGAAGCTATTATTTCCGCCAATGGGCTATTGATTTAATTTAGCAGGCATTTCTTATGAGGGAAATCTCATGACTTAAAAATCCAGGGCTCAGAAGTGGCCACAGCCCTGCAGCCTACAAAATAGACCTAATTCTGATGAGATTTGCCTAAGAACTCATACAGAGAAAGCTGCACTGACTGTTCTTGGAAGCCTGAGACAGCGTTGTATCGTTTGGAACTCAGTGCTTCTGTTGCTGATGGAAGAGAGTCCCTGCTGTATTGACCACTTCCCATCTCTAAAGATGGGCTAGGCCTACAGGTCCCCTTCCTTTCCCTTCCCTACAAACTTACTGCCCTGAGCTCTCCACTTTCAGTAAAAAGGAGGAGGGAAACACAAGTCTGAGCCTGCTCAGCATTGGCCAGATGGTCTCCCCTCTCAAGGGGAGGGGCCAAGCAGCATAGCTGAGTTAATGATTTAATTAAAAGTAGATGAATAAACAAAATAGCAACATAGCCTGTTTGGACCTTGTCTCATGATATTTCTGTAAGAAAACATGAGTAGAATCACACTCCTGCAACACCATCCCCACTCCACTGGCTCTTCCCATGGGAGGAAGGAGAGACCTATCTAACTGATCAGCCTTGGAAACTTACTGAGTTTGTGTGCTCCACTGGACTGGTATCTCAGGATGCATTATCTGCCTTCATTACTCCGGGAACAGCCCACTGGTTAATGAGAGGCCTGAGGTCAGATTGCTAGTCTACTTGGACTGGATGGACATCTGACCTGTTGGCATATTTCTCAATTGGTTCAGGATATGCAAGGCAGGGATGTGATTGATGTTGCTATCCTCCAGCCCTCCCTCATGCACAGGTAGCAAGAACTCAGCATTTGCAACCCATGGACTTGATTCTAGTCACTGGCTGTCACCTTGAGCAGTGTTACTTCTCACCAATGTTCTGAATCTCTGTTGTCTCATTTGTTAAAAAAAAAAAAAAGGGAGGAAAATTTGCTCCATGGGCAGTGTTGTAGAGCCCCTACAGGACAACATTATCCAAACGCCTGTAATTAATGAACTCAACATATTTTGATCACCCAAGAAAATAAAGGAAGCAGTAAATGCCTTAGAGATAGCAGAAGCTAGTTACTGATGAACAATCATTTTTCTTCTTTGTTCTTTAATTTCCTTCTTTTTCTTTCTTTCTTCCTCATCTTGCTTTTACATTGGAGTTTCTCTGCTAGCATTTTCACAGAGGCATAAAGCTTGAAGAGGGTTTGAGTGCTTTTCTCCCTAATTGAAAGGATGGTTTCAGGAGAAGACTTTTCACCTTAAAAAACTAAAAATATCAAATCATTGGAGAATAAAATACAAACTGATGGTGTGGAAAAAAGTATAGGGGATTCAGAGATAGGTGTGAAATGTTAAATCTGGGAAACTTTAGGAGAGGATTTCTGTGAGATCCACAACAGAAAAGTTGCCATTAAATGCTTAATTATATGTTGCTTTCATAGGAACTGCCTGGAGAATGTGATATATGCTCAGTCTTTGTACTAGGCAACCTATGCCAATGTTTAACAACTTTCTGACCTTACTAAGACCCTCCATATCATCTGTGAAGATTTGCATTAAATTTGATGAAACCAGTAGCACTTAAATGAGCTATATTATTGAACATTACACAAACTTCACACTTTCGAAAATAATACAAAAATATCTAAGTCAAATTATTTATTTAGTTGACATTGACTTAGGGGGTCTGGATCCCATAGATTGGAAATCATGATTTATTCTCTACTTGTGCTATTAGAACCATAAACACTTTCACTGCAACTACAAGTAGTAATAATAATAACAGTAGTAGTAGTAGTAGTAGTAGTAGTAGTAGTAGTAGTTGATGTATTCAGGAATTACTAAGCACTTTATTAGGATTACTTTGTTTAATTCTTACAACAATCTCATGAGGTCAGATTGCTGAAGTCCCTTTGGCGATGAAGGACTCCCAAAAGTTAAAATAATTTGTCCTTGAACTGAGATTAGGAACCCAAGCCAATTGATCCTGGAGCTTGAATTGTTAACCCTTACATGTGATTTACTGCCTTGCCTGTAGTTCCCAGCACAAAAGAAAATACATGCAAGTGTGATTTCTACTTAATCACATTAGTTAATAATTTGAAAATAAATAGGGTTGATGAATATTGTGGAAGACAAGGTTATTGTAACAAATCCACTGGGGAAAAAAGGAGAGGAATATCCCCATGAAAGTGAATTGAGGGAAAAAAAAAAGAATTAGAAATGGGACAAAGAGGGGCTGGATCTGAATATTTATGTTTCCTGTTATTCATGTGGCTGTGCCTGAAATGTGATGTGTAGAAATGAAAAGCATCTGATAGAAAAGGAAAAGAGTCAATGGAAAGGAAAAAGAGCACATTGTTACAAATAATGTAACTTATATTTTTAAGATCACTCACACATATAAGCCAAGGAAGGAAAGTGCTTCAATAAGATCATAATCGGAGGACAGGTGAAATAAAGGAGGTTGGTCTGATTTCTTTGGAGCTAAGGTTACAAACAAGAGGTGCTCTCAGCAGAAAGGGAGCCTGCTGTATGCCTCCTGGAAGCAGGACTGTTCTGAGTCCCAGCGTTCCCAGTCAAATGTCAGTTTGGGGCAACGATCCTGACGTACCAACCTTTATGGAACAAAGCAGGCCTCTCCCCACTCCCCGTCTCAGGTGTATCTGATTCAGCTGCCTTTTTCCCTGACACACTCTGCCCCTGGCTGACCACGTAACTGTCCTACTATGCCCCCAGCTCCTCGCTCCCAAACATACTCTCATCCACATGAAGGTTTTTGAAGGTAGGTGCTGCATCACATCTTGAATGTTAATGGCTCCTCCTCCTGAGAAAATGCAACCTCCTTTTCTTCCCATTATACGTGAACTACTTCAACCCCCAAAGGCATGTATGGCCACACAAAGTCAGGTAGTCTTCCCATATGCACATGTTTACTGAGTGGCGGGTCCTGAGCTGTGTGGCAGGGGTGGGACTGTGAACCAGAGCCCGGCTTCATGAAGTTTACACCTAGGGGAAGGACATGCTACAAACCCCAAATGAGCAAAAAAATAAAATAACTTCAAGGATAGTGTACTTGTTATGTACCCAAAACATATAAGATGCTTATAAATGTGTGGCAGGACATGGGGCCAAGGTTAATTTAGGTAAGGCTTTTGGGGGAAATGACATATACGTGGAGGTTTACAGGGTGAGAAGACAGAAAGCATTTCAGGAGCAGGAAACTGAATGCAGTTGCCTGAGAGAAATGGAGGTGGAGCCTGGCCCAGTCAGGGAAGGTCTGGGGCCTGGCAGATGATGGAAAATGGCAAGAGATGAGGTCAGATCCTACAGATATTTAGATTTAGGCCCTGGCAAGAGGTTGAGAGTCGTGGAAAGCCATTGGCGGGTTTAAAAGTGGCAATAATAGCACTGATTTGCATTTTCACATGATTAGATACGCTGCTCTACAGAGAATGGACATGAGAGGTGGGAGAGGGGAAGGAGAAAGCTGGCTCCCCAGAGGGAGGAGGTGCTCACATGGCTTTTCCTTTCTGCAGCTGCTGGTTGTGCAGTTGGAAGGAATATAGGATAGGAGTGTAGCTGAGGAATACCTGCGGTGGGCATTCGCTGCCTGGACTCACTCCCTGTGAGCTGGGAGGACCTTGGCAGGTTTCTTAACCTCTCTGTGTCTTGATCTCCTCAACTCAGAGATAAGAATCACCCTCACCTTTTAGGGTAGCCGTGCTGATTACTCAGATAATGCAGGAAAGGAAGGCGGTGTGCACTGAACACTGGCTCCATGTTACCTCTGTAACTGTTTCAGGAACCTCGGGGGGTTCTGGGAGGGAGAGAGCTCCTGGCCGTGAATCGAGAAGGCCTGATGGCTCCAAAACGATAGTTACCCATAGGCATCAACCACAGGCCTGGTCATTTGCAGCTATTATTTTATTTCATTCACACCAGCCTTGCTGTGTACATACTGTCACCCTCATTTTAGATATGAGGAAAATGTGGTCCAAAAGAGCTAGTCAACTTGCTCAAGGTCACCTAGTTAGTGGCAGAGCCAGAATTCGAGCCAGATCTGTCTCTTTCCAAACCCCAGGCTCTTTCCACCAAAACGGCGCATCCATAGCACACACCTGCATCTCAAACACATCTCAGGTTCTCAGGATTTTGCGGCATCTGTGTCTCTCAGCACAGGGTAGCCTGTCTATGGAGGGCCCCCAGGTAAGACAGGGAAGAAAGAAATCTGCCCACTCCAAGCCTTATAAAAAAAGGACAGAACAGACCCGTTCCATCTGGTATTCCATCAAGCACAGCCTTGCCAGGTAAAGTCTGGGAATGAGGTTGTACCCACTGCTGAGTACCAAATGTTATATAGCTAATTAACCACAGAGATTTGGGAAGGAACCCATTAAAGAGACCAAATACAGCATGAGGAAAAAGTAAATGGTAATGTTGCTGCTTATTACCATTATTGCCATTAATATTAATATTAATACTATTACTCAGCTTTATTATTACTCTGATATATCATTATTATTGCCGTCTCCCAGCATCTTCTGCATAAATCTATCACCAAATGTTTTAGAGGTTTTAATATCCTTATAGTTATGTAATTAAACAAATAGAAATAATAGTTGCAGAATTGCAGAGTTACATAATTATTGCTCCACAATGGAAACAATAAATAAAACTTACTTGCCTCCGTAGCAGTTACATTAACAACAATAGAAACATTGAAGGCTGAAGCTGAAGAATTATGTAATGCTTACATAATTAAATAATAAATTATCCTAGAACTATGGGGACATGCACTCTATAAAGCAGCTTACGGAATGGAAGAGGAAAGGAAACCATTAAGCAATACAAAAAAAAAAAAAAGATTTGCCTATGGATAAGAGCAAGGCCACATGGGCCCAGCGTGAGGAGCTCTGGGGATTGTAGTATGAAGACCCTTCCGCTTCCCATTCTAGATTCAGACACGTGCGTGGATTTTATCAACCCCGGCACACAGAGTAATTTGTCTAAAGCTATAAATCACTTGGATAATATAATCCCTTTAACTGAACAGTTTACCACATGCGATACACATTTCATCTCTGTGTTTTAAATTATCTCAAAATTTAGCTTCAGTCTTGGCTAAATATTATACAACTGCTCTTCAGCTACCTGCACTGACTCCATGCCTAGTACGTGCACGTGGGAGAGGAAGCCTACCAGGGGTTCGGAACGATACTCCTTTAAACATTGAGATCATTGAAATGCACAATCCCTGTATCAGGATGTTTCTGTGGTTGTGTTATCACAATATTAACATACTCAAATACTGGGAAAGACAAAGATGTTTGATGCTAAATCAAATACCGGATGACTGACTGACTTGCTAATCTTTTTATCCCAAAGTTTTGCAGTTAGGTTACCTCCATTTTATTAAAAAAAAAAAAAGTGTGTTTATTGAGGTCTAGTGTGAGGGACAGCATTATATTCTTGAGAATATAAATATGGGCACCTGGTCTAAAGACTGAGTTCGGATTGGGATGCCTGTGAATAGCAACACATTTTGCACTCTGAATCCACCTGTCTCCCTGGGTGTCAGCAGACTGAGCCCATTGTTGGGATGAATGGCACAATGGGATGTTCCTGGAATGCCAGCAGCATGCGGTATGAGTTAAGCACATGGCATCCCTCAGCAGTGACAATGGGGAGGCAGAAGGCTCCCGTCCAGAGCCAGCGGGGAACAGAGCCGTGGCCCGCCAGCCTCTCTGTAATTCACATTTCAAGGAGGCTCTCACTTCTCCATCAGGCCTGTTCTGAGAGCAGCCAGGTTGGACCATTATCATAATGGGGTCACCTGGGAGTCTGGGAATAGACAGGGGAGCAGTCTATTGGGGAGAACTAATTGACTCCTGTCTCATTACTTGGCTCAGCTTGACAGGCAAACTTAGTGATGGGAAAAGGACAGCCTCTGAAGAGGACCGTGCCAAGGAGGGGCCGAGAGGCCACTGCACCTGCCGGGCCTGGGGGAGTGTAAGTGGACGGCCCAGTGTCAGCCCCACAAATTCAGGTTGTAATTTTCCGACATGCGGCTCTGGCTCGCCCCTGGCCTACAGGGAGAGATGCCGCCCATCTGTCTGTGTTGGTGAGCTAACCGTGATGAAGGACACTCAAAATTCAGACCCTTCGGCGTCACTCTGTCCCATCCCCTGATATCTCACCTTTAAATCCTATGATTAAGATTCTTTGGACCCTTCCTCAGAGGAAGGGGAGAGTAGAGCCTTGTCTAGGTGAGCAGGCTAAGTTTCCATTGCGCTGGGGCTGCAGGAACTTTTACAGGGTCTTAAGGAGTTAGCATTGTTACCCTGTGCCACATTGGAACCTAGGAAAGCATGTTTGGTTCCCCTCAGTGACTACTGAGAGGGCTCTTGGAGGCACTGTGGGTTTGTTGGATGTCCCAGGGCTTCAAAAGTAAACAAATTTGGTATATTTGTGGGCTCAGACTATCATGATAAACACCATAACTTGGGTGGCTTAAACAACAGATATTCATTCATTCAAGTTCTGGAAGCTGGAGTCCTAGATCAGGGGGCCAGCGTGGTTGGGTTCTGCTGAGAGCCCCCTTCCTGGCTTGCAGAAGGCTGCCTTCTCACTGACTTTGCATGGCCTTTCCTTCTTGACAGAGAGAGAGAGAAAGAGACAGAGACAGAGAGAGAGAGAGAGAGAGAGAGAGAGAGATCCTTCTCTCCCTCTTCTCCTCTTCTGATAAGACGACGAATCCCATCATGAGAGCGCCACCCTCATGGCCTCCTCTAACCCTAATTGCCCCCCCAAAAGACTCCATCTCCAAAACCATCATAGTGGAAATTAGGGCTTCAACAAATGGATTTGGAGGGAATGAACCCCTGTTTATTCCCAGACTCCCAGGTGATGTTCAATCCATAGAACATGCGGGTTTGAATTCCAGCTTCCTCTTTTTCTTAGATGTGGATCCTCCATGACTTCAATGCCTGAAATCTCAGCTTCCCCATCTATATAATGTGGCTAGCAACACCACTGAGACAGATCACTGTGAGGAGTAGAGGAGTTAATGCAGAAAAAGCCTGTGACATGTACTAAGTATTGAAAACTATCCATTCTGTTCCCTCCGCGTTGCCTCTTCTGAGAAGTCTTGGATCCATAGTAGCATCTCTGCCCTCAGGACTTCCTTCCTGCCCCCATCCCATGTGGACAATGTCTCCTTTTCCATTCGAGATTCTCTCCACCCTGATGAGCTGGGCTGGGTTGCACCCTTCTTTCTTGGGAAACAACAACAGAAGAATCAACCCTTAGGATTCAGGAGGGAGCCTCCTCCCTCGGGGGTCCCATCAAGAATGAGGGCGCTGTCAGAGGGTTCTAGAAGATTTGTGGAGGTCATTTTCTTTCACCATGGTTCCCCAGAAGTGGGTTTCCTAGGCCTGCTCACCATCCTGTGTGTCCTGGTCCTGGAGCCCCTCTTGCCTCACTTCAAAGTCTCAATGACGGTGGCACCAAGTCCCACTACATGGCCCCATTTCCATGTGCCTTTTCCTGGATATGGAATCCCCTGGCCCTTGCTTCCCAGCCCCCAGACACCACCGATTCTCTCATCAGGGTTATCTCTATTAACTGTTGCCAACGTCAGTGCATTGAAACCGTGCAATGTTAGACACTTCCCCTGACTAACGTCTTTGTACTGAGCAGGGGAATCAGAACGGAACAGATGTTTTAAGGACTCCATAAATCCGTGAAGATAAAAAACCACCCACCCAGCACTTTTTAACAATGCGCCATGCTGATGAACCAGCATATCGGAAATACCAAAATAAGTATAAAATCCCCCTGAAGCCTCAGAATAAATCTTAGTTTTTTTTCCTCTTTTTCCCCCCTTATAACCTACACCAGACATCATTTTTAATACTCAGTGAAGATCCACAACTGGGAACAGAAGTCTATAAAAACGCTGCTGCTTCCCTCTGAAGTGACCCAATGATCAACCACAATGTGCGTGAATCACCCTCCAATTGCTTCCTGAAAAACTCATTTAACTCTCCCCCAGAACCTTCTCCCTCTCCCACCACATCCAGTGTTGTCATGTTTCCTCTCATAACTCCTTGCTGAATTCCAATGAGGTTTTCTAATTAGCCTAATTAATTTTCTGCCCAACTTAATAAGACTGTCTCTGGTTCAGAAATAATTGGACTTCCCAAACACCATTTTCCCTCCCTCTGTTTCTCAGTGGTGAGTTGTGATCCAACCTCCTTTAATAATTCAAAATTAGCTTCTGTTTTTCAGATGATGGGTTCATGTTCAGAGAGTTATTTAGTTTTTTCATTAACACTCTGACATCGCCTTCTCCCTCCTATAAAGAATACCTAAGAAAGCACTAAAAATAAAAATGAAACTTGGATCCTTTCTTGGAGAGATAAATCCATTTGGGATCAAGGTTTCAATAGATTCTTGCTTCCTATCCTATCAAATTGGGGAAAGTAATTTAGTGACCTGGATGAAGTAAAGTTTGGTAACAGCTATGAAAATAAGCCCTAACGAGCCCAAGGATAAATGCCACGAGAAAGATCTTAAATACGTTTAGGCAACCGGCCTCTGATAGAAGAGCGGCCTTCTTTCTGATCTCTTACAAATTTTTGTATGTGGTTGTAAACTTGTTACTTTGGGCAAATGAAATTGTTGTTCAATACATCAGTGTGTGTTCTCCAAACAAAGGAATCAGAAATAAGAAGAAGAAGGGATAAGAGCTAGGGAAGGGGGTAAAGAAAGAAGAGTTGGTAAGTCAATGAAAATGTCTACATTCCAGTGCATATTTGAATAAAATCTGCAAAGCTGCATAAATCGAATACTATCTTCTGTTGGCTCTCGGGTTCCAGAAGGCCGGGCGATCTTAGCCTATACAGCATTGGTTTTGCAGCCCCAGGAATACTTTACTTGGAACCATGAAGATGGAATTATTTTCTCATTCCCTAGAAAAGCCTGAAGCATTTTTTTTCTTTTTAAGAGAACTTATAAATATGCCGATGAGCAGTACCAGGGAATCAAGAGCAGAGTAAAATAGTGGCTTCTAATCCTTCTTGTTGCACCAGAATGGCACAGCTGTGACCTTCCTGCATGAATCTTGTTATGGCCACCATGTTCCAAGTAGAATCACAAAGGTGTAGGTGTGAAGGTCTTCACAGAATGTTCTCCAAATAATAGCTCAAGGGTACCATGCTGCTCTGCTCTTTGCGTTATCTTGAACTAAACTTTTCAAAACTGAAATGTCTCAGCTTAGGCAGTTGGACGCCTAATGTCCATGAAGATGGGTAATCAATTCCCTTATGTTGCAATCAATAGTCACTGCTTCTATATCAGGACTCATCTGGGCAGATAGATGTTTTAAGACAATATGATTAAAAAAAAATACAATATGATTCGGAAAACTCCAAGTGAACCAAACTGGGAAGACTTTCACTCTCTGTATCTCTGTCGCTCTCTTTAAAGGAGCTCTGGGGATGTGGTTTCGGAGATACTACTCTTCAGTGAATGTGAAGTGCAACTCAATTTTTTCAAATGTAAATAAGATTCAATTTCCTGCAAAATGTCCAGAAATGAAGCTTGCCTGTATTACAAGCCCGCATCATGAGAGTTTGGCACAACTAGCTATTGGAAGGCCAAAAAAAAAGGACTGAGTTGGATTAGGAAGTTTACTCTCAAAGATGAAAGTGAAAAGAATGGTACCATTTGTGACTCTATATTTAAAGGAAGTTTATTCTTGGCCACTCAAATGGAACAACTTAAAACTGTATAAAGTCATCTATACAGGGCTCAAAATCTTGGGTTTTCTTGCTTATTGTTTAGACCACTTGCTTTCAACAGACTTCAATATCCAGTGACCAGCTGGGGGGCTGGGGGTCTTGGAAATATAACTAATTTAAACCCCTAAACTACTCGTGGAGGTCTGTTTAAGATTTTAAGATGGTAGGATAGTATGATCATTGAACCCTTTATCCACATTTCATCATCTAGAATATACTTTATTTATGATTGTATCTTAAGATTTTTTTAAAGATTTTTATTTTATTTGTTCATGAGAGACACATGGAGAGAGGCAGAGACACAGGCAGAGAGAGAAGCAGGCTTCCTGAGGGGAGCCAGACGGGACTCGATCCCAGGTCCCTGGGATCACACCCTGGGCTGAAGGCAGGTGCTCAACCATAGAGCCACCCAGGCGTCCCCATGATTGTGTTTTAAAAAAATATTCTCTACATTTTAATGTTGGGGTGGGTTTCTTTTTTCAAGTTGGCCACACTTTTACTAATCATCGTCCTACTGCCCCTGCAATAATTAAGTTCCTCTGTAACATTATTACATGGCTTTGAATCATGGTGTTGCATGAATACTTTATGGATAATCTCCTCCTAAGCAAACAAAACATCAAACATGACAACAATAATCACATGGTGATTTCACCTGAAGCCACACGGGTGGAAGTCTAGAACATCAAGTCCTGGCATTGCTTCCACCTCCCCTGAGTGAAGGGGAGTATCATTTGTCCCACAGCATTAGCAGTGGAGCTAGCACATCCCTGAAAACGAGAACTAGAAGGGCAGGAAGAGAGTCTTCGCCCAAATTTCCTTTCATTCAGGTTGGCCTTGACCGCAGCTATATCCCCCCTACTAAGATGGTGCGTGACAAGCAGAAATGCCCTGGGAAAATGGCAAGTCCAGGTGCATCAGTCAGGGGCCAGCCAGCCAGAGACGCATAGAAGGCAGAACTCTAACAGGAGGAATTTCATCGTGGGAACTAGTTACACAGTTTTTGGGAAAGGGAGAGAAGATGATGAAGCATCAGCATCGTGTACAGTAGCAGCAGAGGAAGTTTCTACCAGGGCCAGGACTGAAGGGTCCACGAAAAATACGATGTCCCCAGTGCCAAGAGCTTGGGGGTATTACAGAGCCAGGAGTGGCCCAAAGATGGCCTGCCCGCTGAAGGCACAAGCTTTCACTCTGGGCTCTCGGAGGCCGTCCCATGCCTCCGCTCCAAGCTGCCCTACCAGCCAAGATTTTATGGATCATAAAATTGCCAGGTCCCCTTTTTAGACATAGCCCTGGTTCTGCTTGAATGACCTCCCGCAGCAGTCAACTGCATAGCAGATAAAGAAGCATTTCCTTTTAATGGCTGGGAATTTACTGGCCATAAATTTCACCGAGTGCCCTCAGGTCTATGTGTTATTGTCAGGTAAAGTAAGTGAGGGGAGTAAGCAGTTTTCACTATCCCCCCTGAACAGCCTTTCTGCTTCTCTTCCAAAAATAAAATAATCCCCAGCGTAGCAATTCTTTAACGTGAGGGCGTCCCCCCTCCGCCCCCGCCCAGTTTCTTCAGAGTAGATCAAGCCTTCTCCCTGTTTCTCTTCAATTCCACACCTCCTTCCTTCTCTCAAGAAGCATTAGCTGGCTGTGAAAAGGACATCTCATTCTCTTTCCTACTGCCACCGCTGCAACACCTACCTCTTCACAACACAGAGAGTGTGGGATACTGATGGTGATGATCAACATGACAACGCAGCATCCCTTTTAGAAGTACGCGTATTGCCAACAACGTGCTGCTCTCGCCTCCGGTCCAGGCACCACAATGTGAGTGGTTCTGAAGGTGGAGACACTGATGCCTCCCGGCCGAAGTCTGGCAGCACAAGGAGCAGAGATGGTCCTCTTGATTAGGAGGGACAACACCTGATTCTTCTATTGCCACTCCGCAAATACAACAGAGGGAGATGTTACTGTCCTCATTTTGCAGAGATGGGAACTAGCTTGGCCAAACTCTCAGAATGAGCTGGGTAGCAAAGTTGGGATTAGAATCAACGTCTGACTCACTACAGAAATCCACATTATTTTTGCTACATAGTATTGATTCCAATTTTCCATGGGAGTGACATCATAAAATGCAAAACACGTTCAAAAGAAAATCTTTCCTCATATGCATTCAAACATCTTGGTGATAATACGGCATGCTGGGAGAGCTGCTAGGTTTAGAAAATAAAAATACAAGACATCTTATTAAATTTGAAATACAGATGAGCAACACATCTATATTTTTTTAGTATAAGTATGTTCCAAAGATTGTGTGGGACATACTCATACTAGATTTATAGGTTACGTGTCATAAACTGAAATATAGCTGGTCATCCTGTATTTTTTTTTTTTTTGGCAACCCTAAATGTAATCTATCTGTATCTTGATGTCTTAGGGTGCCAGGTTCACTTTGCAGTGACAAGCCTAAAATCCTGTCAAAGAAAATTTAATTGTTTTCTCCTCTGCTGTCATTGCCAGCCTCCACTCCCTGGGCTTACGGGGATTTCTCCTAGGCCAAGAGCAAAACCTCTACCTAAGACCATTTAAAGCTGATGTTTCCTGATGTGCCTGACTGAGCTTTTTACCCAACTCCATCAAGGCATTATACATATGTACACATATATGTGGATACACACCTGAGATGTAGCCAGTTAGGAGTGTGGCTCAATGAGTTTTGCCCAATGTATACATCTGTGTAAGCACCACCACTCCAATCAAGATAGGGAACATTTCCATCACCCCAGGAAGTTTCCTCTCATCCTTAGCAGTCAACCCCATGGCCCTCCATCCCTACACAAACACTGCCTGCCATGCTTTCTGTCATTATAGATTATTCTTTTCCTATAGTTTTATATAAATGGGATTGTAGAGTCGCACCATCTGTGCTCTCCTGTATCTGCCTTCTTTGGTTCAGTACAATCATTTGAGATTCATCCATACTGTTGCCTGTATTAATAGTTCATTATTATTAATTGTTGAGTCATATTCCGTAATATGGATTCATTGTAACTAGTTTAGCCATCCATCCATTGATAGACGTGGATTGTTTCCAGGTTTGACTAGTGCAAATAAAGCCACCATTAACGTTCACGTACGAGTCTTTGCATAGACATATCACTTGATTTCTCTCAGATAAATACCAAGGACTAAAATGACAGGGTCATATGGTAGATATATGTTTAACTTTATAAGGAATCACCATGTAATTTTTCAAAGTAGCTCTAGTTCTCTAAATTCGTACCATCAGTTTTTGATAGTTCTAGTTGCTCCATATCTTGAGCAACACCTACTTATGGTCAACTTTTTTTTTTTTTTTTTTTTTTAGTCTTAGTGCTTACAAAAACTGTGTTATCTCATAGCGGTTTTGGTTTGCATTTCCCTGAAATCAGTTGAGTTTTAAAATACACGGAAATATGAAACTAATCTTGTCCTCTCCATTCAAAGCAATTTTTTAATCATTTATTTTTTTGGGGGGGCAGGTACTTAAATCTAGGCATTGAGTGTAAAGTGGGAACAACACAGCAGCAGACATGATCCCTGCAACATGGAGCTAATCATCTAATATGTGAGCAGATATTAAGCAAACATTCATGAATATGTATCTACTCCTGGTATAATCAGTATCACAAAAGCACAAATAACTCACATGTGCTAACAGAGGCCACTCAACATACACAGAAAGTGAGAGATGAACCCTCTGGAAGAACATCTGACACACCGTAAAGGATGAGGAGGACGTGGGGTGGCAGGGAGGTGGAAGGAGTGGGGAAGTCTTCCAGATGGAGAGAAGGATGGGTGTGAAGACCCCTGGATGGAAAGGACGGAAAGAAAGCCCATGTGGTTGAGAACACAGAGGTGGTAGGGAGCGGCGTGTGAAGAGAATGTGGAGGTTGGCCCGACCAGCAGAAGGAGAGCTCTCCAGATCATGGAAATCATTCAGGCTCCAGTCCTAAGTGGAGTGGATATTCACCGGTAGAAGAATGGGAGGTGCATAAACCAATGCACACTTTTCCAAATCTCACCCAGACTCCAGTGATAGGAGATTTGAATGAGTCTCTGGAGAATGAGGAGTGAGATGCTAGCCCATGGCTATCAGCGTGGTTGAAGCAGGTGGCCGAGGTATGGGCCTTGGTGGACAAAGTGGAATTGGAAGAGTTCACCGTGAACCTTGGAGGGGAGATCAACAAGATCCGGTGACAGCTCATATGACAGGACTTCAGGAGAGGGAGGCCAGCAGGCTGCTGGGTCTCTGCTTGAGCAGTTAGGCTGATGGAGGTACCAACAA
The DNA here is from genome assembly GCF_048418805.1 of Vulpes vulpes. NCBI lineage: Eukaryota > Metazoa > Chordata > Mammalia > Carnivora > Canidae > Vulpes > Vulpes vulpes. The sequence continues at coordinate 104,509,088 of NC_132791.1, forward strand.
ACTGTAACTGTCACAGGGACTTGTACAGAAAGCTGGAGTGGCAACCTACAGGGAAGGAGGTGATAATCTTGTTGCCAGAGTAACATTTCTCCTGACTGTAAAAATAAAGACAGTAAAAATACACAAGGATGTGGCAATGGGCGTGTGACTTCACGTAATGTCTTAGGGGTCTCTCTCTAACTAGACACTGAGCGAGATCGGGGCCACCACACACAGATGTATTGACTGTCCAGCTTGGACAACCACGTCTAATAGCCCTGGGCAACGTTGGCAATACCTAGTCTCATGAATAAAAGAAAAAAGATGTTTCTGTGTAAAAGAAATGCGTGATAGGTATTCTGAAGGATAAACTTAGAATTGGGAACATAGAGTAATTGGTGCCTTTTCTCTGTCACACGTAAGCAGGTGCCTAATGGCTTGTCACGTGGTCACCTAAGTGGGAGCTTCAGGATACAAACCGAAGAGCAAGTGGCCACCAGACAGCTTACCCAGCTTTCTTTCAAGGGGCATTCATGGGGCCACTCCTCCACGACAGAACCCTGCCTACAGGGACACAGAGACACAGAGACATCGGCGACTCAGTCTGTGCCCCGTAGACCTGACAGGAAAGGGGTCTAGTGGTCCTGCGGGTAGAACAAGGATGATGTGGAGATATACATGCTAGACCCGACGTGGGTCCTAGGACCTGAGACACCAGGGCAGGGCCTCCATTGAACGAGCCAAGCTCCTTCAGTTGGAAAAAGAAAGAAAAGAACAATTTCCCTATAGTGTGAGCTCTGTGCGATTAATCATAGTAACTCTTCTGTCCACTGCCTCTTTGGGATGCTTACTCTGAGCTGGAGAGAGCACAGGGCTGAGCACTCAGCGAGCTTCACCATGTACACCTCAGAGAAGTCCTGGGAGGGGGGTGTTATTGTCACCCCTTCATTACATGCTAGGACACTGGCTAAAACATGCCCGTTTGCTCTATTCACGGTCTTGGGGAGTGGCCAGCTGGGGTTCAAACCCAAGTCTGTGTGACCTCTGCGCCCAAGCTCTCATGATTCGTCTGGCTGTCGATGAGTTTATTTAGAACAAATCTCGCTGGGAATGAAGCTGACTGCAGCTATTCCATGATGTTCTCCACCACGCACTCCTGCTCCAGCTGCTGGTCCTTTAATGCCCAAGGAGGCCTCATTTATGTGCCGTGGTTGCGGATCTAAGTGCTGAGGACGTGCACTGCTCTGTGTCCTCGGTTCTCGGTCCAAACAAAACAGGGGACAGGCCACAAAGGCAGGCCCAAGGAAGAAGTAAAGCCAGGGCCCCTCTGAAGTCAAGGACCCCCTGCTGCTGGCGAGCTCTTCTGCATCGTGCTGTGGCACCGCCAGCCGCGCTCGGCCCCCACACTTTGAGTAGAGAACCCAGTCTCCACGGGGAGTGGAGAGAGAGAGAGGTAGTGCTGCATGCTCCCCTCCCATCTGTTTTGCAGAGGAGAGCGATTCTGAAAAAGCACATCAGATTAAATAAATTAAAAGAATTGCACCCCTCTGGGAACATTCTCAAAACAGAAAGTCATTTGAACCGATGTACGATTCACTCACAGCCTCTCTCCTTATAGGAAATGAATACAATCAAAATAAAAATCACTCCTCGGTCTGTATAGTAAGAGGCAGTAGATGGGCACGGGGAGAAAGGGAGGAGGGAGCAGGTCACAGAAGACACAGTGTTTACAAAGCCATTAAAGGAGAATGAATAGATCTAGTCTAGTCCCAAAAGGCAAAGAAATGTGAATTTTCACATATAAATAGAAAACGTTTAGAATGTTATTAATTCAAGACCGGGCTCCTAAGGCCTCTGGATGGTCGCGGAGTCTGGGCGTCTGGTTGGCTGCAGTGGCCCCTGCTGGTGGGAATCCTCTCCTGCTGCCGCACCTGCTATTTTCCCAACTTTCCATGGTTCTGGGGACGCCACGGAAGCTCACACCCACATTTCTATAGGAGGTAGTGCACACCCTGAACACCTCAGCAAGAGCCCCTGCGTGACCCAGAACCTACATGGAACGTGTCCCGTAGTAAACCCTTAACACAGTTGGCTGAGCGACCAAACACACGCAGCTCTACCACAGAACGGAGCACCGTGGGCTCACGGCACCTGCATCCTGGACGAACCGTAGCGTCGGAACGTCTTGAACCCAGTCAATGGGCTCTTAGAGGAAAGAGCTCTAGGTAAGAGGTCTTACTCAGAGGTAAGACCAAGGTCACCATGACAGGGGACCGGGGGCCGTGGGGGCCCTGCGAGCGCACTGGGAGGCCCGGCATCTGTCAGGGGGACACGCGGTAAGGAGTGGGCCGTGTCCTGGTGGGGACCTCCCTCAGGTCACAGATGATGGGCAGTTTGCAAGATGAAGAAACAAGCGACGGGGCTTCCAAACAATGAGAACAGAACACGAGTGGCCCAGACAAGAGGAGCGCTTTCAGGAAACAGGCTTGGTGCTCCCAGGGCTTTGGTGAGAGGTCGGCTTGGGGGGGAGGTCAGTGTGTTAGGGCGCCTGTGAGAAGGATCCTCTTTTCCTCTTTATCTTGATGAAAAGTTTGAGGTTGTTCCACGGTCCACAGCAGGTGGGGGCGGAGGCTCCTTTGAGGATTGATCGGTTCTTGTCACATTCTGCAGACATGGCTCTGGCAAGACGGTGCACGGGGATTGCAGGGGTGAGGGGCCGACGACCGGAGGCAGACAGCCCAGCTACGAAGCTACTGCGTTTAGGAGAAACGTGAGCAGCTTCACGGAGAGAGCAGTTGTGTGGTTGGCATGGAGAAGCCTGGGGGTCTGGAAGGACTCGGGCCTGTCCGCGGTGGAGAGCAGGCCAGGAAGTGGGTCCTGGCACAGACACCTGCGCCACAAGTGGAAGAAGGCCCCGGACAGGAGGCCTGGGCTTGCAGAGACGCTCAGAAAGGGACTCCGAGGTGGGTGCCTGCAAGTTACTCAGCTGGCATCTTGACGTAGGAGTTTTGAGCTCACAGGAGCTTTGTCTGCATTAATAGTTTTGGGAGTTGTTAGTTTATAGATTGCAGGAGGAAAAAGTACATTTTCCATCTGTGCCTTAGTTTCCCTCCGGCATATTTATATAAAAAGCAAACTGCTCCTTAGGGATGCAGTAGCTTCCAAGAAATGATTATAATAATCATTTCATATTTGTATAATGTTTCGCAATGAAGTCGGTATCTCATCCGGGTCCTTCCTACGACCCTGCATATCAGATATGTTCACCCCAATTTTACAAGCAATGACTTGAGTGTTTAAGATTAAGTGGCTTGGCCAAAACCACCATAGCAAGTCGGGAAGTGACCAGCTCAGGACTGAAACTCTGACTTCCATTTTCTGATTTTTTTCCTGTACCTGTTGTTGAGATTTTGACACAATTATTTGTTGACATCATTGTTACTTCCCCCCCCAATGGTACAATAGCCTCATGAAGGATGATACTGAAATTCAAAGTTTTATAAGAGCAATAAGAATCGGGGGGGGGGGGCAGGGGGCAAGGTTCCATCATTTATAACACTATAAGGTCCCTGGAAGATAAAGGTTATTTAAATGCAGAGGCTTATTAATGTCTGCACACTCACAGATCTACCCGTCTGAGCGCAAACTGAACCTGCTAATTGTACAGAAGGAGGCAGACAACACGCTTCATGCTTATCTTGATCCGGAAAATTATACCATACGGATGAAGCAAAGCAAACCTGGCGCCTGGTGCACAGTGAAGGACCACGTTCCGGAGCATCCATCCTCCCTCCCGCCTGCGGGCTCCTCCTTTCCTGGGCCTAAAACTTTCACGGCGATCACCTGGCTACATCCCGTCCTCCACAGTCAATGAAGGGCTCCCCGCTGGGCCATGTTTCACTTTTCCAGGGTCAGGAAGGAGCAGCGCGTGTCCCCCCCCTCCCCCCCAGCATGCAGGGAACGAGCCCGACCTGCTCCGTGAAAGATGCCCGTCCCTGACGGTTGCCACGGAGAAATAAATTAAATCTCGCCAACCCTGAAAGTCACCTTCTGAAGGAAGATTCTGTCTTTCCTTTTTGTTCCCCACCGTATCTACTTACCTCATCCTTCTAGTCATCCTGGGAGTAGGAGAGTGCGAGGAGGCCCCAAACAACACGGCATGTCCCCCGTGGAGGCCGGGACAGGTGGAGCGAGCTCAAGCCCAGCTCCCCCACCAGAGCCATCCAGCAGCCCCGGCGGTTACGAAAGAGGGCCACAGATTAAAGAATGAGCATTTTCCACAGAAATGAAATTTCTGTGAAATTAAAAAAAAAATTTCATGAAATTAAAAAAAAAAAAAAGACTAAAAGGTCTCTTTCGTCCACCGAGAAGGATTTATTTCGGTGCTATGACTTCACTTACTCTCTGTGAGCACCTTAGTCTCCCTAAATGCTAAGCCTGGCCAATGAGGATGGGAGGATGGGGTTGACGGCATTTTCAAACCCGACGGGATGCTCGGATCTTGGCAAAATAGCAATTCTGAGAGCACCCATTGTATTTGCACAGGGCATTGGAACTTGCTGACACAGACACGCCTCCTGGATCACTTGGCCTCATCCTGTAAGGCAGGTAAGGTAGTAGCTTGAATAAGTCTCCCAATTTAAAAATGAGGATGGTGAGGGCGGAGCCCTGAACCTGACGGTAGGGCCTGCCCCCAGCATGGGACAGTCTCTCTGTTCTCTCTCCAACCCTCCAGGGATGGCTGCAGGATACACAGCCCCCGTCATACGTGGAATAATCATCACTGTCATCCCAGGCTGTAACTCCGCAAAGTGGTTTGTGGCACCATCATCGATCACGGCAAGTCCACCTGGATCCGCGGGCCGGCATCTGCTGAAAGAGTCTCAGCCCCACATGCACGCGGGACAAGGCTGCCGCCCCGTCGTCGTGTGGCGGCTCTGTCGTCGGCACGGTGGCACATGCACAGGGGCCGCCATCTGCGAGTCTCTGGGGCCGAGGACAGTCCAGCCAGGTCCAGAGGCAAGGCCTGCATCCTGAAGAAGTCGGGCTGGAGGGCAAGCATGCTACACTTATTTAACAAAATTGTTCCAGAGTTTAGGGAACAACACGAGGCACAAATTATTCCTTTGTTTAAACATTAATTGTCTAATCCACATCCAAGGCCTTAATAGACTTCCGAGCTCCTTTTGCCTTCTCCGACAGGTTTTCTGCAGAGTGCTGGCAGAGGGAATTGCCGGCAACGTTTGAAACTGGGAGATACTTTCCCCCAGGACACTCAGTGTGCTTCTAATGACAGTCATTTCTTTTATGTTTTTATTAACTTGAGTAGGAAGGAGGGGTTGATTTGCATGTTCTATATTGCAAACAACAATAATTTCTATACAAATGTTGGATGGGAAAAAAAACCACTTTTTTGTAGATTTGCTAAAATATCATAAACTTGCAAGAATAAAGTCGATTATTTAGTCCCTTTAGAGTCTAGATTGCAATTTATTTGTATGGAATTTAATAATGCTTAGCACTTTACATATCTAAAGTACTTCACAAACATTAACAAATTAATCTTCTCAATGGCTCCTTAAAGTTAGAAATAATTACCTCTGATTCACAGATGGGGAAATCGGGAAAGGTTAAGAGACTTGCCGCAAGATACAGAGATAGTGTCTCCAAAGATAGGAAGCAGAATAGGATCTGCCTCTTGAATACGGGCTAATTTTGGACTATCAAGAGCTCTGGGTAAAAAAGACATTTAGGTTTTATCGGCCTCTGGCAGATTATTGGATTCAAAATATACCTTGGAGACGTTGGGAACACAAAGGGTATATTTGGCTCGGATGCTGGATGAATAGGCCAGGTCAGACCTCTAGGCGTCGAGGAACTGCCCTGTGTCTGATAGCTCTGCCCCAACGTACTGGACTAAAACTCTAGATGAAACTCTAGCTATCTGCATCACGCTGAACCGTAAATGCATTTTCAGAAAAATAACAGCTCCTTCCTCCATTTCACGCGCCTTCCCAGTCTTCCTGGTTTTTGCCTGTTTTCCTGAGATGTGGAAGTAAGATGCACCTAGGGGCAGTGGCTCCTTTCCCATTTGGAATGTGGGAGAGGCCATCATGGTGCCTGGTGTGCCTTCATTGTGGCCCAGCCCTTGGTAGGAAGACTGCACACCCCGATTACATTCAACTGAATCCATGATCCTGTATGCACGTAAAACCCACAAAACAGATTAGCATCCCAAGGAAGAGCGCCATGAAGGTTCTAGCACTATCTCGCATCTGGTTGTATCTTATTTCAATAGTTTTTCACGCCTGGTTTCTGAAAAATAGGATGTTGGTGTTTAAGGGGAACTTTGTAAATGTAAACCTCATTCTATGGCTTCAACAGTTTTGTCTTCTCCTCCCCTTTATCTTTTTCCTAAATTATTTCTTAAGTAATTATCAGACACCAGAAACCGATATATCCTAACCAAGAGTTACTGTTTTTAAAGTCTGGAAAAAACAACAACAACAAACAAACAAAAAAAAAAACAACACAAAAAACAAATCCTCCACACACAATGTTAACAATAACCAGCGATTGGGAAAGTGTTAACAATAAAAAGCCAAGCTGTCAGGTCTTAAACGGATGCCCAGGCCTGAGAGGTTACCACCAAGTCTCAGCTTTTGTTGAAACAATTGCATCCTTTGTGAGAAGGGGAGAAAGACAAAGATAGTTTTTCTGAAATCTCTTCTTGCAATAATTGAACTGAACAATCAAGCAGAGCTACAGACCTCAGATGGTTCATACAAATGCATAAACAATTGGAGAAAGGGAAGCTGAATCTATCAGCCCCTCGTGTCAGCCTTCAGAGATCCCTCTTCATACTGTTCCTCCGCAGACAGTCAGCACTTAGGCATTCAGTTCATACAAATTTAATTTGTGCACTGGCTGAATTGTTACTATGAAAAACAAAATATTATTTCATGTCTGTATTCTCACCCTTCACCCAGATTCGATTCTACTTGAATACACGGACCCCCGTTTTCTTCTATTTCTGTCACCGCTCTCAACTCTACATACATTGTTTTTTTAGCTTACCAGCTTGTTCACCAGGAAAGCTGGCCTTCCCCGGCTTTAAATGGAAAGAAATTAAATGAAAAGACATAATTTTTGCTCCCTTCTCATACATTTCACCCAGAGCTCACAACACCTTTAAATTGGCATAAGTGCCCTTTTACTTAATATTGGAAATGGCTTGGCTAAAATCACAGTTTCTATGTAATTCATAGAGGTTATTTCTGCAGCCCAAGAGCAAAGCTACACCCTCTCTGCTCCAGATCACAGACGTCAAAAGGTACTTATATGTTCTTTAGCCGTACTGGTGCTTTCCTTCAAAAAGAAAAAGAAATTACTGCGTATCTCTCAATACAAATTTTCTCTTCTACATTTTGAAAGGATCACCAAACGAATAAGTCTGAAAACAACAAATGCGGTAAAGGTAGCATTTTGTAAATACAATGAAGTAACATGTTATTCCCGAGAAATATTTTCCAAAGGCTGCCACAAAGTTTGCCCCAAATTTGCATATTTTGAGTTTCTTTATTAAATGTGTAGTATTCTAGGAGTATAAATTCTTGTTTTAAATTTTTCTATATTTAAGTCACAAATTATGGAAAATATAAGCTTCCCCTCTCGTTTCTTATTTTCCTTCTTTCTTCTTTAATCTCCTGAGTTTTTCTCTTCATCTCACTTTTCAACTATTTTTTTACTTGTAATTCCCCTTGCAGACAAGTTGTTTACAATATCGCACTGTTCAATCAGCTTAGTTCATTTTTATTTCATAATTATGTTGCCATCAGAAAGTCCATGATCACCTCAGCGAATGAAGAAGGGCAAGTCAGTATTTAGGAGCAAAATCTCAAAGATGATCTGAAACACGAAGTGTTTCTTGATGGCTCTGACGTGATTGTGGGGGGGTCAGTGGGCCCAATGGAAGTCAAGAGTTTCTCAGAGCTCTGATCCCCGGGCCCCTGATGGTGTGGGACCCACAAACACAGATGGATGCGGAACACAGGCTCTCTCCCCACCACCGGCCACCTGTTTCCTTTCCAATCAGGCCAGGCCCTCTCTGGGCGCCATCTCCCCCGGACGAGGGGGCTCTGGCAGCACTTGCCATGTTCCCTGCAAACATCTTGTCTCTTAAAGGTCACGGCAATGATCAAAGATGATCCAGCCTCCATTGTGACGATTATGCTCCGCCCGAGCCTCGCCTGCCCTCAGTTCCAGCTGCCACATTCAGGTCAATAAACTATTATTCTAACTGCTTTTCACAGCCCACTGACTTGAAATTGAGTGCCTGCAGCTCTGTTTTACTGCATGGAGGACAGAGAGAGAGAGAGAGAGGGAGAGAGATCAGGGATTAAATGGAAGGAAACTCCAGAGTCAAGGAAAAATTTTCAAAGAAAGAAAAATTTCTAGGAAATTCAGTATAAACCATCTAAAGACACATACACACAAACACACACACACACACACACACACACACACTGTTTAGCTAGTGCCCCATTCTGGTCCAATTTGTAGGTAAGAACTGTCTATTTTTGTGGATAATAAGCAAAAATCAATAAAATAATAATGTTAATAACAGCCACTTAGCAGTGAAAAAGGGAGCCACTTGTTGAGGGTGCGCTATGACAGGCACCGTTTGCCTTAGGCTTCTGGTGGGCCCCATATCAATGAGGCCTCACAACACCTTTGAGACCATCAATTATCATTTTTCTCATTTCACAGATGTGGAAACGGAGGTCCGGAGACGTAAGCTGCCTTCTCAGAGACCAAGAGGTGGTAACTAGAGGAGCTGAGATTTGAACACAGTCTTGCCCAGGAGCTAAGTACCAGTCTGGTGTTAGAAATAAAAAAGCTGAAAGTGAGTGAAAAAAGTAACTCGCTCAGCCCTTTGCAAGCGTCACACATTTGACTCCAGACCATTTTCCCCCCCATTAAACCAAAACATCAGATAATCACACTCCTAGGAGGCCTCGGAGGCTCTGCGTGCAGCTCTTTCCTCATTTTTGGTGTTTCCCTTCCTCTGAGTCCTCTCCTCGCTCGCAGTTTCTGCAGGATCTTCACCTCCAGCCAGGTGCTATGTACCTGTTGTTACTTGAGGAGTGAAGACAAGTCAGAAGCCCGCGCAGGCTCTGATAACTGCAGCTGCCAGTCTGAGACGTCCTGCAACATTCACGTTCTTCGGCTCCTGCTGGCAAACATCGCTGCTCTAACCGGGAGCCAGCATTGTCTTCCCTGGACTGGGAAGCACGCGATGGGCGCGCTGTGGCTTGACAGGCCCCTGCACGTGGCACTGAGCTCCCTGGATTTTGAAAGCTCTCCACAGATGCAGAAAGTGCAGGGAAAGAGACGCAGGTGAGCAAATCAGCGTGTGGGGATGACAGCTTTGATGTCGGTTGTCAAGCCATTTACAAACAAAACTCTTTCCCTCCATGTTCAAAGAGTATCAATATAATAGGCGCAACTGATTACTCCTGCAGCCTTTCATGGGAGGCATTATTATCTCTACTTTTTAGATTGGGAAAAAAGTTCCAAGAGGGTGAGTCATTTTCCACGGTGGCCATACATGGGAAGTTTGGGATTGGAACCTTAAAATGCCTAGTCCCCAAACCTATCCTTTTTTTTTCTTTCTTTCTTTCTGCTCCGACAAGTTGAACTGTTTTGCTTTTTCAAGAGCAGTCACAACACTATTAATATTGGTACCTTGAAAAAAACTTGTGGGAGTGGGGTGTGAGAAGGCACTTTTTCTTAGAGGCACTGATGCTCAATCATCTTTAAAATGCTACTTGTGGGGAAAATAAATGCTTCTGTGAGCAAGGCAGTGGGAGGGATCATTGACTCCCTTGGCAGGTGGAAAGACTCGATGAGTGGTCATTCTGGGCCAGGGGCAAGGCTGCAGGGATCAAAGCTGCACCCTTTGGCCCCCAGGTCAACCCAGGAAATTGTATCACCTTATTCTTGAGCTCTGGCTCCTTCGATGGAGCTGAGCCACACCTCCCGGGTTGACTTTCTAATGTAGACTGTGTCTGAACACTCCTATCTCCACACACAAATCATGTGGACCCAACATATTATGGGGAAACTGAAGGAATGCAAGTCCCATTTGTGCATAGTTTTCTTTCACCTTGTAGGTGTCATAATCAAATAAGCTTCTTGGGGGAGTAATAAATGGCTTATTGGCAAAGAGTAGATGTCTACCTGAGGGCCGTAGATCTTGGTGTCTAATTATACCAAGCACACAGTAGCTGTGTACAAGTCATTTGGGATTAGCTATGGGAGTTGGGACGTAAAAGAAGGAAGACATGGTTTTCCTGGAATTTTTTCTAGAATTCACAATATTGAATTCAGCATAAAAGCCACTTCACTTCCATTACTCTGGAAAATTTCTTGTTGGTTCTGGCCTATTTCACAAGTTCTTACCTTGATATTAATTCACAGTGACCATCTGCGGCAGGTGAACACGGACGTCGAGTAGGCAGGGTGGTCGTGGGGAGTGTGTCAAGCCTTTCTGGTGGCTGACATCTAAAAGTAGAAGAGTGGCGGTGCTTACAGCCCACAGAATGGTGAGGGGGGGCTCCCAGGGCCCCCGGCCGGTGTCCCCTCACCCTGCAGTGAGGGACCTGGATCCTGGGCCCGACCGTGTGCATCTGGGTTGCACATGTCACTCCAGAAAAAGAATTCGAGGAGGGACCCCTACGACTGATGGCTACCCCAGCCCATCCATCGCCATCCCCTCGCTCGGCCGCTAATGAAAACTGCCGCTGCCGGCTACCCTGGCGGCCTCCGGGGCATCACAGAGGGAAAAGAGCCCCCGAAAACAAAGGAGTCAGTTTGATCTACAGTGTAATTACGGCCGCGCAGGGAGACAACACACAGCCGGCCCCTGTGTGGGCATATTTCTTTTTGCCCAGAAATTAATTTTCATATCAAAAAAAGAAACCATTTAACTTCTGAAACTGAGCTGGGCAGGGGAGAGAAAATCCTGAGGTCTGGGGTGTCAGCCTCGTCCTGGGCATCGACGATCCCGCTCAGCTTGGAGGAGGACGGGAGCCCCCCTCGCCTCCCAGCCCTGCCTGGCTGCGGGCCAGATGGCGAGATGCAGATTCCAGGTGGGAGACACTTGTGGGCACAGGGGCAGGGGACAGGGAGGGGCACACAGGGAAGGAGAAGAAAAAGGGGAAAGGGAGCAGAGAGCACAGACATTATACAGCCCAGATCTATTCATCTTCCCCCCCAGGATCAGGAAGAGAGAAGTAAAATGATGTTGGATGCTTTTTTTTTTTTTTCCTGAGCTCTGGAGGGCAAATGAAATAACAAATAAGAAAATGCTGAAAAATCAACACAGTTTATCCCAGATAAAAATAGAGGTACAGTAAAACAAATAGCATGAATGGCTTCTCCTCCATGGGCAAGCGGAGCGGAACAAATATGCGACTGAGCTTGGGAACCAAGGTTCTCCGTGGCCTCTGATGCACGTGGCCTGTACTGACGGTGGGCGTCCCGAGATGGAGCGGGGATATGCACCAGTCTGCTCCGCCCCGGTTGTGCCCCCTCCTTCCCTTCCCCCAAAATCCTGCCAACCACACGGTTTCTCCCCTTTGGCCTCACTGCCCGGAGTGGGGGCCCCACTCCTGACAACTGTCCCCCCTTGAGGGAGTTGCTGTCGGGGAGCCTTACACAAGGCCACATACATCCAAGCCCAGTGAACGCTCACCCCCTTCCTGCCCCTAACACTTGGCCTGACAACTGAGCATCAGGGAACAGTAGTTTTCTTAAAATTAAAAAAAAAAGCATAGCTAACCATGCATCTGGAGGAGTCGATGTGACCTGATGCCCCCCGAGGAGTGTCATGATGTTTGGGAAGCTTGAAGCGACGCTGGTCCCCGAGTAGGAACCCTCGATGAGCCACGGCTTGTCCAGATGAGTGCAGGTCACAGCCGTACAGGGAATGTCCTGGACCAGCACCACGGTCCCAACTAAGAGGGACAAACCTCCTTCCAGGATGGAAGCAGGGAAGACAGTGATAGCTGCATTCATCCTCCCCTTCGCCCCCTCCTCTCCCCTATGCCACCCTAAGAGAGCTCAGGGACACGTTGGCGCTATCTTAACACAATCCAGTGAAGGCGATCATCTACCTCCTTCCCTCTCCTTTACCGCGTCCTCAGCCGCCCGGCCAGGGGGTGGGGGCTTCGGCAGATTTGGAGTGTGTGTGTCAGGAGCTGACAGCGGGCCGTTTCAGAGCCGTCTCCAGCTGATAAAGTGTCAAACGAGATGGAACAGAAAGCGCAGTCCATTTGCAAAGCCGGGGCAGCTGGGCTGATGGATGGGAGGGGAGGGAGGGCCACGGAGGCTGCGGGGCCACCCCTGGCTCGGGGCCTCCAGCACATTGTAAGTGGAGAGGAGTGTGTGCCTCGCAGAGGGTGAGGTTTGCAGAGCCGTCCACTAGACTGTCGGCTCAGTGCCTCTGGCCTGGGCAGGGAGGGGCAGGTGTGAGCGTCTGTATCAGGGAGAGGTGGCTATTGTCATGGCATCTGGGATGCAAAGTAGGCTGGCGATGTGGAAATAACCCTAGAATCTGGGACAGGCCGTCCACGGTTCTAGACGTCCAGCACCCATGGAGGTGCACGACCTTGGACAAGTCACCTTTCTCAGATCTGAGTTTCTCATCTTTGAAATAATGAAAATAATGTCAGCGTTGGGAGGAATGGCTTGCCCAATGCCCTTCATGTTATATATATATATATATATATATATATATATATATATATATATATATGAGAAAACTAAGTCACGGAGAGGAGTGATTTGTAGAGAATCACATGGCTTTGAGAATTTAGACACCGAAGCGGCTCGGGAATACTCAAGGATATTGATCTCCCAAAAGAAAACCTACAGAGTTTCCAAGGTCTCAGAGTCCAGCTCCAGGGCTCTTCCTGCTTTCCCTACGAATGGCCTAGCAACGTTGATCTTTGTCATAAAATCAGCAGAAGGAGCTCCAGCTTACATTGCAAGGAAGCACCCAGAGACTCAGCTAGGCATGTAAGCATGGGTGACAATTTCATGTGTATCACAGGTGACGTTCAGGAGTGCATCCTTTGTTCAATGTCAAACACCTTGTCAAGGGATGGATGAAACAAAACTCGCCTATCCTAGCTCTTTCTTTTTCTTCCTTTTGCACCTGACTTCATTTCAGGCAATAAAATTCCATCTTCTCCAATTTTAATACCTGCATGCTCTCACAAAATGACAGTCACATGACTATGGTATAGGTATTGTATAGAAAGCCATTTTACCTGGCTTTCCCTACAAACTGCATGTTGGAATATGCATCCATTTTTCAGATGGAGAAACTGAGGTCAAAACCTACAAGGGTCCACAGAACATGGCAGAAATGCAGTATGAGGTCCCCCTTGAGCTCCACAAAATGTTTTGTGGGATTGGGACAGCTATGAGAAGTGGCTGGGAACTTTGCCAGCATCTGGCCAGAGGGGAAATAATCTTCAGTGTACCTCTAATAATGAGTTTTCTTTTCTTCATCTTTTTTCCCCCTTGCACCACATTTTTGGCAGGATCAGCTAAATAAGTGTTATACAATCTAGCACCTCTTGAGACCTCGGTGGCAAAAAGGCCATTGAGTAAGGAGAGAATTTTCAAGTTCTCAGGAAGGATTTTGTCACATATTCCTAGTTGATCTTATTAGCACCTGTCACAGTGAAGTTAGCCCCTTGGTTATGTTTTCTTGGCTTTTCTAGTATTTGTCATCTCGTTGCTATTGTTCGTGGTGTTATTTTAATTATTCTTCATTCTTTTTATTGGATTTTAATTTTCTGAACAGCCCCTGGGTGATGGTGGAGAAATAATAAAAAGAAGTATAATAATAATGATTGTGAATCGTAGCACAGGGGGATATGGTGCTGCTGGTGTTACTGATATTGTTATTTGGATTATTAATAATGATACTAATAGTGGCAATAATAAGAGTAGTTCCTGTCTAGGAAGCTCACAGCCTTTTAGAGAGATAAAACTTGTGCACCCACACATCTTGGGGTAAAGCAAAGGGGAAGAGCCCGGTTATTAATAAAGTCACTACCGCAAAGTAAGAAGAAAAACGGGGCAATACAGGGACAAGGAATTGTTGGGAGTCACAGAACGGCACAATTAGAGACAAAAGTACAAATTCTTAACTCTATGTCTTGTGGATGATGAGGTTTGCTACTTTAGGATGGGGCCCTGTCTCATTCGCTTCTGGGCCTCTCTAGCACATCACCAAACGCTTTTTTGGCCCTCAATGTATTTCTACTGAAAGGATGGAAGGTAGAAAGAAGGAAGGAAGGAAGGAAGGAAGGAAGGAAGGAAGGAAGGAAGGAAAGAAGGAAGGAAGGAAGGAAGGATTCACTAAAGTAGAAAAGTGTCAATCAAAGTCAGAAAGGAACACGGGGGACATTCTGGGCCCTTAGGTGGGCCTCACCAGATATTCCAACTGTTTTACACTGGTAATGACTATTCAGCTGCTCCAAACCAAGGCCATTTCTACAGTCATAACTACAAGAACAAGCCTTGATTCACCCCAGAAATCAGCTCTGAGCTGGAGGATGAGGTGATAGAATTATGGATGAGAAGTTATTGATGAATAGGCTTGCCCCCATCTTCCTTTCCCTCCCTGCACCGCCCCATTGTAGGGTCTCTTTGTTGTCACAAATGTCTCTGCCTGGCAGGACATTGCCACCAGCTACTATCTGAAGCAAACTTTCAAGTTATTGGTAACTTCCAAGAAACTATCTATAGATGTGACAATAGATAAAAAATACGAACAACGATGTTTTCATAACATTATTCCTAATACCAGATAATTGGAAATTATCTTAATGATCAACAACCTGGGAATTTTAAATCCAGTTCGGCATATCCATATGATGGATTCCTACGCAGCTATTAAAATAACGTTCTGGAGCAATTTTAATGGCCTGAGGAAATATGGTGATGTTAAACAGAGAAAAAAGCCAGGAAAGGAAAATAGAGGCAAGGAACTTGCTAGTGGAGCAAGAGGAGGTTGGACTAGCCAATTACAACGTGCCTTGAATGTGGTGCTGAGGAGGTTTGAGTTTGATTCACAGAGTTGGGGCAACAGCACCATTTCTACATAAGAGAGTAACAGCTGTCAGCTGAAAGGGGAAAATTTTTTTTCATGAAAGCAAGGCTTTAATATTTGCTTAATAATATCTTCATCAGTCCAATGGTCTAAATTAATAAATGATTATCACTGTAATGTTGTTGATGTAAAACATTATATTACACCAACAGAATCAATCAAAAAAAGAAACTGAAACTGTCATTGAGTGAACAAAAAGAGACCATAACTCCCATGTATGTGTTATTTTGCAGGACAGGTGAATATTACAAATTGATTTGAATCCCCTCAGAGGGTGCTGCTTTTTAACCAAAATAGAAAGTATAACTAATATTCTTTTCCCCACTCCGCCTTCTAAAAGCAATCAGTGTTTTAACTTTCGTGTGTTCTTTAGAAAATGGAGATGTGATTCGTTACTAAACTCTGTCTCTGCTATTGGTTATGTATGTATACATGACAGTACAGACATTTTTTCCACACAAGTGTATAAATAAAATAGCATTATTAAAAGTTTAAAAATTCATATTTGCACATGGAAAAGTGCAAATAGACCCTGACCATGTGTTCTGGAGAAAGAAAAAGGTATGGACAAGCAGACTTTACCCCAAGAACTACTTCAGGGGCCTTTTAGAATACATAAAACTAACACTACAAGCACTGGAATAATGGAATGGAATATGTAGCACCAGGCTTGAGATAAGACTCTGTGCAAACAAAAAGACTTATGAAAATCAAAAGCATGGGAGCATTTCATCAAAATTATAAGCACAAAATTATAAGAATGCAGAGCAACAGGAATTCTTGGGCACTGTTGGTGGGAATGCAAACTGGTGCAGCTGCTGTAGAAAGCAGTATGGAGCTTCCTTAAAATATTAAAAATAGCAATACCATATGACCCAGTAATTCCCCTACCGGTTATATCCCCAAAGAAAACATTTATTTATTTCAGCATTATTTGTAATAGACAAGAAATGAAAGCAACCCAAGTGTCCACCCATAGATGAATGGATAAAGAAGATGTGGAATCTATATGCAATGGAATATTACTCAGCCATAAAAAAGGATGAGATTTTTTTTTTCCATCTGGAACAACATGGATGAACCTAGAGGGTATTATGTTAAGCAAAATAAGCCAGTCAGAGAAAGACAAATATCACATGATTTCACTTATTTGTGGAATGTAAAAAACAAAACAAAGAAATAAACAAACAGACAAAACATACTCTTTTTTTTTTTTTTTTAAACATACTCTTAAATACAGAGATCAAACTAGTGGTTGCCAGAGGGGAGGTGGGTCAGAGGCTAGTGAATTAGGTGAAGGGGATTAATAAATTAAGGAAGTCGTACTTCTAGCTATAAAATATACACGTCATGGAAATGAAAAGTACAATACGGAGAATATAGGTAATAATATTGTAGTAATGCTGTCTGGTGACAGATGGTGACTATCTTCATCACGGTGAGCATGGACTAATGCATAGAATTGTTGAATCAATGTGTTGTACGCTTGAAACTAATATAACATTGTATGTTAATTATACTTCAATAACAAACAAACAAAAACCAAATAGACATCTCCAAGAACTATTTCAGTGCCCTCTAAGAATACATAAAGCTAACACTGAAAACATAATGGAATACTATGGCACTAGGCTTGAGATGACGACTTTGTGTAAACAAAAAGACCCATGAGAATCAAAAGCATTGAGGCATTTCATCAAAATTACAATTGATTCAGATTGCCTTAAAATTTCCGCTTCTGAAATATCACACTGAGAAAGTTAGTTGTTCAATTTGACATGGTTAACTCTGTGTTTAGGAAAAAACAACTCTGATAATCCTGCAAAAGATGAGAGGAATTAGGCAGTGGACGTGGGAAGCAGAACCACGGAGACATGGTGAGGGCCTGAACGAAGCAGCGAGGGTAGAATATAAAGAAGATGATTTCTAGATATTTCCTTGGATACAATGAACAGGAGAAGGGGCCTACTCTCTCCTACAGAGAGAGTAGGAATGAGGAGACAAGTGGCTATTTACAGACACTTGGAAGTTTCCAGATTGAACAACTGGGCTAATAAATAACAAAGCGGGTTTTAAATAACAGAATGCAAGATGGATTTTGTGCTTTCTATTATACTAAGAACTTGCTATGGTTTATTTCATGAATTCTCATGACACCCTTATGAAATGGCTTCTTTAATTATGCTTGCTTTACAGATGAATGGATGGAAGCCCAGCGAGTTTAAGTCAAATATGTCCAATATTACCCACTTAAGAAGTGGTAGGGATGGCCGGTTTTGAAAGTGCATGCATGGTTCTTCCTAACCAGGATGGACAAGGATATGTGCAGGTAGAGAGAGACCCTGGGGTGAGGGAAGGTCTATAGAGGAAGCGCCGAAGCAGAACATATGCCAACAACAGCCACCATAACTAGCCTGTGAAGCATTTTTCAGAGAACAGGAATTTATCTCTGAGACTGTGTTGAGCAGGCCCTGGCCTCTCTAAGTGCATTTTGGTGAACTTAATCATGGGGTCCATCCAGCCAGCTGCCTGCCTGTTGGTGAATTTCTTCAAGGAAGCTTTGCAGCTAACATTCAGCGCCAATTGTGTTCTGATTGCTTCCACTAAATCAAGAAGAAAATTGAAAAGATTGACATACGCATGCACAAACGTGTGTGGAAGTCTGGAAAGGTGATGATTGGCGCCCCCAGCTATGACCTTTATTTTCCATCAATGGATCCCAGTGAGCGTCAGTTATGTTTGAAGCTGCATAATATGAACTGAAATAAGAGGAATAAATAGGAACTGTTAAAGCCCTTTTCTAGAGGAATTTGGAGCTGATTAAATAACATCATATTTAAGGAAACACTCTGATATCAGACGGAAATGGAAGATAAGCATCAAAAAGAAGCACTGACCTACCCAACCAGACTGAGTTATTTTAAGCAACATGAAAATGGGAGCTGATCTACATAGCTTTGATCTAAAGAAACCAGGTGACCATAAAGTATAGAAAGATCCACGGTTCTTATGATTTTCCTTTGAGTCCTCTAAATAGAACAAAATTAGGGTCTAGAGATTGAACAGGAAGAACAGTGTGAGAAGACAAATTTGGGGGATGGGTTGTGGGCCAACAGCCATGTTTCATTAAATTATGATTTTTTTTTTTGGCTTGAGAAATTAGAAGGGGAAAAATTCTACATTCCAATTTATAAAGTATTACATAGATTAGAAAAAAAAAAAAGCAAACCAAATCAAACCAAGAAACAGCCTAGCAGTCTGGTGTAATAAACTCTGAATAATAATACCCTCACTCACTTGGGTGAGATTTTACTGACTGGGTTCTGGAACTAGCAATGATTGTCCTGGGGACTGTTTTATTTCAGAGAGAAACCACTGATTCAGGCAGATTGCCAATGCTAATAGAATTCTTGGAAACTTAAATATTTTTCTCAAAGAGGCGCCCTATATCCATTCTTGGCTTCTGCAGATCCTTTTCTTTCGTCTCCCCTTTCCTCTTTTATCCTCCCATTGAGTGCAGGTATTTCTTGAGGCGGGGCGGTGGGGGGTTCCCTGCTCTTCTCTTCCTCCTTGAACTCATGCTTCTTCATAACTTCAGCAGCCATCTATGTGATAACTAGTAGGAGGATTCTAACTCCAGTCCCTTTTGCTCACCTGTGTGCCTACGTCTTCACAGGGCATGTATTACCCCTGGACAAATTTATTTAGATTTACTATTTTCACCTCAATGTATCATGTTAAAAACAAAGGAAGTAAAGACATGTAGATGGACAATAAGCATATGGAAAGATGCTCAACATCATGACTCATTAGAGAAATGAGAATCAGAATCACAGGATACCACTTCACACCTACGAGGGTAGCTATGATCCAAATGAAGGCGGTGACAAGTATTGGCAAAGATGTGGGGAAATTGGAAACCTCACAGATTGCTGGTGTGAAGATGAGACGGTGAAGTCATTTGGCAAAGAGTTTGTTAGTTCTTCAAAGTATGAAACATAAAATCACCATTTGAACCAGGAATTCCATTCCTAGGTACATACCCCAGAGAAATGACATGTCTGCAAACAGCTTGTACCTGAATGTCCATAGCAGCATTATCAATGAACCATATAATGGAATATGATTCAGCCAAAAAAAGAGAAGGAAGTGCTAATTCATCCTACAACATGGCTGAATCTTGAAAACATCACGATAAATGAAAGAAGTCAGTCACAAAGGCCACACATTAAATGATTCTCTATATATGTATATTAAATGGCAAGAATAAAGAAAGCCATAAAGACAGAAAGGAGTAGGCTCTGGCTGCCAGGGGCTAGGGGGAGGGGATATGTGAAGTGACTACAGATGAGTCTAAGGTTTCTTTTTGGCATGGTAAAAATGTCTGGGAATTAATGGCTACTATTGCACAACTTTGTGAATATACTACAACCCACTGAATTGTATGTTTAAAAAGGGCACATTTTATAGTATGTGAATTATACCCTAATTACAAGCAAACAGGTATACTGTGAAAACTGATGTTTTCACAGAATTTTTGGGAAAGATGTCAACATTCCCTCTTCAACAGCGATCCCCAAGTGCTTGAGTTCACCCCACCAAAATTTATTTGAATGTCCCCTGTGTGTCATGGAGCTAACAGCTAACACATAACCCATCACTCCGCCCATTCCAAGTGTTTTTTTGATGTGCTTTATGCATATTAACTCATTTAATGTTCATAATGACCCTTCTGAGCACATGAAAACCTCAGGGTGGAGAAGTTATGCAATTGCCTGAGGTCACACCGCTTGTCAACACCAGGGCATGACAGATTTCAAATCCATATTATAGTCTGACTCCTAAATTGATACTTTCTCTATTGTGACACACTATTATCCAACCCTATACTACGTTACTCCGTACCTTATTCCATGACTTTCAGCTATCCTGGAGTGTGTACCCAGACAGGGAGCCTAGCTGTGTGTTCTAGAGCTCACTAAGTGGTTCTAGTACCATTACTATTATGACACTACCTTTGGTCTAACTTTGGCAAAGTGGTCTAAGAGGGGAGCCCTGCTCTTGTGGAGTGAGTTTTCTCATAAATATGTCTGTGAATGTCTGCAACGCAGATGTAATAAGCAGCCTATGTTGTGTTCTACAGAAGAACAGAAAGAAGGATGGCTTCCATGCTGGTGGTCAGAAAGACAGGGGCAGTGGTTGCTTGGAAACTGGGCCTGCCCAGGGCCTGCATTTCAGCAGTGAGGCTGGAAGGTGGGTGCAGGGAGTGCTGAAGGCCCTCACCTGGATCCTGCAGAAGCCTGCGCCTTCAGATGGCTGTCCGGATCCCAGACTCTCTCCATTCCACAGTCTACCTTACAGACTTTTGCCAGACTGATTTTCCTTCAATGTTGTTTAAAACCTGTCTTCCTTAACCAAAAACCTTCAATGGGTGCCTGGTTGCCTTTCATGTTAACGCTAAGCTCCTCTTCTCTGCATGTGGGTACGCTGGCCCCTGTCACTCCCCTAATTACAAGGACTCCTTCCGCTGTTCTTCACTGATCTCGCGGGTTCAGAAAAGAAAGAGAGGGGTCCTTATACTTTGCTTCCCCCTTTTTTTGAAAACATATGAAAAGCTAAATTTATAACTGTCTTCTAGCAAAGCTTAGGATATAAAAGCATGTGTTTCGTGTACTGGCTTCCCCTTAATTTCCTACTCTCATTTTAGTTCCCGTCACTGTTTTTGAGCTATTTAAGATATATTTCATCTTGCTATATCGTGTGTGTAACTAGAAGGGGGAAGAAGAAATCAGGTGTTTTTGAAACAGGAGGCCCATGGGGCCCACCTAATTTGTCTTCCTAAGAGAACCTTGCCTTTCTTAGGAAAAGGTCTTGCTGAACCCTAGGGTGGTGAAGTCAAAGCCCCTGATGGTATTAGACTAGAGGCAGAGCGACAACACAACAGAGCATCAAGGGGCACCCTCTAACAGATTCAGAGGAACTTGGGAGTTGACCTGCTGACATGGCAATCAGCTTTGAGAGCAATGGAGCAGTGGATTCTCGGGGGAGTGGATGGGGCCCTGTCACAGAGCATGAGGCCACAGCTTAGGAAGAATGGCCTGCAAGAAATTCCTAGCATCAAGGATGGCTGAGGAATTTTTAAGATGTTTGGTACTCAGTTGACAGTTGTATTTTGGTCTGTGCTATGTAATCACCCGTGGCCCTCACAAGCCTTCAGTAAGAGCCTATCACTCATAGTAACCCTGGGCCATGGGTGATTGGGGCAGTAGAGCACAGGGTCAGTGCCCCACAGAATAGAAGTGATGCTAAAAAAGAATGGCAGCCACAGAACCCAAGAGGGAGAGGTGCTGCAAGGTTGTGAGAACAAGCAGACTGCCATGGAGACCAAGGCTGAAATTTGTATGGGAGATCCCTCTTTTCCTTTGGACATAATACAAGAAGGAGAACCTTGTAAGGGGGTACCAGAGAGACTAGAATTTACCAAAGATAAGGTCTGTAGATAATTGTGTTCTACATTTTATAAACTGCCCTACATTCTTCCCAGGGAAGACAGAATGGAAAAGAAAAAACACTCCCACTCTGCATCCATTCACATAATCTCTCTTTTCTTGAAAGGGTCTCCCTCTCCGTGATTCAGGGCCGGAAGTCCATGTCCCGCCCCCAAGATGTAGCTTGTGCTGCTTCATCCTTCACTACTTCCTATTGTTCCTCCCAGAGAAGTTCTGGAACACAGTACCAACAGTGGCAGCATCACTGAGAACTTGGTAGGAATGCAAAACCTTGGTCCCTACCCCACACCGATTAAATCCAGGGATGGGGCTCAAGGGGTGGCACTGTGTGTGTTACCAACCCTCTAGGTGATTCTAATGCAATGCTACACTTGGAGAACCAGGAGAGGGACCAGAGGCGCCTGCTGGAGTGGCAGTCCAGTCACATCTCTTTCCAGGTCCGTGCCATCCAATGGAGTCCATTTCACTCCTCCAAAAATCAAAGTATTTGTAATGCCCGTCCACGTCCCACATGTACATAGGTTGCATTTTTACCTCTATGACCTCATTTGCCCCACCCCTCACGGTCCCTGGCACTCACTTCCTCTGGTCACTGAGGCCAGGTTTGCTTCTGCCTCAACACATTTATTGGGGCTGCTTCCTCTGCCTGGAACTCTCTTCCTCACCTCCTTCAAGTTCTTTCTTCTGGGAAGCCTGCTCCAGTCACACTATTTGTAATTAGATTCACCTCCACCATGGAAACCACCCATTCCTATCTGGCTTATTTTACCCACAGCATTGATATGCATATAATGTTGCATATAGTTTGGGGTCCCTGGGTGGCTCAGTGGTTGAGCGTCTGCCTTTAGCTCAGGGAGTGATCCCAGAATCCTGAGATCGAGTCCTGCATTAGGATCCCTGCAGGGAGCCTGCTTCTCACTCTGCCTGTGTCCCTGCCTCTCTCTCTGTGTGTCTCTCAGGAATAAAAAGTAAAATCTTTTTTTTTAAAAAAAACTTGCATATATTTCACTTCCTCAAATTTTTAATTATTTGTCTCATTTTATCAGAATGTAAGCCCCAAGACAGCCGAGATCTTATTTCATGTTTTCTTATTTTGCTCATTAATATAGTACTTGATCCATGTGGTGAAGCATATTCAATAAACACCTGTTGAATGAGTGAATATAACACCAATTTTCTGTCTTTTCATTGTTCATGGACTACTCGACCCATCGTAGTCTTTGTGGCCAACCAGTTTGTAAGATCCATGAGAAAAGCTAACACGTCCTGGGTGGCAGTCTTCCCCACCAGCCTAGCGAAATGCTGAGAACGTAAAGAGTACAAGATGCTCCTTGATTCTAGGTCTCACCACAATTGTCCCACAGACTTGAGATTCAAGACAGAAAGCCTATGCAATGCCCCATAAATATCTGGAGCTCTCTCTCCATCACTCCTTCCAACACAGAGTTTGAAGCTCCAAGCCTGCCTCCTCTCCCTTGTCCAGCTATAATTTCCAGTCATTTCCCCTGACATGCAAAGAATCCACCTCTCCCTGGCTGCTCTCTCCACCCCCAGGCTGTTGCCTGCTCAGGCACCCTCCATCTGTCCCTCACCCTAGTTCCAGCGACCCAGCATGACAGCTGAGATCTATAATTTATTAGTACCCTTCTGCTGGGCCTTTTCTTTTTCCCTTTTTCTCGGGCATCATTGGTACACAGCCTTAGTCAGCACCATCAGAAGGGCTGCAGGTGTTTGAAAGGCCCCCAAATGGAGGTAATCTGAATCAAGCATTGGGCTAAGATAAGCAAATTTGAGATTCTGGAACATGCTGTGCTGGGAGAAAGAAAAGTCTTTATCACTTTAAACAATGTCCTGGCATCTCTCTACTACCCTTCTTATTTGCATTTGACTGAATGTGTAGTAAAATCACATTTTTGTGCTTTGAAGAGACATGTATATTGATGGAGGCTAAGAACCTCTGAGAAGAGGGCCAGACAGTACGCATGAGTTGTCTTCTCAAACCTCAGTAGGCAATATGTGTTTTTAATAATTATCTGGTAATTAACAGCTGTGATTCGAAGCCCTTCATTTGGAAAAAATAATAATAATTTTACTTCCTGGTGCCAGGAGCCAGATGGGCAGCCAAAGAGAGAAGCCTCCAGCTATGTAGCAGACAAGTAGAGAAGGAAAGGTCCATGAGCCTCCTTATCACCCTGCAGCTGGCACAACATCTGGACAACAGAACAAGGCAACAGCACAGATACCTGCACCTCCCCAACCCCAACATGCATGTTTGTCCATTTAGTGCTAATTATAGTATTGGTTTGTAATCCCTGCTATAAAAAAAACTATAGTCCCTCCCTCTACTTACTTGTTCTAAATGACCTCTTTCAAAAGATTCACTGCTTGATAAGTAATGTCAAACTGGGAAATTATTTTGAAATATCATAACCAGGAATTTGTTACTTGGTTCAAAGACATTGCACTGGCCCTCAGGCTTTCCTGAAGCTCGCTACCACCATGTCAACCATCTCCCCCTTCCCCTGCTGATCCTGTAACTTCAGTGTCAGTCAGGAGCAAACCACCTTCCCAACATCATGTGTTAGTAGCAGATCTTCACAGTATCTTCACAAATATCTCTCTCTAGTACACACATGCACACACACACACACACATTTCTTTGATGAAGATATCAGGGGAAAAGAGTTAAGACAAAGGAGAAGGATAGCAAAGAGCAAACAATCTGTATATATTTTTATTATATTTCTCATTAAGCTCGGTTTCGGGTCTCCCAGAGGCATGGGGTATGAGGGCTGGAGTTGATCTGCTCGGCTGAAATCATTTGAAACTTGACATGGATTTGAGGGCTCTGTTGTGGCCACAGAAAGAAAGAGAGGAAGGATGGATGGAAAGGAAAAGGGGAGGAAGGAGGGAGTGAGGAAGGAAGGAGGGAAGTGTGGGAATTGTCTTCTATGACTTACCCTGCTTATCCCTGTATTTGTGTTTATGCCTGTATACCTATATGTTTAACATGGCAGAGATACCATACAGCAGGACCATCAAGGAGAAGACTGAATCCCAATCCAGCAGTTATGTGATCTACATCACTTGAGTGGAAGAGGATCAGTGGTAAGTGATTCTTGGCTCTGCATGATTCCATCCATCACCACAAACAATAGCAAAGCTGCAGTTGCCTTTCCAATCCTGCTTTGAGGAGCTTAATATTTTGATGGTTGCCATGGCAAGCAAGCTTAAAACACCACTGGATGATATGAATGGCAAAAGATAATGCTTTATAATTTTCAGAGGACACTCTGAAAGGAGGATTTTGATATCTCCAGTTTTTAAAATTTATTTTTTATTTTATTTTTAAGTATGCTCCACACACAGCATGGAGCCCAACATGGGGCTTGAACTCATGACCCTGAGATCAAGACCTGAGCTGAGATCAAGAGTTAGGAGGCTTAACCAACTGAGCCACCCAGGCACCCTGGTATCTCCATTTTTTTTTTTTTTTATAATGGAAAGAATTACAAGTTGAGGACCAGTAGAACTAGATGCCAGTTTCAGATCTGCCATTAAATAGCTATGTGACCCTGGGTGGTATGTCACTTAGCCTCTCTGGGCAGAGGGGTTCCTGTTCTGAAAAGTGAGAAAATAGTAATAAATGCTAACTACTGGGATTTTAGGATAGTACTAATGTAAGTTATGATCAAACAGTTGGAATCTGGCCTTTCCTCTCTGATAACCAACTGGGAGACTTCAGACATTTCACTTAACCTTTCTGGGTCTTCATTCCTCAGTGAAAAAATTAGAAAATAAAGATGCACATTATAGACATTGTGATTGTGTGATACCAACAATAGATAAAGAAAAGCTGGTACCTCAGACCAGCAAACCATAGGGAAGAGAAATAGTTCTGATGGGCTTGCAATGTTCTTATTCAGGACCTATTGACTCTAGTTGTGACCCTACCACTCTCTAGTGGCCCTGAAGCTCCCTCTGAGTTTGTGGATGCTAAACCAAATGAGTCAGGCATTTACTGTGATCGTCACTGTAATCCTCACCCGTAGAATCTATTAGAAAGTAAAAGATAAAACATCAGCATATTTATTTTCATCGATACGTTATCTCATCTTTCTCCTTCACTCTCTGTCAGGGTTAGCCAAGATTTTGAACTTTGTATGTTTCTAAATTAAAACGTGGATCCAATTATATATGTCTTGGAGAGTGACCTTGGAATCTTGCCCTATAGTAAAAAGTGCCTATCAAGGGAACCTCACCAAAGTTTTCCTTTTGGCAGTAAGTAATAGGTGTTCCTGTCACTTTCATGCCAAATGATTCACTCTTACTGGTTGTAGTTTGTGAGGGAAAAGACGAGGCTAGAGATCCAGAATACCTACATTCAGGGAGCTGGTGTGCATGTCTAGAACCTTGGAGGACATTATTTAAGCACATAATGATATTGACACAATGGAGGCCAGAAGATTGAAAAAATAATAATGAGAGTAATTATAATTATACTTGCATCTGTTATTTTGTATTGAACATTGACTGTATGCCAGGCATTGTGCTTAATGCTTTGCAAGCATTATTTTCTTTAGTTCTCACGACAACGCTAAGAGAGACAGACAATGCAATCCCTACTGTACAGGTTAAGAGACTGAGAGGAGGGGTAAGGAAGTTGAGTAATTTCCAACTTGGTAGATGGAGGAGGGATTCATATTCAGGCATATTTGACTCCGAAGCCGGTGCTCTTAGCCACGACCCATAAATAATATTTATTGAGTACTTATAATGTACTCTATTATAAACATTATTTCATTTTATTGATCTCAAAATACTAAAAGTGATTAGGATTATAATATCTCTATATAATAGGTGGGAAAACTAAGTCTCAGAAAGTTTAGGTAATTTACCCAAGACCACCCAGCCCCTAAATAGAGGAATGAGGAGTCTATTCTGTCTCTTTGCTCCCAGATGAAATTTGAGAAAGATAGGTACAAAGGAAAAATATGAAATTTGAGAAAGATAGGTACAAAGGAAAAATAAATCCTGCAGTCTCCTGAGATCTAGTAATAATTCTGCTGTTAATTAGCTGGGTTATTCTGGTTTCTCAGGGTCACTTACCCTAATTGGGCAAAAGGATTTTTTTTTTCAGAGGGTAACAACAGTATGTACTTTAAAAGATATTTTCTATTGTTCTTCCTACTTTTAAAATCATTGATTTATAGTGCCCTGATTTTTAAATAGGAAAGAAAAACATCCTCCATAACTAAAGAGGGTTTCCTGCCTTGTTAATTTTCCCCATTCTCACTGGTGTAAGGTGGTATCTCATTGTGGTTTTGATTTGTATTTCTGTGTACAAAATGGGAAGAAAAAGATAGTAACAATGATTATTTAAGTACTTACAGTGGACTAAGCATTTGCTCTAGTGTGCTGCTCATTTAAATCTCACAAAACCCAGTATAAGGTAAGTTTTTCTTATCGCTCCCATTTTATACATAAGATGTTGAGGCAAAGACAGGGTACATACATAATGTCCCCAAGATCTCTCGGACAGTAAGTAGTGGAGATGGGGCATGATTTCTGGTCGCCTATTTCATAGTCTATATTTTAAAACATTATAATATAATCTGAAATCAAAGTAGTTTATTAGCTTCAGGGTCAAGATGGTGCTACATTTTATTAACAACGCAGGACAACATTGCAGAAAGAGTTGAAGCACAGATGTTAGGCTAACCTGAATTTGAATCCGCATATTGCCACCCTCACTAGGCTGCCAGCTTTACTAAATGAAAGTTCAGTCTGGTCTATTTTCTCCACCCCTTTAATAATCTCCAGTATCTGTTGAATGTATGAATTATTTGGGGGGGTGGGTGGAGCCAGCCTTACAAATATTATATTGTCTGGTCCCAAAGCCTAAGAGATTTCTGTTTCCAGAAGTACCTTGCAAAATAAATTAATATAGATCTGACCAAAGCTAAGCATTCCTGAGGCAGCAGAAACAAATAGCTTGATATTCGAAGTTAGACACACTGAATCTAACAAGGTGTGTGGCCTCTCTGAGTCTCCACTTGTTTCTCCATAAAGCTGAAATAATGTTGTCATACTTGCTTGTGAGAATTCAAAGCAATAACTGTCAAGCACCTGGCACACTGCTTGGCATAATGTAGACGTACAATAATGGGCAACTTCTCAACTGTCTTCTAAAAAAAATGTCAACTGAAGCAGTAGCATCTGTAGCCTGCATGGGTCATCCCCTTTTTTTTTTTTTTTTTTTGGTCGTTGGTCGTCTCCTTTTTTGAATCATAATATGTTTCTCTGTTCTAAGGAAGCACCCACTGAATACCTGGGAGAGGGTCTATGTTTCCTTCCATGAAGGAGTTTAAGATAACTTACAGCAAAAATATACTCAAGGTGAGCATGAACATCATGTAGGAATGACATCTTACAGGAAAAAAAAAAAAAAAGGCAGTCCACAATCTGGGCATCCTCAGAATACAGTAATTTCTAATCATTCGCAACTTGTCCCCTTATGAGTGTCTCCTAAAGTTGAGGCTGCTGTTACTTTTCCACTTAGATCTTGGAGAGTGAATTTCCCAGCGGATGTAACGCATGATGACTTGGCTCCTCAGCCTCCATTAGTATTGATGGAGCACAACAGGATGCTTAAAATAAACAGGGTCCCTTTGGCCTCCATAAATGCCTCCACACTTAGCAAATAAGTAGCATGTTTAGCTTGGAATCACAGGCATTAAATGGCTTCTTGTCAAGTTCCTACAGCCCTCCAAGGACCATTCAGAAACTTACTATTTCTCTGTCTTGGCCCTCTCGAGGCAGTGTCCTCTCTACCATATTAAGCCTGCAAGTCTATGGGTTCTCATGCTTCTGTTATGAGCACCCTCCATGTGACCTTTGCATACTTTACCGCAGCTTTCACTGCTATGGGTTATTAGGAGCTCTCTTCTCCCTGAATGTTCTCTCTAACATTATGTAGCTGGCACAGCCAAACAGCTGCCTTTCCTGGGCAACACTGCATGGTTTCCCCTAGCTTCAAAAGCAGACAGCTGACTTCTGCTTCTGGCCGAGATGGAGTAACAGGCACCAGATTACCCTCCCATCTGAAACAACAGTAACTCGAGCAAAAAGAACAAAACATAGGGGGCAGTGGTTTTCAAGACACTGGACATCAGACGCTGAAAAATAGTGACCCTGGAGAGATGGAAAACCAAATGAGTTTAGCCCTGCAATCGTCCCAGCTGACTGCCTGCAGAGAGATCCCAGGCATAGTGCAAGGAGGGTAATCAGGCAAAGCCTAGAGGACTCCCTAAATTGACCAGCTAAGAGATCAGGGAAATGAAAGCAGAGTTCTCAGAACAGAATATCAGGGAGGAGAATACCTGCCCAGAGAGAGAACCCCAGAGATCTGTAGAGGGTTCCTTTGCATATTCAGCAGAGTAGTCAGTGCATGTGAGGGTGAAACTATCAAAGTCTGGGGAAAGAATCATGCAGAAGATTGGAGGGAACAGTATTCAGCACTCATAAAGGGTCAGGTATTGTGTCTATTCCTATCAGCCAGATGTGAAAAACTAAGATTCTTGAGGCATTGAATCTAGTACTCATAAACACCTTGCCTCAGTAGGGGGTCTGCCATTAAACAATGCACTGATGTCACCTGACAAATCTTAAAAGTAAAATCCAAAATAAATTGAATTCATAGACAAAAACTCTCCCACCAAAAACCATGTAAGCCAAGATGTCTTCACTGGTGAATTTCATCAAACATTTAAGGAAGAAATAATATTAATTATACAGAAACTCTTCCAGAAAATTAAAGTGAAGGGGGAAAATTCCCAATTCATCCCGTGTGTCCAGAATTATCCTGACACCAAAATTGTAAAAGGATTAAAAGAAACACAAACGATGGAATGATACGCCTCATGAACACATACACAAATCTTCTAGACAGCATTTTAGTAAGTTAAATTCAACAATATTTAAAATGGATATATCAGGGCTGTGCAAGTTTTATCCTAGGAAAACAAGTTTAGTTTGAGATTTTAAAAAGTCAAATCAATGTAACTCATGATATTAATAAGCTAAAATAATAAAAGCATAATTATCCCAACAAATAAGAAGAAAAGCACTTGACAAAGTCTAACACCCATTCCTGATTAAAGGGTAAAAATATCAACTAATTAGGAAAACTTCCTCAATCTAATAAAGAGCATCTGTGAAAAACTGATAGCTTTTAGAATATATTAAAATAAAAGGAAACATGTTTCCCTTGTAAAATCAAAGACAAGGATGTGTCTTTCCATGATTTCCCTTCAACTTTGTACTGGAGGTTCTACCCAATGCAATAAGGCAAGAACAAAAAATAAAAGCCACCAAAATTGAAAAGGGAGAAGTAAAACCTATTTGCAGATGATGTAATTGCCATTATAGAATATCTGATGAAATCTATAAAAATGCTATTGTAACTAATGAGTGTAGAAATGTTGCAAGGCGAAATATTCTATGCAAAATCAATTGAGTTTCCATATACTATCAATAAATGATCTGAAATTTAAATAAAACAGATAACACCATTCAGAAAAGCATTGACAATTTAAATACTTAGGGCTAAATCTGTCAACGGATATCCAAGACCCATACCCTAAGGATTACAAAACATAACTGAAATAAATTAAAGAAGACCTAGATAAATAGAAACAAATACTATGTCAGTCACGGACATTATGTTTGAGATGGCAATTTTCTTAGAATTAATCCATAGACTTAATACAATTCCAACACAAATATTGCTAGTTCTTTTTAGTAGTAATTGACAAACTGATTTTAAAATCCACATGGTAGTACAAAGTACACCAAATAACCAAAACAATTTTGAGGAAAGCGAACAAAGTTGGAGGCTTAACATCATCTGATTTGGAGACTTGTCACAGTTACAGAAAGCAAAACAGTGTAGTATTAGCAAAAGGACAGAAAAATAGATCAATGGAACAAAACAGAGTCCAGAAATTGACCCACAGTTATAAAAGCTGCCTTTTTTGTTTTTGGTGTTTTTTTTTTTTTCCCCACAAAAGTGCTAAGGCAACTCAATGGAGAAAAGATACAATCTTTTCTACAAACGGTGCTGAAACAATAAGATATCTATAGCTTTCAAACAAAATTCAATCCGTTCTTTGCACCATATACAAAAATAACTCAAAATGGATCAAAGACCTAAATGTAAAATCTTCTTTTAAAAAAAGCATAAGAAAAAAACCTTTCTGACCTTGGGTTGGGTAATGATTTCTGAGATGTGATACCAGAACACAATCTATAAAAGAATAAAATGATACATTGGGCTTCCGTAAAATTTAAAATTTCTCCTCTTTTAAGGGCACTGTTGGGAAAATGAAAAGATAAGCCACAGACTGGGGAACAATATTTCAAATCATATATCAGCTAAAGAACTTAGATCCAGAATATATAAAGAACTTCCAAATTCAAAAATAAGAAACAAAGCAACCCAATAAAAATTGGCAACAGATTTGAACAGCCGTAATACCAAAGGACATACACAATTAGTAAATAAGCACACAAAAAGATGTTGAGCTTTATTAGTCATTAGGGACTAAAAACCACAATAAGATACCACTACCTCCTTATTAGGATGTGTTTATACTCATCTAATCATTCTAATTATTTCATAAATAGCTAACCATACACTTACTATATAATTGAGCAAATCTATTCCTACTCATTTTCTCAAGAGAAATAAAACCATTGGCCATATAAAGTCTTGTTTATTCTTTCAATGAAATACTACTCAACACTCAAAAAGAATAAACTACTGATAAATGCAGCAACATGCATAGCATCTCAAAATAATTATGCTGAGTAAAAGTCAGACAAAAGGTAATATGGTAATATGTACTGGGTGAAACCAAATATATAAAACTCTAGAAAATGCAAATTAATTTATGGGACAGAAAGATCGTGGTTGCATCTGTGGGGAGGGAGATAACAGGAAGGAGAGTATATGGTGACCAGACCTCAACAAAATTCACAAGTGAACAGATACATTAAAAATGATTAATTGTCAAGCTTAAATATGTACAGTTTATTGCATATCAATTATACCCCATAAAGCAGTTAAAAATAGCAAATAGTGATTGGTGGAGGAAATAGCCTTAAATGCTAAAACAAATCTGCCCATCTGTTCGTCCTATTCACCTTCGATCTAGGTTTTTCCTGAACTCTGCAAACTGACTTGATTTGGGGAAATTTTGCTGCATTTACTACGTGAGGAACTTAGCTGTGAAAGCCTCCCTCTTTGCATTACCTCTTTCCCTGTGAATCTGTTTTGTAAACAAAATTGCATCCAGTGCCGTCATGATATGCAGGGTACTTCTAATAGCTTCTGTGGTGAGGTGAATTGTGTTATGTTCAAGTCCTAACCCCAAATACTTGTTTATGTGACATTATTTGGATACAGGGCCTTTTCAGAAGAAATTAAATGAAGACATGGTGTTATGTCTTTATTGCCTTTCTATGAAATCCATATGTTGAAGTCCTAACCCCTAGGACCTCAGAGTGTGACTTCATTTAGAGATAGGTCCTATAAAGAGGTGATGAAATTAAAATGAGGTTGTTAGACTGGACCCAAATGCAATCTGATGGTATCCTAATGAGAAAAGGAGATTTAGAGACACCCAGAGATACTAGGGGCATGCTCATAGAGGAAAGTCCATGAGCACAGCAGGAAGATGGTCATCTCGAAACCGAGGGTTTCAGAAGAAAACAGCCTCTTCACAAACCCTTGTCTTTGGTCATGCTGGATTAGAACCTATCCCTACACCCAATGACTGGTATCCTCATATAGGAAAGGAGAGGAATTTCGAGAGACGCACTAGAGAAGAGAGTACCATCTGAAGACAGAAGCAGATATGTGCATATGTGCATTAGCCAAGGAATAAAAAAGATCACAGGCAACCACCAGAAGGCAGCAGGAAGGTAGGAACAGAGGCCTCCTCAAAGTCTCCAGAAGAAACCAAGACTCTCAGCTCCTTTATTTTAGTTTTTCAGCCTCCAGAACTGTAAGAAAATAAATTTCTGTTGTGTTAAGCCACCCAGTTTGTGGTAATTTGTCATGGCAGCTGTAGAAAGCTAATGCAGCCTCTAAAAAACTTTTCTTTCTTTCAGTGCCGGAAATCAGTTTTGATATGTTGATATGTGCAAATCACATATCCGAAAAAACGTTAGTATCCAAAATATGTAAAGAATCCATACAACTCAATTACAAAAAAACCCTCCAGATAATCCAATTAAAAAATGGGCAGAGGATCTGAATAGACATTTCCTCTGAATAGACACGTCTTCCAAAGAAGACATACAGATGGCCAACAGGCAGATGAAAAGATGCTCAACACCACTAATCATCAGGGAGATGCAAATCAAAACCACAATGAGGTATCATTTTACACCTGTCAGATTGGCTATTTTTTAAAAGCTAAGAAATAACAAATGTTGGCAAGGATGTGGAAGGAAACCCTCAGGCATTGTTGGTGGGGATGTAAATTGGTGCAGGCACTGTGGAAAATAGTATAGAGGTCCCTTGATAAATAAATAAATACATAAATAAATAAATAAATAAATAAATAAATAAATAAATAAAAACTACCATAGGATCCAGCAATTCTATTCCTAGGTATCTATCTGAAGAGAAGGAAAACACAAATTCAAAAAGATACATGCATCTCTATATTCATTGCAGCATTATTTATAACAGCCAAGATATGAAGACAATCTAAGTACTCATTGATACTTGGAATACTACTTGGTCATAAAAAATAATGAAATATTGCTCTTTGCAACAGAATGCACCTTGAACATATTATGCTAAGTGAAATAGTTCAGAAATAAGACAAAACCCACATTGTTTCAGTTATATGTTGAATCTGAGAATCAAAACAAATAAAGAAAACAAAATAAAACCTAGATTCATAGGTATAGAGAAGATTGGTGGTGAGAGGGAGGGTGATTAGGGGAGTTAAGGGAGGGTGAAATGAGTAAGAAGGATCAGAAAGTACAAACTTCCAGTTGTAAAATATTAAGTCATAGAGATGTAAGGTACAGCATGGGGAATATAGTCAGTAATTTTATATTAAATATTTATTTTTTTATTTATTCATGAGAGACACAGAGAGAGAGGCAGAGACACAGGCAGAGGGAGAAGCAGGCTCCCTGTGGGGAGCCTGATGCAGGACTTAATCCTGGGACCCCGAGGTCTCGACCTGAGCCAAAGGCAGACGCTCAACCACTGAGCCACCCAGGTGCCCCATTAATTTTATATTAACCTTCTGTGGCAACAAGAGGTCACTAGACATCATGGTGATCATTTTGCAACATATACAAATGTCCAATTATTATGTTTTACATCTGAAGCTAATCTAATATTTATGCTAATATAATGTTGTATTATACTTCAATAAAAAAAGAAAAAGAAACTACACCTTCCTATTTCCTATTTTAGCTGGCCCTCAGCTGTGTGCCTACAAACTACATTTCCCTGTCTTCCTACAATAGCTATGGTCATGTGACTAAGTTTGAGCCAATTATATATAAACCAAAGAGGAGTGCACTGTTTGCCCTAATTTTTTTTTTTCCTCTTTACTAACTGGAAATTGGTGAAAACTGGAACAATGGTGGAGACCAACGGTTGGAGATGACAGAGCAACTGTGTGGCCTTAGTCTACTTACTTCTGAAATGTCAGGTGAGAGAGAAATAGAATCCCATGTTGGTTTTGGAGGGTGTCCTATTCCCTAGTTAATTCCCACATATCTCATGACTATCCCTTCACCTGTCTTATGCCTCTGGTTCCTAGAAACTAGCATTCCTTGTGAATTTTCCTGAGGCACCTGGCATGATTTCATATATAAAAGGATCTCACTTCTTTCTTTCATCATTAAAAACATTTACAAAGCAGGTGTGGTTCTAGTACTGCTTCAGCTTGTAAAATTAAAGACCCTGATACAGTAAATGTCAATGATCATAAGTCAAGTGAAGAAGCACCACTCAGCCCACTCTGCCTGGTGTCCCGACCATGGGAAATGGCAAAGGCTGGGGAAGTTGGCCTATTGCTGTATCTACAGAACTACAAGAGCAATGTGGTGTCAAACGTGTCACAGCCATCACGGGGTGACAGTGGACAAGAGTGCACTCTGGAAGGGCAGTGCTCTATGCAGATATAAGCCATAGGCCTTACATCGATGCTACTCCTAATGGTGCCGATTTCTTCTTCCATAATGCGGCACATTTGAGTTCATTCCACAATGAGAGGAGCGGGCCTGAGTAAGACCTGGAAGCTCAAGGAGAAGTGGATATGGTTGTCTACCTGTAGCAGGCATTTTCCCGGGGAGAAAAGAAAAAAAAAAAATGCTCAGGAAGAGAGAAAAGTTTTTTCAGAGACTAGTTCTCTAAAAGATAGAAAATAATGAATTGGGCCTAGGAAGTTAAAAAAAAAAAAATCACTCCAGACACAATTGCTCCTGGTGGCAGGAAGTGTTAATGAGGCATTTAACATTTGGACTTCACTTAATAGCTGAGGCTAAGTTGAGACAGGCTAGGCTGAACCATGTAGATAGGAGGAGGACAATAAAGTAAATGGTTAGAAACAGAACTTTATCACAGTTAAGTGGCAACAATACCCTTTTGTGCTTAGCGGGATTGTTATCTTTTCTCTCTCTCTCTTTTCCTTGCATGTATGGCATTGTGTAGTTTATATTTAGAACATGTGCTCAACTATTTTCTATTTTGTTGCTCTAAAAATTTCCATTTCTTTATAATTATATACCCAGGGTGAAGATGACATTCTTGTTTTCCCATACAAAGACAGACTAAATTCCTAGCCTTATACTGTCCTAAAGAGGCGTCAGTATAGCCTGGAAGTCTTATAAGTCTCAGGGGCTGGCCCTGCCTCCAGAATTTCAGATTCATTGAGTCTGGAGTGGGGCCATAAAATCTGCATTTCTTATCACTTACCCAATGCTGTGGATGCTGCTGGTGTGGGGATTACAGTTTGACAACCGCTAGATTAGTGGATTAAGGAAAATAGGCCGAATCTTATGTTTGGGTAGATGGCGGCATCACACTGAGTATATTATATGGTGTTACGTGCTCCACTCAACAAGACATCCTGAGCATTTTCCTATGTCATTAAGTACTTTTTGGAAATAGATATGAGTGATTGTAGAATAGTTGTATGTTGATAGGAGTGATCCAGGAAAAGGAACCGTCTGATGATTATAAGAGAAAGAGCTGGAAATCGTCTCTGAGTTAGTGAAAGGAGATGGCCTCTGTGCACCAGTGATGGGTTAGTTCAGACTTTCTGTCTTCAATTGCCTTCCTCTCCTACTCTCTCTTTGCCTCTCCTACTCTATCTTTGCCCCTTCATTTGTGTGAATGAAGAACATTCACACTGTTCTTGTCCAGATCACTAAGGACCTCCACATGGCCTCCAAAGTTGAGACCTCACTATACTGAACATAGCAGCATTTCACATTATTGATTATTTTTGCTTTGTAGTATACTTTCTTCCTTTAACCTTTAGGATAAAAAAAAAATAACCTTTAGGATACCATACTCTCCTATTTCTTTTTTTTTTTAATTTTTTCCTTCTATCCCAAGGACTACCCCCTCTTAACCCCCCTTCCCAGTTCCTGTGCCTCTGCTACTCTCTCGATGGTTGAATTACTGAGGCTCACACCTTGGGTAGCTGCCCTTTGTTTCTACGTACGGTTTTGTGAGCTCATCCAGATTTATGGTTTCAAATATAATGTACGTGCTGATGACTCCCAAATGTGTCAATCCTGAGAGACTTCTACCTTGAACTGCAGAATCACGTAACCAACTGTGTGTTCAACTACTCTACTTGAATGGTTAACAGACATCTCAAAGTTGACATGTTTAACAGTGACCACTGGTCTTCCCTAACCAACATTTCCCATCAATGTTAATGACAGATGCTAGGGCCAAAAACCGTTAGGACAACTTGACTTCTGTCTTTCTTTTACAGCTGTCAACTGGTCCTTTAGGAAATCCTACTGTATTTTCTTTCAAAATAAGTACCACTTCTATCCTACTGCCTCTACTGCTTTGACCACCATCCCTTTCTTGGTTTATTGAAAATAGTCTTCCTGTTTGTGCTCTGGCTCCTCTGAAGTCTAAATATAATAGAGAAGAAGGAATAATCCCCTGAGACATGTTATTTCATGCCAGTATTCTGCTCATAAATTACCAATAGATTTCCATTCACCTAGATTAAAATCATAAGTCTCTACAGTGGCCTACAGAACCCTACTCTTACGTAGGTACCTTTCTATCCTCCTCCCTGCCTTACCTCTGTCTTCATTGCCTCCTATCCTCCCACTTGCTCCACACTGGCTTCCTTATTGTTCTCAAAAACACTAGACAAGTTTCCATTTCATAGCCTTTGCAATCTCTTTTCCATCTATGGAATCCTCTTACCCCCCACCCCCAACCCCCAGAGATGTCCACAAAGCTTACTCCATCATTACCTTCATTTGTTTGTTCAAATAATACCTTCAAAGTGAGGCCAAGTGCAATAATCTACTTCAATCTTTGTCACTCCTCATCACTTACTCATCTGTATTTTTCTTCTTAGCACTTACCATCTTCCAGCTCTGGCTATAATTTATTTATGTTATGCTTTTTATCTATTTTCTCTCCACAGAAATGTAAGCTCCCAAGGGCAGGGGTTTTGTTGTTTGGCTCACTGATACATTCCCAGGGTTTAGAGCCATTTCTAAAGCATACACAGTCTCAGTAGATTTTTTCATGAATAAATGAAACATGTGACTTCATAGTTTTCATCATATTTACTGTAAATAACCATTCTTCTAAAGCTCGGCAGTTAGGTTGTTTCCACTATTTTGTTGTTTTATAGAACTGCAAAAAATAGCCTTTCATAAAAACCTTTTATTAGTTATATTTTAACCACCCTAGGATATAATCCTGTAAATGGGAACACCAAGTAAAGTGGCATAGTTTTTTAATACCTTTGTTGCATACAGCCAAACTGCTTTTTGGCTTAGATCTTTAACAGTAGTATTTGAGCATACCCACTGCTAAGATAGAGAGTTAACATTTTTCTAACCCTTGCCAATTTGTGAGGCAAAAAAAGCACATCTAAGCTATAATTAATTTGAATTTCTTTGATGAAAAGCGATTAGATGTTTTTGTTATATTTCTTGATCATTAACATATTTTAACTAGCTTTTCAGTCTTCGCTTATTTTGCTATTGAAATATTTATGTTTTTCTTATTGACTTTTGAAGTTCATTACGTAGTAAAGACATCGAGATTGCTGTATTGTTAAAAATATTTGCCCACTTTAATTGTTTGCTTGTACATTTCTGTTTGACATACAGAAATATTTAATTTTAATGTTACCAAATTTATTAGTCTTTCCTCCCTTATTATGTCATTGTACTTGCACATAGACAGATCTTCTCTATCTAGTTAAATCCAAGTAGATTTACTTACATTCACTTCCAGTTTTAATGATTTTATATTTTACTTGCTGCTCTGTAGTCTAATTATAATTTATTTTGGAGTTGGGATTTATATAGATTTTTCACTATTAGAAAAATCTACACTATTTATTGAATAAACCTTTCTTACCTAACTGATTTCTGAATTTGTCATATTCATGCCTTTTTTTATATTTCGTAAGAATATTGCTGGGCATTCAATTATGTTACATATATCAATCTATTGATTCTTATGCCAGAGCCCCACAGTTTAAATTACTATAGTTTTTTTCAAATTACTTCAAATAGGCAGAACGATGTGGTCTCCCATGGCCCTGGCCTGCTAAACCTGGTAAGCAGGCTTGCCCTGCCCCATCACTCCTCATGGAACTGCCAAAGCTGGCAGGTCAGGTAGTCCACACAGAGATTCCCCTGAAACATCTAGCTCTGGTGGCTGGAGGAGTGAGGATTTTGTTTCTGGGTCCATGAAATTGAAACAATCAGAGATCATTCTTGGCAGGCTACCAGCCCCAGGAAACTGCACAGAGAACAGACTGAAACACACCCCCAGTCTTCCTGTGACCACTCCTTCAAGAATGGATAACTCTTTTACCTAATATATAAAAATAAACACTGAAAATCAAGCAAAATGAGAAAACAGAGGAATATGTCTAAGTGAAAGAACAAGGTAAAACTCTGGGGGAGGGGAAGAAAATGGAATGAAACAGAAGTAAGTACTTTATCTGATAAAGAGTTCACAGTAATGGCCATAAGGATGCTCACCAATCTCAGGAGAAGAATGTATTAACATAGAAAGAACATCAACAAAGGGATAGAAAATATAAGAAAGTACCAAACAAAAGTCACAGAGCTGGAGAATATAATAAATGAAATGAAAAATACACTGGAAGTTTCCATAGCAGACTAGATAAAGCACAGGAAAGGATCAGTGACCTGTAATACAGAGCAGTGGAATTCACCCAAACAGAGCAGAGAAAAGAAAAAAAAAATGTAAAAAAGTGAAGCTAGCTTGAGGGACATGTGGGACAATATCAATTAGAACAACATTCGCATTATAGATGTGACATAAATGTGATAAACAAAGACTGGAACAAGAGCTGAAGATAAGCATTACATAATGATAAAGGGGTCAATCCAGCAAGAAGATATAACATTTGTAAATATTTATG
Source organism: Vulpes vulpes (assembly GCF_048418805.1). Taxonomy (NCBI): domain Eukaryota; kingdom Metazoa; phylum Chordata; class Mammalia; order Carnivora; family Canidae; genus Vulpes; species Vulpes vulpes. The sequence continues at coordinate 104,548,483 of NC_132791.1, forward strand.
CACCCTACATAGAAGCATTAAATGTATAAAGCAAATATTAAGAGACATAAAGGGAAAAATGGATAACAATACAATAATGATAGGAGATATTAATACCCAGCATACATCAAAATATAGTTCATCTAGAAAGAAAATGAATAATGAAACATCAACCTTAAACAAAACATTAGACCAGATGGACTTGACATAAATATAGAGAGAACATTCTATCCAAACCCAGAAGAATACAAATGCTTCTCAAGTGTACATGAAACATTTTCTTGATATATCATGTGTTAGGCCACAAAATAAATATTAATAAATATAAGAAGACTGAAATCATATAAGCATCTTTTCACGCTACAGTGGTATGAAGCAGGGAATATCTCTCTCTCTCTCTCTCTCTCTCTCACACACACACACACACACACACACACACACACACTGGAGAAATCACAAATATGTGGAGACTGAACAACATGCTACTGAATAACAAAGGGGTCAACATGAAATCAAAGGAGAAAACAGAAAATTTCTGGAGACAAAATGAAAATGAAAACACAACATACTAAAATCTATGGTATGTAGCAAAGGCAGTTCTAAGAAGGAAGTTCATAGCAAAACAGGCCTACTCCAAGAAACAGGAAAAAATCTCAATCTAACTTTACACCTAAAAGGACTAGAAAAAGAAGAGAGAAAATGAAGCCTCAAAGTTAGTAGAAGGAAGGAAACAATAAAGATAAGAGAGGAAATAAGACAAAAAAAAAAAAACAGCAGAAAAGATCAATGAAATTGAAAGCTGATTCTTTGAAAGATAAACAAAACTAATAAATCTTTAGCTAGACTTAATAAGAAAAAAAAACCCAAAGATGGTTCAAGCACATAAAATCAGGAATAAAAGAAGGGAAATTATAACTGATACCAAAAAATATCCACAAAGGATTGTAAGAGACTACTATGAATACTTAACATGCAACAAACTGGACAACCCAGGAGAAATGAATAAACTCCTAGAAACGCACAATCTTTCAAAACAGGGTCATGAAGAAATAAAAATCTAAGTATACTTATTACCAGAGAGAGTTTTAATCAGTAATCAAAACATCCCAACAAATAAAATTTCAGAACCAGATGCCTTCACTGGTGAATTTTACCAAACATTTAATATTTACGAGTATTTAATATTTAATACCTAATGCTCTTAAACTCTCCCCCAAAAAAGTTGAAGAGGAGGAAATGTTTCCAAACTCATTTTATGAGGTTAGTGGTATCCTGATACCAAAACCAGACAAGGACACCACAAAAGAAGAAAAAAATGATAGGCCAACGTAAAGGAACATAGATGCATAAATCCTCAACAAAATATTCGCAAACCAAATTCAACAATGCATTAAAATGTTCATATGCAGTGATTAAGTGGGATTTATTTCAGGGATGCAAGGATAATTCAACATTTGCAGATCTGTCAACATGATATACCACATTCACAAATGGAAGTGTCGAAGTCATATAACTATCTTCACAGGTGCAAAAAAAGAATTTGACAAAAATCAACATCTGTGTATGATGAAAACTTTCAGTGAAGCAGGAATTGAGGGAATATACCTCAACATAATAAAGGCTGTACATGGCAATCCCATGGCTAACGTCATACTCAATGGTGAAAAACCAAAAGCTTTTTTTTTTTTTTTCTAAGATCAAGAGCACAACAAAGATACCCACACTAAGCATTTCTATTTAATTTAGTTTTGGAAATCCTAGCCAGAGCAATTAGGCAAGAAAAAGAAATGAAAACATTGAATTTGGAAAGAAAGAAGTAACTATCACTATCTGTGAACTACATGATTTTTTAATATAAATTCATTTTTTATTGGTGTTCAATTTGTCAACATATAGAATAACACCCAGTGCTCATCCCGTCAAGTGCCCACCTCAGTGCCCATCACCCAGTCTCCCCCACCCCCGACCCAGCTCCCCTTCCACCACCCTTAGTGTCAACTACATGATTTTATGGAGAGAAAATTGTAAAGAATCCATCAAAAAACTGTTAGAACTAGTTTTGATGGAACCACAAAATTCTTGAATCGCCAAAGCAATCTTGAGAAAGAACAAAGCTGGAGACATCATACTTCTTAATTTCAAACTGTGTTACAAAGCCATAGAATCAAAACAGTATGGCATTGACATAAAAACAGATAGATCAATAGAACAGAATGGAAAGCCCAGAAATAAACCTGTGCATATATGACCGATTAGGCTACAGCCAAGGAGGCAAGAATATACAATGGGGAAAGGACTATCCACTCAATAGATCATGCTGGGAAAACTGGACAGTCACCTAAAAAAGAATGAAACCAGAGCACTTTCTTACATCATACATAAAAATTAACTCAAGAAGGATTAGGCATGAGTATTAAGACCAGAAACCATGAAACTCCTAAAAGAAAAAATAGGTGGTAAATTTCTTGACATCACTCTTGGCAATATATTTTTTAATCTGACTCCAAAGGCATTGTCAACAAAAGTAAAAATAAATATATGGAAAATAATAAATTGTTTTTGCACCTTTGGAGATGATCATATGACTTCTACCCTTCTGTTTGTGAATGTGGTATATCATGTTGACAGTTTTGGAAATGTTGAATTATCCTTGCATCCCTGGAATAAACCTCACTTAATCATGGCACATGAACATTTTAATGCATTGTTGAATTTGGTTTGCTAATATAAACTAAAAAGCTTCTGCAGAGCAAAGGAAACCATCAACAAAATAAAAAAGGCTACCTACTGAGTGGAAGAAAGTATTTGCAAATCCTGTATCCAATAAGGGGCCAATATCCAAAATATATAAGGAACTCAAGCAACTTGATAGCTAAACTAACAAACAAATCAATCAATAAAAATTAAATTAAACGTGGACAAAGAACTTGAATAGATATTTTATCAGAGATTATATGCAAATGGCCAAAAGCACATGCAAAGATGCTCAGCATCCCTAATATCCAGGACAATGCAAATCATCATGACAGTGTGAATCAAAACTGCAAGGAGATATCATCTCATACCTTTTAGAATGGCTATTATCAAAAAAAAAAAAAAAAGGAATTACAAAGTGTTGGGAAGGATTTGGAGCAAAGAGAACCCTTGTGCATTTATTGGTGGGAATGTAAAACCTGGTGCACCAGCTTTTCACTGGTGCAAAGCTGTGGAAAACAGCTTGGAGTCTCCTCAAAGACTTAAAAATGGAACTATCAGATAACCCAGTAATTCTACTTCTGTGTATTTATCTGAGGAAAATGAAAACACTAATTTTAAAAAATATATATATGCACCTTTATGTTCATTGAAGAATTGCTCACTATAGCCAAGATATAGAAGCAACCTAAATGTCCATGGTTATGTGAATAAAGAAGATATATATGTGTGTATTCCATTATATATAAATATATACACATATGCATAAATATAATGGAATAATATGTACATACTATAATGCTATAATATGAATACTATACTTACTATACACATACATATATATGTATATGTACGTGTGTATATATATATACATATATATATAATGGAATACTATTCAGCCATAAAAAGGAATAAAATCTTGCCATGTGCAACAACATGGATGGTCCTTGAGGGTGTCACGTTACATGAAGTAAGTCAGACAAAGACAAATACCACGTGATTTCCCTTATATGCAAAACCTAAAAAACAAAGCAAATAAGCAAACAAAACAAAACAGATACAGAGAACAGATTGTTGGTTTCCAGAAACATGGGTGGGGATTAGACAAAATGGGAGGAGAGGGTCAAGAGGTACAAATTTCCAGTCATAAAATAAATAAGTCATGGGGAAGTACTAGGTAGCATGGTGACAATAGTGATACCGTAACACATGGGATGAAACTTTACATGGTGACGGGGGAAACTAGAGTTGATGTGGAGATCATTTTGCAGTGTATATAAATTTAAAATCATGTTGCACACCTAAAAACTGATGTAATGTTATATGCCAATTATACCTCAATTAAAAACATAAAATAAAACTGACAAGGTAGCTCCCCCCACCCTCCATTCATTTTCTCTGTTGGGGTTTTCTTGGCAAGGGCTAAAAATGAACATAATTCTATACCAACAAGATGAAACAAAATAATTAGTGTTTCCTTGGAATTGCCTTAAAACTAGAAAGTCTCTTAGGAAAAACTGACATCTTAATAGTATTCAGTCCTCTCGATGGAAATAGTTTCTCTCTCTCTCTCTCTCTCTCTCTCTCTCTCTCTCTCTCTCTTTGTTGTTTGCCACTTGATTGCTTTGTTCATCTCTTATTACACACTTTTCAGACTCTATAAACACTCTTCCCTTGCTTTGGAACTTGAGGGCTCAGGGCTCTAACCCTTGGGCTTGGTCACTGAATGACCTTGGACAAGATACTTGACCTTCTAAATCTATAAATTTATCTGTAAAATGGAATTGTACCATTATCTACTTATTTGAAGGCTTTAAAGATTAAATAGGAAAATTATGTTAAAAGCTCTTTGTGTGGAATTAAATAAGCACTCACTAAATATTGGCTTTTGAAAATAGCACATCTTTATTGGTAGCAACTTTGCTTTTTTCAAGAAAGGAGGTGAAAGTCATTAGAGAAGCAGTGGCTGATAAATCGTGGTTTCAAAGAATACACAAAATCCCAGTGAAGGAGAGAACAGAGATGTGATGTTGGGGCTTCTGCTTCTTCAGTAATCTTTGGATGCTTGAGTTGGGTGAAGGGTGGAAAGACAGCCCTGGTTGAGGAAGAAGGTTTTGGCTATTTACAAGCATCTTAGGGGAGGCCACAGGGACCTGTGGGAAAGGGAGCGAGGTCTTCCCCTCCAGGGTCAGCCTTGTGGGTGAGTGACTGTGCAGTCCTACAGGACCCCAAGCTCAGAAGGCCTTGAGTTTTGTTTGTGTTCGGCTAAAATACTTAATGATTTTTTATTCAGAGGCCTACATCTTCATTCTGTCCTGGACCTGGCACCTGATGTAGCTGTCCTATCTCCATCCCTTCCATATCTTGCCTAGCCCTCCCTCCAATGGGGTGAGGACAGTTCTGTATTTGTCTTGGCCTTTATCCCCAAGGGACCTGCTGACACATCATTAAATTAGGAAATGGAAAGACATTCAGCAGTGCCCTTGCTGTGACGAGGAAGGAAGAGCTGGAGAATATAGTTTTTCAGGAATGTGAATATTGAACATTGGTGTACAGTTAAAATATAGGTCATAAAAATATATATAGGTCATAATTTACAAGCTAACTGTATATTCAACTCTTAAAAAAAAAGATATAAAGTGAGAGAGATGGGCATATCAGTACCCAATTCTTGCCCATGATCTTGAACCTGTACTTCATGGCAAAATTGACAAATCTGCTGAGTTACTCCCTCTTTCCTTCCCCTCCACCATGCTTAGATGCTTCCCTGGCAACTAATTATTTTCTCCTTAGAAGTGGATGAGAGTGTAGAGCTGCAGTGATTGGGGGGAGAAGGGGAATAACATTTATTGAGTGTCTATCACATGCCAAGTGTGAAGCTAGGGGCTTTACGTAGTTTCTCATTTATTCCTCACAATGGCCATGTGGGTGGGTAGTATTATCTCCCTTTTACAGGTTAAAAAACTAGGCTTAGCGAATTAACCAATTTGACCAAGTCACACATAAAGTAAGTGGCAAAACAAAGGGTATAATCCCAGGTTTGTCTGTCACCAAACGCCTCGTTCTTTTCAGTGTAATATACTGGCCACCAACTGGAAACTGAGACAGATGAAGAAATATTCCATTACTATATTCCAAGCACTGTTCTAAATGCATTACATGTTTTAACTCATTTAATTCTCACATTGAGACAGGCTCAGAAAGTTTAAGTAAATTCCATAAGGACTTGTAGCTGTTAAGTGTCAGAACCAGGATTCAAACCTAAATAGTCTGCCTTCAAAGCCAAAACCCTTAGCTAACCCACGATGATACTTTTTTTAAGAAAAGAAAAATGTGGCTGGGGGAAGGGCAAACTTGATGATTGATATAGATGGAACATGGAAAAAGTTAAGGGTGAATTCTAGGTTCTAAATTTGAGTACCTGGTGAGAAGATGGTGTCCTTTAATAAAATGTGAAATGTAGGAAAAATGAGGTGCAGGTTTCAAGGGAATGATTGTGACATCCATTTTGGGTATGCTGGATTTGGGGTGCTTGCAAGGCACCCACGAAGATGCTCTACAATATTTGCAGCTTCCTTTCCGGGCTGCTGTGGAGACTGAATGAGCTCACACATGCAGAGTGCTTAGAATGGTACCCAGCAGAGTAAGTGCTAGGTAAGTGTTTGCTATTATCATGGTCCAGTACACAACTGGGCCATTGCAGAGCTAAGAAGATTATTATGACCCAGTAAGCAATTGGGTCAAATGGAGCTAAGAAGAGAGATTTTGGCTGGAGATATAAACTCAAGAGTTCTGAACTTGTAGATGATAACAGAAGCCATGGGCAAGAAGGAGATCTCTTAAGGAGACAAGATAGAATGAGAAGAGAAGAAATCCTTAGGAAGAATGCATCTCGATAGATACACAAATCATCTTTGAGATATTGGATAAAGACCTGTCATTTGGAAGTTACTGAAGTTTCAATGACAGGGAAACATTTCTTCATACTTGCAATAAACCATTGAGTCTCTGACCAAGAAAGACAAGTGCTTAGATGGTAACCAATACAATCAGAAGTAACGAGTGAAATAACATTAAATCAAAGTCCTGGGTCAAGGGGACCACGGCTTACCGAACAGCTCTTCTCCATCATGGGAGTTTGTGCCAAGTGTTAACATACCCTGGGGATTACCCAGCTCCTCAATGAGCTCTCAATCCGAATGTGGTATCCCAGCTTTATGTGGTCAAGAGTCCTGGTCTTCAGGAGCTGTGAACACACACACACGTAGGCATGTGCCTAGTACTTTGCTGCTTTCCCCAGTGATCCTGGAGGACTCCCCTGATCTCCAGGGCTCAATATGAACTTCCTGCAAGAAGCCTTTTGTGCCATTCACCTGGGCTTGGTGCTTCTCCATGGTTCCCTACTCTTACCTCTACCATAACACTTATCCACTGACTTGAAACTTTCTATTTTCCTATTTGACTGCAAGCTTTTTCCAGAGATTTTTTTTTTTCATAGCCCCAGCCCTAGAATAATGTTTGGCTACTGCATGTGCTCAAGGACTCTCCTTTTAAACTTTTATTCCTGGAAAGTGCGTTTTTAACTTCAGCATCTTTCACATAGTCCAGCTCCATTTCTGCTCCTCAATGAGGCTTAAAGAGTCTGTGAAGATTCAGTGCTCTGGACCAGCTCCTTGTCTAACATGAGAGATTGGGGTTTTCACGGTCCACTTTGTGGAGGTATAATTTACAAACATTACCCTACATATATTTTAAGTGTATCAGCCATTGAATTTTAACAATTGTATATACTTGCATAACCACCATATAATGAAGGTACAGATCATTTTCAGCATTGCCAAAAGGTCCCCCCTGTGTGTGTGTTTCCCTCTGTGGTCCCCAGTACTATACTTCAGGCTGGAAACTTTGATGTTTAGAATAGATGGGGATCCCTAGGTGGCGCAGCGGTTTGGCGCCTGCCTTTGGCCTAGGGCGCAATCCTGGAGACCCGGGATCGAATCCCACGTCAGGCTCCCGGTGCATGGAGCCTGCTTCTCCCTCTGCCTGTGTCTCTGCCTCTCTCTCTCTCTGTGTGTGACTATCATAAATAAATAAAAATGAGAAAAAAAATAATCCATTAAAAAAAATAGAATAGATGCAAACAGGTCAATCCCAGATTTTATGAAGGAAATGAATGACATAGGAGGTAGAATACATGGTTGGGTGGCAAACTAAAGGCAAAGGGAAGGGTACCTCGGGTGGAAAGCATGTGGGCAAAGTCAGGAAGGCAGGAAGTTGAACTTGGGGTCATTGGTTTGGAGCAGAGCTTTGGGGTGGGGGAGATGAGAAAGGGATTGGTGCAGATAGGTCTGTAGGTTTTCCCACACAGGTGGGGAATATTGGTGATATCATATGACCTTCCTGACATGTTGTCCGTGTCCAGGGAGGGCAAGGTTACTCATGGGCTCTGGATGCCTACCAACTATGGTTAGTCGGGCACATAAAGCAGTGTATAAAGCTGAGAGCTTTCTCCTGAGTTGAAGATACTTGGCCACTCCTGTTTCAGACCCCATCCTACTCTCTCCTGCCCCAAACCTGTCAGATCCCAAGGACTGCTGGACTCTTAGTCCTGCCCTTTCTGCTTTGCCCCATCCTATGCCCTGGTGTCCTCCTCATGAATGGAGAGAGAGATGCCTTCAGGACAGAAAAATAGAAGAAAGAGCCTGTGATTCCCTCTTGCTTTTAATCTCAATAATAACAGTTGAAAATCTGCCTATAGCTTTTGATTCCCCCAAAACTTAACTATTAATAGCTCACTATTGACTAGAAGCCTTACTGATGCATAAACAGTCTATTCATACCTATTTTGTAGGCTATATGTATTCTGACAATAAAATAAGTTAGAGAAAAGAAAATGTTATTAAGGAAATCATAAGGAAGAGAAAAACAGTATAAACTATACAAATTCTGCATATTTGTGGTCCCAGATAGTTCAAGCCTACATTGATGGAGCATCAACTGTAATTTCAAAGCATAATCCAAAGGCTGCTTAGTTGACTTCAATAGAGTTCAGCAGATAGATTTTTTTTCCAAAGCAACTTACGTAAAAGGAAGGCATGCATGTCACCCTTAACGCCTTTCACTGAGACACATCCTGTCCGTATTTATAAATCTATCTGTATTTGTGAGAAACACCCTCCATGGAAGACAGAAGTTAGCACCCAAACTCTTATAGTAATTTTGTAAATGAGGCATACAAACTCTTTTGCTATCTTCCCAGTCCCAGGGTCGGCTAGCAAATCTGCTACCACACAGTGATCTGAAACAAGGGGCCAGGCTAACCTTCAAGAAAAAGATGCCATAATCATTCTCTCAGATTTTCCTCAGCAAATCAAATCTTGACTACAATGTAAGAAATAAGCAGAACTTCACAAGAGGAACACTCTTAGTGGGGAAATTGGGCAGTGGGCTAACAAACAGTGGAGACTTCAGGGTGGCTGGCTCTGACTCTGATGTGACCTGGCTGGGTGAACCTTGGAATACCATTTTCCTCCATGGATCTGATTCCTCTTCTGCTTCTATAGAATTATTATCTAAATCCTTATGGCTTCCTTGTCTTCCAATGGGGAATAGTTGTTCTTTAAGGGAAAATATAATTTTTTCATCTGTAAAATGGGGATAATTACAGCATCTGCCTCATAGTATTATTATGAGGGTTAAATGAGTTCATTCATATAAAGCAATTAGAGGAAAGCTTGCATGCAGTATAAGGACCCGATAAATGTTAGCCGTGATGATGATGTTGCTAATGATGATGATGATTGCAAGAAAATAAAGGGATTCTCCAAAGACCAACAACAGAGAGAAGACTTAACATAGAGTGAGGAGGGTAGGGGCTGATGCTCCTGTTGCCTGGGGCTGGGGGAGAGTGTTGCAACCTGAGTGGCTGAGTCTTAGCAGGAAGTTGGGAACTGAGTCTGGAAACTGGCTGACAGGTCCCTGTAAGACTGGAAGTCCTTGGAGGCCTGCAAATGTTGGATTAGGAAAACAATTCCAAAATGTGCATGAAGCTTGTAAGGAACCTTGTCTGTCCTGACCTGGGCTCTGGCTGGACATTCTTGTCTGTCCAGGGAGCTTGTAATTCCCAGAGTGTGCTGAACGTGGGTTTGGGGTACAGATGCATCACCCCTCGGGGCCCTTGGCAGAGGCGAACCCAACTGCTCTCACCCCAGGCCACACGGGAGTTCCCACTCCCACATTCCCCTTCTGAAGCTGTGCTCAGAACTCCACATTACCAAACAAGTGAGCAAACAGCCACCTCCTCAGAGCCCCCCACAAACTTCAAGGAATCAAATAATGTAATAGAGACTGTGGCATAGTTCAGCATGCAGTATAAAAAAAAAAAATCAGGATTCAAACACTAGGAAATAAAAAGACATTCCAAAAAAAGAGGTGCCTTAAAATACAGAGGTTTTAGAAATACAACAATGAAGTCATGAAGAATTTAAAATCTTAATGAATGGGAGGAGAGAAAATGACCAACATGGGAGATAAATCTGAGGAACTCACTGGAAACGTGGAAATGAAAAGTACAAAATAGCTATTTTGACTGAGAAGACCCAACACACGCCCAATAGGAGCTTACGAGAGAGAGTGAGAGAGCGCCCGAGAGCATGCACGAAATAATATTTGAAGAGATCACGAGAGGTGAACAATCCTCCAAAATTATGAAAGGATCTAAGCACCAAAAACATTCAGCCAACATGGAAGACCATCAAAAAGGAGGACACCAGGGCAAAGGATGGAAGACCATCAAAAGTGAAGGCGACTCAAAGAGGCTGCCGTTGGCAAAGCCAGGCCTACTCTCAGAAGTGCCAGCGCCCCCAGTGATATCTCAGCGACTCGAGAAAGATCGAATGGCTCAGGACTGATGCATCTCCATTGTCAAATTCACTCCCAAATTCCAGCGACTGTGATCTGTGGGTTTTCGGCATTCACTGTCACTTTGCCTTGTATGCTCTTCCTGAAACGAAGGCTGAGAAAGAACCAGTCCAGAGCCTGACACCCGAATGGCCACCCCTCTGCCTCCCGCTTGCTCCCGCTAATGCCCACCCTCCTCCCCTGCTGCCAGCACACTGTCTGCTCTTTTCTCCACGTGCTCAAGGCTATTCCACTAACGTTTCCAGGTTCTTGTCTTCCATGCCAGGGGCAAGGTGACATTCCCTAAGATTTATTATTATTGTTTTCCATAACCTGAGGAATGTCAGTCCTCTAAAAGCCTCTGCACTGTGTTGATTTTCAAAGTTAACTCTGACTTAGCATAGATTTATTGGCAGGGTTTGTGGTGTGCCCTATGTGTGTGCGTGCATGTGCACGCATGTGTTTGAGACACAAAGGGGAAGGAAGAGGGAAACCCTATATTTATTTAGCTTCCTATGTGCTGTCCCTGAGCTGATTGCTCTCATACACGCCTATCCTTCCGATTCTAACAGTAACGGGATACGGAGAACACGATCAAGCTGGTTTATCACAGAATGAGGAAGGCTCTGAGAAGTTAGGTAACGGGAAGGGCCACCAGTCTCCTGGGAGCTGAATCCCATGGGGAAGAAAAGGAGAACAACAAGATAGAGAGAAAACAATATGCTGGAAAGAACCCAAGTCTGCAAACAAATAGAAGCACGATGTTGTGTGGTGTGATCCAGGCGTGTGGGGCAATGGGAGGTGCCCGTACCTCGAATGCTCTCCAGTAAGAGACAGCATTGAACCAGGGTCTCCCAGATGGCCCCCAGCCAGGGGACACTGGGACTTTACACAGAGCCTGCTGGGCTGTGCAGGGGTGTTTTCGCAGGCTTGCATTCCACCCCCAGCCTGTGGACCTGGGGTCCCTATTGCTGCATCTGGTGCTGTGCTCTGTTCTCTCAGGCGAGACCCCAACTCCGTCCCAACACTCAGTTCTGCTGAGGAAATCTGTTTGTTCTGAGGATAATGGTTTTTTTTGTCCCAAAGAGAATTAACCACTCTCCCCGCAGTGGCCACAGTTCTCTGCGGTTTCGGATTATCCTGGGTGTGTTGCCGCGACAGCTCTTTGCTCAGGGAAGCTGGCTTGTCGCGACATTAATGTGAGGTGCATGTCTGGGCCCCGAATCCAGCCGTCCTAACGACCTTCAGCACCCGTCCCTCCGAGGGCGCTCGTCATCACCTGCGGCCTCTGCCAATCTCAGGGCAAGCGGGCAGCCGACGGCGCGGCTGTGCAGGTGCACACGCCCCTAGTGGTTGCTAGCCAGATGCCTTGGGGCATGTCACCTCTCTGAGCCTCCGTGTCCCCGTTTGGGAATGGGGATAAGATTGCTCCTGTGGGGTTGCCCCCAACAATTAGGTGGGAAACATCCATGGAAAGCACTCAGTGAAACGTTTCGGCTTCTCCGGCCTGATCCCCCTCGGCTGTCAAGGCAGCTGTGCCTACTGGGCTCAAGCGCACCGTCCACAGACTTCCAGCCATGGAGTAGAGAGCATCATATTTCAAAGGACAAAGGAAACTGAAAATATTTGGTGTGAAATAGCGGGAAGAGTCTGAGCTCTTAAATCAAATCGACTTCATTTCCTGGCAAATCAAGTAACTCCTCTGAATGGCACCTGCAACCCTTAATACACACCTCATAGGGTGGCTCTAGGGACTCAGTCAGACCACGTGTAGGAAGACACATGGGACACATGGAACCAGTCTTTTAGGAAGGCCCCAGGCTAACCCAACTCCATCCTTACTGTCGTCTGGGGGGGTGGGGTGGGGGGAGCCGACAGGCAGGCAACCCCAGTACAACAAACACGGAACCACAGGCGCCCTGGCTTCTCACACGAGTCCAGCACGTGTCCTGTCAGTAGGATCACACACAGATTTTTTTTTTTTTAAGCTGAATTCTTGGACTGCCCATGCCCCAGAACATGTTAAGGTGAAAATGTCCCAGACAACACACTTGGCTGTGCGCCCCCCCCCCCCCCCCCCCCAGGCTCTGCCTGCATCTCAGCCCTCCTCCTCTGCCCTCTGGTGGCGGCTGCTGCACTTCATGGGTCTCCCAGACTCTGAGCGGGGATCCCTGCAGCTGTACGAGATGCCCACCCTGGGGATCATCTCCTCAACTTTGAGAGGCCAGGGGTGCGTGTTGCGGGCAGGCAGCTTCTTTCCAGGCTCTACGGTGGGCCTGACTCACCTTTCAGCTCTGCTCACGCCCCATCCAGGCCGGAGCGATCGTCTAGGCCCATCTGGTCCCCTTACTCCTTGTTTATGTTATTTCTTACTTTTTCTCTTTTTTTTAAAGATCTCATTCATTTCCTTATTTAGAGAGAGAGAGAGAGAGAGAGAGAGAGTAGAAGGAGGAGGAGAGACTCTCAAGCAGACTTCCTGCTGGGCATGGAGCCCCATGCAAGCCTCGCCTCACGACCCTGAGGATATGACCTGAGCTGCAATCAAGAGCCGGATGCTTAACCGACTGAGCCGCCCATTGCTCTTTGTTTATAAACACATTTTTTTTTTGTATATTCTTTATTAGAGTTTGATTTGCCAACATCTAGTATAACGCCCAGAGCTCATCTCATCAAGTGCCCCCCTCAGTGCCCGTCACCCAGTAAAAGGCATTTAGTGGTTTCCACCGCCCTTCAGGAAAGCTCGTGATGCTTGGCATGAGATAAATGTGCTCCTTCTGTGATGTCAGCTTTGCTCACACGCTCAGTCTCAAATCTGGAGCCCCTCACTTCAGGGGTGCTGAGCAGGGGTCCTGCGCCTTGTCGTGCTGGGGGTATCGCGGACGGCGCTGTTTCCCGCTTGACTGCCCTCACTCCCCTGGGGAGCCCTCTAAGCCCCGATGCGGATGTCACATTCTCCACCAGGACCTTAGCCGGCCCCCCGCCCCCTGCACTCCGAGTTAGTCGCGTGCCTGCACCCCCCATTCTCAACTCCACGGCATGCCTGCCCACCAGCTCTGTGCTCCCCGACCTAAGCGCCACGTGTTCTTTGCTTGTATTTCAAAAATACTTCCTCGCCCCGGGATGGAATACAGCGCCTGGCACATGCAGCCCGCTCGGTGCACGCCGAACGAGAAACTTAATCTAGCTTGGGAACCAGGAGAATGGCAAATGCTGCAAGGGTGACAAATAATCATAATTACTCGCATTTGCATGCCACTAATAACGGTAGTTACGGAGCATTTATTATATGCAAGGCACCGTTAAGTGCCTTAAATTCATTCTCTCATTCAACAGGCACCGTGAGCTCCCCTCTTGTACTATCTCATTTAATCTTTACAACAACTGCGGCGGGTGAGAGGAGAGCAGGCATTAGCTCTGCATTTCAGAGGAAAAACAAAATCAGAGACAAAAACCCCAAAAAACAAGGAGGATGGCCAAGCATCCAAAGATAACGGGAGAGCCAGGGCTGTAGCCTAGTTTCTGCAACCTCTCTCCCACTGACATGAGTTCGCTCTGCCTTATTAATACCCTGCCACCTCTTCCTGACAGAGGCAGGTCCCGGGAGACGAAGCCAAGCACAGAAATGTGCTTTGCCTGCAGACCCCGGCTGTAAAAGCAATCACGGCCCCTCCTCTCCCGCCTCCAGTTCCTAATCAATTATGGAGGAAATGACAATGAAGAGAGAGGAGAGGGAGACTCAGGAGTGACTGCAGTTCATTGGAAAGCGACCGGAGGCTTTGTTTCTGCAGCCACGGTGCCCGGCCGGGGGCACCGGGGCACAGAGACGGAGGGCTCGGTGGGTGACACGGAGACAAAGGAAAAATGACAAACCAAGTGAATTAGTGAAGGTGAAATAAACGGTGCTCAGCAACAGATGGGGCTGATGCTGGCTAATTTTCTGCTGTCACCTCCCCGCAGGTAATAGATAATCCCCGCGGAGGCTGGTGCTCCCGGAGCAGGCAGGCAGGGAGCCTCGGCCTCCTTCCTGTGTGGAAGCCGTGCCCCCCATCCCTTAACCTGTCTCGATGATAAAAATCTTAAGAGCCAAACTTTTTGCAAGACTTATAGTGGCGATTTAACTCAGTCCCCGCTAAGGTTGCTATCTGTCAGCCTGTCACGGTGACAGGCAGATTTGTAAATGCTCTGGCTCTGGTGTCAGGTTGAAGGTGACATTTTTCAGCTGGAGGTTTCTCCCCCCCCCCCCCCCCACGCCATCCCTCACGGAGACAGAACATCTTGGAATTAGGAAAACAACCCCCTGAAAAAGCCGCTGTCGTCCCCCCCCCCCCCCGCCCCCGCCCCCGCCTCCAGCATCACCCTGGCCGGGCCTTTGCCCCTCGGGCCCTGAGGCTGTCGCCCGCTTCCCGGGTGCCCATCCCGGGTGCCCTGACCCTGCACCCTCACAACACAGCAGTTCTCCGTAAGGCCGCGCCCCAGCCCCACGGCCTCGCCCTCCTCCGGGCCCACCCGACGGTGCCGCCCAGCGATCTGTCCCTGTGGATGCAAACACTTAACCTACATTAATTAACCACAATATAAAAGCCCAGAATCTCAACTAAACTCATGCTCTTTCTAGGCTGAAGCGTCCACAGCTAACCCCGAATGCTCAGCGACGGGCTTCCCTCCGACTTCCTCCCAGAATCACTAAGCCTTGATCGACTTTCTGTTTTAGCTCCTCTTTCTTTTCTAGGGTTTTGTTCTCGGTGTATTGGCCCTGGAGGAGCGGCGCTGACGGGGGGCCACTTGGTCTCTTTGCTTCCGGCCCTGTTCTCTGTGTGGATGGGCCCTCCCCTACCACGCCTGCGAAGCCGGCTCGGCTCTGACGCCACATCCCAAGCTCAGCTGAGAGTTCGATTTGTGCCCCCCTCTTGGCCCAGATGCCAAAGTGGAGATTCTCGATCTTTCTTTCTCTCTCTCTCTTGGTTTCTTTAAAGAGAAACTAGCCAGGACGTCTGGGGGACTCAGGGGTTGAGTACCTGCCTTCGGCCCAGAGCATGACCCCGGAGTCCTGGAATCGAGTCTTGCATCGGGGTCCCCACAGGGAGCCTGCTTCTCCTGCTGCCTGTGTCTCTGCCTCTTACTCTGGGTCTCTCATGAATAAATAAATAAAATCTTAAACAAAAATAAAGAGGAACCAGTCTTGTGCCTTCCCAGAGGTCTGTGTGGGGCAGGGGCCAGCACGGAGAGGGCGCCTCTCACAGCCAGCCTCTTGGGGGGTCTCAAGGGCCAACAAGGAAGGAGGAGAGACCCAGGAGATGCAGAGCTGCGGACGGTGGGACTTCCCACCCCTCCTTTCTTCCCTTCCCTCCCCTATCTCGTTGTTTGCTCAGGGCTGTGAGGCTTTGCTCACAGATCCCACATGCCACCCCCTGACCCGGCCTGGATTGTTCCAGATCCTCGTTCCTTCCTGACCTGAGGAGAGGACATCCCTGTGCTACCATCAGGCTCAGGGCTGGAATTAGGAGACTTGCCCAAGTACCTTTATCTTCCCCGTCCTCGTTTAAAAAGAAAAGTTCATGTGGATACCTTTGTACAATCGCTGCATGTGCATGTGTGTGTGTGTGTATGTGTGTGTGAGATAAGCAAGGTAGCTTAGAAAAGCTGCTTACCCACAGTGGAAGCTTGGTGGATGTTGGCGGCCCAGCCCCAGCCCTCCTGGCCCCAGGTCTCTCCTCCCCACCCCTCCCCTCCCATTCATCCTCTCCCCACTCTTCCCCTCCCCATCACTCCCATCCCTACCCCTCCAGGCCCCATCCCTCCCCACCCCAACCCTCCCATCACCACCCCTCCAGGTCTCACCCCTCCTGGCCCCACCCCTCCTGGCCCCATCCCTCCCCTCCCCAGCCCTCTGCCTGCTGGCTCTGGTCTCATCTCTGCCAGGTAAACTCCAGAACAGCTCATGGAGCTCCACCTAGTGGCGCCGGGCGAGCGCTCTGCCGAGCCGTTGGCGCCCCTGGGACTCTGTCTGAGCAGATGCCTGAGCCTCGGGGGGTTCAGGGCTTTACACCAGCCCCCCTGGCCCCAGGGGCTTATCATAAGGGGAGAGGAGAAAGAGAAGACAGCGAGAGGTGGGGAAAGACTTCCAGAGGACGGAAGGTAGATGGAGGCCCACGGGAGGCAGGTGCCCACACATGTCCCCGCAGAGGCCAGGAGGACGAGACACACCTGCCGGCTGGGCCAGGCCGCACCTGCCTTCCATGGGAAGCCACCGTGCAGCCCGAGAGGAGGCCACAGGAGATGCTGAGCTGCCCCCACGGTGCCCCCGACAGGTGCGGACGGCTTGACCCGGAGGCAGTGAGAGCTTCCCATGCATGGGCTGGCGCAGCCAGGGGGGCACTGTGGCCTCCCGCCCCAGGCCACTTGGCAGAGGGGCTGCCTCTGTGCCCTCGGGTGTGCACGGAGCTCCGCACAGGTGAGAGGTGAAGAAAAGCCCCCCCGTGGCTTGGGGAGGGCAGGAGGCCGCGCCGGGTGAGGCCGGGGGTGCTCAGGGATGCTGCCCCAACCAGCAAGGCGGCGGGTCCACGGACCCTCCCCAGGAGCCAGATGATGGTGAGAGGAGAGACGGAGAGCTCCGGGGGGCAGTGAGGACAGGCCGGCCGGGTGCAGCCTCGCCTCTGCCCTCACCCCTCAGCTCCGCTCTAGACTTGCACCACCTCCAGGAAAGCCCAAGCCTCCCCCCCCCCTTAGGGTGCAGCTCCGGGGACCCCCCTGACCTCTCCAGGGGGAAGTCTGGGTATTCCTTCCATTAAGAGCCATCGTCTCCCTGGCTGAGTTCCCTCAAATGCAGATTCCATGTCCCTTGTGCCCCTCGTGTTAAACTTTCTAGAAAGAACCGTCTCACTGCTTCCCTCCACACACCCCTCGGTAGGTACTTGAGGTGCTTTCCTCCCTCTCCTTCCCGCATCCCCTCCCAGCCTCGGCCGCACCTCAGGACGGGCCAGCGGGGCAGGATGGGAACATGGCCAGTCCCTCTGGCTCTTGCCAAAGGAGAGGAGTGGCCCGTTAGCCCAGACAACTGCATGTGTGGGGACAAGGGAGTCCTCGTTAGCCTGTGGTGGGAGTGCAGGTCTCCTCAGGGCCTGGTCGGGTGGCCGGAGACCGTTGCTATCCACCCGTCTGTGAGCACGCAGGAGGCAGCCAGCAGCTCCCCTGTCCCCTTGCCTCTGCAGCTGGCTCTCTTGCATCCCACAGAGGCTCTGGGCACCCAGCAGGTGGCTTGGCACCTGAACCCGTGGAGCCCAGAAACTCAGAGGATCTCGGGGGCACAAAGGACCCCTCAGGCAGGGCTCACTGCCGGTGATGCTGGGTCTGCCCCCAAGCCTCCCTCCCTTCCGTTTTTAAGCGTCATCCTCATCCAACTCCTTGGGCCAGGTGGACCTCTCCTGGGAGAGGAGCTCCTCAGCATGGTACATGTTATTTTTGCTTTTCTGTGTGATTGATTTTTTCATTGGTGGAAGGGGACAGTCATTGCCACCCCTATTAGACAGTTCATTAATTGCCTGTATTTTTTTTAATTTTGCATTCAGCTTGTAAAATACTTTTTTTCCAGAGTTTCTGGCCTTAGGGCTCCAGCCTGGATGCTTGTGGGCCCTGCCCATCCCCTCGAAAACTGGGGTGCAGGCTCTACCTCCCGCTGCGTTCCTCTGGGAGAATGCCTACTCCTCCTTCCCCAGGATTTGGGCGGTTTTGCTCGTCTTCCGGATGAAATGCTTGTGAATATGTGAACTGGACCGGGGTGTGTGGGGAAGGCCTCACTAATCCGGGAAGCAGGCCTCTCCTGGCCAGCCCCAGGAGCCCTTATGCTCAGGTCTACGAACCAACGGGCTCAGGGACAGATGCCAGCGAGTGGAGAGAGGCCTCGAGTGCTGAGTGTGGAGAGGGCTCCCCTCCATGGATTTCCACAGCGCGAACCCCAGCTCACCAGACCCTGGGTTGATGTAGTGTTGAATTTCATCTTGTGCAAACCAGGGAGTCAACTTTGTCCATGCAGATACCTCTGTCCCGGGTCATGCACACACCACCAATAATAATTGGTATTTGCTATCAAAGCAAAAAAAAAAAAAAATTCCTTTTCACTGCTCTGTGTTTCTGGAGGGCTGGCCGGTGGTGGCAGCGGGCGGGGCGGGCGGGGGCACGATGCCTGCCACCCAAGGGAAGGGAAGATGCAAGTGTAAGTCCCCAGCCCTCTGGGGGAGGGGGCGATGGGGAGCAGGGGAGGGAGACTGGACAGGGCAAACCCAGACTTCCTGCCACCCTCCTGGCCTCCCTGCTGCTGCTCTGCGCGCATTTCTACTTCAGGTACCTTTCGTCACCGAAACACTGGGAAGCAACAGGATGCGGTATTTTTATATTTGTGAATGCACTGAGGACGCATGAGAGCCGCGGTGTCTTTCCAGGAAGCATGTTTCCAGCCGGCCTCAGCCTCGCTGGGAGTCTAGTGGCTTCTGCTGATGCAACAGCCCAGCCTACTGGCTGAGACCTGGCTCTGCTCGAACAAGATGTGTGACCGGTAACATCTCTGGGCCTTAGTCTCCTCGTCTGCGAAGTGGGGTTGATAATGGCACCCACTTCCTAGGGTAGGTGTGAAGACAGGAATTAAGTGAGGAGTGTAAGTAGAATTTCTGGCACACCAACCACAAAGAGCCAGGACTCATTACCTAGTAGCTACGCTTAGGCAGTTATCTGTGTTATCTTTTGTGATAGGAAGGAGGCCAAGAGCACAGGTGCTGCTAAGGTAATCATTTCCCTATTTCCCCATCTCCTCTCTGGTTTGTAGGAAGCGGTGGGGGGCCGGAGAAAGGCAGGCTGGCTGTCTCACGGAATCCCGGGCAAGTGTCCTGGAACAACAGCAACATGGGATCTAAAGGAGAGGAAATGTTTTCTGAATCGGGCTCCTCAAAATGCAAGCGGGCGAGCCCACCAACCTGGGCCAACCTGCGGCCTGGAGGAAGGCAGAGGAGAAAAGGGGAGCCGAGGCCTCCCTTTGTGAGGCCTCCCATCCCTTCCCTGCTGGGGCCTGGCCCAACCCCATCCCTCCCAGGACAGCGTCACCGCCACACCAACCCCTCCTCCTGGACCTGGACTCCACCGAAAAGAACCCGAACGTTCAGGGGAACCAGGCTAACGGCCACCTTTGCAGGGAAACTGACTTCCACAAGGTAAATCTCCTAAGTCTGGCCTAGAGACGGAGCTAGCCTTTGAATTAAGGCCCAGAAAGTTGAAGAAAAGAGTTATTACCCTGGGCTGAGATTGGAAGGGACATAAATCCACGCCCCCCTGCTCCTTCACCTGCGCCTTCTCCTGTGGCCGCCAGCCCACCCTGGGCCATCCAATCGGAGTTACTGGGTATCTGAGGGCTCTGGTTACACCAGGGGGAGACTGAGGCAGCGCCAGGACAGCCCCCCTGCCCTCTGTATTCCTGTCCACCCCTTCCCGGCTCTCCCTCACACCTGAATGCAGAGCCCCAGGCTGTGGCAGAGGAGAAAGGTGCTGCCCTCCCAAGAA
The DNA here is from genome assembly GCF_048418805.1 of Vulpes vulpes. Taxonomy (NCBI): domain Eukaryota; kingdom Metazoa; phylum Chordata; class Mammalia; order Carnivora; family Canidae; genus Vulpes; species Vulpes vulpes. The sequence goes on from NC_132791.1 coordinate 104,568,598, forward strand.
GAGGGGTGGGGAGGCCACCTGCAGTGTTCCTTCTTCCTTCCTGGGGTTCAGAGGTCACCAGGGATTTGCCTTAACAAGTGTCCGATGTATGCGCCCGCGTTTGCTCTTACAGACAGGCACCCTCACATGAAATCAAAACTAAACACATTAAAAAAAAAAAAAAACTAACTAAATAAGATGCGCCTTTCAGTGTTCCTGAGTGGCCTGGACATCCCAACGGAAGATATACTGGGGTTCACAGGCCTTTGAGGGAGGGCAAGACCACCCCGGAGGAGTCTGTGACACGCATGGCCATATTTTCTGATCCCAAATGGTGTCGTGCTGCCTGACGGCAGGACTGTCAATCCGGTTGTCATGTGCAGGGGTAGTGGGATCTTCAGCCCCACACCTGCCCCAGACACACCAGCATCACACCCAGCTCAGCATGCATGGCACACACACCTGCTACCTCCAGATACGGGCCCCCCGGGGAGCAGTCGCCTTGCGGTCCCCCGGTCAGAGAGCCCCTGGGGGTGCAGGGGGTGGGCGAGGGTGGTGGCTCCGCACCTCTCCTACCCACTTTATACCGTGTGGACCCCCAAGAGAAGCAGGTGGACCGGAGAAGCCAGGGACTATTGCTGCTGCTGGGGTTTTGCAGCTGGACTCACAGACCCCTCCTAAAAGAAATGATACGTTCGATCATATTTTGATGTGGTTCCAAAGCATTTTCCATGGGCTTTTAAAATCATCATTAAGGAGCAGGTTCTGATTTACATCATGGGCGCTGCTCAGCCTCCTTCCAACCCTGGTCTGGTGGGCTTTGCACAGCCTTTCAGGAAGCCCAAGGAGGCGCGGAGAGGAGGGCGGATGGGCAGGTGGCCTCCCTCCAGGAGGGCCCGGGTTGGGGAGCCCCGCGTACAGGCAGCCGGGGGCAGGGCGCAGGGGTGCGGCAGAGCCCTCCCGTGGCCGACCCCCCGCTGCACGCTCCCCCCCGCCCCAGCCACGCGGGAACTGGCGGGCAGGGCCCGCCCACCCCAAGGGGTCTACGAACCGCCGCCGCAAGGTCAGCGCAGTAATAGCCCTGGGGAGGCCCTTACACCACTTTTTCCGTCCGAGGAAGGCTGCCCCACCCAGCGCTCCCGAGGCCTGCCCGGCAAATGAGGCGGCTTTTACAAACACGCGCTCCACGGCCTGGGGTGCGGTGGGGCTGGGAGCCGCTGGGATGCCCAGCAGAGGCCGGGCCAGGGCAGCGCACCCTGCGGCCCATCCCGGGAGGCCCTGCACCCCGACGCCCTAGGGCAGCGCACCCTGCGGCCCATCCCGGGAGGCCCTGCACCCCGCGCCCCGAGGGCAGCGCACCCTGAGGCCGAACCGGGGAGGCCCCGCGCCCCTCCACCCCGAGGGCAGCGCACCCTGCGGCCCAGCCCGGGAGGCCCTGCACCCCGACGCCCGAGGGCAGTGCACCCTGCAGCCCAGCCCGGGAGGCCCTGTACCCCGACGCCCTAGGGCAGCGCACCCTGCGGCCCAACCCGGGAGGCCCCGCGCCCCTCCACCCCGAGGGCAGCGCACCCTGCGGCCCAGCCCGGGAGGCCCTGCACCCCTCCACCCCTCCACCCCGAGGGCAGCGCACCCTGCGGCCCAGCCCGGGAGGCCCTGCACCCCGCGCCCCGAGGGCAGCGCACCCTGCGGCCCATCCCGGGAGGCCCTGCACCCCACGCCCCGAGGGCAGCGCACCCTGCGGCCCAGCCCGGGAGGCCCTGCACCCCGCGCCCCGAGGGTAGCGCACCCTGCGGCCCAACCCGGGAGGCCCCCTGTCCCTCCACCCCGAGGGCAGCGCACCCTGCGGCCCAGCCCGGGATGCCCCGCGCCCCGAGGGCAGCGCACCCTGCGGCCCAGCCCGGGAGGCCCTGCACCCCACGCCCCGAGGGCAGCGCACCCTGCGGCCCAACCCGGGAGGCCCCGCGCCCCTCCACCCCGAGGGCAGTGCACCCTGCGGCCCAGCCCGGGATGCCCCGCGCCCCGAGGGCAGCGCACCCTGCGGCCCAGCCCGGGAGGCCTTGCACCCGACGCCCGAGGGCAGCGCACCCTGCGGCCCAGCCCCAGAGGCCCCGCGCCCCTCCACCCCGAGGCCCGCGCCCCCTCCGCCCCGAAGGCCCCGGCCCGTCCCCTGATGCGCGCCCGCGGCGTCGTTCCCGGCGTGGTTCCCGCCAGCCCCGCGCCCCGCCCGCACGCACTGTCACCCAGGCGCGCAGGAGGCCTGTGCCGCGACTGTGCCGCGACGTCCCCAGCCCGATGGCAGCAGGCGGAGGGTCCGAGGGTCTGGGAACACCGAGCCCCGCCTCCCTTCACCCCGAGGGGCACCCGAGGGGCACCGAGTCCGCGCCCAGAGGCCCCTCCTGCAAGCAGGGCGGCGGGAGGGCCCGGGAGGCCGCGGGTCTCCGCCTCCCGCACCCGCACCTTCGCCCTATGATCCCCGTGTTCACACGTGGTCCCACACTCGGGGCTCGCGGCTCTCGCCCGGAGCCGGGGTCGCCTGAAGTGTCGCTTCACCAGCAGGGGAGGTGGCACAGGAGGCGGGGCAGGTGGAGCCCGAGGGCGCTGGCCTGCCAACACGGGGTGTCCCGGGTCAGGGCCCCAGCTCAGATGCGCCCCTAACCCCTGCAGCCCTACCCCCACCCCAACCCCTGTATCCGCCTCCCTTCCCTCCCCCGAAGCTTGGATGCCCCCCTAATCCCCGAAGCCCTCCCCCCACCCCAACCCTCCACAAACCGGGTGCCCCCTAACCCCCGCAGCCCTCCCCCCACAGCCCTCCCCCTTTATCTGTGCATCCCCCCTTCCTCCCCAACCCTTCCCCCCAGGGCAGCAGCTCTGCTCAGGTGTCCCTGGCAGGTCAGGCCCCAGTATAATTGTTTCTAATTAGCATTTCCCAGGGATGGAGCCCCCCAGCCCCCAGCCTACAGCTAAGTGCTTCTCATAAGAGGACAGAAATTATTTTCTGCCTCTGAAAACATCAAAGGAAATCACAGGAAATTAGTTCCTTCTCATCCCTGCCTCTTAGCCAGCCTCTGCGCTGTCTTTGGGGCGGAGCCACTAAAGGTGGAGAGAGAGGCTTGTGGGTCCCACAACCTGGAGCTGGCCCTGCCGGGGTGCTGGGGCTCCCACTGCACCTGTGCGCTCCTTCCCTCTCCCTGCAGTAACTGAAGCCCGGGGCTCAGGCCTAGTCTCACGGCTTTGGGGCAGGGGCACCTGGATGGCTCAGCAGTTGAGCCTCTGCCTTTGGCTTAGGGTGTGACCCCAGGGTCCTGGGATCGAGTCCCACATCAGGGTCCCCACAGGGAGCCTGCTTCTCCCTTTGCCTGTGTCTCTGCCTCTCTGTGTGTCTCTCATGAATAAATAAAGAAAATCTTAAAAAAAAAAAAAAAAAAGAATAAATACACACTGTGGGGCAGATGTGAATGATGTCCCTGCTCATATGGAACTTCCATTGGGTGGGGGGCGGTAACACAACATATGTAGTACATCACGTGTTAGAATGGGCTCAGGAAAATGGTAAGCCAAGGTGAAGAGCTAGCCTGGTGTGGGGGTAACTCGGCTATGCAGGGTGATTGGGAGGCATTTGCTTAGACACCTGAAAGAGGTAAGGAAAGGGTTCACTTGATATATGAGGTGGAGCATTGCAAAGGGAAGAATAGCAAGCTCCAATGTCCTGAGGCCAGGGGGTGCTTGGTATGTGAGAGGAACAGCTAAGACACAAACTCGGTTGCTTGGAATGAGTGGAGGGGGGTGAGAAATGAGATAGAGATGTACCAACTGCCAACAACACAAATATTATGGCCTGGCTGGTCCTGGGAAATCCAGGAGCTACAGGCTGCCGGCCCAGGTACCCATGCAGTCCCCAGCTGTCTCTTATAGATGCTGCCTGGGGCTCCAGTCTGGGCCTGAGTACTCCCAGGAAGAGAGCACGTGAAGGCCTGAGATCAGCTGGGCCTGGGCCGTTTTAGCCCTGCCCAGGCTGGGGTGGAGGAGTGGTCTTGTCAGGTTATGCAGATGTCGAGCTTCTGCTTTCTCAGCTCTGAAACAGCCACTATAAATCCCTCCTCAAGGCGCTGTTATAAAAATTAAATGAGGCACCTACAGGAGGCCCCAGAGGAAAGCCTGCATCTTACCTTACAGCTTCTAGAAAGCTCTCTCTTGGGCTGTGCTCCCTGCCTAGATGGTCCTGCCCTGGAGCACACAGAGCAGACCCTCCCTCTGGTCTCAGCCAGAGACCTGCACACATCAGCTTTCCTACTGGGCCTCACAGGGAGCTCAGTGTCCCCCAAAGCTCCCTCTGGAGCCCCCCACAGCCCAGGCCCTTGCCCCCCTGTCCACCCCAACATCTCGTTTCTGTCCTATGGCTGGGGACGTTCACTGAGTCCCGGCCATCGCTCGGGTTGGGCTTCAAAGCACCGCATCCAGGTGCCTCCTTGGTCTCTGGGATCACGGGATGTGGGCACACACAGGCTTCTGAGAGAGAAGGGCCGAGAGGCACGAGGCAGGTGCCGGGGAAGAGCCCCAACCTGAGCAAGTCCCAGTTGTCCGTCCTCAGGCCCAAGGCTGAGCAGAGAGCAGCATGCAGAGAGCCCATGCACCTGCCCGAGGACGGGAGACTGGTCTGGACGGTGCCCTGCGAACGGAGGCCATGTCCTTGGTGCCCAGGAAGCCGTGGCCCAGGCTGCTGGGGGCGAGGTAAGGGAGCTCCTCCAGGTACTCCGAGGCTGCAGGGACCAGTTCCCCTGGGCAGCGAACCCCGGGCTGCATCTGCCCCAACGGAGCGGGGAGCACCGCCTTCCCACGTTTCTAAACGTAAGTGGGGCTGGCCTATCGTCCTTTGATCCCGGGGTTGTCACCGGTCACCCAGCCGGAACGACCCTCTGTGGGCCGCTCTGGAAAGGTCGGTGTGGACAGAGATGGCTGCTGTCGTCACGCCATGCGCATGGCCCACTCCCTGTCACCTGTGCCTCTTTCTGGGCTGGGCCCCGAGGTCAGCGCACTCCCCACCCCCCGCCAGGCCCGAGGAGGAGAGCCCGGTTCACGGCTGGCCAGCATGCAGGACGGCCGGGCCAGGTTCCCGCGGGCGCCGTGTCGCGCAGGCTGCAGGCCGCAGGGGTGTCGTCAGAACCGGGGTCTGTGGGACTCCGAGGGCAGGGGGGAATCTGGTAGCTTGGTCCAGTTACGGGGACCTGCCTTCACCTGGCCTGCCCTTTGTTGGTGACCGTCTAACCTCCCCAGGCTCCCAGGGAATCCTTTCCTCCCAGCAACACGGCGCCAGGATGGGGTCGATCCAGGGGAAGGCTGGCCCGGGAACCGTCCTTTCTTCCGACAGCAGATTCCAGAGGTTTCTGCCCCCAGGACCTTCCCCTGATGCACCCGGCCCCCTTCTCCGTAGCTGTCTCTCTGCGGCCCCCAGAGTGTGAGCACCATCTGCCTTGGGATCTGCCCACCTCCCCAAGGAGCTGGGCTGTGGCCCCCAAAGGACAGTGGCTTATTTCTGGAGCCCCAGATCGGTCGGCAAAGTGAACCTCTGACACCACGGGCATGTTTCTGCAGCGCGGCCGGAGGGCTGAGCACCCGAGCACACGCGCCCCAACGCCACCAGCACCCCACCCGCTCGCACCCCTGGTCTCCGCTCCTCAGCATTTACCTCCTCAGACTTCTGGAGCCCAGGCGGCTTCTCGTGGCTTCCCCGGGGGCTGGGGGGATCCGTCCACCGGGGCTGGAGGGCAGGGGTCACAGTGCCTCGTCCCTCAGCTCCCTGCACTGTGCCCCGGAAGAATAGAATCAAGTAGAAAATAATCGAAACTAATCGTATCGAATCGAATTGAATCGAATCGAAAATAATTGAATCAAATCGAATCGAAAATCATCTAATCGAATGGAATCGAATTGGAAAAATCGAATCAAATAGAATCGAATCGAAAAAAATCGATTCGAATCGAGTTGAAAATAATCAAATCGAATCGAATCAAAACAAAAATAATCGAATTGAATCGCATCGGACGCAGGCTCACCTGACAGCACACAGCACTCTGGGAGACAAAGAGGGAGCCGAGGTCAGGGAGCCGTGCAGCTCCTGCAGACGCCTTAGCATCTCCTTTTGATTAGGAGAGAGGCCTGCAGACCTGGGTGGGCTTAGCAGGCAGGAAGGGAAGTTGTACTTTGCGAGCGCAAGTTCGGTTATAATGAGGTGTGAGAGCTGAGCAGATGAGTGTAGGAGTTATTTACAGTAGCAGAATTTCTAGAAAGCTCTGTGAACCTGTGTTCCTGCATGTGTGCTTGCAAGAGGGGTGGGGGGAGAGAATGAGAGCGCAGGGAAGCTGGGGTTGTAGCGTCCTGTCTCCTGCGTGAAGTGCATTCCACCCTGTGGGCCAGCTGGTTGGCAGGTAAAGGGCAGACGCTTCCTGCAGGGTCAGCGTACATGCTGGGCTGCCCCTTTCTTGGGCTGCCAGGAGCCCAGAAGTGTCCAAACCCCAAAGAGGAAAAGAGTGAAGAGCCAGGAAACGCTTCTGCAGGGAGAGCCGGCCAGTGGCGCAGACCGCTGTCAGAAAGCGAATGCAGTCGGCGGCCTTACTTTTGTAGATACCAACAGTGCTTCGGAGCAGAGGTGAGTCAGAGTGGAGCAGAAGCCAGACCAGGATCTCCTGAGTCGGGGCATCAAGGGGAAGTGGGCAGCAGCCTGGGGGGGTCTAGGGCCCGCAGCACCTCCCTGCTGTAGCCTGGAGCGTCCTAGAGCCTGCAGCACCTCCCTCCTGCAGCCTGGGGAGCCTAAGGCCCCCAGCACCTCCCTCCTTCGGCCTGGGGAGGGTGCTAGGGCCCGCAGCACCGCCCTCCTCCTGTCTGGAGGGGCTGAGGGCCCGCAGTACCTCCCTCTTCCTATCTGGAAGGGCCTAAGGCCCCCAGCACCTTCCTCCCACAACCTGGGGGTCCTAGGGCCCACAGCACCTCCCTCCTGTGGCCTGGGAGGCCTAAGGCCCCTGGCACCTTGCTCCTACAACCTGGGGGCGGGGGGGGGGTGGCTAGAGCCTGCAGCACCTCCTTCTCGCAGCCTGGGGGGGCCTAGGGCCCCTGGCACGTAGCTCCTGCAACCTAGAGGGGCCTAGGGCTGGCAGCATCTCCCTCCCCTGGCCTAGCCAGGCTAAGGACCTGCAGGCTCGGCAGCGGCCACCAGGCGGCACAATCTGAGCACAGCAGGCACAGCCGTTCTCTTGCTCTCTTATGATCTGTGTTCCCACCGCCTGGAATCGGGAGGGGGAGCCTGGGAGGGGGAGCCTGCTGCCCCTGCGGGCAAGAAAGCTTGCCCACGGAGGGAGGAGCTGCCTGGCAGTTCTCCCGGAGCTCACGACTGCCCTGACCGGCTCGAGGCGCCTGAGCGGCCACAGCTATCCCATGCGTGTAGACACTCGGTGGGGTCCTCACAGTTACTCTGAAGCAGGTATCACCCCATTTCCAGGTGCAACAGTGGAGGCTGCTCAGGGGTACAGCAGGCCAAAGGGAATGCGTCTCCCCCTCAGTTGCTGCTGGGTAAAGATTTGCCCTCAGGAGCCTGCTGCAGGTAGCAGTTCAGCCCCCTGTCCCTCGTGGCTGAAAGAGGTCTCAGTAGCGCTGAGCATCACTCCCACCCCCGGGAGGCCAAGCGAGAGGGCCCCAGGCTGTGCAGGTTCTGGCTCCAGGGCTGGGATCGGCGCCCCGATGGTCTCCTTCCAGGTATGTCACCTGCGAAGGAGACTCGGGTGAGCTCAACCTGCTTGTCGTGCACCTTGACTCCGCAGTATAGTGTGCAAGAGGGAAGACACGGAAACATGAACCCGCATCCATGCAACCCTTCACATTATGCTCACTTCCCCGTAATAGCCCAAGCCTGGATCTCCCCCAATTCCCTCCAGAGACATCAGGAATGCCAGGCTCGCGGCCAGGGAGAGGGAGGGCCGGGCTCCACGGTGGCCCCGACAGGGGAGTAAATAGCACAGAGGGATGGAGGGTCAGGCGCTCTCGCAGCGTCTCCGTCTGGGGCCACGTCATGCCATCACCCAGGGAGCTTCCCCCCACCTTGCCCAGGAAGGATTTACTGAAGCCCGATAAAATCTGCCGGTGGATATTGTCGTAAAATATATAGGCCCCTCTGAGCTGCTTCACCCAGAGAGTCCTCAGCCAGTAGGCTCACCTTTCCGCGACTTTGTTAAGAGAGAGAGAGAACACTTAATACTGGGTGTTATTCTATAAGTTGGCAAATTGCACACCCATAAAAAATAAATTTAAAAAAATCAAAAAAATAAAATCAAAAAGAGAGAGAGAGAGAGAAGCTAGTCACGCTCCAGGACCGGCCTCTGTGGTTCACCTGCCCGTACTGCGTCCCTCCTGTCCCCCTGCCCGGCGGCTCTCAGCACCGCGCCTGCGTCTGGGTGCCCTGGGGCTCTGGCCCCACATCCAGCAGATTCCCGAGTCTCATCCCGGAGCTGTGAAGCCAGCCTGTCGGGGTCAGGACCCAGGATTTTGCATTCCGGAGAGAGGCTGCTGATGTGATGGTGGTGATGCTGCTGTAAGGTTTTTACATTTCTTATGCAAAAGGGACCTCATGAGGGGAGACGAATCACCCCAAATGCTGTCAGGAAGACATGGGAAAAGGGGGCTACGAGTAGCAGAGGGAATAGCAGACTCCAAGGTACGGGCGTCCGCCCCCGGAGGCTGAGCCCCAGCTCCCCGCCGCACAGGCCCGCAGCCCCACTGCTCATCAATCACAGCCTTCTGTGTTGGGGAGCCCAGACCTGGCTTCAGCACCCTTCCCAACCCACCACTCCAGAGAGCTGCCCCGACCACCTGGAACCAGGAGGCAGGATGTCAACCCTTCGCTGTATTGGATCTAGACTTTGAACTCTGTTCTTGTGGGAACAGGCACCTCCCCGTGGCTCACCCTCACCCCTTCTCTCCTGCATACATCTGCTTCTGAGCATGAGGGGCCATCGGGACCCAAGAACGGATGAGGAGATGGAGAAAGAGCCAGGAGGGAATGTGTCCTAATGCAAGCGGGAGCGGACTGAGGAATGTAGTGGGTTTGGGGCAACAGCTTCATGGAGTCAACACGGTGCTCTCTAGGGATCCGGCCTCAAGTGGGTGCACAGCGCCCGTGGAGACGGTGGACAGGGAGGTGCCTCTTCTCCTTGGGCGCTTTCTCCAACAATGGAATATTTCCTATTTTAAAAGCGATTATGTAACATGACAGCTGCAGTGACTATAATAAAAGGATGTCACAGGAAGCTGCGCTCCTGAAGACAGGGATGCATTCGGAGGTGCTGGGCACGGGGCCCTGGGAACAGGCTCGCTCCCCGTGGGTGCAGGCCCCACCAGGGAGGCCCGAAGCTCTCCTGCTTCCAGGGAGGCTCAGAGGTCAGTAGTGGAAGGCACACAGAGCCAATAGCAATCCCCCAACCACCCAGATTGGGAAAGGAACAGGAATTTGAAGGGTTCTTGACAAAGAGATGGAGAGGAGGAAGGGAGCAAGGTCTTCGAAGAACTCTCACATGAAGAGACAACTGCACAGTAGAAGGTCTGGAAACCCCCAAACCACGGGCCGGGTCGTCCCTCCAAAAGCATGGCTCCAGGCTGGGGTGGGAAGGAGAGAGGGGAAGGGCGTCCGTTTGGCCTTGCTTCCTCCCCCTGGGCCAGGTGCTCACAGGCTCAGACACCTTGTCCACAGGCCCACAGCGCCCTCCCGGCTTCCGTGCTGAGCTGGAGCAGGAAATCGAGGTGACCACTGGGCATCTGCGTTCCCAAAGAGGCGGCACCATTAGGGAACCGAACCTGAACCTGAAGGCTGCTGCTCTGCCCCCTTCAACGTCAGGTGGGCAGTCGGGCCCGGCTGCATTGCCCCATATCCCCAAGTTTAATGTGTGGAGATTCCCTCAACCTTGCGGGAGGGTAAGTCCTGTTGAAACCAGCGCGAGGACAACCGGTGAGCACCTGCGGGGTCAACTGTGGAAAGATGCCCAGAGCCTCAGTCTTGGCACAAGATGGACGCAGAGCCTCTGAGGTTTCTGTCCCCCAGAGCCCCGCAGGCTCCCAGGCAAGAGGAGGGAGAGGGGACGGGGACCTCATTCCAGGTGCCCCAGAGGCTGCACAACTCCTGAATTCCTTGCTGAACTTTCCAGACTCACACCCTCACAAAGTCAGCAAAAGAATGAAACTCAGAAGGTCATTAAGGGACGTGGGGAACCAGAGCTCATTAGCATACATCTGCATATCAACGAGGAACGGTGGTCCTGCTTAAAGAGTTGATACTTTCCAAATTCAGATAAAGCCCTTTGCTTTAGAGCAGGGCCTGCTGGCGAGCTCTGTGTCACCTGGCCCTAAGTCACCGTGCCACCCACGCTGTATGGGAAGAGCGGTGGGGATGCAGTCGCCACACACACACACACACACACACACACACACACACACAGCAGTGCCGCTGCAGGTGCTGCAAATTGGCTCCTCCATCCTGCCATCCTGCCATTTCCAACCTGTGCGACCTGGAATAACGGGATCTCTCTGCAACCCGGCATCTCAGCCGCGAGATCACACCTTTCGGGATTGGTAGGCGAATGTGCGCTCCTCCGGGCAAAGCCCTGGACCCCAGGTGGGCGCCCAGCAAGCTCGGCCATCACTAGTGCGAGGGCCTTGGAAGGATGTGCTGAGGGGAGGTCCCAAGAAGAACCGCGGAAGCCACATCCAAGTGCACACCCACAATCCCGCCTGGACCACCCGCTTCCAGGTTCCTCTCCAGCCTCTTACAGACGTGCCAACGGCGCTGCGCTACCTGCCCCTGGCTGCCTCACCCGCACGTTAATAAAGGATCATAATAGAGTGCATGGGTCTAGCACACTGCCCTAGTCTACGAGGCACTTGTACCTACAGTGCGCCGCTTAATTATTACTGCCACGCAAGCCCTCACTTCCGAGAGGACGGAGCCGAGGGTATCAGGAGTGAGGCGCCTTGCTCACATGCCAATGGCCGGGCAGCCTTCCGACCCCGGGCGTCCGTCCCCCGGCACCTGCCACCTCTGACGTTCGTCAGGCTAGCCGGGCCGGCCGGAATCGGGGCTGTGGCCTCCAGTTCACAGGTGTCCTTCCATCCTGCTGGTAACACTCATTAGATATCACGTCCCAGACACGGCCCCGTCGGCTGGTGATGAGAGCGGCATTGACAAGAGCCCGCACGGCCAGTCTGTCCGTCATCTTCAAAACTGTCAGGCTAAGGCTCTGCGGTGGATGAGACGCCGTGAGGCCACGTGACAGCCGGGAGGGCTCAGTGGCCTGGGTCAGCGGCTGGCGGAGAGCATGAGAAAGGACATACGCCTCTCCATCCCTGGGGAAGCCTGAATGCAGATGCCGGTAACCCCGATCTGTGCGTCAGAGTCCCCCACTTCCATCATCGCTGAGCTCACGTCAACGCCTTGTGCCGGGACATGGCGCAGCAGACGCGGAGGGGAGCTGTGCGACGGGGTCTTCCCATTACGGTTTGGAAGATTTGAAATGAGGAGGGAAAGAGCGCACCAGGCACATTTCTGGAGCAAGTGCACCTGCAGCGACGGGGTGGTGCCTGAAGGCCCCCTTAAACGTTCAGTTACGGAAGTCCAGGAAATACGGAAATTGTAACGGTCTGCTGATGAAATCCTTCATCTTCTCTTTTCCCCTTTCCCCATCTGCACGAGCGTGTGCACACGTATTCACACACACACACACACACACACACACACACACACACGCCTCCAGTGCCAGACAATCACCAAGGCAGCCTTTTACCTCTTTGGGCATCTCAGGCTTTTACACCTGTTTTATGCTGAACTGATTGTTCCCGAATAATTTAGGCGCACTGCTCGGACTTGGCTTTGTGGGATCATAGAGAAAACATCCCATTCCTTTCCCACCAAACGGCACTTCACGGACTTGCATGCTCCACAAAGCCCCCGTCTTTCGGTTCCTCTTCCTCGGGGTTCACCCACTTTAAAGCTGACGTAGATCCTTGAGTCCTCCTGTCAAAACTCAGATTCTCCAGAGGAGAAAGCCAAGGTCCTCCTTTCAAAGTGGGCTAAGTGTGAGGGTGCCCTAGGAGGGGGCGGTAACGAACCTGCCCCGTCAAGTTCCTAGGATTCAAGACAATGGACACCATGCCTGTCGCTGAGCTTGCCCCCCTGCCCCCCGCCCCTGCACGGAATATCCAAGTGGTGAGAGATCCCTGCTGACAACATCTGGGCCGCACATCGCTGCTCTGCAGGTGCGCCCAGCTGAGGTGGGAGCACATCCTGTCTTCTCTTTTTAAAGATTTTTATTTATTTATTTATTCATGAGAGACACAGAGAGAGAGAGAGGCAGAGACACAGGCAGAGGGAGAAGCAGGCTCCATGCCGGGAGCCCGATGCGGGACTCGATCCCAGGTCTTCAGGATCACGCCCCGGGCTGAAGGCAGGTGCTAAACCACTGAGCCACCCGGGCTACCCAATGTCCTGTCTTCTAAGGACAGATCTGCTCCCTTTTGGTGGGTGCTCAGACTTAGCACACTCGGTTTTGAATTTTGAGTCACCTCCCTACGGAAGGACACCTAAAACCGCAGCCGCTGTGCTGGCCGCTGGTTCCGCCCACTGAACCAAGGTCCCAAATGGAATTTGAGCAGAGGCATGACTGGGGGTGGAGCGTTATTATGAGACATGCACAGGCTCCGAAGCCAGAGCTGGGTGTGAATCCTGTCTCCTCCAGAATTTGGGAGCCGAGAGAACTCAGAAGGAGCCACTCAGCACCCCCGGGCCTCTGTGCTTTCACCTCTTAAAGCGACATGATACAATCCTCCGTCCGGGGCTGCAATGGGAAATAGGAGAGATAAGTCCCAAAGCCACACGGCCCTTAGTAGGCACTCAACACACACTGAGTATTTATTCACAAGGCCACCTTTCCAGAAACGTCATAATGATGCATTTGGCAAAGGTCTGCTCCGCGGGTTAGGCTTTGTGAGACACAAATTAATTTTAATAATAACATCAGTGAAATCAAATCATAGTCAGTAATAAAAATTTTAAAGTGCGTTCGGAAAACAACCCTTGATACGTGTTGGGATGGAGCCAAGACAACCCGTCGACAAACTGTGGCCACCAGACGAGCTGCTCCGCAGTTTAATACACTTAATAAAACAGTGCAGCTTCCTGAAAGCGCCGTCTTGCCAAACAGAAATATCCCAAGGGTTTAAACAGAAAAGATAAATGAGTCTGTTAGCCTTAGACAAGAACTGAAGTGTGTAGGGCACCGGGGTATCTGGAGGTCCATCTAGGAGCAGGAGGTCGATGGGTGAAAATTGAAGTCTGCTCATATGGGTTAAAAATTTGAAGAAAAAGGGCATCCCTGGGTGGTGCAGTGGTTTGGCGCCTGCCTTTGGCCCAGGGTGTGATCCTGGAGACCCGGGATCGAATCCCACGTCGGGCTCCCGGTGCATGGAGCCTGCTTCTCCCTCTGCTTATGTCTCTGCCTCTCTCTCTCTCTTTCTCTCTCTCTCTGTGACTATCATAAATAAATAAAAATTTTGAAGAAAAAAAAAACCTCTTAATGCAGCAGAGTAATGCAGAAAATGGTCGCCCCCCCACCCGCCCCTTTACATGCTGGAGAGTTTTACTTTCTAGCTGTAAGTGAGTGACCTATGTTAAGATTCAGTTGCAAGGGAAAATCTAAGACCAAATACCACTAACTGGGAGCCCTGCTTTTTTCTGGATCCCTGATTGGGAGCTCCCGTAACACGAGCCTCCCGTGGGTGCACCTTTTGGAGCTGGAGTGAGTTTAGGTGCCCCGTAACCTGCAGCCCCCAGGGACCATCTTCTCTGTCATCCTATGGGGGACAGTAACCAGACAGGGAAGCCGGGCTCCGTAAGAACAGCGGCCAGGGGCGCCTGATGGCGAATAGGAGCGAGACCCTGGGTCCTGCGACACTGACAGCAGCTTCATCGGAGCCGGAGAAGGGCGGGAAGGAGGTAAGGGCGGTGCTGAATGCGTGTAAATGAGAGACCCAGCCCCTGCAGAGACCTCCCCAGCGAATGGCACGCCTGCCGGGGCTCTGGGACTCCAGCGTTCCTCCCGAAGCCTGACGGACGGAACATCCCTGCTGGAAGAAACCAGAAGCATCATCCTGTTCAAAGCTCATCGCTTTGCCAGGGGCTGAAACTGAGGCCCACAAAGGATACGGGGCTGATGGGTCACAAGGACTAAATCCCTGAGCTCACGGGAGAGTGTTCCTCCTATAGGCTCTGTGCCCCTTCCCCTCTGGAGGGCCAGGCAGCCGGGGCACAGGCGACAGCGCATCCCGTAGAGGAGGGAGGCTTCTAGGGACGGCTCTCCTCTCCAGGGCTCCATGCATTTTGCACCTTCGGGGTTTAATTCAGGCAGGGCCCAAACTGGAGTGTCTGGGAGGCAGGAAATGGGCTGTGCCGTGTCCTCCTGGCCGCGCGAGGGCACCAGTGCCCCGTGCTGGGGACCCCTTTCCGCGCTACGTGATCACCCATACAGCCTCTGTATATTTATTTTCAATAAGGTCAGGAGTATCAAGGTTGTAAAATAACATATTTTCACTTGTTTTCTTCCTACATCTCAGACGTAGCTTTCCTGAAGTCAATTATCTCCCCCAGTCGCCGTTCCCCCGCCCCCTTCCTCTTGGCTTGCCTCTCCACCCATCAGTCTGACACCAGCCCTTCGGAGACAGGGGAGGCGGGAGGGGGCGGGGAGTAACAGGCAACTTTTTTCCTTTGCCGCAGATGTGAAATCCCTCCTTCCCTGTTCTGGCATTTTTGTTTTAAAAGGCAGTTTGCAAACCTAAGGCCTCTGTTCTCCAGCCCCCTGGGCGAGAGCACAGGCAGGGCGCAGGGCTGGGACGCTGTGCATGGGAGGGTTGGGCAAGGGTTGGGGGCTCCTGCAGCGCGGGCCCCTCCAGCATCATGGCTCCAGCACTGCTCCGGGGGAAGGATGGGAGAACATTCTGGAAAGGTCTCCATGGAGGAGAGAATTGGGGTGACAAGTGGGCACCCCCAAAGGGTACCATGTCAATATCTGGATCCTGCATTTAAATGGAGGTTTTTGTCCCCAGGATGGTGACTAGGATAATAAGAGGATAGGAAGGAAGAGCATGTATGTTCAGACATACACACGTGCACACACACATACACATGTATGCACATGCATGAACACGCATGCGCACACATGCACATATACATATACACACGCATGCACATGCATACATACACACATACATACACGTGCACATGCATATACACACATTTATACACATGCACACGCACAATACACACATACACATACACACATGCACACATGCACATATACACACATACACACATGCACATGCGCACACATACACATACACATACATGCATATGCACACATTTATGCACATACACATGCATACATGCATATACACAGATGCACATATACACACATAAACACACATACACACGCATAAATGCACATACACACTCATACACACCCATACATACACAGAAGAGAAGCCAGTTTTGCAGCTCCTGCAAAATGCAGGTCTGGAGCGTAGCACGAGCGCCCCAGCTGCATCTGTTCCAGAGACCCACATGCTTCTCTCAGGGCTGCTGCAGGCCACAGCCCTCCCTGGCCCCTGGCAGGAGTCCTAACAGGCCAGGAGAGATCCTGCGGGTCACCTACAAGCTGCACCGGCTCAGCTGGGAGCCTCGCCAGCCCTGAGCGACCTCGGTCCCCAGCAGGCCGCTGGCAGGATGGTGCAGTCACCTTCTCGTCTCATCGCCGTCCTCACAGTTCACCACCAAAAATATCAGCGCACATACCCTCAGGCCCTCCCCAGCCCTCTCGCTGTCTACATGTATTTTTATGTGATTTTAGGCTCCCAACAAATAGCACAGCAGCTTCTTCCCCCAAAGCATGGTGACCATCCTAAGGGAAGAGTTGACCCCAGGGCCTTCCCTCCGGGGGGCCTGGCAGATGCGGCGGAGCCAGGTGGGGGGACCGCACGCCCATCAATCTGTAGTAAGTCCGCCCGATGGCCCAGCAGAACTGGAACCTACACCAGCGCATGTCACTCCCCGAGTTCGGGTGGTGAGCAGGGCCCTCTGACGCAGCCTTCGCGGAGCCCCAGGAACAGGGACAGGCCTTGGGGGGCAAGGGGTGGGTCAGACGGCAAGGAGCAGAGACCCCAGCAACCCAGACCCAACAGCGACAGGCCTTGGTGGCGCTCGACGGGGCGCAGAGGCAGCTGGGGGCCCAGGGCGGCCACACGGCTGCCTCGGAGCCCAGGTGCTCAGCCCCAATCGGGCACGTGGCGTGTCCCATCCAGGAGTCTCGGGGTTTACAGTTGGTTCCAAAGGACTTGCCACGTGGTGTGTATGCTCTAGTCAGCCGCCACCTGCCACCCGCCACCCACCTCCCGCCTCCCGCTTCCCTACACCTGCACCCGCCTCCCGCCACTGCCTCCCACCACCCTCTTCCCTCCATCCGCCACCTGCCTCCTGCTTCCCTACACCCGCCACCTGCCTCCTACCACCCGCCACTGCCTCCTGTCACCCTCTTCCCTCCACCCGCCTCCCACTTCCCTACACCTGCACCCGCCTCCCACCACTGTCTCCCACCACCCTCTTCCCTCCACCAGCCTCCCACTTCTCTACACCTGCGTCCCGCCTCCCGCCACAAGCCTCACCCAGGCAGGCTTCGCTCACGTACACCCCCTGCCTGGCTCCCGCAGGCACGGGGAACCCCTCCCCGTGCTGTTCTAAGGGCTCCCCAGGGGAGGGCACGGATACGTGCCTGCAGGGCTGCGGGTGGTGAGGGAGGAGCTGGGGCTCCGGTGCCAGCAACACTCAGACGTGCTCCAGCCCCTGCCCAGGGGCCTGTCACCCAGGCCGCATGGTGTCAGAAGCCTGGTCCACACTGACAGTTTGTTTAGAACGAGGGAGAGGGATTGGGGTGCCCTGAGTGGAGCACCGGGTGCTGCATTCGCTGTGTGCTGCAGGTGGAGGTGCGGCGGGAGCAGCCTGGCCACATGGTGCTCCCAGGAGGCCCAGGGCAGGGGGGCCTCTGTTCCTGCCCCGCCGCTGCGGCAACAAAGGGCACCGGATTCTGGACACCCCAGACTTGGCCTCAACCTTCAAAGGGACCTCAGCTCCCAAACCAAAAACAGCATTGCCTCCACCAGGCTCCCGGGCCCCATTCCGGAGCCAGCTCAGGGGCCTTGCACCTCTCCGCCAGTGTTTGTTGTGCATTTGAGCAGCTATTGGTGATTGCCACGTTGGCGGCCCGGTGACCTGCAGCTTGGCAGCTTAACTTCTTACCCCTCTGAGTCAGGGTTGGTCTTCACAGGGCCCGGAGCCACAGGCCAGCTCTAAGTCACAGGTACCCCTGGCCCAGCGAGGGGCCGGGGGGAGGGGGAGGGTCCCGCTGGGTCTCATCCCAAGGCTCCACCGGATCCAGAGTTAGCATTGATTCAGCCACAGTTCTCTGCAAAGCCCAGAACTAATAAGGCAAGTGCAAGCAGGAGCCATGAATTAATCCCCTTGAATATGCAGGTAATTTAGATGGAAGGAGACAGGTGCTGCTGGCCCTCCATAAATAAATTGTGCAGCGATGGACAGGGGGTGGGGGTGAGAAGGGGAACTAGATGGAGCCCCCGGGAGCAGAGGAGGTGGAACTGGCCTTCCAGGCTGATTATGGCTCAGCCCGAGGGGGACACGGATGGCTCCTTGACAGCCATAAAGTTCCTGAGTGCAGAGCATACCTGGAAAGGCAAGACGCCAAGAGCCACCTAGCATATTCTGGAGCCAAGCCCTCTGTGGAGGAATTCCTGGGGCTTTTATGTAGAGAGCAAGCAGGGGGAAGAGAAAGGGTGAGAAGAAGGTGATGAGGGGAGGGAGCAAGAGGTGGAAGGGAGGGACCCTCAAGAGGAGGTGAGGGCTGGAGGTGCACCTAATAGGGAGAGCTGGGAGGGAAGGAGCTAAGCACGGGCTGGCGTGCATGCACGAGGCCTCCGGGCCCTTGGCTTCTAGGACCTGGCTGGTCCACACCCCACACGCTCAGGGAGGGACTGAGGGGACCCACTGTCTCCACAGGACGCCTGTCCCCCTCCCAGTCCTCACACTGAGTGGCTCAGTCTCATTCACCGACAGTTACATCCCCAGTGACTCAGGGACCCAACATCCCCGGGCAAAGCAATGGCCAAGTAGGGAACGCGGGCCGTGGCCCCAGGCAGCCCTGGGTCAGACAGCGAAACCCCCCTGTCCCCGCAGGTGCATCCAGGTCGATCCACACGGCAGGATTCCCTTCTCTGTTGAGGCTAGAATCCCGTTGCTTGTCTACACTCCACGTCTAGTTATCCACTCATCCGTCCGTGGACACTTAGGTTGTTTCTACGTCTTGGCTCTTGTGCACAGAGCTGCTATGAATGTTATGCTAAGTGAAAAAAGCCAGGCATGGAAGGACAAACACTGCATGATCCCTTGTAAGCGGAATCTAAAATAGTTCAAACTCTTAGAAGGAGAAAGTGGGGGGGAGGGTGATGGATGGGAGCCGCTGGTCAAGGGTACAGGGTTCCAGTTACACAAGATGAGTTCTGGAGGCACGTGTACAGCGAGGTGAGTATCGCCAGTGATGTCGTGTTGTATACTTGCCATTTGCCCAGAGGCTGGATTTTAGATGTTCTCACCACACACAAAGAAAGAAAATGGTAGCTAGGGGAGGTGATGGGTATGTTAATTGGCTTGATTCTGGGGATTATTTCACAGTGTATTCAAATTGCCACATTGTGCACCTTAAATACATATATAATTTTTATTTGTTAATTCTACCTCAGTAAAGCTTTAAGAATTTTGAAAAAGAAGGATCCTTGGGTGGCTCAACTGTTGAGCGTCTGCCTTTAGCTCAGGGCGTGACCCCGGGGTCCTGGGTTCGAGTCTTGCATCGGGCTCCCTGCATGGAGCCTGCTTCTCCCTCTGCCTGTCTCTCTCTCTCAATCTCTCTCTCTCTCTCTCTGTGTGTGTGTGTGTGTGTGTGTGTGTGTGTGTAATAAATAAATAAATAAATAAAATCTTAAAAAAGAAAAGAAAAAAGAAAAAGAAAGTCAGCTCCCTGACCTCTTGGAGAAACAAGAGGCAAGTGGGGTTGGCCAGAGGCCGCCGTGGCTGGTGGTCCCCTCTCAAGTCCCCTCCCCTGGTCCCCCTGGCCAGGTGCTGTTTCCGCGGACCGCGTGCATCCCCGTGTGGAGCTTTGGTTCCAGGTGGTCAGTGGGTGAGCTGACACAAAGGGCCCCAAACCGGGATCCCTGGGTGGCGCAGCGGTTTAGCGCCTGCCTTTGGCCCAGGGCGCGATCCTGGAGATCCGGGATCGAATCCCACGTCGGGCTCCCGGTGCATGGAGCCTGCTTCTCCCTCTGCCTGTGTCTCTGCCTCTCTCTCTCTCTCTCTGTGTGACTATCATAAATAAATAAAAAAAAAAAAATTAACAAAGGGCCCCAAACCCAGCTCGGCCCTGTCCCCAAGCAGCCTTCCTACAGCACTCCCAAAATATGAACGAAACCAATATCACAGAGTAACTAGTACAGGCATTTGTCCCTCAGCAGGAAAAAAAAAAAAAAAAAGGCAGCCAGGTTATTTTTCTTCCCCTATTTTTTTTCCACATTTGGTTCATTTTGATGGAAACCTAAAGGCCTCGTTTTGGCTCAAAGGAAAGAGGCTGTGACGGGGCTGGAGAGAGGAGCACTTTTGGGGTGCCTCCTGTGATCTTGGAATGATTGCTTAATAGGGAACTCGTTTTAATCGCCTACAAAAGAGAAGTCAGAGACAATTAAAATTCACTCCCAATTAATTGTGTGTGTGTGCTTTTTTTCCCCCCCCTCTCCTCTTTCATTACCAAGAGTTGCCATTCGGA
Organism: Vulpes vulpes; assembly: GCF_048418805.1. Lineage (NCBI taxonomy): Eukaryota > Metazoa > Chordata > Mammalia > Carnivora > Canidae > Vulpes > Vulpes vulpes. The sequence goes on from NC_132791.1 coordinate 104,588,532, forward strand.
TAACAAGAAAGCCTTAAAAACAAAAGCAGCCGGCAGCCTCCACTTCAATCAGCTGCCACCTGGAAGGAGGCTGCGTTTCGGCCTCTCTGGCTCCAGCGCCTCCCCCTGCAGCAAATGACCCCGACCCTGCGTGGCCGCGGGAGAGCTGTGGTCTTTAGAAGTCGAGGAACCGCTAAGCCGTGAAGTCACGGACGAGTTTATCACCAGGATGCTGCCGAGGACTTTTTTTTAGTTTTTAATTCCGGTTTATTTACTCTCCCGAGTCGTGGCCTCCGCAGCCACGTTTATCACTGATTCAGCCTTCTCCGCTTTAGTTCCAGCAAGGTCCTCCGCCCCCTCCCCACGTCCCTGCTGGGCTCTCCGAGCCTCCAGGCTCCTTCCTCGCCTTCCCCCGGGAACTGTCACTGAGGCCCAATGGCCTGGCAGCGCTGCAGCCGGGCACTGGTCCATGCCATCCCCGAGCCCTTGGTAGGCCCCGAGCGTCTTCCATGCGTCGCCGTACTCACTCCCACAAACCATCCTCCCACCCAGATACCCCCACTATGCCCGGTCCTCCCACGAAGCCACAAGCTAAGCATTTCAAATGTGCGGAGCCAAGATTTAAACCCAGCTGGTTCCGGAGCCACATTCCTAACCCTCCATCTCCTCCCTGGTTGTGACCTCTGACCCTCCTTTTGGGGTGCTGGAGCCCCTGGTGGAAAGCAGGGCCCTGTGGTCTCCTGATGGAGGAGAACGGTCCTGTTGAACGGTCCTCCTGGCAATGACTTGGGATGGACCGCTTCGAGTAACCAAGCTGGAGACCCAGCCGGGCTGCAGGTTGCTGATACCGGGCCCGGGGAATCAGTTCTGGAACAACACCCCGGGCACACGGCTGGCTTCCAGGAGAATCAGGAATGGCCCCTTGTGAAAACAAAGCCGGTTCCTGTTGCTCCCACTGCCAGAGAGTCTCCCGGGGGTTAGAGCCCTCACTGAGTCTTGACTTTATTATTATTATTGTTGTTTGAAATGCCTCATAATAACTGGGATAGATTTCTTAGGAAGCCAAATAATGGGATGCATTCCACCCTGGCTTTATAATTAATGTTTGCATCATTTATCTTTCGTGGAAAGATTATTCTGACTAACGAGGTTCTGGGCCACTAATTCATTACACTGCCTTGTCACTTCCTGCTCCTTCTTATTACCCAGAAATAGACTCATTAGTCAGAGTTCAATGACAGGGAGAAATTGTGTTCGTTAATTTAATTCCCTCACTCATTTCGGGGCTCCATGTTTGTCCAAAATTGGGGACTAGAAGGGGAAAATTTGTTGTCTTAAGTCTTCACTTCTGCCTCATTATACCTTCCACCTTACTCCTGTTTCAACAAGAAAGGGCCCGCAGAGCTCAGAGCGGTGGCCACACAGCGCCCTTTCTTTGACTCTCAAGTTGCTGCGCCACCTGGGAATCCCGAGTGAGGCCAGGCATCCCCGAGAGTAAATGCCCTAGGAGATACGAGAATAGGAAGTGAGATGATGTAGTATCTATAGGTGGCCTCCGGCATTAGGGAGACATGAGTTCAAATCCTGCCTCTTCAAGCGGGAGCTGTGTGTCCTTACTTAAGATCCTTGATCTCTCTGGACTGTGCTTTCTCGTCCACAAAATAGGATTGCCAACAGCTACCTTTAGATATTACGAGGATCATGCTCCGTGAAGCACCAGAGTGGTTTGCACAGTGTGCAATGACAAGAACTTGAAAGCAAGGTGCATCTGGAGTTGAGCTAATCAAAGCTCACGCAGTGGGAGAAACAAATGTTTCCAAGCAGGGGCTCCCGAGCCTGGCTGCACATGGAAACACCTGAGGAGGATCAGACCCACCAGAGCATTCGAGTGGGAGCCTTTACGCAAGGGGCAAGGGCACTAGTGTTTCTAAAAGCTCCCCTAGTAGGTCTGGGAAGAGGTCAGAGCTGGGAACCACTCAACTTCCTGAGGTCTACAATGAGCTCTTTCAACGTCGGTCAAGCACAGAGAGGAACTGAGCTGTGTCCTTCCTGGAAAGGGCTGCCCAGAGATGTTTCACTGCTGACCTAACCCTGGTAGGTTAGATGCACAGCTATGGGGCAGGGACCCTTCCCCAAGTCACTCCATGAGCAGAATTAACACCCACATTATTCCAGGTGCTGGGCAGAACGTGGGGAGCACCTGCCGTCATCGCTGGCATCGAACCTCCAATGAATACCTAAGTGTAAATCAAAACAAATGCATGAGGGAAAGGGGTTGATCCTGTGGCTGTGACCCAGCTTGGGGACCAGGGAGGTTTTCCCAAGGAAGGGTCTTGGATTCAGTTATAATGGATACCTGGGGTCACCCAGGCAGAGGAGAGCAGCCGAGCGCGATCCGGGCAGAAGGACCAAAGACCAGTGCAAAGCCCAAGCAGCTGGAACGAGGAAAGCCCAGGAAGTCACTCAACTGTAGACCAGCTGAGTCCAGAAACTCCGGAGCCCCACAGGTTTGATCGAAGATCCAGGTCCTCCTCTTTAAAGGCAAAGAGATGACGCTCTTAGATTAATTTTAAGCAAGACAAAGAGGGGGGAATGCAAGATGGAATAAGCCATCCCTCAAGGCCCACTGAACTCCTAGCACTGTGGTCACAAGGGCCAAGGCAGTGGCGTGATGTGAGGCACCGATCAAAGCCCTCCATCCTCACTGAGACCCTCTGGTGAGCCCCTAATGGAAAATTCTAGTGGCCGCTGGTGTGACCACCCGTGGGGGCGGGCAGCTATATTTCTCGGTGTGTTGGGGCAGAAAATACCTGGGAGCCTCTACTTTAGCTCTTTCCCCACCAAGAAACTTGTCAACAACTCAGCTTCCAGAAATGTTGATAGCAACAATCTCTGGATAAGGCATGTCTTCCCCATGCGGCAAATTACTCAGTTGGAATTCTGGGGTGTCCATCACGGAGTGTAGCTCTGGGCGTCCTGTCCCTTGACTGATTCTCTTTTTGTTGACCTGAAACGAAGAGGACCAGGTCCTTGGTGCTTGCACAATGGGAGTGTCAGGTAGGGCTTCCTCTGCCTGGAGGCCCAGACCCACCATTCTGGGAGGGGCACGGTGTAGGCAAAGCGCCACGTCCAAATAGAGCAGGACGTCGGCAGGATAGTTGATACCCCGGTCCCTTCGATATTGTGTGTGTCTGTGGTGCATTGTATGCTCATAGTCACTAATCTCATCTCTCACAAAGTAAAGCATGGTAAGGGAATCCTTCGAGGTTGGCCTCACTTGTTTGTAGCTGTGAGTTTTAGGTAAACTGAGGAACACCTGCTATAGGAGTTGAGGGGGTCTGGACGTCTCACGAGTGGGCATCCAAGGCAGTCCTCGTCCCTAAGCCCAGAAGGCTGAGCGCGGAGGAAGATCAGGAGGGGTGAAGAGCAGAAAGTACAGGCCTTCGCCCAGACCTAGACCTACGGGTGGGTGACTTCAAGGATCCCAGCAGAGAGTCCTGAGAACAGGCTTGTCTTCAATGACCAGGAGAAGGAAGGCTAGAGTGAAGGAAGTGCCCCAGGTGAGTGTTTTGCACAAGACATGACCACAGGCACGGAGAACTGCATTTATCCCCGTCTCTGTCCAGAGAAGTAGTAAGGGTCAGAGAACCAGACACCGAGCACTAAGGTCCCGCCCGTGTTTGTTATGCCTTCTCTCAAGCCATCCTCACGGCAGGACCGAGAGATGCGTCAAACCCATTGCACAGGAAAGGGAACCGAGGACCCAAAGGGGAACGTGCCGAAGGTCAAGCAGACTACGGCAGCGCAGGCTCTGACCTGGGCGCCTGCCTTCTGTCTGTGGCCCGTCGGGGCCTCTGCATGTGCGCGGACAACACGGCCATCATTCGCCTTGGTCTAGATGAACTCGTGTGGTGACTCCAGCAGTGTGCGTGGACTCCCCTCACAAAGGGGGGTTTAAACAACAGAAATTTATTTTCTCTTAGTTCTGGAGGCTAGAAGTCAAAGATCAGGGCGTCTGAAGCCGCTCTCTTGGGCTCACAGATAGCCTGTTCTCCTGTGTCCTCACATGGTCTTCCCTGTGTGCGCCTGGGTCCTAATCTCCTCTTCTGAGGACGCCAGCAGAGGGCCCAAAACCTATGAGCTTATTTTCCCCTAATCACCTCTTCCAAGGCTCCATCTGCAAATACGGTCACATTCTGAGGTATGGGGGCAAGGGCTGGAACGTGCGGATTTTGGAAGGGGCGCAAATCCACCCCATAACTGCACCCGCGTAGCTCAGATAAAGCCCTTTATCCTTCGCTTGCCGTGGGATCTACACGGGGCTTTGCACATCAGTGTGATCACCGTGTACCCCAAATATTTTTCACCCTGCGGCACAAAAAAAAATGGTTTTTGCCAGGAATGGTTGGACAAATGTCAGGATTAAGATAACTCACGCCAGAGATGGGGTATGGAGAGGATGGGGTGAGAGAAAGCAGCTGTCAGTCGTAAGAGGAGATCCTTTCTTAATTTCCCTGAGGGACAGGAGGGAACCTGTGAGCACCACAGCCAAACACAGGAAGCATTTAGAGAGCATCTATCCCGACTGGGGGCGGGCGGGGGGGGGGGGGGGGAGGGCGTGCACCCATACGCAGTCCGAGCGCAGCCGTGGCGTGGGTGCCGTCCCCGGTGCCCAGTAGAGGCACGAGGCGTCAGGAGCTCCACGGGAGCCACACAAGCTCCAAGGACTCGCCGTTAAAGGACGGTGCCCAACGTAAAAGAGGAGCTTTCCTATGTTGCTGGAAAGAGAAAATGTTGAAATCCAAAAGGCTGATGTAAGACCGCACTAATCACCGGCTCGCTGGCTGCACGTGATAACCTTCGGCCTTTGGGGATAATGAATTACATCTCAAATCTACTTGGTTTTTGTTGTTCTGGTAACATGATCAAATGAACAGAGGGAAAGAGGAGACCTGGGAATGGAAAGGTGCGGCCTGCGTGTCCATCGGGGGCTGGGCAGCCACGGGCAGGCCGCTGGGGACGGGGGTGTTTCATTTCCTGGGCACCCCCCCACGTGTTTCTGAGCGATGGGCGGGCTCCTCGGCCCTCCCCAGACCTGGTACTAGAAGGCACGGAAGGCTCAGGAAGCTGCCAGGAACTATCCCTTGCTTTTGGCAAAGGTGCTAGGCCTCAGCAGAAAAATCACAAAGTCGACCTGGAGGTTTGCGAAGCGCAGGGAAAGGGGCCATCGGGCAACACCAGTAAGTGCCTTCGTGGGTAGGATTCCCTGGCTCTGTCTCCTATTAAGCTCATGAGACAGTATTACATACTTCGTGTGCCTTTGTCATGACGTCAGAGGCTCGGAGAACTAAATAACCTGCCTGAGGGCCCCCAGCAAAGCCGCGGCAGCGCGGGCCGCACACCCAAGCCCCCGTGGGCCTGCGTCCAGCTCTTGTCCACCTGCTGTGCTGGCTCCACCTCGGCCGCTTCCAGAGGCCGCCCGCGAGGCCAAGAGTTTGGAGGATGGAAACAGGAGAAAGAAGCCGACGTCCCTCCCGTGACCCTCTGCTCCTCGGTCGCAGCACAGGGGTGGGGGCAGTAGGCACGCGGCTAAGAGCTAAGAGTGGCAATACCAGGGTAGGAGAGGGACGAGTTCGGATGCAGGCTTCAAGGTCAAGCAGCCTTCGGCCAATTGTCTCATTCCGTTCAGCCTTAATTTCCTTGCTGGTAAGAAGAGGATTATAAAACCAACATGATAAGACGGTTTTGAAAACAAAATATGTGTGAATGTGTGTGTGTGTGTGTGTGTGTGTGTGTGTGGGTGTGAGATTGGTTAGCCTGGAGTGTGAGACTCTGTAAAGGTTGGTCCTAAAGACATGAGCAGAATGTTCCTAGCCTGAAGAGCAGGGGTCTCAGGTGTCCCCAAAGCAGGCTTTGCGGGGGGCGGCGGGCAGGGGGCTGGGCTTGGGGAACCCTGCATGCCCTTTGTTTCCATCTGGAGCACCTCAGCTCCCTACAGCTGCAGGAAGCCAGAGGTCCTGGTGCCCAGGACGCACAAATCCCATCGGATGGCGGGGCCCTCGGTCCAGCCCAGAACCGGCGCGGACAGAGGCGTCCAGGCCGACCACAGAACCTGGAGCGGAGACCAGCACTGGAGGAGGGGCGCCCCGCGCCGGACCCCGCACGAGGAACCACGCTGAGCAGGGGCGCGGCAGCCGGGGAAGCCCCCAGGCTGAAGGATCCCAAAGCAAATGAGGAACCTGCAGCTTTCCGCCTCCAAGCTGTGAAGTGACATAGGACGACTGGGCAAGGCGACTGGTACATGACGGGGGAATGAAACAGAACACACGTGTACCTCTCTTGGGAAACAACAGTGAGCGAGCCGGCCTGAGTCTGAGAAAGGCCTCGGGTCCTTGTCACCTTTCAACAGCAAGAATCACAGCTTTGCGCGTTTGCATCTAAAAATATGCACTTGTGTGCACGAGTCCTTGCAAGGGGTGGTGTGTTTGGGAATATACGTGCGTGCGAGCGCTGCCCATTTGTCCTCCTGTTCCACGGGGGCACGGCGATGCCGGGGAACGTGTTGCTTATACAGTGGGTGCAAATAGAATTCTATTATCACAGCTTAAGGATCGCAGCACACGAAAACCAGTCCAACACACCCATGCACTCCCTCATGCGCTCCGTGCAAATTTTTCCTGTGCAATCAACACATGCATACCCTGTTATCCCCTGATTCAGAGGAAACTCCAAAGCACTGATTTCATCTTACAATAACGCGGGCCTGGCAATGCCCCCGGCCTCGGAGCTGACAGGCACGCGGCGGTGTCCAACAGACAAGCCTGGGAGAGACAGATGCCCGCCCCCCTGCCCATCCACCTCTGCTGTCTGCAAAAAAAAAAAAAAAAAAAAAAGGCAGAAAACCAAAAGAAGAAAGTCTACAAGTCTACAGCAGCCCTTATTCTGTGGATGAATTCTGAGACACGATGAATTTTCCAACGAAGTCACCGACTCGATCAGTCTCGATCCCAAGGCAGCAAAGAGAGGCCTGCAGTGTGTAATAAAGGGGCCCCGTGGCTAAGAACCCCACCTTCTCCTTGTCCCATTGGGCAAAATTCGAGGGCTGCTTCTTGGTGGCAGGACGTCTTCATTCTCAAAGCAGGCTGGGGGTGTCAGAGGGACAGCAGCCCAGCCGCCCCCGCCACGCAGGACGGACACCGCGCGGCATTCCCGGCCTGTCTGACACGGGGAGAGTGGGAGGCGGGTCACCGTGCATTCACCGGAAATATGATAAAAGGCCACAAGCTTGGGGCACGACACCGTGCAGAGAGATGAGAGGGAGGTTCTGAGATTTTCCCAGCCCAGGGGCACTTGTCCCGCGTCAGAGGAGGAGGAGGTCGTGTTCTGAGCCTTTCTCCTCGTTGTTCAAACCGACGGAAAGAGAATTTAAAGAACAGCGCCGTAACCCAAATCTCAGAAACAGAATCAAACACCTTCAATAGCGAATCTCGGTATTTCGTGCCTCTTTCTCCAACTCCCGCCCGTGTACAGACTCGCCTCTTTTGCGGCTGAGCTCTTCTCCTCTGAGGGCTCTGGCCTCTCTCTCAAAGAGAACAGCACATCCGTGTGGGCAGAGCCATCAATGATCTCGGTGGATCTTTTGCAAGTTATAGGAAAAATAAAAGCACCTCTGCTTTCGTCTTAGCGGGGGGACCCGGGGAACCTCGGAACAGGAGAAAACCCAGATGGACTGTTGGACTTCAAAATGCCTTCCTTGCACGAACGACCAAGAAGAAGGAAGGGGATTATGATGATAAATTAGCCCCTGGGTTTAGAAAACCAGTCGGCCTCATGCAAAGGAGGAAGCGAGTCGGGGTTCAGGCTCCCCGACCACCCGGCAAGTGTGGAAAAATACGTCCACAGCGATCAGACACGCCTTAAAATTAAGCCAACGATTCTCAAAGGACCGGAGGACCCGGATGTCCTCGCCCATCCCATGAATCTCCTTTCGGTCCAGAAATCCCCACACCACCTGCGGTCGGCGGTTGCAGGTGCGATCCCCGGCCAGGTGCCGCCCGGGAGAGGCCTGCTTGGCCCCGCCAGCTGCACACCTGTCAGCTTCCCCTTCTTCCTCTTCCACCGACGCGCTGCCAAGTCGCTGACTCATCGCATCAGACACAAACTCCAACTCATCTCAGAATCCAAACTTCAGCAGAGAAAAGCCCCCTTGGCGACCCACCGACTGACCGACCGCTTTCCGAGAGCAAAGGTCCCTCCCCTTTCAAAAGCCACAAGGGCGCCCGGGACCTCGCATCCTCGGGAGAGGCCTCCGCCACCGAGTCCGGGGGGACGGCCTCCCCCTCGCCTGACCGTGCAAAGGATGATGAATTCAGCGGGCACCTACCTTTGCGACCCCTCGACCGCCACCTCTTCCCACCTTCCCCGTTTCTTTTTCCGCTCATTTTTTTTTTCCACTTTAAAAACATCCAACTTTGCCTTGGGGATGAGCAGAATGAAATGTCACTTACCTATAAAAAGAGAGACAGAGGAGAAAGCCATGCATCACATTACATACGAGTTCTTTGAAATCAAGGCCGGCTTCCGACTTTGAAACTGTAACAATGAGTGAATATTATTTTTTTTTCCATCCTGCCTTTCTATATTTAATGAAACGCGAGATTTTTGCAAGAAGCCCATCCCCAGGGCCCAGCCTCCCTTTATGAGTTTCCTTTTGTTTTGTGGCCGCTCGGCGCACCTCTCCTCCACCCTCGCCTCCCACTGCCCACTCCTGGTCTTCGCTGAGGGAAAGGTCAGGAAGGAAGGCGGGAGACACAGACCGCAGGGGCCAAGGGGGGACTTCAGGCGTGGGTGCCAAAACTGGAAGGTGCGGGGAGCCTCCTTTTCTCTTGGGTGGGGGCCCCGGCGACCTGGGGTCAGGGCCAGCCACTCCTACACAGAATGGGGGTTGCATCCCCCACCAGGTGACCTTCCATCTGCAGCTCTGCGACCTTTTCAGATGGCCCTGGCTCTGACTGCCCGCAGGAGCTCCCCACACTCCTGCTTGGGATGGAGCCGTGTAGGCTCCATCCAAAGGTACAGACCCGCATCACGGGTCTTTCCCGCCCTGGGCTGTCCCACAGCATCCCGGCTTTCACCTTGGTACCCGCCCTCCAGCTCCGCTCCTACAGGAATTGCTGGTTATCCTGGCCCTGCAAGGCCAGTGTCCCCCGCCTAGATCATCTCCTGGGCCCCCTGCCTCGAAGGGGGACCCCAGGTGGCCCATGCTTGCTCTAGGAGACGCTCTCTGGGTCTGAGAACCGCACGACGCTGGGTGCAAGCCTCGCCTGGCTGCCGGCCTCCAAGGCTCAGAACCCAGGGGCCCCACTTCCCTCTGCAGCAGGTGCAGCGGGGCCGCGGCCTTGTCCCTCAAGAGCAGAGCCTCCCTGGCTAGGTACCACCTCCCCTAAGGTGCTGCATAGCGGAACGAAGATTTCGGTGGCCTGCCGCTACCTTTTGCTTACTATGCCTGAATAACTCCGCTCTTTTAGCCTCTTCTTACACATTTCAGTTTTCTGGTTTTTTTTTTTCTTCTCCTCCCAAGTTTCTCTGAGAACCTCTATGGAGGAATGGAGGACACCCCAGAGCTGAAGACTAAATTGAAAAATAACCACATAACTCACCCCCCGCCCCACATTTGACCAGGTTTAATACCAAATCCCCCGAAGCGATGCTCACTCAGGGTGCTCTGCCAAAAACGGGAATCGCGGCCAAATATCTTCGGGAAACGCAGCCTCCTCTTCTCCTCTCGGAGACTCGGGGCCGCATTTGGATCTTATGGATGAGGGGAGTGTCCGCGGTGAAGGGCCTTGCTTAAGCTCTTCCTAAAATAATTTGGCTCAGAAACGTTGCTTCCTATACCCGCATCACAAGGATGGCGATTTGTCGTGGGTTTTTTTTTTTTTTTTTTTTTTTTTTTTGAGAGGGATGTTAAACCAAGGGCAATGGATGTGGTTTTGTCAAGGGCTGTGGCCAGGGGACCCGGAGGGCAGCCCCACCGCAGCCTGCAGGCAGCCAGGCCCGGACTCAGCATTCCAGCCTCCGGTTTGGCTCCATCCCTCACCCAGGGACGTCCCAACACCCTGCAAACTTTGCTGGGACGTGCCAGGGCCTAGGTGATATTTTAAATGCACTTTGTAAACTGAAAAGAGCAAATGGTTTCAAGAGCTTGGGGTTGGCACTGCTGTCCCTGGGCCGTGCCAGGGGATAGAGACGGTGGATAGAGACGGAGAGGGCTGGCCTGGCGCTGCCCAGGGCCCCACGCAGGAGGAGGCAGGAGCTCCTGTGCCTTGATTACCTGCCCTCCTCTGACCCCGGGGGAGGGGGCTGATCTCCAAGGCCCTTTCCCATCTTTAATATCTATGCCTCCGCGTTTCCCTCTGTTGCTCAGGAGTGATTCCTCTGCCTTCTCAGTGTTTACACCTTTCAAAGCTTGTAATCCTGTTCTGTCTCTGCTCCGCTGCTTTGCAGTCGGGCAAGTTTCTCAGTGGACCCAGAACCTCCACGTGGGGGCAGGAAAGAGAGGTGTGGAAGCAGAGCCGCGGGGTGAGGCCTGTCTGCTCTGTTGTCGCTCTTGAGGAAGGACAGAGGAGCATTAAGATACTGGCCAGTCGGGCACCCGAGGTGGGGGGCGGTGACCAGGGGTGGAGCATCTGCCTTTGCCTCAGGGCTTGACCCCGGGGTCCTGGGGTCGAGTCCTGCATCGGGCTCCCTGCTCCGTGGGGAGTCGGCTTCTCCCTCTGCCTCTCCCGCCACTCTCGTGCTCTCTCTCTCTCTCTTTCAAATAAATAAATAAAATCCAAAAAATATAAATAATAAATAAATAAATAAATAAATAAATAAATAAATAAATAAATAAAATAAAAATACTGGAATGTCAATGTAGGTAGAGGAACCTGAGCCAGTGCACGGCTCTGGGGGTTGGTGGTGTGCGGAAGGCAGGCTGTGTGGGGGGAAATCTCTGTGCTTTCTGCTCAATTTTGCCAGAACCTAAATCTGCTCTAAAAATTAAAGTTTATTAATTCAAAAAGTCACACTCCTTAAGTTCCCATTTACCCAAGAAAATATTCTTTTTTAAAAAAAAGATTTTATGTATTTATTCATGAAAGACACAGAGAAAGAGGCAGAGACACAGGCAGAGGGAGAAGCAGGCTCCCTGTGGGGACCCTGATGCAGGACTCGATTCCGGGACCCTGGGGTCACACCCTGAGCCCAAGGCAAATGCTAAGCTGCTGAGCCACCCAGGTGTCCCTCAAGAAAACATTCTGGACTCCAACCCTGTGCAAGGCCCAGACTGATTTCCAGCACAACAGGAGCATTCTGGGAGATGAATGAATTTGCTTTGTAATGACCCCAAAGTAGTCGTCACAGCACCTTTCTTGGGGCCATGTAGAAAGGATGAAAAAAAGGGGACTCAAGTCCCAGCCTTATGAAGGCTTGAAAACTTGGAGAGAAGAGAGGAATATAATAAGTTGGGGAATTGTGGATCCCTGGGTGGCTCAGCAGTTGAGCGTCTGCCTTCAGCCTAGGGCCTGATCCTGGAGACCCAAGATTGAGTCCTGCATCGGGCTCCCTGCATGGAGCCTGCTTCTCCCTCTGCCTGTGTCTCTGCCTCTCTCTCTCTCTCTGTGTCTCTCATGAATAAATAAATAAAATATTAAAAAAAAAAGTTGGGGAAGTAGAGAGGTGTGAGTGCTGAGCCAGGCGCATCTCCCCATCCCACTCCCTCATCTTTGGGAATCAGAGCTAACATTTTTTGGGGGGTGGGGGGAGCATGACAGTGGGGATGGGGGGTGAGGGGCAGAGGAGATGGAGAGAGAACCTTAAGCAGCCTCCACACCCAGCGCAGAGCCCGATGTGGGGCTCGACCTCACGACCCTGAGACCATGACCTGAGCCGGGTGGAGAGTTGGATGTTTAACCCACGGTGCCAGCAGGCTTCCCCGTATCTAGCATCTAAACTCCGCTGCAGTGCTGTGCCCTGAGGCCCCCTCCCGGCCGACCCCAGTGGGCCCGACGTGTCTGCTCTGCCCACAGCTTGCTGCCCGCACTGGCTCCCAGCATGTGCTCCACGGTGCAGCTATTAGAGATCCGTTGTCTTCACTCTGCCACGTTTTGACTTTGCAAACTTGGCGACACCTGGCCCAGATTTTGCTGCAAAGTGAGTGATAAGCAAACTTTGGATTTTCAGACCTTTTTGAATTTGGAACCGCGGATAAGGAAATGTGGATCTCTAAACACCAGATGGTGTCAAAGCTCTGGGGCCACAGAGATGAAAGATACAATCCCAGGGGGATCCCTGGGGGGCTCAGTGGTTTAGCTCCTGCCTTCCACCCAGGGCGTGATCCTGGAGTCCTGGGATGGAGTCCCACGTCGGGCTCCCTGCAGGGAGCCTGCTTCTCCCTCTGCCTGTGTCTCTGCCTCTCTCTGTGTGTCTCTCACAAATAAACAAATAAAATCTTAAAAAAAAAAAAAAAAAGAAAGAAGAAGAAAGAAAGAAAGAAAGAAAGAAGAAAGAAAGAAAGAAAGAAAGAAAGAAAGAAAGAAAGAAAGAAAGAAAGAAAAAGGTATGATCCCTGCCTTCCTGCAATCTGGAGGGAAACAGACGGGGAGGCACTGAATCCCAACACGGCCTCCTGGCCGACGCGACGGGGGTGGGCACGGGGTGCCATGAGAGCACGAGGCACCCGTGTCTTTCATTTGGGTGCTGAGAAGAACATGAAAGAAAGAACTATGCCGTGCCACGTGGTGGAGGCGGTCAGGGAAATCTTCAAGGACGGGGCTGGCCCTTCCAAGCTGCCCCCGCTGCAATGCTGCACGAGGCATCTCTGACCACCGCCTGTCCCCATCCTCCCAACGCGGGGACAGGAGCCCTGGGCCCTCCCTGCGTGCACTGCACAGCGTCTCTGCCGCGCAGTTCCTGAAGCTGTCCTGAAACCCGAAGCAGGGCTCCGATGCAGCCCGACAGGAGCTCACGCTGCCGATGGGGCTGGCTTGACATCTGCTCCCCATTCAAGGCCCTACAAGCCTGATTCGTTCTACTGATTTTTTTTTTGGGGGGGCTGCTCTTTATGGGGCCATGGGGAAAACCGCACACTGCGATAGCCTCGCTGCGCAAAAATGGTTCCCACTGAAAGGGTTCTCCTTCTCTAGATCTCCGTTCCAGACTGGGACAGTGAGTGCCAAGGACAAGCCAGGCCACCCCTTCAGTCCCACAGCCCAGGGTGCTCCAGAGCCTTTGAGAGTGAAGAAAGGATGCCTGACACAGAGCGCAGAGGACCCGGCAAGTTCAAAATGTATGCACTCCAGATGTGGTTCAAGTATGTTCCCTGGAAGTGGGTCGCCTTCAGGGAGAAGATTATGTATCTATATGTAAACCATCTGCTCAAAGTGGGGCTTGAACTCATGGAGCTGAGATCAGGAGTCGTGCGCTCTACCAACAGAGCCAGCCCAGCTCCCCAGGAGAAGGGGTTAAGCAGACACTTGCGCACTTCCTCCAAAGTCGGGCTCCATGGCTGGCTCTATCTGGAGCCAAGGACCACCTTGATGCAACCCTCTCTCTGATGGCTTCTGGGTCTCCACGGAAAGAGAAAGGATGCAAAGGCAGGGGCTCTGGCCCAGGGCTCGGCAGTGTCCCTCCTCTCCTCCCCTGACACCCACAGTCCTCCTCTGTGCAAACTGGGGTTCTGAAAATCCCTCCACCGGAGCCCTGATGCCACAGGTGAGCTCCCTGAGCTCCAGCAGCACCTTCACAACAGGCCTTGCTCGGCCAAGGCTCTGCACCATCTCTCCCACCCCTGCCTGTGCCACCGGGGAGATGACGCCTACAGACCTGCAGCTATTCTCTTGTTTCAGAGGTGCCGTCATGGTCCATGCCATACTGCTGGGAGGAAAAGAAATGAGGATTGCTTTTGAGCCTATTGATGCAGAAAAATTACGTAGGCTCATCCAAAGGTACAGTATGTTGTAGAAGGCATGGGATGGCTTCAAAACCTCTTCTCCAGCCAGCCCTCCAAATGGGATGGAGGTGGGGTGGACCCTCTCTGTTTTTCTTCCTTGTTCCTAGAACATTGCTGAGACACAAAAGCCTCTTCCCTTTCCTACCCACATCTTCTCGGGTCCCTGGGGAGGGAGGTCTACTACCAGTGCCCTGCTGGTGGGTAAGAAGAGGGCCAGGGAAATATCACCTGGACTCTGATGAGTGCATGGGGGATAACAGATAGTCCCTGCCCGCCCATCACACGCCCTCCTGTTCTTTTCTAGGATGGGGGATGAAGTCTTCTCAGGAGCCAGGCTACATGTCCAGGGGTGGGATGGGGCAGCTGCCAGGATGGGCAATGAACCTGGCCCCAGCGTGTCAGAAGGAAACTGGCTTTATGAGGCTCTGAGGTTTCCACTGGAGACCAGAATTCCTGTGAGTAATGCTTTTCCTTTCCCTTCCTGGCTTCACATGGAGCTTGGCTGGCTAGATTTTTCTTTTCTTCCCAGTGAAAATATTTATCGATTTTCACAATCAGACACCATCACGTGCTAAACTTCTAGGGAATCTCAATTTCCACCCCCTGCCCCCGTCAGCCCTGCACTTCTTTCTGCACCACTCCCAGGTTGGGATTGGGGGGGGAGAAGCAATGTCGGGGGAGGAGGTCTGAAAGCGAGCAGCGGGTACAGGCAACCCACCTGCTGCATTCAGCCTGCAGCCCCCTCTGTGACTCCAACACAAAGTGGCAGAGAAGAGCCAGCTGTGCAAAACCAGCTGTGCCAGCCACTTCCCTGTGTTTCCAGGAAGCCCCAGGAACCGCGACTGACCTCGCCTCGCTGCACATTGCCCATTTATCTGTGAGACGGCTCCAGAAAGGAAGGTGAGAGGTGCCAGCTTAGATGCAACTAATTAGCATCTTTTCCTTAATGACTGTGCAAATGTCTGGAAATTGCCAAGGATTCTAGAAAACAAAAAGCACAGCAGCCGAAGTTCTGGGGTAGGGCAAGGATCCGAGGGCTCCTCTACTCCACAGCAGGGCTTTCAGCCTCCTCCGCCGGTTCTCCACTGGGACGGTGCATTAGAATCACCTGAGCAGGTTTTCAAATGCTGGTACCCCAACCTCACCCCAAGCAATGAAATCAGGATCCCTGGGAGTGGGATCCAGCCATCAGCGGAGTCAAAAACCACCCAAGCAATTCCAACCTGCAGCCGCAGGGTTTGAGACCCTGGAGCCCTGGAGGGCTTGGAGCTCCTCCCATTTCTGCGTGAGGAGGTCTGAGGTCTAGCTGGAGAATCTGCGTGTCTGCAGAGTTGGGGTGATGGTGCTGCTTCTGCTGGTCGGGGACCAGACATCGAGAAGCACTGCCCTGGATGGGCTCTAAGGTTTTCAGGGAGAAAAACAGCCTTGGGAGTTATTTCCTATAACAAGGGCAGTTTGGGGAGCTCTAAGGTCCCCCCCATCTCCTACGAGGCTGACCCCGAACAGCTGGAAGGGCACTGGCCCTGCCACTGAGCAGGGAGGTCCACCTGGCCCTTCTTGTCATCCTAGAGCTAGGCAGAGAAAGGTTCCTGTGAACAAGACTCACACAGAAAAAGGGAAAGAGGCCGGCGTTCCCTTCTCCGCCCGCTTCTTCGGCCAGAGGACTGACTTTATCCCTTTAGGAAGGAATCCTGGGATCTAACGAGTAGCTTCCTGAGGACTGGAACGAGCTTATCCCATAGGACCCTCGCCTAGTACATTTGTGCCCAACGGAGACATGCGCTCTGTTTGTTGAGTTAATCCATAAGCCAACAACCCATTTTACAGGCAGAAGAGCCAAGAGGCTGTTGCGCTGTTTCCTGGCGGACAGTGAGGCTTCCTATGCTTTATCAAGGAATATTTAACAAGCACCTCGGAGAGCACCACAACCACCTTCCTGATAGGGCTGGAGGGTGTAATCACCCGAGACAGGGGTTATTTATTTATTTGTTTGTTTATTGATTGATTGATCGCATGGGCTTTTGTAGCTTCCAGCCTCCTTCCAGCAATGTTTATCACCAGTGCATCTCCTGAGCCACTCTTCTGGAGAGCCTAGAAGGGGGCAGGGGGGCAGGTCCCCAAGATGGGGCTTCTCGGGTGCCCTCCCCGCCTGTGTTCTCCTCTGGAGGCTGCCTCAGGACCCCGAGGGTCTGGGTGCCATGCCTCTCCGGGAGGAGTCAAGGGCTGGCCCCGCCTTCACATCTTCCTAAGTATCTGTCACCTTCCACAGACGAGGACCAGGGGCAGGGCTGCGTGTTGAGGGCACAGCACCTGTGGCCCACCTTGTGCAGGATGGCTCCGATCAGGGCAGGTGCACGCCGGCGGCCCGCAGGGGGACCTGCTTGCCTACACCCTCTGGTAGGTGTCTACGCCACGGCAGGGGAGGGAAGGAGCGGAGGGGCTGCATTCTCTCCCTCCCTCTGAGCCTGTTCACATCGTCAAACACAGAAGCCCCGCTGTGACTGTTGATCACGTCCAAAGCAGAGGCAGGTTTTGAAATTCATCCGCGATCTCTCCCACAGCTGCAGCCAGCCAGGCCCAAGCCCCGCGGGCCCCCGGTGGGAGCCGCCGACTATGAAGTTGTCTTTCTCCAGTCCCACATCTGTTTCTTGAGGCTCAGAAAGACAGTGGGTGGAGGAATAAATCTGAAAGTGAGAGAACAAAGAGGGAAAGGAAAAGAACCCCCTCAGAAAAAGATCCACGAGGAAGGGAAACTTAAAGGAGAGACCGCCGAGAGCCCTTTCTTCTTTGCTCCCTTCTCGGTCTTTCTGGAGCCAGCCGGGGGGTCCACACGCGTCGGCCTGCGGGGACCTGGTGACCGCGGGCAGCTTCCTCCGGCCCCTGGCAAGTAGCTGCAGAGGCTCATCATGTAGGCTTGTGCTGTAATAATGCTAGAGCCTATGATCTATGGATTTTATGGGGATTTTTAGGAGATTGGTAATAAGGTTGCTCCAGTAAACAGTCTGGCTGGGCAGTAAAAGATGAAGGCGATGCGCAGCTTGCATTCCAAGTGGCTTTCTGAAGGCGGAGTGACTGTCAGCAGCTGCCACATGCTCCAAGGCTTGCTTCCTGCTCTGAGGGTCTGGAGCCCCCCGACTTGCTGAGATTCCCCCCCAGCGCAGGCAGGAGCAGCACACGGGGTCGCACGCCTTCCTAGTCTGCTTGTTTAGTGATAAGCAAGCGGGTCTATTCCTTCCTCTTCCTTTCAGGGACAAAGGGAGCCCGAGCAGCTGGGGACTGGGGGTGGGGGGGCATGTCGGTGTGAACCCAACCCCGAAGCTCCTAGCTCCAGAGTTTGTACTCTGCAGGAATGCCCAAAGAAGGAAGGGAAGTAAAGGACGGGCCTGTCCCCAGCCCATGACCCACTGTGGCTCTTCCTACAACAGAGGTAAGTCAGCTGCTGTCCTGCTGCACCTGGCGCTGCCGCCCATTTGGAGGGCTAGCAATCTTCCCAAAGGGTCAAAGCAAGGGTGGGTTGAGCACTTGGGAAGGTGAGCCATGGAAGTGTGTGGACTTGGGTCCGGGCCCCACGCCAAGGGAACCAGGCCTGGAGCACGAGCTCACGTGGTCCTGTTTTGCAGCTACTGGGAAGCGGAGGATTATCTGGATACCGAAGTCCCCCCAAACGCGTTTGGTTGGCAAGGGAGCCTCATCAGGCTATGCTATCCCGAGCCCTTGCTCATCGAGAAAACATCACGAGGGTAGCGTCTCTATTCACAGGCCGCACAGTGTAAAGCATCCTGTCACGTACGTCAGTGTGGCCCTTGAGACTCACACCAAGGCTTATTCCGTTACATTCCCATCTTACGAAAAAGGAAACCTGGTGCTCAGGAGGTCAGCATTGGCCCCAGGTCACACGTTGTTAGCTCCCGGACCTAGAATGTGGGTGCAGACCCCTATTCCCACGCCCGTTTTCTAAGGGTTCTGCTAGAAGCCTGTGAACCCCTGGGCGGGGTCAGCATGTCCTGAGTCTGCACCAAACTGCTCACAGAGCACCTTGGGGCAGCACAGCTGATGAGCTGACCTCAGCATCCCCTTCTAGTGGATTCCGTTTGGGCTTTTATGCTTTCTTCATTTATCCTCAGGAAGCAAACGTTTAAACTTGCTAGCCCTGAGCTGAAGGTAGACCCGAGAACTCTACTACTGTCAGGGAATACAACTTAGTCTTGGCATCCAGGGAATCCCACTTAAAAATTTACTCTTGAATGTATCCAGTCGATTTGGCTGCAGATGGTAACAAGCATCTAATTTAATCACTGGTTAGTATTTACTCTTTTTTTTTTTTTTTTTTTTTGACAAGATTTACTTGACTAGAGTTTAGATGGTGGTTACTGTGTGTTAAATGAAAATCAACCGATTATCAAAGATATATTTACTGAGGATTAATTCTGCAATAACCACCTACACAGAACCTATCAAAATAAATCCCCAATAAATGCATATTCCGGGAGCTTAATACAAATTGTTTTCACAAAGCAATCTTAAAGAAAATACATTCAAGAGGAGTTGGCAATTGCAGGAGCTAGGAATTAGTTTCTTGTTCTATTAACTAATGACAACACTCTTGGTCTTTTTCATCTACAGAGTCGTAAGCCTCATGTACAAAAACAGAAGAAGCAAACAAAAAGCTAGGATTTCAGATCAGTAGATTTAAATTTACACGTAATTTATTGATGATAAACTGCATCTAAATGCCTGAAACCATTTGGAGCTGGCACAGGAGTCACCTCATGTCCCTAAACAATGACTCATTTATCACCCCATGAGGGAGGCAGAATGATTTTGAGGTGTCTCCTTGGAATGAAATAACAGAATTTTTAACAGTAATTTTTATTTTTATTTGTTTATTTATTTTCGAAACTGACATATTCCCTTCTGCTGCATTTCTAGCTCACTTCTTCTAATGGGGGCAGAGCAGTGATGAGAATTAGCCAGTCCCTTGTCTCCTTTCACCCCTCAGTCCTGTGCTGCTTACACTGGTGATGGTAGTGACAACAGCCATGACTTTATTGAGAACTTTCTATGAACCAGGCACAAACTCCCACTTTTCCTGATAAACATCCTTTTGGCGGTTTTGTTGTCTTTGCTCTTTTCCAGTCTTTATTGGAAAACCTGGGACATCTAGGTCTAAATGCAAGATCGGAGTCTTGGAAGCTACAGAGAAGAGGGAGGGGCAGAGATGGAGGTGAGGGCCTGCAGGGAAGGGGACGTGGGTCGCCTGCATGGAATGAGAACAAAAAACGAAGAAGCAGCAGGCTCCCCTGGGCCGGGTTAACCAATATTCGCCTTCAGTGTGTGAGGCTGCGATGCTCCAGTTCAAGACGACATGGTTCTTAGCATCCTTGGGGGATTCAGAGATTCCACCTTCCTGACATTTGCCACCTCTGGCTTCTGCTTTTCCTTCCCCGAGGACCTGATCTTCTAGTGAAATAGCTCCCTGGCCTAAGCTCATTGCTCTCGTCTGCTGTGATGGGCTGCAGGACGTGGCTAGGGCCACCCCCGCCTGCGCCTTGTTTCCCTCATCCAAAGACTGTGGAGATCAGAGTGGGCCACGCAGAAGAGTCTTGCCTGTGTAACCATCTACCTTTCACTTGATCAGGCCAGCGGGAAAGAAGTTTCCCCAGACTCTCAAGCCGTAGCCCTGTATGGCCGTTGACTGTTGACAGCCTACTTGGATTGTACGGGAGGGGGTCAGTCTGGGGAATGCTAAATCTGCAAACCAAACCCATTTAACGATAACTGATATCTTGGGCATCTGTACTCCAAAAGTCGACAAAGGAAAGCACAAAACCGTGAGTTATTCATAAACTGTCATCCACTGTTCGTTCACCTACCTGGCCATCTCTATCGTCTTGGAATTTGGGAAGATTTAAACCACACACACACACACACACACACACACACACACACACACACACCAGTGTCTTATCTACGTGCTTCTACGGAACAAGGTGATTAACTCCTTGACCTTACAGAACACTAACGTGACCTCGGAGGATAGATAGAATCTTGTTATCTTGTAATGAGTTTTATGGCTTATTTCCGTTCATTTCAGCCATGTTTCTTCAGTGATTAAGGCAATTATCAGCCTATGGATTTCAGGATTATGAATTATGGAGCTCTCTCCAGGTACTGCAAGGGCCCTGGGAATGCCCACACCATTTCTTATCCCATTCCCACTCTCCCTCCCCCACATGCATAAGCAAACACTGCGTTCTGTTTCCGGAAGCCCTACACTCACATATGGTTGTCAAAGCAGTGACTTTTAGATTTACTTGATCTGAGTAAATTCGCTACATACCAGGAGCTGGTGCCATGCATGGTGTTTTAATTACCATCATTATTACTCAAATTGAGACAAAGAGATCTTTCCATCTTCCACTAGGATGTTATAGAGCAAGTGGCAGTGCTTAACTGAACACTTGCGGTTGTCAGCACAACAACCTGTCACCACGCACCTGGCGCGTGACATGATGAAATGAACAACCCCAGACACAACATCGGCAGACGTCACGGGCCCACTTTTGTCTCTGGCTCATGCTTCAGTATTTGTCAGCTTCTTTTGGCTTCCATTTGAATTCACGCAACTCAGAGTGATTCTTTTTCTTCGATTTCCTCTTTCTGGATGTGCCACAAAAAGCAGTTTATGGATCCAAGAGAAATGTGCCACAAATCTCAGGTCCTATATCCTCACGCCATACGATGCAGTATAATGAGAGAAAAGAATAGGGCAATGACCTACAAGCTACCACACACCTCCCACCCCGTGCTTTTGCCCCCTCTCTTTTCCTAGTATTATCGTTAAACTATCTTAGTATTACAAAGTGATAAGGTTGCTGAGAGTATATCTTACAAAAAGAAATTAAATCCTAAGCTGTACTTTGCTTAGGATGCAATATATGCCTGCAGGAAATGACCT
This sequence comes from Vulpes vulpes, assembly GCF_048418805.1. NCBI lineage: Eukaryota > Metazoa > Chordata > Mammalia > Carnivora > Canidae > Vulpes > Vulpes vulpes. Next base: position 104,609,462 of record NC_132791.1, read on the forward strand.
GAAATACATAATTCAGGAATTACTTGAAATAAATATTAAAATCATCATTTGTAGTAGGTTAAAAAAAAACCTTCTCTACAAGGTACATGAAGGTCAACTTTTTCTCTCAGCTCTGGTCCCCGAAAGAGCTGGGGACAATGGTCCTCCAACCCTGCGTGGTGTGGTGAAGAATCAGATATGAATTTCTCTCCAGCTCCATCACTGACAAACTATAGAAGCTTCGGACAAATGTTTAACTCTGCTAAAGCTTAATTTTCCCATTTACTCAATGGACGCGATTTGTAGAATTTCAGAAATGTGGCAAGAATCAAGTGAAATCATGTATAAAAAAAAATAAACCTAGCAGACTGGGAAGCTCATTGTTTGACCGATTGCTTCCTCCTCGATTTGTTTTTCTTAGCTTGCCCTTTCTTATCTTGGAAACTAGGGGTTCCTCTAAAGGCCTGTTTACTCTAACACTCTGCGTCGTGGCCCACAGTGTGGTGGTTGCCCTCGGTGATGCCCTTCTCAAAGGTTAGAGATGCACTGTTCATGCCTCGCACAATTTCATAACCTACTGGGGTCTGTCCGTGCACCTAAGAGCATTCTCACTGGTGATACTCTCAAGTCTGAAGAAAGTTGTGAATTTCTTTCTTTGCTCAGGGCTCATATTTTCCCTGGATCAAATGCCTCTGAGTCTCAAGGACTTGCTTTGCTATTTCTGGACACTTCTCCGTGATCCACTTGACCTTTTGTTAAGGAAGGTTGGTGTGGGATATAATCCCACTGATAAACGTGTGAGATTTAAGATGAGTTAACCCAGAATTTTCAGCTGGTGCTGCTCGGGTGTGAAGGCTAACCTCCTTATGAACAGCCTCCAGTCGGGGAGCCCTGCAAGGCAGCCTATAAGTTCCAGGTCCCCTTTCACATTTTCTGTCTCCATATAATTCTGGACTGAGGGCTTTACACACTCCTTAGTGAACACATTATGGTGTGGACATGACCCAGAAACAGTGAGCACATCCTTGTATTTCTTTTATAATATAAAAATCGATACTGAAAACCAGGAAATATGTCATACTGGGAATAGTAGGTTAAAATTGGAACAAAACTCCAAAAGTCGAAAAAGCTGAGATTGAAACCCCCTCTAGAGTTCATTTCTTTTCAATTTCCCACTATACATTTCTAGTTGGAGGTGTCAAGGACTGTCTGATGATTATCACACCTACCCCCAGAAATTCCTGGCCAAATTGCAGGATCTGGCAAAGAGATTCTAAGTGTGAGACAACGCACAAATAATTTTCATGCCATTTATGCTAAAATGTACTCTAAAAAGGTAAAGTACAATAAAAAAAAATTCTGGAACTTCATGTAAAACCTCCAACTAAGTAGACCATGGCACCGAATATTTTGAAGAGATGACTGACTTGCAGAAATCAAAGTTCTGGGCATCTTTTCAAATTGGTATGTGTGGAAGGGAAAGGAAATGAGTTAAGGTATGGGGGAGGAGACTGAGTTGGACTTGCCTAGATTTTTCCATGTGAAGTTTAAAAGAAAATTGTATGCACCAAAAAGAGAAGGAGAGCAGAGGGCTGTGTTGTAAATACTTAGGCTGTTGGGTCATGCTGTCTGGGCCTCACTATTCGACCCTAGAGCGTATGCAAAAGCGTGAGTGTGGTTTCTGTAAAACTTTATTGTAAAAACAGGTAACTTGGCCAGCTTTGGCCCAGGGGCCATGATTTGCTGACCTCTGTCTTAGGTGATCGATTGTGTGCTTGTCCTTGAAGTCTATTCAGAAAATATACTTGCCCTCTTGTTCACTTCTCTGTGCTGACAGTGCTGGTCTGCGTTTTTAGCCTCCGTTTTGTGCATATTCATCATTAAGATTGGTCTTGGGGTTTCATACTCTTAATAATTAGAATCTAAGTTTTCTATTTCCTTTTGCGAAGGCCAAGCATCATGGACATTTCTGATAGCATGCAACTGTGTTGGGGTCACGATCCAGTCCCCGACATTCACCTCTAGCATTCTGGGTGCCCCCTGTAATCCAGAATCTCCAGACCTATCCAAGAACTGGTGGAAAAATGGTATGAAAGACAATATTAGACCCTTCCCAAGGGTGGACGGGAGCTCTGCTACCATGGAGGAAAGAAGATACACATCACACATTATCTCCAAGAGCACCACAGCACTAGCTACCTGAATGTGTAAGAAGTAGAAGAATGTAAAAAACAAACCACTGGGAGAGGTCCCCATGGTAGAGATGAAGGTTAAAACTGGATGACATTGTAAAAAGAGTAAGACGCCGCAGGGTTTGGTGTAATACACAGATGTCCTCTCCCATTGAGCACGTAGGGTCTGAATGTGAAAGCCGAAAATGAAATGGAATGCTCTTGCACGCCTTCCCCAGAATGCCTGCTGCCCTTGCCCGCTCTCCAGCCACTGGCTCTGACTCGGCAGGACTTTGTGCCTTGAGGAAAGTCTGAGAACAGCAAACACATTTGAGAGGGGCACGTGAGAGCCTCTCCTGAGGGAGGACCTACAGAAGCAGCAGCATGATAGGGTTCCCAAGCACATGGCCTTGTCAACTTGACTCCTCCCCTTCCGTTGTCAAGCGCTTCTCTCTACCTCAAATTTTCTAACTATTCAATGGCTAATGATAGTATCTACTTCATGATTATTGTGAAGGCTGTTAACCACAAAGGAGGCACATAAGGGAAGGGCTCACTCCGCGGCACCTTTCTGAATGGATAAGAACACAGAGACTCCAGACTTGAGCCTGGCGCGTGTTGGTAGAGCCCATGATGACGATGTTTCAAGCCTCTCCACTGCAGGGGAAGCATCTGATAACCAAGCACAAGATGGCATCAACGAGGAAGTCCCCATTCCCATTATGAAACACCTGAACATACATGGGTTTATAGCCATCCTCAATTCTTTCTCAGGGGGAAAAAATCATTTCTCTTCTTACACCAAATGGCTAAAGGAAAATACACCTTTCAATCTTCTTAATACAAATCTATCATGCTGATAAAATATTTACAAAAAGAAATTGAGAAATCCTATAAACTAAGCCCCTTGTAATAAATCCATTCCTAAAAGAAATAGACTTTTCTTTTGATGAAAATCCATGTATGAAAGGATTTCTCAATCCCTACTAGTGTACAGCACAATTATCTTACATAGTATTCGTACAATAAACTTTCATAGCAAGTCATGAATTTGGGCAGCCCCTCAGCAAGAACAGGCCAAATAGTAGATACCTGCTTCTGGTGGTACTTTGTACAGTAGGACAAAGGGTCTATCGGGCCAACAATCAGTTATGCAAATGAAATACCCTGGGAAAGCATCAGTCACGGGCCCTAGGATGTAATTTCCCAACTCCCATCAGGTTCTACTGGAACCAGAATTTCAGTGATCGCATAGACGCCGTGTCCAGGTATTATAGCATATGTGCACATAGATTTGCATATTCCGTGAGGTTAGATCAATGGTTAAGAACTCAGTCTACTGGTCCCATGGGGCGTCTTTGACTTCCATTGACTCCTTCTCTCCCCACCCCACCCCCCGCCCCTCCCTGGACAGGACCCCTCTTCACTGGGAAGCAGAGAGGAGGGAAGGCTGAGGGTAACAGGAAGAAACCTCTCAGGGAGCTTGCATTTAGCCTCTTATACATTGGGCCAGAGTCCTAGCACCACATTTCCAGCTCCTCAGCCTCTGAGTAGATTCCCCCAACCCCCAGCCACTGTGTAACCTCCTGGGAGATTCCACAGAGGTAGGCTTATAATGGTAAGAACCACAGAATGATAGGGGCGCCTGGGTGCCTCAGTTGGTCAAGTGTCTACTCTACCTTCAGCTCAGGTTGTGACCTCCGGGTCCTTGGACCGAGTCCTGCATCAGGCCCTCTGCTCAGTGGGGAGTCTGCTTCTCCATCTTCCCCTACCCCCTGCCTGTGCGTTCTCACTCTCCCTCACAAAAATAAACGAAAAATTTTTGAAAAATATAAGAGAAGTGCAGAATGAGAGAAGTACAGAATTTCTGTGCATATTTGATTATGACTGTACCAAAAAAAAAAAATCCAAGCCTGACTCATTTTTAGGCAGCACACACCTCCAGCGTATACCCCGAGCCTCTGGGGATTCCCAGGTCTCCTTCGCACAGCTCTCCTGCACGAGCTCAGAGCAAGTTTGCACAAGTGTACGTTCAGCCTGCCTGTGTCCCGTGACCATGGATATGAGGCTTGCTGAGGGCGGCACCTGCGTCCACGGCTTGCTATTGCTGGAGCTCCGGCAGCTGCACATAGCCCGGAGGTGGTAGGCATCGGTGACACGATGGGTAACACACAGGGCTGTCGGGTTGGGCCAGCATCCTTCTCAAGGATGAGTGTGCTCTCTGCAGTCTCAGGGTGAACATACTCACAGTTCCTGTGCACCACGGGCGTGTGAGAGCCCCCAAGGGGTGCCGGCCAGGGCATGGGACAGTAGTCGGCCAGCCCTGGAGGAACACCATACAATGTCACTGATGTCACCCGTCTCCCGGCTCTCGGGCCTTCAGGACAAGCACCTGCAGCTCCGCCTGTGCCTGTTTCCAGGAGCCCCCAGGGCCCTGTGTGCAGGTACAGGCCGCAGGCCTCCCGCAGCCCCCGGCGGGCACAGCCAGGACAAAGCAGCCACGTGGAAAGTGTCAGATCAGCAGGTGTCTCCCGCTGATAGAATCATCCCTTAATTCACTGTGAGCTGTGCCATTTAATTACCTTGATCCATGCTTTGTTTTGCTAAAGTGAATGTCACAGATTGAGTATTACTTGCTGAAAACAGCAACAGAGGCTTGAAGGTTCTGTAATGGGAGCTGAAAGATGAGCTCTCTTTTTCCCTGGACCGCTCTCTCATTCTCCTCTTCTCGAGTTCCTTTTCAGTCTTTTTTTTTTTTTGTTTCTTTTAAGAGCAAAATGTAAAATATTAATTTTGAGCAGAAGTAAAATTAAGCCCTCTGGAAACGATTCTGGGAAACCGAGCCATAGCCTGACTTAATTAAGAAGCGATTATGCTGAAGAGCCTATATTAAGGCTTCATGTTTCTGGTACAGACAGAGTCGCTTTTAGAGAAGTCAAGTCAGGCAGCAGAGGGGGACAGAGGGAGGGGACGGGATGGTAATTGGGTGGATGAGCAAAAGCATTGTTGTTGTAGATGCGATGAAAAAACATATATAAAAGTAGAGAAAATGTAACTAGGCTTGGAGGTTTCTCGGTCCATCTTTCAGGAGGGTCAAGATGAGACCATGGACGCCATCACCATCTCATCCAAACTCTTCGGACCAGTCCAGGGTGGGCCATCTCCTCTCGGCTCCCCACCCTTCCAGCTCAGGTGTCTGAAGAGGCAGGGAAATGGGCTTGCATGTAACAAAACTCCAGGGAACGTGGTTAGCCCCCTGCTGCTCTCAGGATGGCAACAACTAATTAGCCCCACAAATTTATGGGCTCCAGGGATGTGAGCAGATGGGTATTTAAGTTAACAGCAGATCCAATTTGTCCTCCATTAATTCCAGAGTGATACCTGAGTTTATTGGAGTTTTATATTGTTTCATCTGTTTCAAAGTCAGTCCTTGCACTTCCCCAAATTGTTATTCTTTTGACAAGCAACTATCTGGCTCTCTCCTCAGTTTCTAGAACGGAGTCCTGACTCAACTCCAAACTGCTCTGACTTTCTCGAATGTTGAGGACTGTTGGAGCTTCAACGTGGCACTCTCTTCCCAACCCTTCCCCATCTCCAGTCTCCATTTGGTGTGCTCCTCACTGTCCATCCAGCCTGGTCACTTGCTCCAGAATGGCTGTGCTTTGTGACAGGCAATGGTCGTGTTGTAAAAACCATGAGAATTTTGATGGGTGTCTTTTTGTTCTCTACTTGATTTAAGAGATACATTAAGGAGCAAAGTCTTAAAATCCAGACTATGGGAACTTTAAGAAAACCCAGGGATCATCTACTACAATAAATTACCAGTTAGGGTGATACTCACAGCCACCACTGACTCCCATCTCTGCTCTTCTCTCCCCACCCCTCCCCAACAACAAAAAAAAGGGGGTTGGCATTGGAAAAGCTAGACAGACTGACAGCTCCAGGCATCCAGACTGGCCTCAATTGGTAAGATTCAGATCTGCTCACTCTTCTGAGCTCAGGAGACCAGAGGGCTCATGGTGGTCTCAGAGAGACCTCATAGTCATGGAGCTCTGCTTCTATCACCACAGCCCTGGCTGCAGCCAGAGACAATCCCCTTTAATCTGCTTTATTTAAAAAGGATTCTAAAAAAATAATTTAAAAAAAGGATTCTACTGTGAAATACCTTTTGAAAACCACTGAGCTAGTCTAACTCCCTCCTTTTTATAAGTTAAAAAAAAAAAAAAAAGCTCATAAGATTCAATAAGGTTAGTGACTTGTCCAAGGTCACAGGGGTGGACTATCAAATAAAACTCCTGATGCCTCTTCAAAGACATGCCTATTATTCCACAACTCAGTCTAGTGAATTAGGAAATCATCATCATCATAATTATCATTATCAACATCATCATCATCATCATCACCATAATGTCAATCTGGGTACAGAATGTAAGTCTCACCAGAGAAATTAGCAAGTAGCTACAGTGTGGACACCCGTGAATTGTCCTACAGTGGCAACTAAGCACAGAGGGACACCTCCTAAAAGTACATGTTTTCTTGCGTGAACTAATTTCTATCTCTTGGGCAATGCCATTCCCATGATTCCTTTAGTTTGTGTGCTGACAGCCAACATGCAGGGCTGATTGCAGTGTCTGGAAAAAGCAAGTAACTCATTGAGTACTATAACCTGGCAGGTGAAAAAAAAATAAATAAAAATTAAAAAAAAAAGGTAGATAGTAGCAGCTTTTGGTCACCAATGAAGAGAAACCATGTGACAGTCATCCTCAGCCTCTGCTGGGCATCAAAATAATCTGTGAAGCTTTGAAACAATACTGAGCTCTAGACCCCTCCCAGGAGATACCGGTTTCATAGTTTTGGAGTGGGTGGGCAAGGGCGTCTACGGGCATGAGAAACCTTCACCGCTAATTTCCACATAGAGTTCAGCTGAGGCCCCACTTTTAGGAGTCGCTGCACTTAATTGATGTCCCCTGTGGAGTGTGAGGTCCTGCAGTCTGGCCTCTGGATTCATATTTCAAGCTTTTGTTCCAAAGCAGTGGGGGAGAGTTAGCCTCACGAACGAGACAAGAAATGGCAAATTAGGTCCACCCCATGGTTCAGCCAACACCAAAGTTTGGCTTATGAGAGCCTGCAGGGGAGCCTCTACTGGGAAGGATGATTGTCCACCCTGAGCTCTACCTTCTAAGGACCAGGATGAGCCAAATGCTGTACATTCTCAGTCAATGATCTGTTTTGAGATGGATGAATCTAGAAGTTTTTTGGACTCATTTTTTTTAGTCTTTGTCTCTCGTCACAATAATAAGTTGTATATGTTTATCGTTCCAGCACGAGGAAGTACGGTATCTTTCCATGTGGTTTCATAGTCTTTCCAGGTATAAAGGGAAGCCCTTGGAAGTCTAGGTTCTTCCCAACTTCAAGGAGGTTGTGGAACCAGCAAAAAATACACAGAAATCAAAAAGACACCCTCAGAATTAGAGTATTTCTGCTTCCAAACCCTCTCCTGGGATGGGTGCTCCCATCTTTCCCTGGGTCACTAGAACCAGAGGGGAATTTGGCCACCACCCCCTACCTACCCTCCGTTGAAGAGCTGTCAACTTCTCCAGAGAAAGTGCCAGAATAGGTGTTGCGTGGTGAGGAGGGGCAAGTTTGTGTTTCAGAAAAAGACTCTTCCCTCTCTTGGCTTAACAGTAAAATGGTTAGGTCTTGCCACTAGGTCTTTGTATCTGACCTACTAGGTGAGGTATCTGTGGTTGAGGGGAAAGGTCGCACATGTCCCTTTTTTAGACTTCTAAGACTTCTTTATTGAAAGCAGCCTTTCCACTTTGACTACCAAATTCTATTTGATAAATAGAGATTTTCTTTGGAAAATAAATGTGATCTGCAAAGAGAAGAAGGTGCAGTCAGCAAGTTCGTAGGAAATGCCTCAAACCAGGAAGGAAGGAAAGGAAAAAGAAAAAGATCAGTATTACTTTGCATTCCAAATGGTATGACTGTAATTATCTCCATGCTAACAAATATCTTAATGTTTGGATGCTTCTCCATGTACTGCCATGAGCCCACCTTCCTAAATTGGTTAGGGAGGCAGGATGAGATAGGAAGGCCAGCCTGGGCTCAGATGGCCTAGTTTTAAGCCCCAGCTTTGCCCCTCATCAGTTGTGTGACCTCCAGCAAGTTACTCAGCCTCTCTGTGCCTCCCTACCTCCTTTGTCAAATGAGCATAATAGCAAGGAGTCTTTTAAGATTCCTTAAAGATTGAGTTAATTCACATAAAAGTTTTCCAAAGAGTGCCTGTAAGTACCTCATGAGGCTGAGCTATCACTGTGTTAAATTTTCTAAATGCTCACTTTAAAAAATGTTTTCAAATGGCGTGGAGGGAGAATTAAATTGTTCCCATTCTAGAGATAATGAAACTACTACCACAGAGAATGTTCAAGATCCCCTGGCTATGTAGTGGAAGAACCTAGAAGCAGGATCTCGCTCTCCTATACATGTAGGATGGCCTTCGAGCCTTTCAAAAGGGGATACAAGTGGGTGTCATAACAGATAGGACTTGAAGCCAGAGCACTTCTAGAGTAATGCCTCCTTTATCACGTTTGCTTATCATTAACATATCATTATCATATCTTCATATCTTTCTTAGAAATTTATTTTTATTTAAATTCCATTAATTAACACACAATGTATTATCAGCTCCAGAACTAGAGTTCAGTGATTCGTCAGTTGCATACAACACCCAGTCCTCATCATATCACGTGCCCTCATATTTTTCTAAGCCCACTTTTAAATAAAGTTTTCCTAAGTGTTTTAAATTCACTAGACCCTCGCATCTGACTCTCCTATGATGATAACACTCCTAACCTTATTGATGGGGCACAGCTTTCCGGTAATTGTTCATTCCCGTGAACCGACACATCTATACTCTTCCTCCCAGAAGAGTTCACACTGCATGAGAACAAGTGCTTGTCAAAACAGAAGGATCTTCTTAGATAATAGGGTCAAACTATGGAAGCAATGCCATGCCCAGGGCAGCCAATGTGACCCAGAGGACGTTGCTGTTTAGGACAGGGGACAGTTGAGGGGGACCCTTACTTGTTGGTTATCAGCCCACGGAGAAGCTCAGCTATAAGAAGGTGCTGGAATCAAAGTCTAGGAAGCAAATAAAAAATTCTACCATTTTTGAGAGCCTGTTTGTTCCAAGAACTTTCATTTTTGGCTCATTCTTATAACATCTCTGCAGGATGCATTCTCTTGTGCACCACCAGGCTAGCATGGCTTCTGGGAGGTGATTTTTTATGCAAAGTTAGCTACCTAAGGACAGTGTCCTTTTGGCTTGGGCACAAGAACTGGAAAGAGGTTAGGTGGTGGCAGAGGCAAGCAGAGAGCAGGCCAAGGGGCAGGTAGGACTCACCCTTAATTAAAGTCAGAAGAAGCCAGTTATCTACCTGCAGATAGATAGCAGCTCCACAGCCTTGATTTGGAGCCAGGCTATATTCTCCGGCAAGCGGCACAGGATGAGGAGGTGAAGCTGCTGGCCTGGCAAGAACAGAGACAACCTGAACCGCATGGCGAGGACAGCGGGCCGACGGGAAGGGACGTGAGGATAGAGGTGGGGCTGATGCACCCAGTTTGGGAAGCAGAGAAGATGTAATGTAGCTGGGTGCAGACGCCTGAAAGCAGATGTAACCTGTACACGCTACCCTTTGATATTACTGCCCTAGCAGCTGGAGTGTCTTTCCTCCCACTATTTGTATTTTTAAAATTTAATGCAATGTGTTTCCATAGAAAGCGATTCGGGCCTTCCACAAAAAAAAAAAAATAAAATAAAAAAAAAGAAAGAAAAAGAAAGGAAGGAAGGAAGGAAGGAAGGAAGGAAGGAAGAAAGAAAGAAAGAAAGAAAGAAAGAAAGAAAGAAAGAAAGAAAGAGAAAACAACAACAAAAAATCAGCTTCAGGGATAGCATCCTCTGAATGCTTTGGACTTTGGTTTTTGTTTGCTTTATTTTTGTTTTAATTTTTAAGTAATCTCTTACCCGATGTGGGGCTCGCATTCACAATCAAGAGTCGCATGCTGTACCGACTAAGCCAGCCAGGCGTCCCACCTGGATTTTGTTTTAGAAGAGAATGAGAGCAGCACTGTTGGAGTGAACCAGGAGACAGAGGGCTGGCTTGCTCATCCATGCTGGCAACCGTCACCAGGGACGAAGAGAAAGATGCTCGCTCGGAGGCTGAGAGGTGAGTAGGGGACTATGTCTTTGGCGATGAACGTTGCCAGCTTTCCAGGGCAATCTGGGCTCTCGCCTGACCTCAGAGATCATCTAGACTGCAGAGTAAGCAATGTCAAAGTCTAAACTCTGCCTAAGACGAGGCCAACCACAAGTGGAGAGGGGTGGTGAAGACAACTAGCAGGACCTGCCGAGCACGGGAGCTCAGTGAAGCTGCCTCATTACCTTGCGAGGTATAGCATCTCCATTTGATGTCTGAGAATAGGGCCTCAAGGAAGACGTGGGATAATTTGCCCCAGGTCACGTAGCCCATCGAAGGGGAGTCAGGCAGGGGCCAGGTCTGTGTGATTCTGCACCTCGTTCTGTGTCCGGGGGGCTCTGGAGCAGCCCAGAGGCTGTGCAGCCACTGCAGTTGCCCTGACAAGTATGCAATGACAGATTTTCTGCATTGTTTTAGTTAGTTATTACTTTAATTTCACAGATGGAAAAACTGAGGTTTAGAGAGGCTAATACGCAAGTCAGGATTCCAGCTCCGGTCTTTCTGAATCCAGGACCAGAACACTAAACTTCTGTTCCTGGATAGAGCTAGGCATTTTCTCCTGATTCTCCTATTCGTTCCTTGCCTGTGGTTATGCAAAACTGGGCAAATATTTGAGCAAAATATGAACGTATGAATGTATGAATGACTACATAAGCTTTATTTACACACACACACACACACACATACATATAACTTATATAACTTCTAGTGCCAACCATGTAGAAGATACTGCCCACATAGTAATATTATTTCTCATATTAACAATAACTACACAAAGCAAAACTAGATTATATTATTAAGCTCTTTTTACAGAGATAGAAACTGAAGCTCAGAAGTAAAAAAAAAAAAAAAAAAAAGAAAGAATTGCCAATGTCAACTTAGTGAGGCCAAAGCAAAGAGTCAAACTTAAGGCTGTTTGATTACAAAACCTCAGGCCATTTTCCCCCCTGTCTTTGTGTAAAATGATCATCAAGTGACTTCAAAGAGAAGTGATAAGACCCCTCCAGCATAAAGGTTCAGGAAGCATATTACAAAATAAGTTTACAAGTGTTCCGTATCAACTTTTTTTTTTTTTTTTTGGTCAGTGCATTCAAATCACAGAAAAACTAGGTTAGGCTTTATTTTTATGACTCCATTATGCAGAGGAAGAGTCTCTTTAAGAAAGCACTTTTTTTTTTCGGGGGGCTTGAAATTTCCTCTGAGCAGCTCTTTCGAGAAGAGTTATTAGAATTTATTTTCAATTATACACCAGAATAAGCCGTCTGCAGTATAGTTAACTTTCAATTTCAGCCAATTTTCGACGCATTCAATCATAGATGCCTCAGTGATTAAGAATCTATGTTGCAAAACAATTCCCACTTTGCAACAATGCAATCACACAGATCTACAACTCATAACATATTATCCAATGCTTTTTCAGCTCACTGGTGAAGTGAAATAGAATTTACCAACCATCCCCTTTTACCCAGTGTGCTCCAAGCTCATTTGCAAACTGTTCTGCAACTCAAAACAGCTCACGAGGGGGTTTGTGTTCAATGTAGCCTTGAAGAGATGAGACGGGCTGCTTTGGAGATTCATAACTTTGGGTCACCTCGTTTTCTCTTTCTATTCCTAATGTACATTTGGCTGAACATAACATACCACGAGGAACTGAGCCCCTCCCTTCAAGATTCTGAAATTGCTCTCCATTGTAGAAGTAGATTCATGAAGAAGACCAAGACCGCTGTTTGCTCTTCTCGATGGCATGGCTGTTGTGCATGAGGTAGGGAGGGTGGGGGGAGCAGAAACTTGGGTAGAAACACTGCCAGATACAGACAGCAAATCTGAACTCTCTTATTTTTATTATTAAAGTTTGGAAGATAACGGCTGTCTTAACACATGTGTAGAAAAGTTTGAGTTTCATGCACTGAATGAAGCCGTGATAATCACTTACACTGGGCCTTGCTTTCAGTAGGATGCATCCCATCTGAGGTTCTGTTTGAAGTCCACGGGACAGAAGAGATTGGTAAAATGAGTGAAGACGAAGCAGAATAACCTCTCAAAGAGGATTGGCTCCCTGCTGACCAAAGCCAAGTCTTCCGAGTTGCAAAGTGAAATACTCTGAAGTCCCGCATAAGCCCCCTCGGAAATGTACCTCTAACAAAATAGGAGAGGATAAATCAGAGCCCAATTATTAAGAAATACTTCAAACAGACTCATCTGACCTCTCCCCCTTTTTGGGGGGCCCTCAGGCTACGGTGAAAGTGGAACGGAACACCAAACCTCTGGCTCTTGGAATAGGTTTTGGATGCAGTGAGAAGAGAATATCGGAACAAAGAGATGGTCTGAACAAAGCTGCCCAAGAATAAGCAAGATGAAAGGAAGTGCGAAGGCAAGACTGCAAACACATCACAGAGAAAAGGGAAAAGGACAAATTAGAAATAAAGGAAGGAACCTTGCTCGCAAAAGTTCCATGAAAAACCCCGTTTGGAAGAAACTAACTTGAAATGCCTAAGCATATCCTCTTTATTCCATACCATGACTCGACAAGAGCATGAATGCTTGAGTAAAATAAGGAGGAAAAGTTTGCAAAACAATAGACTGAGATGAAAGAGTCAACTGCAGCTCTACAGCCCGAACTGAAGATCGTTTGAGGACTAATCAATAGGGAGTCAGCAACGAAAGAGGGGCCACTGGCCAATTCAGTTAGCGGCATAAAAGAATGACCTGGGATACTCTCGGCAAATGCTGAGGAAGAAAGGCAAAGTGATTAAAGAAATTAAAGAGAAGATGAGGAGTATGGAGGGAATCAAACATAGGAAAAAGCGTCATCCCTGGACCACAGACCCTAATGAACACACTGACAAAATATTCAAGTAGGTGAGACAGGAGACCTGCCCTGAAATGGAGGAAGAACTGAGTCTGGGGATCACAGGAGCTCTCTGTGTTCCCAGAAACATTATTTCAAACTCATCTGATCCTCCTCACATGAAAGATTGTCAAGGATAAAGTAAGAATTCTCTGGCATCAAGGTGGAAAAAGGAGTCACTGGACAAAAACTAAATAGGTAAACACAAGCCCGTCAGAGCTCTGCAAGGTAGCAGTCAATGCTAGAGGACGTGACGACAGTGTCTGCCACAATTTGAGGGAAATAAAATGTGACTGCAAAATATTACGGCGGTTGGGTTGCTTTTTAAAGGCACAAAGCAGACATCCCCAAACATGTAAAAATGCACAAACCAATCAAAATGGAGGAAAGGTAAAAGACTCTTTGGTTGTGAAACTTTAATGCATTTAAATTTATAATTAGGACAAAACAATGATGAAAATTGCAGTAACAAAAGTGAATGACAATGGGAAATAATGACTTAATTAAGGGGAAAGTGATAGTATTACAGTGCTTATTTCCACATCCTTTTTAGCTGTGAGTCAACTGCTACTGTCTATAGCGAAAACATGTAGTTTAAAAAAATACTCCAATCTCTTAATGGTTTTAATCTCTTTTACACACATTAGAGGGAACTTCTAGAGAACAATTTATATTGTGATTTAAAAATCCATCCCGGCTTTGAAAGTATCTAACAATAACAGAGGCAGGAAACCGACATTGAGAAGTTAGGCTGATTGAAAATGTTATCGGTCTGGGTACTTTCCGTGGTTTGGGTGGTTTCCTCTGTCTGGGGACTTTAGGCAGTAAGTTCATTTATTAAACACACACACACACTTTTATTGAACACTTGGTAAGGTAGGCATGATTCACACACTTCTCATTAACTTCTCTCAATGCCCCACACGACGTGCTCTTCTGATCACTTAACCTGTGACAGATCTACACATCACAAAGTCTAAGCAAATTGTTAGTGGGGGCCAGAGCCCTACTGAAATCCGCCTATTTCCAAATGCATCCCTGAGTTACTTACCCCTATGCTGTGCGCCCTTAACTATTTAATGTCACTCTGATCATTCAGACGGTGTTTACTAGACAATATTGAGAAGCTGCAGAACCTATGCGACCATAAACATTGGGGGAAGCTTTTGGTTTCTGAAAACATGGATCTTCACCGTCAGCGTTTTTCGTCCAAACGGATTCCCTCTCTCTGAAGAGTGATAGCACAAAGATATTAAATATTAGCTTTTCAGAGGGAAAAAAAAAAAACTCTAAATCCCTAACAAACTCTAGTTAAAATTTCATATAATGTGCCAGAGATAAGGAGAGAAAAAGATATTCAATAAAAGGCTCAACCTGAAATACAGATCACTAATTAACCTCCAAGACATCCCAGTACAGAAGGTGATTATCGTGATCTGACCCAGGGGGATTTTAACAAAGAGAAAAATCTCAGTGTCTAAAGTTGTCTATTGGATCTTGATTGGATCATGTATTACGAGTCCTCACTCTTGACTTGTTCTCTGACTATAGATCTCATTTGCATTACTAGGCTATTTGGTCGATGCAAGGATGATGAATGCGAAGGAATAAGAATAATTTGAGAAACTAATCATCAGGTCTGGCAAGCCCTTTACCACACAAATATTTGTATTCAACTCAAGCAAGGTATGAAAAAAGGTAAAGGGTCAAGCAAACCTGAAAACTTCCAAGATTTTCCCCTAGATTCAATTTAAAAGGGCTTACCCGAATCTTTGTAGTTACGATGAATCACAAGAGATTAAGGTGAGGCTTAGAAGAGGGGAAAAAAAATATTTGAGAAGCATCTCCTTTGGGGAAAATCTGATTTTCGGATAATAAGCATAATAGATTTCTGCTGATCCAAAGTAGAGATTGCTAATTTTCAATCCCAATATCCATTATGACTGTCATAAAATCTCTGATATTTAATGGAACATGTGGTCCGACCTCCTTTACAGTTGGATGTAGCCATGGAATTAAGTCCCCACCAGCAAGAGGTTGGGTGGAAGCTTCCAAGAATTGCCCTAAAGCATAGTTGGTTCATGCTCTTTGACCTTTCCTCTCCCCTCTGGAAGCATCACACTCTGGTTGGTGCAGAGGAGCACTGGTCCTGGGTGACAAAGATTCACTGAGTCAGCCCTGGGCTGCCTATCTTGAGAATTTTATACATGCAAAACCGATTTCTACATTATTTAAGCCATAATTTCTCAGGTTTCTGTGGCTTGCCGCTAAACCTCATCCTAAGCGATACACTTCCTTTAGCAAAATACAAATCTGGATCCTTTATTCTGGTCCACAGATTGTTGGGTCTAATGGAAAACAAATGAGGTTCTATCCTCCGTTCAGCCAAACCAACCAAATGTAAATACTCCCATTTCAAAATCGTGTGCATGTATCCGTGCATCCTCCGGGGTGTTTCTTATAAGTGAGCTGCTTTCTTCCCAGGGCTTCCATCAGTGGAAGCAATTTTAAGCAGCTAAATGTGAGCAAGAGGCAACAGAGTGTCCTACTCTCCCCAGCCAGCCAATTACTCAATGCGCCGGGATCGGTGTCGGCCCGTTCCCTCGCCATCGAGCTGCTTGTGTTCAGAAACCTGCTCAGAGAGCGGGTGCCCCTCAGGTTAGGATTCAGAACATGTCCACATGTCGGGCCATTTCAGAGGCTGGACGGCCACGCAAGCCTGGGTGGTGGCGACTAGGGGAGGAGCAAGCTTCCACGGGCTTGGCTCCAGCACAGCTAGACGTGCTCAGACGTCTAGGAGAGCACCTTGCAGGAAGTGACTTAGGCATTCTGTGCCAGTGGAAAGGATAAAAAGAAAAAAAAAGAATCTTAAATGCATTTGCAGCCGCACGGCTTTTGCTCTTCATTGAATCTGTTATTAAGTCCCTGGGAAGACCTCTGTCTTCTTCATTTAAAGGCAGGAGACACAAAGCCCCCCCAAACTCCCAGGAACACACTTCACGAGGGCCCTGCTCGTGATCTCTCAGCTCCCAACCCAGGAGGCGAGCAGAGAGCCGGGCCCCAGGCCGGGGGATGTCCCGAAGGCTGCAGCCTGCCACCCGGACGCCAGGCACTCATGTCCCCGGGGAGTTCACCCGCTGCCTCCTCGTACAGCCTGTCTTTTCTCCTCTACTCTGTTTGCCTTTGTCCTCTACCTCCGGCGCTTAGGCACCCGCTGTCATTCCAGCTGGACACTCGCCTCTGAACCAAGGGCACAGCAGTCCCCAGGGTCCCCTTTGATTTTTACAAACTTCGACACTACTTCAGCCCCCTCTTTTATTTGTATGTCTCCAGCGAGAACAGCCCTTGCTCAGGCTTCAACTCAGGTAGCACTTGGTCTGCAGGGCCCGGCAACAGTCCTGACACATAATGAGATTCAGACAGAGGCGGTAATTTCCTCAGAGAGCAGGATAATTGGTATTGAGCATGAGGATGAGAGACGTGAGCACCATGTGGGTGTCTGACTCTTGGCTACCAGACATGCCCCAAATAAAACTGATGAGCAGTTACTTCTAATACCTGCACGCTCACACACACACGGTGCTACCTAAAAGCTTTTCAGATATCTATGTAGTTGGGCAAAGAGCCACACAACTTCAAGTATTCTTGGTAATCATCATGTTTATTGAGCATTTACTGCACGCCAAACCGTGTGCCAAACACATTAGTACATTAAAGTACTCTTTGTGAACTATTAATAGCTATTATTCCCCACATTGTGCAAGTGAAAGAGCAGATTTAGAGACGTGAAGTAACTTCTCCACATCCACACCGCTCTCCTGTGGCCAAGCTCCCTGCAGTACTCCCTTCTGCGCGGCCAGTGACGCCAAGGCTCGCTCAGATGTCGCGCGGTTGTGGGCAGGGCCCGTGAGGAGCAGCCCTGAAGAAGTTAGATGAGTTTCTTATAATATCCTGCTGATTTTCTCTCTTTTTTTTTTAAAGATTTTATTTATTTATTCATGAGAGAGAGAGACAGAGACAGAGATGCAGGGAGCCCGATGTGGGACTCGATCCCAGGACCCTGGGGTCAGGCCCTGGGCCGAAGGCAGGTGCTCAACCACTGAGCCATGCAGGTGCCCCTGATTTCAAGTGTGTCGTAGGTGAGAGATGCGTTCCCTCCTCTTCCCGTCTTTGCATCGTGTTTTTCCTGACGTTAAGTCCCATCAACTCCCCCTCTGGCTGGAAGACTTCTCTGAGCTCTGTAGTCATCTGGCAGCCAAATGAAGGTTTCGCAGCCTTGAATGGCTCACATTTTCTTGGCAAACGCGGCTCTCGCCATGGACCTTGGGGCTTCAGGGGATGGAGGGCAACAGCTGTGTGCTGCGGCAGGACGGGATCCTTGTTCCCCCCCGTGGAGGGTTTATTATCTTTTGTCCAAGCACCTAACTCATTAGGACTTGTGTTCCTTTCCGAGGGTGAAATCCTTATTATGGAAAAGTCCCTTTTTAAAAAAATTTTATTTTTATTTTATTTTTATTTATTTATGATAGTCACACACAGAGAGAGAGAGGCAGAGACACAGGCAGAGAGAGAAGCAGGCTCCATGCACTGGGAGCCCGACGTGGGATTCAATCCACTGTCTCCAGGATCGCGCCCTGGGCCAAAGGCAGGCGCCAAACCGCTGTGCCACCCAGGGATCCCTGTGTGCTGCGGCAAGACGGGATCCTTGTTCTCCTCCGTGGAGGGTTTATTATCTTTTGTCCAAGCACCTAACTCATTAGGACTTGTGTTCCTTTCCGAGGGTGAAATCCTTGTTATGAAAAAGTCCCCTGATGGCACCTGGGAAGATGAGACTTAATTTGTGCTCCGCAAGGGAACTTTTCCCTCAATATTCATAGAGGTGGCCCAGTCTAGCCTGGAGGGTGTTTGCCAGGAGACAAGGATTCTGGCGCAGTTAGGCTCCTTCATCACAGTTTCCTTCATCTGGCCTCAGTTAAACTTTTTTTTTTTTTTTAAGGTTTTTAAATTTTTATTTAGGGACCCCTGGATGGCTCAGTGGGTTGAGGTCAGACCCTTGATTTCAGCTGAGGTCACAATGTCGGGGTCCTGGAATCGAGCCCCACCTTGAGCTCCCCACCCAGTGGGGAGTCTGCTTGTTCCTCTCTCTCTCTCTCTGCCCCTCCACCAGCTCAAGTTCTTTTTTCTGTGTTTCATTATTTTAGGAGAGAGGGGGAGAGAGCGAGAGAGAGAGAGAGAGAGAGAGAGAGCAAGAGTGCATGTACCCAAGTAGAGGAAGGGGTGGAGGGGGAGGGGGAAGAGAATCTCCAGCAGACTCCCCGCTGAGCGTGGAGCCCCATGCGGGGCTTGATCCTACACCTTGAGATTGTGACCTGAGCCAGAACCAAGAGTCGGACGCTCACCTGACTGAGCCACCCAGGTGGCCCCTCAGTTAACACTTCTAATAAAGCACAGCCAAGCTCGCTTTCCTCAAAGGGGCACTCCAGACACCACCTCGTTCCGAGCGGGACAGCGTGTATCTTCCAGCCACTCGCGCTGACACCCTCTCCCCCTCCCCCACGAAGCGCAGTCTGCTGTATTTCATGCACAAATAGCAATTTCCAGCCACGAAGAAACACCTGGGAGAGCCAGGGCGCTCGTGGTACAAGATAATTAGAGATTATTATAATCGAAATTTCATTGCCACATCAAACTGTGTCTTTTAGCATTAATTAATCTCCAATCCCAGCCCCTGAGCCTCTCAACTCGCCTGCTGGAGCCACCAGCTTGTCAAACATACCAGAGCCTTGCATCTCATTATCTTATCACTGGGTGCAGGGGAGGAGATAAGCCCAGATTCCTCAGAGCCTTGGCCCAAGCAGCTGTGATTCGCAAGGTGGACTCCCCGGGAAGAGGCAGGTGGGAGAAGCGATTTGGGGAAGGCGAGCCGGCCTATTTATTGATTAATTTATGCTTTCTCAGCAAAGTAAGAGGCAGAGGATGAAAATTGCTTCTACCGGGGGAGCTGGGCCGCGGACAAAGGCGAGGCACAGGTCACAGGTGGGGAGGAACTGAGGCGGGGTGAGACACCTTGGCGCCTCCGCTGGTTCTCCGATTCTGTCCTGATCCTGGAAGTGAGTGTAGAGGTGTCTCCCCATCTGTGCCTTTCTCCCTCTGCTCGTCACTTCATTCTTCTTATTGTTATTATTATTTTTTTAAGATTTCTTTATTTATTTTATGATAGACATAGAGAGAGAGAGAGGCAGAGACATAGGCAGAGGGAGAAGCAGGCTCCATGCCGGGAGCCCGACATGGGATTCAATCCCAGGTCTCCAGGATCGCACCCTGGGCCAAAGGCAGGCTCCAAACCGCTGCGCCACCCAGGGATCCCCTGTTATTATTATTTTTGCAGCATTTGCTGTCACTGTACACATGAGACATTTCAAAACCAGCATTTTCAAGACTTTCTTATTGACCAACACTTTGCCCGCCACCGGGCACTGCAAACCACCACCTTTGGGACAAATAAACGGGTGTCCAATGGCTGCGATTTGATGACAAATATGTTTTTCACACGTTTCCCTACTCATTCTGGTAACAAGATAGAGCTTTTTAGCAAATGGGCAAGCATTCACAGGTACAGCGATTAGTATTTCATCCCCGCTGTGCAGGGTCACTCAGTACCGCAGTCATGACTAATTGCCACAAAGAATTATTCCAAGAAGTATAAATGCCCCGGTACAATTAGGTATCTTCCTCTCTACTCTTTTCTACATGTATTTGCAGTTTTAAAACTTCTCTTCTGGGAAACTTTGATATAATCATTCCCATGTGCACGCAGTAGATCTCCCCAGCGCGGGGGGCCGTACCACAAAAACAGGCAACGGTACCAGTGAGTCGCAGGACACGGTGTTGGACAGACGGGGCCAGCCAGAGGGAGGACGTTTGGCAGATCCCCGTGGACGTTACCAGAGTCGGGCTGGAGATGAGCCCGTGGGAGGACTGAGTCGTGACAGCAGCGGTGCGGGGGTTCAGGGCCGCTGTGTCCTGTTCCTCAGCCTGAGCGCGGCTGGTTGGATGTGTTCAGTTTGTGACACTTCATTGAGGCTGCGTTTTGTGAACTTGGCTATTACATGTCAAGCCCAAAAGCAATTAAAATATAAAAAAAGTATGGAAGTCTGCCTGCCTCCTTTCTTCCTTCCTGTCTTAATTTCCCCCTCCTTTTCTCTTTTTCTCCTCTCCTCCCTCCCCTCCCCAACTGTACATGTCTCTCTTTTCCTGGGAAAAGCCTCCATAGAACTAATTTCAGTGAATCCCAGGAAGCCCCTATGTTGCCCTCTAAGCCTTTGGTCAAGCTTGAATCCTGAAAACTGCTCCTTCCTCTGCAGTTACATGAATGGAACAGGAAAGTCACTCCCCTACACAGGGGACTCCTTATAGCCCACCAAGGGAGGAGCGGAGGACCTTATCGGGTGACCAACCACATCTGCAACTCGGACTGATTGAGCCATATGCTTTGCTTTCTGTTTTTTTGTTTGTTTGTTTTTGGGGGGAGAGAGCATGCATGAGCAGAGGGGACAGGCAGAGGGAGAGAGAGAATCCCAAGCAGGCTCCACACCCAACGTGGAGCCCAACAAGCACCTCAGTCCCACAACCCTGAGATCATGACCCAAGTTGAAATCAAAAGCTGGATGCTCAACTGACTAAGCCACCCAGGTGCCTCTCCATATGCATTTTTAAAATCTAATGAATTAATTTATTTGAGATAGAGAGCGAGCAAGCAAAGGGGGCATGAGGGAGGAGGAGTAGAGGGAGAGGGACAAGCAGACTCCATGCTAAGTGCGGAGCCTGATGCAGGGCTTGATCTCTGACCCTGAGATGATGACCTGAGCAGAAATCAGGAGTCGGATACTCAAACGACTGAACCACCCAGGCTCCCCACCCCTCATATGCTTTTGAAGACACATATCCATCTTCAAAGAACATGAAAATTTAACACTTAAAATAGAACATAAGTATTTTTTAGAATGAGGTGGTTTTCTCACATGGCTGCTTTCTGTATAGGAGATGAAATGAGCTCAACAGGTAGCACAGAGCATCCGATTTGGTAGCTCTGCTTCCAGTCGGATGACAGGTAAACATAATAAGGTGCACATTATTATTTATGTGCCACCAAGCTTTTCGGGTTATGGAGATTTTTATGTACTTTGATAGTTTCTTTTTCAAAGGAGCAAATACTTCAAGCAGATCAATGATTGAAATTCACTGAAGCTGGAAACCTTGGCTGACTTGCTCCTCATCACCATGTCCCAGATTCCTGGCATCCGGTAGGCATGTGAGACATGTTTAGTGAGAGAATGAATGGATGCATGCAGCAAACTGAAATATAAGCCAAAGAAAGAGTGGCTTTCCCTCCGTGTAGGCCATGGAGTAGCTCCTGATTAGCATGCTTGGGTGTTCTGACTTGACTCTTCCATTGTTCATGAAGCAAAACAGACTTGTGTTAACAAATCAATCATTCGTTAAATGTCTACCCTACGCTCAGCAAAAGACTAAGTGCTACAAGTGGTAGAAAAGTATGTGTGGACCTAATTCCTACTCTCAAAGGCGGGCATTCATGAAATAGCAAGAAATATAAATAGCTCACAAATGGTGCAAATACGCAACAGGGCCCTCTGGCAGCTCGGGGAAGAGTAATCAAGGGTAGTGGAGCAGCCAGGGGAGACTTCCCGCAATGTCCGTGGTTCACAGGGTGACAGACACTGTCTTAGCCCTGGATTTGAACTCCTGCCTTTAACACTCAGAACTGCTCTGTGAGGAGAATAGCCCTGGATTCATTTTGTAGATGAGAACACTCATGAGATGAGCCCCAAATCATCGAGCTGGTCAGTAGTTTTCTAGCTGCAGAGCTACAATGCATGCTGTCACTGGAAGAAGCCTTCGGGGAGTTAGTTGGTCCTTGCACAACGGGCAGGATACTGATGAGTAGGAGGTCCAGCCCAGACCTTACGATGGTACCTGCCACAGAATTAGCCCTGTGAGTCCTGCCATCCACAAGCACAAATGGGAGGGCTTGGCCTCTAGCAGAGCACAAGATGCCCCAAGAAAAGACTGGGGCAAACACATCCTGACATGGCCCATCAGCTCTTTTCACAGAAAAAAATTAAGAGTCTTTAGCTACCTTTGTGAAAGCAACTGCTTTTGTTGGATAAGAGTTGATGCCCAGGACTCAAATTCTGCACTTCTAGGGCATGCCCTCCATTTTATCTTCTCCGAATGTAGGGCAGTCATGAGGTTTTTCCCTGGCTGACAGCAGAAGAAAAGCAGGACAGAAAGAGGATAAGTTAAAGAGGCAAACATAGCCGACTCCTCCCCACTCCCTACATACACATTAGGTGCTTAATTGCTCAGTGTGCTTTCTTGGGGGCGGGGGAGAACGCCCGGCCCAGAGGGTGACAAGCTGGAGCATGAGGACCATCAGCTCTGATCGTTTGCAGGCTGGTGTCACTGCAGGTGCTTTGCATTCTCATCCGTATCGAGGCCTAGTCCATTGCTGATTATTTGTTTATTTAGTTACTGCTGTCTCGCTGCAAGCGCGCTGCCATCCAAATGAATTTTCATTTAAATATGCAAACAGTGGAAGATGGAATTTTAAAACAGAAGTACTTGGGCTCGCTAACATGATTTGGTATAAAACAGAATTTGGTATACAACGTGCTGTCTGTCTTAGGCTTTAGCTCTTTGTTATTGAACAACCCAAAGGCAACCAGTATTCGCATATGGCTCTACTGGGCGCAGAGCCTATATGCTCACCTCTGTTTTCTTTCTTTCTTTCTTTTTTTAATCTATGCTTTAAAAAAAAAAAAAAGATTTTATTTATTTATTTATTTATTCATGATACACACAGAGAGAGAGAGAGAGAGAGAGAGAGAGAGAGAGAGAGAGGCAGAGACACAGGCAGAGGGAGAAGCAA
This sequence comes from Vulpes vulpes, assembly GCF_048418805.1. Taxonomy (NCBI): domain Eukaryota; kingdom Metazoa; phylum Chordata; class Mammalia; order Carnivora; family Canidae; genus Vulpes; species Vulpes vulpes. The sequence goes on from NC_132791.1 coordinate 104,632,667, forward strand.
GCTCCATGCAGGGAGCCCAACGTGGGACTCAGTCCTGGGTCTCCGGGATCATGCCCTGGACCGAAGGTGGCGCTAAACCGCTGAGCCACCGGGCTGCCCCTCACCTCTATTTTCATTTGATTCTCAGATGAAGGGAAGTAAGGTGATATTGCCATCCACACTCAAGGAGTTGAGTCTCAGAGAGGGGAAGTGACTTTCTCAAGGTCACCCAGCTATCACACAGTACAAATGGGGCTTGGCTTCCATCTTTGTATTGCAAGCTTCATACTCTTGGCCACTGTGCCCCCACTACCACTCACCTGGGATCTTGCACTACCTGCTGGGCTGATCTGAAGGAGATTATAAAGTTGAGTTCCAGTTAGAGGAGAGTCTGGGAACTCATGGGGCTTCCCCTCTCCATGCTAGGGCGGGTATCTTGGGGACATGGGTTTTCTAAGATGGAAGGAAGGTGTTTCTTCAGAGCCATTTCCCTTTTATTTTATTTATTTCTTTTTCTTTTTCTTTTTGCTCTCTGGAGAACTACAACTTGAAACCCAGCACACCAAGAAAGAGCACCTGGATAGAAGGCAACCGATGTCTTAGTGACCAACACAAAGGTACAATTTTAATAGATAAAGACCAAGTGACTGAGGTCATGACGGAGCCAGTCAGGTTTCTTGGCTTTCCCGGGAGAGGGCCCAACGCAGAGGATGCCCGGTGAGTTACTGGGGTGCATGTTTCCTGGGGGGAAGCCGGGACACCTCCTTACCTTCTCATCCTGCCTGCTGTTGAATGCCACAGAAAGAGTAGGGGCCCAGAAGGAGAACTGAAGCATGGATACCCCACTTCCCTCTTTTTATCTTCAGTGTTTTGTTAACTGTGTCATCACAGAATAGATACAATCAATTTGTATTCTGTTAGGGCAGCAAAATTTTGGCTACCGAATAATGGTTAATTTAATAATCTGGTCAACTTAGAGGTAATAAACAAAATATTAATATAAATGAATTAACTTTTCAAGCAAGAAATAAATTATTTGTTCATTCTTTCCAAAAACGGTTTTGAATACCAGGGTGTACTAAGCATACAAATGAATGGCTGTTTGTGTGCGATGCAGTTGATGACAGAGCATGGACATGCCGTTGGGGATCTGAGAACCTCAGTTTGCAGCCCTGTTTCCCTGAGATTATGTAAACTATGAGATAAATAAAACATATATTCACTTATTTTAATTCCGTCATCTTTCGCCTGTCCTCACCATCTTGTGGTGCCCATAAGGTCACATTATTTTTTTTTCCCAAAAATCTATTTATTTGTTTTAGAGAGGGAGAAAGAGCATGTGAGCAGGGCAAGGGGCAGACAGAGAGGGAGAGAATCTCAAGCTGACTCCACGCTCAGCATGGAGCCCCATGCAGGTCTCGATCCCAGGCCCTTGAGATCATGACCTGAGCCAAAATCAAGAGTCAGATGCCCAACCGACTGACCCACCTAGGTGCCCCATGTTATTTTTAATAGGTAGAACTACCTGGCTTTTTACTCTTATATAACTACCAGGACTTAATCTCCAGTCATATCCTCCGTGTTGATTGGTATGGATTCCTAGAGGGGGCCTCTCCTGTTCTTACCCCTGTCCTTTCACTATTGTCTACCCCCTGCAGGTGGCTGGGGCATGGCACCCACCACATCCACAGTCATGGATGCCCTGCTCAGAAATCAGCTTTCCTAGCTAACATGCTGTTTCTCATGTTTCCAATGAGAGATGGGAAGGACATTTGTCTCTTATTCTACTTGCTCCGTGGCCCCCAAATAGGGGCTGCACATCTCACAAAACCCCAGTGTGGAAACGGTCCTTTTGGTGCCTGTCCGTAGCTCTCTTTTCTACAGTGAGAGGAAGGGGTGATTCTTGATTTGTGGTTTGGATTTAGGACCAGACAGCCCCTCTCCCTTGCATTTGCCTGTGACCGTCCCTCAGACATGCACTCGCACAGCTCCTCTCAGTGGTATGCAATGGATACCTCTCCTCGCACCTGTTCATCTCCTAGCCACCCCCCATTCTATTCTACTCACAAGTGTTCTCAAATTATTGTCATAATAATACACCTGGTCTTCCCAATTAGAATCATTGTTTAGAGGACATAGCTTAACTGTGTAGTGTAGACAGACAAAACTCTGGCCACCAAATGAATATAGTGTGGACTACGGGTCAGACAATAATGTAGGTCAGGACCACCACTTACTGGTCATGTGAGCATTGATAAATAAGACATCTTGTGGTTCCAGTATCTTAACAGGGAGTGGGCTTGGTCAGCTCCGATTCCTTTCCCACCCTCACATGTCACATTACCTAAGTCTTGGGAATTCTTGCATCATACTCATTATGGAGTCTGGTTACCTGGCAGCATTTATTCACTGTTACTGACTGGCGTCATTGATCAGCATAGTTTCTACCTGTGATTCGTTAGTTCATTCATTTCCCAAGTAATTATTGAACATCTACTATGCGCCAAGTACTCTTAGGCAGTGAGGATACATTAGTAGACCAGGTGACCAAATAGGTCTGAATATCACAGTAATTGCATCTTAGTCTGGGAGATAATAAGTAATAAATTTGTGATCTAAAGCCAGTTAGGAAGGTGCTATGAAGGACAGAGGAGAGTTGGTGATAGAGGCTGTACATAGACCTGAGCGCAGTTATTGAGCAACCATGTGAATGTCTAGGATGGGAGCATTTCAGGCAGAGGGAACTGCAAGAGCTAGGGCCTTTAAGCAGGTGCATGCTCTGCTTGGTGGTTTGGAGGAGCAGTGGGAAGCCCCATGTGAGAGGCTGAGCGAGCAAGGAGGAGTCATAGAACAGGAGGTTGTACAAAAGCCAGGGGCCTGATGAGGAAAGCCTTGCCAGCCATGCCAGGGCATTTGAATTGTATTCTATACAAGCTGAGAAGCCACTAGATCATAAACAGGGAGTAACCAGATCTGATGTATGTTTTAAAAGATTAACTCTGACTGCTGAGAGAGAAGGATGGACAAAGGGGTAGAGAGAGGAAAACCAATGAGGGCTTTTGGAAGAAGATAGTGGGTTTCCGTAGCAAACGTGGGTTTGGGTAATGAAAGGATTTGAAAGGGTTTTCGTAGTGGACACGAGGAGATCCCTGGTGCAACGAAAGGGGGTAAGAAAGAGAAGATGTATGAAAAGAAAACTTCATCTCGACTAATCCTGCTGGTGCTAAACCTGCAGTCATAGAAGTTAACCTCCTTGGGCAAAATCTCATATTACCTTTATCGACTACCTATATTCTGTGCTGTAATATACAGATATTTGAAGTAGAAATATGACTTCTATGTAATGCCCTATTATTTTCCTGGACATGGCATCGACATTTCTTTCTATATCACACCTGCCGTCCTCCATGAGATTTAATGTAACAGTTGCTTCCAGGCATTTTTCTCCTTTTCCCACAAGTTTTGCTTTCTGATCATCGTGACTCTCTGTCCAGACATGTTCTTTCTTCCCTTCTTCATGGGTATATCCTGTCTCTTCCTAACTACCAACCTTTTTAGTCTGATCAGCTATGCATTCTAGAGACAAAATCCTACATTGCGGTGCTGAATACATAATAACTTCTTATTTTCTCCTCTCGTCACCTTATTCCTGACCTTGACATGCTAGAAAAGATGAAAACCTCATTGGAGCTCCTGCTGTGCTTTCTTCCCTCAGCCTTCAATGCTACTGGAGATATGTGTCTTCCAGGTTCTTCCTTTTATGTCTAGTGTTTCAATATAAATCCAGAATGGGAGCAGTTGTGGGATTGGTAAATCTTAGCTTACTATCCATATTATTTTATGGTTCAAAAAGCAAGAAAGCTGCTTCTTTATTTTTTAAGATTTACTTATTTATTTGGGAAGGGAGAGAGAGAGAGAGAGAGAGAGAGAGAGAGAGAGAGAGAGAATGTGCACACATGTCCAGGAAAGAGCAGAGGGAGAGAGTCTCAAGTAGATGCCGCACTGAATGTGGAGCCTGATGGGAGGCTTGACCTCACAACCCATGAGATCATGACTTGAGCTGAAACCACGAGTCAGACGCTTAACTGAATGAGCCACCCATGCACCCCTAAATAAGAAAGCTCTTTAAATAATCATGCCAGGTCTCCACTGGATTACCTCCATTTTTTTTTTTCTTAATTATAGTATCACCAACCACCACCCCACATTTCCGATCATCAGACGTGGGTGCCTGTGCATGCTCTTCCGAGCTCATTTCACACAGGGTGCTACTGTGTCTCAGAAAGCCCACTCTCTGGGCAGCCTGGGTGGCTCAGCGGTTTAGTGCCACCTTCGGCCCAGGGCGTGATCCTGGAGACCCGTGATTGAATCCAACGTCGGGCTCCCTGCATGGAGCCTGCTTCTCCCTTTGCCTCTCTCTCTCTCTCTCTCTGTCTCTCTCTCTCTCTCTCTCATAAATAAATAAAATTAAAAAAAAAAAAAAGAAATCCCACTCTCTCCCTCCAAGGGCAAAACTCTTAACATCTTCCATCCCCCCACCCCATTTTTCCATATCTCTTTAGCTTAGCATTAATTCTTCCATTCTCGGCATATTTTTATCTGCAGGATTTCTGTCCTTTGGAATCTCTCTTCATAAGCTCTGAAAACGTTCCTGATGGTTATTTCTTCCACCTCCCTAGGAATACCTTCTTGCATTGGTAGCACAAACACTTGGTGACTAATATAGACGGGCAGCCATATACAGCTCATTAGCACAGGTTCCCTCGTATCCAGGCGTAGAAGATGTTCTGTTTCCAGAACATTTTGTTTTTGGTTTTTTTGGTTTTTGTTTTCTTTTGTTTGATCCTCGCTTTTCCCTGAACTTGCTAAAATGCAAGTCAACGGTGCAGTGCTAGTAATTAACAATTAAATTCCAGTTTCCTTGTCTCCTCTGAACATCAGGAAAGCTAAAGTCAGGTCCACATTTTGATATTATCAGGAGCAAAGACTTCTGCCCACCTCTCTTCTTTGAACTAAAAATGTTGCTCCCACTAGAATGAATCAGAGTCAAATAGAAGCCCCGAGCAATATCACACTAATTTAATTTGGAAAGCGTGTCACCAGAGGGCATGGAGAAGAGGTACGTTGGCACATTTGCTGACTAACTGACGGCTTTGGAAACATCTGTATTCATCTTGGATTGCACTTGGCCACAGTCCAGACAAAATTTGGTTCTCTTTTCTGCCAGGCTTCATTTTGGTACCGGGGCATAAGGGAGGACATTCTTCCTGAGAAATATTTCAAATGAAACACCAGGGTTCTGGAATGGTTGTAGGCACAGACCTGCTTAGGGGAAGGGGCTGCACTCAGTAACCTCGGGGGGACTTTTGAGGTCTTGGATCTGCTGCATTTCTACTGTAACCAGAGCTAGACCTAACTGCTTCGTCTATAAAAATCCCTCCCAAAGGTCTCCCTTACTGGAAGAGAAGTGAGCAGCATGCAAATGAGCAGCCTCAAGCCTTCCTGGGATTGCTGTTTTGGCTCCAGCTCCCTGCCTCTTTCTCTGCCCAGCTCTCATCCCAGAAGCTTGGTTGTGGGCCACACCAGAGCAGCGGGCTCGTTCCCAGAGGCGGCTCCGTTGACAGCTCTTGGCTCCCTGTAAGACGGCTCCATCCGTCCACCCGAGGGTCAGAGGGCACACTGGGTGGCTCTGCACCACCCCCCGCCGCTCCCCCCGCTGCCTATCTGCCTTCTGGTCCGGAGTCACCTCTCTAATCTCTAAAAGGCATCTGGCTGTCTTTGCAGTGATCTGTGTCGCTGCCTCCACCTCAATGACAGCAAAAACCCCTGGGAAGAAGAGCTTAGGCTCCAGAGTAGTTTGTGGAGTGGGAGCTGGGAACGGGTGCAGAACACTCGAGCTCTGTTGACACGAGCCCCTATGCCGCAGGTTCGGTCCACGAGCACTGCAGCCCGGGGACACGTTAAAGCAACCAACACCGAAAATCGCCTTTAAATTCGGCCTGGCACCTGTGCCGTGTAACACCCGGCGGCCCACAGGGAGTCCACGCGGTCGTGCTGTGCTCATGCCCCCGCTTAGGGACGGCTGCCCCACTGCAGGCACAGGGCCGACGCTCCCTAAATACCCATCACATCAAAACCCCCACAGAGTAACACTGATACCTAGTGATACAAGAGGCCTGTGAGGACAGAGAGGGGTCCGCGCCTCAGCAAAACAGACTAAGCTGCCTTCGCAAACGTGGGCTTGGGATAAATTTTGATTTCCACGTGTGCATGCGTGCACCTGCGTGACACGCACCTTCTTTCCATTAAGGATACTCCATTCCCCTGTGTTGTGTTAGATCTGTGATCGGGGCTTTGCAGCCCCGTAAGCCCAGGTTCTCGCCGTCCCCGGCCCCCACTGCTCACCTGCATTTCCAAGTGCAAGTGCAGCCTCAGTTACACACACACATACACACACACTCACACATGCACACAATCAAAAAGGAGAACCAGGGCAAGACAACCGTCGGCCACACACGGGACATACCCCGGGCCTGGCCTGGAGAGCCTCCCGCCCTCCAGCTCCAGCTTTTCCCACGAGGCCGACACGGCGTGGCCCTCCGCCTCCAGGTCCCTGGGACGGGGCTGGCATCTGCTGAATGAGGAGTCTGCACTCCCAACCCAGCATCTGGGGCGTAGGAACTCAGATCCTGGAACTTATTTCAAGGTCAATTTGCTTTAGAATCCAAACCCATTTACCATAAAGTAGAGATATGCTGGAGAGAGGAGGGGGGCCCTCAGGAAGGGAAGGCACGTTCATTAAAACAGCTGTAGGAAAGCCGAGCACTGCACACGGCCAAGTGTGCACACACACGCACGCACGCACGCCCTCACCACCTGTGTCTTTTGAAAACCCTGTCTCGATCTGCGCTTCCCTCCACATCCCCCCGCCACCGGGGCTTGTGCAGCTCAGGTGCTGAGCCCTGGGGAGCGGGGCTGGGGGGGCCTGTCCACGCGTCACCATCGTGGGTTAAGGCGTCCCCCGGCACGCCGCAGCCCCCCCGCCTCTCTCCGAGTCACCAGGCTGGCACTAAACTATGACCGGCCCCTTGCAGACACTTCCCGGAGCCGCTGACAGATTTCCTTGAGCCGTGAGTAAAGCTAGGGTGTCACAGAGAATTGGCAGTGGCAATTTTCGCCTCATTGTCAAATTGCTTCCTCTGTTTTCTGATGGCCTGTCCCTCTCCTCGTGCCCTGCCTGTGGTCATTTCTCATTTCCCCGTTTTGAGGAATAATTTTTCCTCTGTCCTTCCACTCCCAGGTCCTGTCCCCGGGCAGCGGAGATGCTCAGGGACCAGTTTGGCCAGATGCGGCCTTGGGGGGAGAAGGGCAGGGCCTGGTCACACAGCCGGGGACAGGAGGGCTCAGTGTGGCCTCACCAGCCTGCCACGGCCGCCAGAGACCTAGCCTCCCCTCCTTGCCCTGCGCAGAGCCGGCGACAGGTCTTCACGGATGACTTGGCACCCTGTAAAGAACCAGGCTGTGCCAGCGAGCGCAGCTGAGGGAGCAGCGGAGCAGCAAGCAGCACTGGTCGGCTCGTTCTGAGGACGCTCCTCGAGCCCCGCCAGGAAGAGAAGCAAAGGCCGCCTTGTGGACAGGCTCCCCCAAAGGCCGCTCTCTTGACGCCTCGGGGCCGAGGGCACCTGGAGCGCTGCACACACCCCTGACCTTGGCTCCTGAAGGGCACGCAGGCCTGGTCTCCAGGTCATTGCCGAGGTCACTGCCCAGGGCAGCAGAGCCCCTGCAGCGACTCTGGGCTGTTCGTTCGCCGGCTGGTCCTACAGGTATTCCATCGGGCCCCTGTTGTATACGTTCTCAGCACCACGCAGGTGCAAGGAGGTTTGCAGAAGAGGCTTGAGACAAAAACCCCTGCTTTCCAGGAGCTGGGAGCTGGGAGCTGGGAGCTGGAAAGGGCTACCCGTCCAGGGCGACCCGTCCTCGATGCCACTGAGGCTTCTGTGAGCCAGGGTGGTGCTAGCTTTTGACTCTAGCCCCTCACCTCGTGAAGCAGCTGCTGTCACCATCCCCTTATCGCAGAGCCTGGAAGACGTTAGTGACTTGACCCAGGTCTGCGTGAGAAGGCAGGATTCGAACCCTGCTCAGACTCCAGTCCTCCGTCCCAGGGTCTAACCCGCGAGTGTGCTGTCTCCGGGGAGTCTGATGATCACTTAGGCTGGAAATCTCTCCGTTCGCCGGCACTTTGGGAGCTACAGAGGCAGGGTCAAGGCAAAAAGGCCTTCTCCGGCTGCAAGACCTCCTGGTTTTACCACCGCCCCACGTTGGAGGGGTGAGGGAGGCAGGGCACACTGAGGGCGGGGGCCTGGGATGCAATTGTAAGAGATAAGGAGCCGGATGGAGCCTGGAGCCGGCGGGGGCCCAGGGTGAAGCCGGTCACATGACAGGAGATTATCCAGTGTCTCACTTTCAACTAAGCAATTTCAAATCTCAGCGTGTTTTCCAATTTCATAGTCGTGGTGGACAATATGCAGCTGCAACAGCTTTTTGTGCTCTGAGACCTGGGACAGACAATGGCAGTTTTATAACCCAGGGGACCTTTAAACAAGAACTGACAAAACAGTGACAATCTCAGTGAAAAAGTCACCCAGAGCCAGCCCCAGAAAACTGGGCCAAATAGCAAGGAAGAGCTTCGGGCCAGCGCAGGCCTCGGGGAATGAGTTCGCAGCTCCCTCGGCCGCGGCTCCCGGCCTTCCTCTGGGGCCGCTCCCTCTCCCCCGGCTGGCGAACCGGTGGGGTCTGCTCCGGGCCCGGGGGAAGCAGCGGTTTTGTCCCCTTGGGGAGAATAAGAGATCAAAAGAAAAAGAACTGACCCATTTTCGGGGAAAGTGTTTATTTTCTGGCATAGAAGTCTAGTTGCTAATAATAGAGCTGGAGTGGGGAGTGGGTCCCCCGTGAGCACGGGGGCAGGAACTCGGCCTTCTGGGCATCCGGGCGCTAATGGGAACTCTTCTCTGACCAGGTGACACCAGGGAAACTACAAGTAGATCCTCTGCATTGCCGGAAGGGAGCACACACTTCAAAAAGCAGCTCCTCAAAATCCCTGCTTCTGGTTCGAAACCACCGGCAGGCGCCACCCCGGAATCCCCGTGACACCTTGCAAGCACTGAGGCCTGCACAGGTCTGTGCATCCTGGTGTGAAGAGGCCTCTCCAAGCCCCTTTATGATACCAATATTTGAGGTTTCCTGCAAAGCAGGGAAGGAAACACACGATGCGTGTCTATACGTAAGAAATGGAATTTCACAAAGGGAGTGAGTGAGCCGAGGGTAGAGAGAGCAAGGGCCAGACTGCTGGCGACCAGAGCACTGCTGCTTCCTCGGCTACGGAGTCAAGGCCGGGATGCAGGGCTCCTCCCTGGGGCCGTGTGATGGTGCGAGTGCCCACGCACCTCAAAGTGGGGATGCCACACTCGCAAACAGACCTCGGGTCTCCCAGGCTGTGTGGTTTGGGGCTAAATGCTTAACTTCTCGGAGTCTCGATTTCTTCCTCTGTGAACTGGGAATGATAAAAACACCTCCGAATGGTTTGGTGAGGATGAAATGCGACCACGTAAGTGACCTTCTTGGCACAAGCCTGGTGCTTGATCAACGCCCGGTGAGTGGAAGCTGCAATTACTATTTTTTTTTTTTTTTTTGAAGACTAGACTGTTCAAGTTGAGTCGTGGTTAAGTTTTCGATTTTTACTAAATTTGAAAGATGGGTCCGTTCGATCATGGATTCTAAACTCGGGGTGGCATTTGGTGGTCCGTGTCAGAAAGGAAGGAACAGCATACTCCCGAGGAGCAGCCTGAGGAACAGGACCAAGAGGTCCTAACAGAACCTATTGCAAGAAATACGCTTTTCACAGGAGGCCAAGAGGATTTTGGAATAATTGAAAATACTATTTCAGAGACCACAGCACGAAGCCTCAGGCTTTGGACAAACTAAGATATACGGCTCGTGCTCGTGGTCAGTGGGATGGCGAGGACGGCCAGCATGAGAGGGCTGCTGGTAGGAGTTGACTTACATGTGTCAACGGAAGGACCGTGCTCTGATGTGCAGGCAGATGGCTGGCTCCCAGATAAAAGCTCCCAACTGGACTCTTTTCTGCAAGGAAGCAGGTCTGATGGGAGACCTAAAGGGACTCCATTCCCATAAGGGAAGTAGGAACCGAGGAACGGAAGGTTGAAGGAAGACCACTTGCAAGGGGCCAGGCTGGGGGCTTGCTTGAGGACAGCTCAGGCTATGTGTCCTCATGTGGGCCTCATCCCAAGGCTGGAAGCCTCATGGGGCAATGGCCTTGGAGATGATTCATTGAGGTGAGGCTGCACTGGGGGTGTCTAAGAAACGGACTCCTGCAGCAAGGCCGGCGGCGAGGGTGACCACCAGGCCACAGGCGAACACGGCTGGAGCTGGGGCGCAGCTTCCTGCTCCTCTGCGCGCAGGCTCCATCCAGCCAGAAGCTGCTTTCCTTCGAGTGGAGCTCTGCCGCACACCTTTTTGCGGCGTGGCTGGGTAAACTCGTGTTCCACCATGTTAAGTCTCACCACGGAAGCGGTCCTCGCAGTGCGTGTTGTCACTAGTTCAGCATTTGATAAACATGTGAGGTGACAATGTAAAGTGCTTCATCTGTAACCGTCTTGCAATTTCAATTCAATTTAACTCAATAAGCACATGTTTGACATCTAATATGCATCCATTTCTTTTCCTCAGCTCTGCTTCCCTCCATGAAACTTTGCACACTTCTGGATCGACTTTGGGCTGAAAACATTTTATTCATAAATTTCAATAGCTTGGTGATGCATCGCAGCAGCCAAAACGTTTTTCACATTAACATTGAGATGAGCCCTCTAAACAGTTCGAGCACATTTTGTATGACTCCAGTGTATTAGTTATCTATCACTGCATAACGAATCAGCCCAAATCTTGCGGCTTAAACTGCAATAACACTTCATTATCTCTCACGGTTTCTGTGGATCAAGAATTCAGGAGGAGCTCAGATGGCAGTGTGGGTCAGGGTCATGTATGAGGTTGACGTCTGATGCAGGCTGGAGCTGAAGGCATCCAAAGGCCCAGCTGGGGCTGCGGGGACCACTTCCAAGACGGCTCCCTCATGTGCCTGCAGAGCCGGTGCTGCTCATTGACTGAGAGCGTTGTGAGTGTGCTTTGGATACAGGGGCAGGCTTGCCCTCAAGTAAGTGGTATGAGAGAGAAGGCAAAATGGCAATACCTGTCATGCCCGAGCCTTTAAACTCACATCGCATCTCTCCATCTCCATCACACTCTGTTGGTCCCATAGGGCCAGCCTTGATGCTTTGTGGGAAGAGACAATGAAGATGTGCACCCCAGGAGCTAAGGCTTCCTGAAAGAAGGAAACTCCAAGATTGGCTACCACCCCCGGCAACTGATAGCTGCAGTCGACTTCTGGACTCTCCTAGGAAGCATGTGCCGCGTGCACAGACACGCAAGTCGGCAATTCCAGCTCCACGTGGGAAAAGTCTCGCTTTTCCCACCTCAAGTGACATATTTGAGCATATTTCATTGGCTCTGGCGACTTCGGTGGCACCACTCCATCCAGTTCAGTCACAGCCCTGTGCCTCCGTCCTTCGTTCCTTTGTGTTCCAGGCGCCAGTCCCTTGTACGAGCAACAGGGCCGGTGCACGTGGTCAGATCCTTAGCTCCATTTGAATTAAAACCCTTTTGTCTTTCCCCCTTGCTCTTTTCCTCGTTCCTTATATAAGTGGATTCCCCTTTGATCTATTGTTATTTCAGTCCCAGAGCAGTGCGATTCCACTCAGAGGGGCTGGAGAGGCAAGGAGCCGGAGGATTTATCCTGTAATTACCAAATTCATGTACATACGCAGAGTGTAGCACATGATTATAAAACGCTATCATACAAGCAGAAACCCGGACTTATTTCTGTACAGATCGAAGGTATCATTTGAAGTTCAAGTTCTGTTCGAGTTTCTCCACCAACCTGTGCTAGGATAACCTGCTATTACCTCCTACGTCACATATTCAAGTAAAGCCCAATGCATCATTCCTCCTCAGGTCAACTCTCCCTCCTAACTCACATTTTTTTCTATCCACGTTTCCACCTAAAGAGGTACAAAGGCTAAAAACTCAAGCATCTCCTTAGTTTACACGATCCCCTTTGCCCTGTATATACACACAGTGACAGGCTGACATGTCTCTCTTCTCCATCCTTCTTTTCCCTTCTCCTAACCACATTTTCCAAGTATCTTTCATCTTCCCATATATTATTTGCATCAATATCTTAAGTTGTCTGGCCATGTCTGATGCCTCTGACCCAAACGGTTCTGCATGCTTTGACCAGATCAATTCTTTTTTTTTTTTTTTAATTTTTTGTATTTATTCATGATAGGCACACAGTGAGAGAGAGAGGCAGAGACACAGGCAGAGGGAGAAGCAGGCTCCATGCACCGGGAGCCCGACGTGGGATTCGATCCCGGGTCTCCAGGATCGCGCCCTGGGCCAAAGGCAGGCGCCAAACCGCTGCGCCACCCAGGGATCCCAGACCAGATCAATTCTTAAATGGCACTTCGGTCATTTCATTCATATGTTCAAAGCACCTTCTGCTTTTTGTCCCAGGATGAAGTCAAGACTCCTTGGCCTGATATACAAGATCCTCAACATTTATTCCAAAGTATATTTCTGCTTACTTTTCACTCCCACCCAACCCGAGAGCCCTTATCACATGCCTCTACTCTACGCATGCTCTCTTCTGCCCCTGTTACAGCCTTGACCAATGGCTTTGGCATTGCGCATCCAAATTACATCCATCCATGCTCCCCACATCCCCATCCCACACCTATGAGGGCTCTGGCTCCTCCTGGACTCTGCTTGTCTTCAACTCCAATTGCAGGTATCGTCCACTATGCTCACTTGCCCCGATGTATAACCTTGTGTTAAAATCAATCTCTCCTGCTCTGGGTGCAGAACTCCTGAAATGATAGTCTTCTCGTAGTCAAGACTGTGGGTCTTCTCCACTCACCTGGGTTGAGCACATGGCTCTACATATATGAAGAAGTCAAGATAAGATTTATTTATGGATGAATTCTGTGAGCCAGAAACCCTAATAAAAGCCCCAGGAACAAGGTTTTTAACAGCTTCCTCTCTTCCTCTTCTGGCTCAACAGCTACTTTGGGTGGAAAGAGCTAGACTTCCCATCATGGTTAAATGCAAAATATTCGATTTTGCATCAGTGAGGGGCACAGCAGCCTCCTGCCCAGCAGAGGAGACACTCCATTTACGCTGCTCTTTCTGATTCCCCAGTTTTGTTTGTTTGCTTGCACTAGGTTTATTTTCTCTCTCAGTTTACCCTGTTTATTGTTTGACAATTTAACTATTGTTTCTGGTGCCAATGGCAAGTGTCCTATTTAGGGCTACCCACTGTGGGAAGCTGGGGTAATTGCACTTGTACATTTTTGTTTTCCACAAGATGCTGCTCAGGTGATAGAGCCAGGACTGCACAAATGGCTGAAACAAAGAAATGTATTTCTCTTGTCGCCAAGGGCAGAGACTCCCACATCTTTTGCTAGATGAAGGGATGGAAGCAAGAGAAAGACAGGCATCCTGAGATCTGCTGTCTTCTGGAAGAGGAAAGCCTCTCCTTGGTATCTTCTCCCTGACAGAGAATAATGACCTTAAACCCACATCCTAATTAGCATTTATATTAAGTGAACTAGGGACCGGGTAGAAGGGTTGAAGACAGAAGCATGTTTTGGCTGTTAGGGAGGAGTGAATAAGGGGGAGTAGTTATTTACTCGTCCAGCAAATAAGGATCTATTAAGTGCCAGCCCCAGGGACTGGCATTGTTACTCCTACAAAAAACACCAAGAAATAAATCCAGCTCAAATGCAAACCACAGTCTGCCTTTGCGGTGCCTTTTCCTCATCAAGGAGTCTTTGATCTTCTCTGGATTAAGTCAAAGGCTGTCGATGGAAACCCAAACTGAGTCACAGTCGGGGAACCACACAGCATGAAAGCAGTGATGGAGGAGGCCGAGGTCATAGCTTCCATTACTAAGTGTGGGCAAGGTGCTTCCCTGCAGTGTGTTCTCTAAGACTTGGCCTTGTCTGGGTTTAAATGGCTTTAATAATAGAGCTTCGACCATACCACAAGGCCTTAATATTAAGCCAGGCATAATAATAGTGAAATAACCCACCATGCCAACAATTTAAGCCTAAGCTCTCAGTGTGGCTGAGACAAACCAAACTCAGAAGGCCAATACCAGCATGACTCAGAGAACATTACCCCAGAAGTCACTGATCACCAATCTACAGTGTATAGGATCGAGGCCTGTAGACCACAAACCTCCACGCCGGGAAGTCTCCCAAGGTTCAGGGGGAAGCTGAGTGGGAATGTGTCTTGTCCACACCCTCACCGGAGCACCTCTGCTTTTCTTGTTTTTAACTATTGAGTATTCACATTGATTTATTTTGATGACAAGAGCTCCCTTGGGTTTTCCAAAATGTTTCAAATTATTATCTGAACAAATATTTCCAGCTACTATAGGTAGCAGGACTACCAGAGAGCCAAAAAGATCAGGATGAAAAATTTGATAGCTAATCACGGGTGTGCCACCAACTTTGTGGGACTCCTTGAATCTCCATGTCTCTGGAGATGCGTTCTTATTGTCTAACGTATGAAGCAACTCCACCAGTTGGTATTAGAGAAGACTTCATGAGTCAGACACGAGAAAAGAGATAGAGAGACAGAAAGGGGGAGGGAGAGAGAGAAAGAAAGGCAGACAGAAAAAGAAAGAGGGAGGAAGGAATAATGAACAGGCTTGAAGGGGAACAAGAAATGGCATATGCAAACTTCCGGGAGACATCCCAAGGAAGGAGGCCTGGAGCCTAGGGCGAGGTCTGCATCTACATCTGATGCATGCACAAATCCTCTGGTCAGCAAGTGTTAGATTCGCTGGGCCCATTGCTTATGAAAAATGGGATGATACCCACATGGAGAAGGCTCAAGGAAGGATATTTCTCCTTGACTGAGATTTTCAAATCTGGCAGTCTGTAGATGGCATCTGAGAAACATCCAAGCTAGTGAAAAGAATCATTATTTTTATTAAAAACAAACAAACAAACAAACAAACACTATTATGTCACCCTGAGCATTCAGCACTTTCCTGTCACTTCATCTCATTCACTCATTTGAAAACATTTACTGAGCAAATGCTGTGGGCTTGGTTTTGGAGTACAGGAAACATAACAGGATCATTTCCTGCCTTCACAGAGTCTATAGTCTGGTTTACAGAACAGGTTGGGAGAGTGACAATAAATAAGTAAGTACAGCAACCATCAGTTCTATTATATTTTAGTAATTGTTACGTGAGAATTCAATCTTCATTTCATAGAAGACAGGACTGTAAATTCAGAGGGCTTGAATACCTTGTTCAGCATTTTGTAGCTCTTGATCATCAGAGGCTCACTTTAAGCCAAGATCTGCTAACCCCACACAGATACTGTCTCCTCTGCCCCCAGAAGAGAAAGGTCATTAGGAGTGGAAGGAAGAAACAGGAAAACAGCCAAATTGAAATCATGGGTCATGTCACGATTGAGGTTGACTGGCCCGAGAGAATTAACACTTGCTCATCAAAAACTTCAAATGTATAATTTGGGCACTGAAGCAACAAAAATCACCTACCGGAGCAAGGTTGTTATGAAAGCCAGCAAACCAACAAAGTAACTACAGGGAGGTCAGTATGAATACAGCAGCGGAGAAGCATGGGCACCATTTCTCCCCTTCCTGGGCAAGTGAATAGAGAATGGCAAGGAGCCCTCCTAAGTTGTCCTCAAAGGTAATTCCACTCACAGTTTCATAAAACTTCCAGCCATGAATGTGTCTTTTTTGCCAGCTTCTGGCTGTTTGCGAGCAATGCAGACATTTGTGTGAGATATACAAAGCCATTTCAGCCGCTCAAAAGCTATCAGCACTTACATGCTAGGTTTGAGCAAGACAGATCCTGCAGTACTCAGGGCATCAAAGGGGATTACCCAGAAACCGATAACAGATTTTAATTTAGATGATCATGATGGGGGCTCAGGAGGAGGAGGCTGAGAAATGGACAGATTTAACTGCAGGGTGGTAAAAGGCAGGAGATGAAACTGATGATAAAGGTACATTTGGAGGTTTATTTAACCAGCCACCATGTGGTCTCTTCCACCATGGCCTTTCCTTTGTGATACACAGCAGGCTGGGGTAGGAAAAGACCCCAAAGCAGGCTGGCCCAGGGCCTAGGATCCTAGCCTGCTGCGGAGACTTTTAATAGCTATTAGTGCTCTTTGTTACCCTGGAAAGAAACAAAACATCCTGTTAACTAACAGACTATTGAACCTAGTAAATACTGGTTTCTGGGTGGGGTATGAGGGCGTCCCAAGTTCACAGGGCTCTTTCTGCCGTCAGTTCCCATACGCTGGATCTCTCTCAATCTGTCTCTCTCTTCTCTCTCTTTCTCTCCTTTGTCTTGGCCAGTGTTTGAAATCTTTCACTGTAGAGGTGTTTCTTCTATGTTCCTAATTCATTCCCATCACTTCTAGGTAAAGGCCAATGTTTTGCTTCTATCTAATGAGTGACCTATTAGGTCCTCCTGTCAGCAAGTGTTAGATTCTCAGGGCCCATCACTTATGAAAAATTGTGTGACATCCACATACAGAAGACTCTATTCTCTATTAAGACTTATTTTTATAGGATACTCACTTATTCACTAATTTACTCAATTATTCAGCAAGTGATTATTGATTGATCAACTGCCATCTGCCAAGAACTGTGATAGATACTAGAAAACACAGCAGTGTGAAGGACGGACTTTGCTCCTGCCTTCCTGGGGAGAGTTTCACTGATATGATGGTTATAAATAAAGAAAAACAACAACAACAACAAGGATGGTGAACAAATATTTACAAGGTGTGATAAGTAATGTAGAAGAATTAGCACAGAACTGAAAGAATGATAGTAAAGTCCACTGGGGGAAGTTGATTTGGATGAGATCATCCAGGAAAGACTCTAAGGCTGCTGGGATTAGGGCTCTTTAGGAGGAATCATTTAAGCTCACTTAAAGTTGAAGAAGATACATTTACATAGTAAAAATATTAAAAAAAAAAAACAACCTAGAACTAGGAGGGAGCATCTCATCCTGATAAAGGGCATCTACAAAACACTCAAAGTTATTATCATACTGACTGGTGGAAGACTTTGAGCTTTCCCCCTAAGATCAAGAGCAAAGCAAGGGTGTCCACTATTGCCACTTGCATTCAGCATCACCCAGCAGGTTCTATCCAAGGCAATTAGGCAAGAAAAGTATATAAAAGAGATCCAGGGAAAAAGGGACAATTAAAAGTGTGTTTGCAGATGACACGATTTTATCCAAAGAAAATCCTAAGAGCTAAGAAGCAAGTTCAGCAAGGTTGCAGGATACATGATAAATATATGAAAATGAATTGTACTTTTGCAAATATACAGAAATAAGCATACACTAGCAACAGATAATCCAAAAGTGAAAATAAAAAAATAATCCCATTTAAATAGCACCAAAAGTAATAAAATGTCCTGGGATCACTTTAACAAAAGATATGCACAACTTCCACTCTAAAAACTATAAAATATTGCTGAAAGAAATGTAGAAAAAAAAAACCCAAGTAAATGTTCATGGATTGGGCAGCCCAAGAGGCTCAGCAGTTTGGCCCTTGCCTTCAGCCCAGGGTGTGATCCTGGAGACCTGGAATCAAGTCCCACATCAGGCTCCCTGCACGGAGCCTGCTTCTCCCTCTGCCTGTGTCTCTGCCTCTCTGCCTCTCTCTCTCTCTCTCTCTCTCTGTCTCTCTCTGTCTCTCATGAATAAATAAATAAAAATCTTTTAAAAAAATGTTCATGGATTTAAAAATTTAATATTGTTAAAATGCTCAACTTTTAAATTTATTGATAGATTCCACACAATTCTTATCAAAATCACAGCTGTCTTCTTGGGGAAGGAGGGCAGAAATTAACAAGCTGGTACTAAAATGAATATGGAAACACAAAAGACTTTGTGGAATTGTGGAATAGACTCAACAGTCTTCAAAAAGAAGAACAAAGTTACAGGACTCACATTTCCTGATTTTAAAACTTACTGCAAGGCTATATATATATCAAATGTCAGTGTGGTACTGACATAAGGACAGACATGTAGACCAATGGAATAGAATAGAGTGTCCAGAAATAAAACCCTCACATTTATGGCCAATTAGCTTTTGATAAATGTACCAAGAAAATTCTACAAAATGGTGCTGGGACAATTGGATATGCACATGTAAAGTAATTTGGACTCCTGTCTCACATAATATATAAAAATTAACTCAAAATTTATCATGGACTTAGATGTAATTGCTAAACATAGAGGTACAATTTGCAGCATTAGGTTAAGAAATGGCTTAATGATTTTCATAACCATTGTCATATATATGACATGTAAACACAAAGGGAAAAAAGGAAAAAACAAATCAATTGAACTTTATCAAATTAGAACCTTTTGTGATTCAAAGGGCACTATTAAGAAAGTAAGATGGGAACTCAAGGAATGGAAGGAAATGTTTGCAAATCATATATCTGATAAGGGACCATTAGCCAGAATATACTGAAACCTCTTACAACTCAGTAACAAAAAGACCAATATCCCATGTGAAAAATAAGCAGAGGATCTGAGTAGACATTTCTCCAAGGAAGATACACAAACAGCATATAAGCACATGAAAATGCGCTCAATTTAAATAGTCCTTAGAAGAATGCAAAGAAGGAGAGCCTGGGTGGAGCAGTCAGTTAAAACTCTTGGTTTTAGCTCAGGTCGTGATCTGGGATTGTGAGATCGAGCCTCGCATCAGGCTCCATGATGAGAGTGGGGTCTGTTTGAGATCCTCCCTCTCCCTCTGCCCCTGACCATGCTCTCTCTCCATTTCTAATAAATAAATAAATATTTTTTAAAATGTGAAGGAAAACCACAGTGAGACACTACTTCACACTCACTAGGCTTGTTATAATAAAAATGAAATATAATAACAGATGTTGGAGAGGATGTGGAGAAACTGGACCCCTCCGGCATTGATGATGAGATTTTAAGACGCTGTGGCCATTTTGGAAAACAGTCTGGCAGTTTCTAAAAACCTTAAACATAGAGTTTCCTATGACCCAGCAAATTCACTTCTAGGTATATATATATACACAAAAGTAGTGAAAACAAACGACCACACTAAAACCTGCAGGTGCATGTTCAGAGCAGCATCATTCATTATAGCTAACCATGCAAATAACTGAAAAGACAGCTAATAAATGAAGAGGCAAAATGTGATATGTCTGTATAATGAAATATTATTTGGCCATTAAAAGGCATGACATATTAGTACATGGTGCAATATAGATGAATTTTGAAAAATTATGTCAAGTAAAAGAAGCCAACCATAAAGACCATATATTGTACAATTCCATTTATACACACTGCCCAGAGTAGGCAAATCTATAGAAACAGGAGCAGGCTAGTGGTTGCCTAGGGCTGAGGGTGAGGGGTGATGCCAAGAGTGATAGTTAATGGGTATAGGCATTTCTATATAGGGGAATGAAAATGTTTTAGAATTGACTGGTAATGGTCACACAAGTTTGTCAATACACTACATGAAATTGAATTATGCAATTTAAATTGGTGAATTGTCATGTACAGGCATACCTTATTTTATTTTGCTTTGCTTTATTGTGCTTGGCAAATACTGTGATTTTTTTTTTTTTTTTTTTTTTTTTACAAATTTAAGGTTGGTGGTGACCCTTGGTGCCATTTTTCCAACAACATTTGCTCATTTTGTGTCTCTGTCAAATGTTGGTTGCCATTGTGATATTTCAAATTTTTTTCACCATAATTATATTTGTTATGATGATCTGTGGTTAATGATCTTTGATGCTACTATCATAATTGTTCTGGGGTGTCACAAGCCACGCCCACATAAGATAGCGAACTTAACTGTTAAATGTGTATCTTCTGATACACATTCACTCACTAGCTGTTCCCCCTTCTCTCCCTCTCCTGGGACCTCCCTGCTCCCTGAGACACAGCAATATTGAAATTACACCAATAATAACCGTACGATAGCCTCTGAATGTTCACATGAAAGAAAGGTCACACATTTCTCACTTTAAATCAAAAGTTAGAGATTATTAAGCTCAATGAGGAAAGCGTGTCAAAAGCTGACACAGGCTGAAAGCGAGACCTCTTACACCGAACAGTTAGCCAAGGTGCGAATGCAAACACAAAGTTCTTTTTTTTTCTTTTTTAAAGATTTTGTTTATTCATTCATGAGAGACACACGGAGAGAGGCAGAGACACAGGCAAAGGGAGAAGCAGGCTCCCTGCGGGGAGCCCGATGCGGGACTCGATCTTAGGACTCCGGGATCACGCCCTGAGCTGAAGAAGACAGATGCTCAACCACGGAGCCACCCAGGCATCCCTACAAACAAAAAGTTCTTTGAAGGAAATTAAAAGTGCTCTTCCAGTGATCACACAAATGATACAAAAGCAAGACAGCCTTATTTCTGATGTGAAGAAAGTTTCAGTGGTCTGGAGAGATCAAACCAGCCCCAACATGCCCTTGAGCCAAAGCCTGATCCAGAAAAAGACCTTAACTCTCCTCAGTTCTATGAAGGCTGAGAGAGGTAAGGAAGCTGCAAAAGGAAAGTCTGAAGCCAGAAGAGGTTAGTTCATAAGGTTTGAGGAGAGAAGGTATCTCTATAACATCAAAGTACAAGGTGAAAGAAGAAGCAAGTGTTGATGGAGAAGCTGTGGCATGTGATCCAGAAGATAATTAATTAAAGGCGGGTACATTAAACAACAGATTTTCAGCGTAGATGAAACAGCCTCATATGGGAAGAAGGTGTCATCTAGGACTTTCATAGCTAGAGAGGAGAAGTCAGTACCTGCCTTCAAAACTTCAAAGGACAGGTTGCCTCTCTTGTTAGGGGCTGATACAGCTGGTAACTCAAAGTTGAAGCTAAGGCAACTTTACCATTCCAAAAATCCTAGGGCCTTTCAGAATTATGCAAGATCTATTTTGCCTGTGCCCTACAAATGGAACAACAAAGCTTGGTTGACAGCACATCTGTTTACAACATGGTTTGCTGAATACTTGAAGCCGACTATTGAGGTCTTCTGCTCAGGAAAAAAGATTCCTTTCAAAATACACTGCTCATTGGCAATGCATGTGGTGACCCAGGAGCTCTGATGGAGATGGACAGTCAGATTAATGTTGTTTTCACGCCCATGAACACATCCATTCTGCAACCCTTGGATAATTATAAATGGAGTCTGCAGTTGGGATTGCATTGCTGCACTCTCATGTGAATCCTGAACACATGAAGAGCTGCTTCTAATGGACAAGCAAAGACAGTGGTTTCTTGAGATGGAAACTACTCCTGGTGGAGAAGCAGTGAAGGTTGTTGAAATGACAAAAAAAGATTTGGAATATTATGTAAGCTTAGTTGATAAAGCAATGGCAGGGCTTGGGAAGATTGACTCGGTTTTGCAGGAAGTTCTACTGTGGGTAAAATGCTATCAAACAGCATTGCATGCTATAGAGAAATAACTCATAACAGGAAGAGATAATCCATGTGGCAAACTTCATTGTCTTATTTTAATTCGTTGCTACAACCACCCAACCTTTAGCAACCACCCTGAATAGTCAGCAACCATGGACATCAAGGCAGGATCTATGAGTCATCGAAAACTCAGATAATGACTAGCACTTTTTTAGCAATATAGTATTTTTTAAGTTAAGGTATATACATTGTGTTTTGTGAGAGCTAATGCTTTTTCCACATTTAAAAGACTCTAGCCTAGTGTAAACATGACTTTTATAGGCACTGGGAAACCAAAAAATTCATTTGACTGACCTTATTGCAGTACTTGCTCTTTTATGGTGGTCTGGAACCAAACCTTCACCATCACCAAAGGTGCCTGTATGTGATTTACACCTCAATCAAGCTTTTTAAAAATGATTGAGGAAGAGTGAGCCAAGCAATAAACTGAGGCAGGAGTAGTATCAAACCTCTTCTATTCAGATTGTGGTCCACAGACTAATGGTCAGCATCACTTGGAAGATTGTTGGAGATGCAAATTTTGGTCCCCACCCTAAATCTATGAAATCATTTTCTGCATACTGATTAAGTTATTCAGTTATTCATATGCAAATTATAGTTTGAGAGGCACTGATCTAGATAAACAGTGAATGAGGGTCAAGGCTCTGTCATGGGAAAGATACACCAACATATTATTATATTGGAGGGACTGAGAGAAGCCAATGGGGTTTAGCATGGAAGAGAGGGAGAAGTGACATGGGGATTAGTAGGGAGAGGTAAACATAGAGCATATTTTTCAGGGACTTATCGTTAGAGTATGAAGTTTGGATTTCACTGCAATTGGGAAGGATCAAAAGGTTTAAGCAAAATCGGGACATCTTGCTATGTGGAATATTAATTGGAAAGCAGCAAATGCAGAAATTCAGAGACTAGTTTGTTGTTGGGCAGAAAGATGTTTGTGCTTTGAACTGAGGTGATAGTAGGGGAGATGAAGACGATTACAGGATATATTTTGAAGGTTCACAAGACTTGCTGATGATTAAATAAGGATGGTAGAGGAAAGGACTCCTGCATGTTTGGCATGGACACTTGAGCATATGCCGGTACCACTTACAGACAGAGACACATGGTGGGAGGGGGAATAGGTATATAGCACAGATCTCCAGTAGACAGATGGGTGTATGAATCTAGAACTCAAGGTGTTTGAGCTGAAGATATAAATCTGGGAGTCACTAACAGAAAGATGCTATTTAAATGAGATCAGGGTCAGCCCTGGTGGCCCAGCGGTTTAGTGCTGCCTTCGGCCCAGGGCGTAATCCTGGAGTCCCAGATCGAGTCCCACGTTGGGCTCCCTGCATGGAGCCTGCTTCTCCCTCTGCCTGTGTCTCTGCCTCTCTCTCTCTCTCTCTCTCTCTCTCTCTCTCTCTCTGGGTCCCTCATGAATAAATAAATAAAATCTTAAAAAAAAAAAATAAATGAGATCACTTAGGAGAGTATACAGAACACAAAACAATGTTAAAATAAGCCAAAATGAAGGCTAACTCACTGACTGGCAAGCCAGAAAAGCGCTAGGAACTCTATAGCGAGTAGGTATCTATTGGTGCTCATCTTCTAGGAACCTAGAATATAAGAAAGCATTGAAATAGACTGGCTTTGGGAAAAGGGCATTATTCGACATATTTAACAACTGGTAAGGTAATGGCACTAACCGCAAGGGCCAGGCTCTGACCAATTACATCACCCCAACCATCCAAAGCCAGGCATCAAGACCCTGGAACCCCTTCTACTTCCACTGTTCAGAAGGGTAGACAGATTAAGGAAAAGTTGGAGATGGGTGGATTCAACGTAACCAGGCAGTAGTGGGCACTCAGGGAACTCAGACAGAGTCTATTCACCAACCTACATGGAAGTATTTCAATATTTTAACAACTGGGATAGCCATCCTGGTGCAACCTGACTGAATAGCAATCGGTCCTTAATACAGAGCACTGAGAGAATAAGAAAGTATTTTAATTAAGGAAGTGACCTAAAAACAAACAAACAAACAAAAACCTATAAAGATGCTCAGTTAATTTCTTTGTAAAGCTACATCATAGTTTTTACTAGGAAAAAATCAATTTGTACCTCTGCTGTCACTGTGTCACCTCTACAGTTACGTCCTATGTTCTGAACTATAGCATGTTGTTTAGATGCCTGTTGATCCTTAGAGCAAGGACCGTGTCTTACACATGTTCTGTATTCAAGCAGTACTTCATCCAGCATTCCACATGCATTGTGTGCGCCATTCTTAGGAAGGGTTTGTCGAGGACTCTCAATAAGTGGGAGTAAAACTGAGGCCAGATGAATCCAACCTCTCATTTCAACTAGTCAGACACAAGCCACAGGCTCAATATCAGAAACGTATAGCTGGAAGAGACCTTGTATGTCACCAAAGACATTGGTTTTCACACTGTACTCCAGAACTCTACAGAACGAAGCTCCAGGCTTCCGGGGGGTTGCCTAAAAAGTGGGGAGGTAAGGGATGCCTGGGTGGCTCAGTTGGTTAAGCGTCCCACTTGTGATTTTGGCTCAGGTCATGATCTCATGGGTCATGAGATCAGCCCTGCACTGGGCCCCACATCAGGCTCCACACTGGCAGGGAGGCTGCTTGAGATTCTCTCTCTCTCTCTTTCTCTGCCCTTCTCCCCACTTGTGTGCATGCATTCTCTTTCTGTCTAAAAAAAACTAATAATAAATCTTTAAGAAAAAAAAAAGAGAGGAGGGAAACTGGTTTGAGGTTTGAGGCAATTTGATCCCCAGATCTTTACCCAGAGAAACAATTTTATCTGCTCCCAAATGAGATTTCATTAAAACAAATGGTATGATTATCTATTTTTCACAATAAACATTTAAATTAAAATATTAAAAATCATGATCTAATATAAATTGCTCTATTTTTCATCATTAAACTGAGACCTAGGGAAGTTGAGTAATAATGACAAAATTACACAGTTAGCTGGTAAGAGGGAGACATCTCATGGGCATCACCATCAATCTGATGGAGAGCACCTGGCTATGAGAGTTGTTCAAGTGCAATCAGAACTCGAGGCTGATAGGATGCATTTGATCCCTCTCAGATCCCATCCTAGCCCTGGACACTTACCCAAGTTATAGGCAAAACTTAACACTGAGAAAGAGTCAGAGAGTTGCCCTATTCTGAGTCCGGAACTTGAATCTATTAAAATGCAGCTCTGAATTTAATGGGCATGAGGACCTTCAAAGAGCTCCATCCTGCCCAGAAGCCGATGGGTGAATCAGATGATCCCTGATTCTAAGTTAAGTCATTATTTTTAAAATATAAACCATTTAGAAGTATAACTCAAAGTAACTCCTGGTTTCATACCGAGAACTTGGCAAATGTCTGCTTAGAAGAGTAGCCACACTTTGGGTTTGGCAGGGACTGCAGGCCCTTTACACCAAGGCTTTGTTCCTTCTTGTGTCTGGACCAGCAAATGCATTTCCTCCCCTCTCTTCTTTCAGCCCATAAGTACTGGTCAATGGTCAAGTTGCTTTCTTGGCAATTGACATAATAAATGTAGGCAGGATATTTACATTCCCTATTATATGTTTTAAAATTCCTTTGGCAAAAGAACCACAAATGCAAAGCAATAGTATGACTGGGAGGCAGGGGGCCATAATTAAAATCCCTTTTTGTTTTTTAAATGGCTTATTAAAATGCTTGGGAAACCTGCGACACAAAGCAGCAGCCAAAACCCCTTTGCTGCTAAATGGAATGAAATGGATTTTTCAAATGTCACGCTAGTATCCACTTAATAATACATTTTCCTATAGACAGGACAATAATATATATTTTAATCACTTTTCTACAGGCAAATAGACTGCACAGGAGCTGCCCTTCACTGGCACTTGGAAATTATGAATTTTTCAATAACCTTTTCTATTATTCATCCTGTGTTATTCCGTAACATTTCTGCATGAGGAATGTGCTTCCCAGACACTTTATGAATCTCTTCTATTATTTATTAAACAGCAAGGTGTCCCCCCACAACCCTCACCCCAATCCCCCAGAGACGGCTGTTTGGAGGAGGGGCCCAAACATGTGCAGCGACATCCTGGGTTATTAATAATTTCATATCTATAAGAGATGCAGATTGAGCAGCCTCCACCGCGTAGTTCAACTTTGCCCGCCAGAGGTGTGCTGGCCCAGAGAGGACACATATGCTGTACGGGAAGAGGCCAGGAGGACAGGCGGCCCAAGACAGTCCCTGCGTACGGCGATCGGTATCTATATCCTGGGCTCCTGAACTGTCCCTATTCCAGAACAAAGACCACTTGGGAGTCTAACTGCCCGGAAAGACAGGATTCCTGGGTTTCATTCTCTGCTCCAGATACAGGATTTGACTTGAAGAAACCTCAGTTTTTCATTATTCCTCCCCCATGCCCAACAGTTGTTTCTTTGTCTGGATAACTTCCACTCCCCAAACTCCTCCTGCCAGGCGGCTCCCATGGTGTACCGTGTCTTTCCTATTACAGCATCTATCACTGTTTTATTTCATTGTTACGAGCCATCTGAGGGAGAGGTAGGATCTCTCTTGCTCTCCGTTACAGCTCCAATGCCTGGATACGTGCTCGGCACAAACTAGGGATTCCATAACTGTTTCGAATGATTGGAGGGATATACGAACGACATGACCAGTCAAATGCTCCTGTCCAAAGTGATGACTGTTAAGAAGGCCTGAAAGGTGCTAAAGACCTATGTGATGGAACGAGTTATTGCTCAACCAATATCAATATCCATAGGCTTCCACATGTTTCCCAGTCCCTTTGAAGTGAGGAAGGACCACGTGTCCAGTTCCAGGCTGTGGGAGGGCACAGAAGTGGCATGAACACCAACGAGATATGTGGCTGTCCAGCTCTTCCTTCTGCTACTGTGGTGACAGTGGAGACCACGTATCCCAGATGATGTGGCTTCAAGATGGCAATCTCCATCTGCCTAGATCCCTGAGGGAGCAATATTGAGGAGGGCTGCCCCACACCACGCATGTGCACATGTGCACTCTCGCACACGTTGACCTTTGTGTTGGCAAGCCCCTGGGATGTAGGTGTTAATTTGCGGCTGCGACCTACGCTTGATCCACACAACCTGTATGTAAACAGAATAGTGCAGAAAGAGAAATGTGGTGGAGGGGATTAGTCCTGCTGTTCCTAGTCCATGGCCTTTATCATTTCTGAGCCCTTCCACTCTGAAACATGGGAATTTACCAGAATATTACCATCTGGTGCCACAGCTAAGCTGTTCTGGAAAGGCTTCTAGAATTCTGGCAATGTGACACACCCTTACTATTCTTTGGAGAAATCCCCTGCAAAAATCATCATCATCATCATCATCATCATCATCATCATCATCATCATCACTGAGGTAACTCTCCTGCCTCCAATAACCTAGTGAGTCGTCTGTCTCTGTTTCCCACACTCACAGCCCGGAGACGGCAAGGTTGAGATCGGCCCCCAGCAGACCGTGAACGTGTCTGCTCCAAAAAGCAGAACTGATCACAACCAAAGAGGTGGAAGCGAGGAGTCCCGAGCCACCTGG
This sequence comes from Vulpes vulpes, assembly GCF_048418805.1. NCBI lineage: Eukaryota > Metazoa > Chordata > Mammalia > Carnivora > Canidae > Vulpes > Vulpes vulpes. Next base: position 104,659,887 of record NC_132791.1, read on the forward strand.
GTTGGCAGCGTCAGAGTTTTGTGGTGTGTCTTTCTGGGCCATTTCCTGATAGGCTGTGGAGGTTTTTTCTGAACCTGTGCAAATAGATTCTTTTGAATTTTTCTGAATGTTGTTTTCCTAAAGCTAATAATAAAGGATATCATAATGATGTGGCTACTTTATACCAGGAGACCAATATATACTCAACTCATGTGCCAACCTTAGGAAGCGAGGGGTTTTGATGGAATGTTTCCCCTGCTTGCTTTCTTGCCTTATCCCCTTCAGTCTGGGAAGAGCAAGGAAAGTGGAGTGATTTTTGTGGAGACCACGGAGTGTGAAGCTCAGGAGGTGGGAACTTGACCTTCAAAGTCTACTTCTGCTGAAGGAAAGGGTGCAGCATACAGACAACTCATAGAGACGTAGGAAAAATGACTCCTTGACCTCAAGATTGGCATGTCCAGTTGGGGTCGAAGAGGCTCCCTGCCTGCGGAACGGAGGGGCTCCAGTGACTGAATGGTCTGGGAAGTGTTGAGGGCAGCCTCTGCAGATGCTCCACCTCTGTCTGGGTGGAAAAGGAGTGGGAGTAGAGGCACTGAGATGCACGGAGAGGATGGGAGAGGGCAGGGGAGAGGGGAGGATGATAGAAGGCAACGTGGAGGGGGAGAGAGAGAGGGAGAAAGGGAGAGAGACAGCCGAAACCTCCTGTGTGGCATTAAAGGAGCCCCTAAATTTCCTGAAGACCCAACCGAGCCTCAGATCCGCAATGGTCCTGGCCTCCAGGGGATCTGATGGAGGATGGGGGCTGCACCCTAGGAATGCAGGCAGAACACCTGCGTACGTGAGCTTGCACATCCATGCTGTCCCCAGGCCTCTCTCCTCTCCCATGGCCTTACCGAAATCCCAGATGAGTGCCTTGCCCCCCTCCCAGTTCGCAGGGCACAGGGGAAGGGGAGGGAGGGGAGGGCATGTGGAGGCAAGCAGAGGAGGAAACCCCAGACGGAATACATCAGGATGAGCACATTATGGCCTTTGGGCCAAAGTCTGCTTGCTGCCCCTTTTCATAAATAAAGTTTTATTGGAACCCACCCACCATCATTCATTTACCTCTGTTGCCACCGTGGTTGAGTTAAATGTTTGCAGTAGAGAACTACGGCCCCCAAAGCCTAAAATATTCACAACAACAGGGTCCCTTAGGAGAAAACGTCTGCTGACCGCTGGACCCTCACTTAAATGATAACCTTGACTTTGGCTGAAGAAGCAGTACAGACACTAGTCTGAAGGGAGTGTACTCGGAGGCATCTGGGTCAAGATTTCCTACCGCCCAGGGAAACAAGGGGTCAGGTCAAGAATATTGTGAGGTCGACAGAGAGTCCTAGTGGCCCATTTCACAGGGCGGGGGGACACCGGCACCGGGCAATACTCTGCTTTTCTCGCGACAGGCCTGAGGCTCCAGGGACCAGAGGATGCAGAAGGCCGAGGGCCCCCCACGGCCAGGCATGGCGGGCAGTGCACTGTGTCCCACTGAGTCCCCGTCTCCGGGATGGGCGGGACCTCCTAGCTCCTTCCCACCGCTTGTCCGGCGCAACTGAACCCCGTCCGTCCGTTCCATCCCTCAATCTTCTCCTTTCGGGTTCACTTTTGAGGTCTTCTGGAGCCACTCTTGCCTCCTCCCCCAGAACCCTTATTCCAGACAGAGTCCCTACTAATTTCAAATAGGAGACAGAGAGGCTTGATGTGCCTTCCCAACCCTCTAAAGTCCATGCACGTGCAGGCTCGTGAGAAAGGGGTGTCCTGGGGAACAACGAGGCCCTCTGTTCCCTCATGTCAGCCCAGTCTCCTCCTCCTTGGTAAGCGGCTCTCTAAATATCATTTATCTATGTGGGCTTTGGAGTGAGGGGGGGACACAGTCACTGGAGATGGAGATGTCATTTGCAAAAAAATAATCGTGTCCCTGCCAATGAGAGGCGAACACCCCCGGGGTCAGTCCCACTAAATGGTACATCTTTTTTATTTTTTAAAAAAATTATTTAGCTGGTGAAGATACATGAGGAGCACACTTAGACTAATTTCAGGGTCTTTTCTTCCCTCTGTATGAAGTGCTCAGCCCTCCCGAATGTGGAATCCGTGCTCCTAATTGGATGTCATCAAAGCCTTCTCATCATCCTCAGCTGGTGGCGGCGCACGGAGATGTGGAGGGAGGGCCAGACGCCAGCAAGTTACCAGCTGGTGGGCCACGTCTGGGCCGTGGCTCTGGGAGCCCACCGGCCCCACGCGGAGCCTAAACAGAGTGACAAGCGTCACCTCGCGCTCAGCTGCTGCCACCCGGCCTCCTCCAAGTCACCGTCCTTACTTTTAAAATGTCAAAACAGCAATGGTATTAAGATCCCCCCAACGCACACAGCTGATCTGGGTCTTGATGAAGAGCAACGAGCCGGCTCATTTCGTTCCTTCCACCTCCCTTCACAGCAGTGCAATATTCTCCTTGGAAGGAGGATTGCTACCAATCTTGCCTAAACTTGTAAACATTTTTTTTCTCTTATGGACAGAACCTGAGAACATCACATAAGACTTGGAGGGAGGGACACCTGGTGGCTCAGCGGTTGATAATCTGCCTCCAGCCCAGGACGTGATCCTGGAGACCCAGGATGGAGTCCCACGTCGGGCTCCCTGCATGGAGCCTGCTTCTCCCTCTGCCTGTGTCTCTGCCTCTCTCTCTCTCTCTCTCTCTGGGTCTCTCATGAATACATAAATAAAACCTTAAAAAAAAAAAGACTTGGAGGGAAAGCACTAAAAGGACATCCACTCCTAATTCTCCCCCGAACGCAAACACTATTAGTACTTGGGTAGGTAGAGGACAGCTTCACAGAGCTTGCACAAGTCTACAGGACGTACCAGAATTTCTCTCCCCGATTGTGGGGAGGGCCAAATTAAATAACATGTAAATGGACCAGAAGTGTGGATTTTTTTTTCTTGAATCTAATTGTCATGAGGTATGTGTTCTGAAGTGTCCTCCTTTATAATTTTGTCTAAAACAACCACAGTTATGCCCCTAAAGGTGAATAATTTTCTGTTACTTAGAAACAAGAATATACAAGGCTGGGGGTATAGAATTTAGCAGCTGGCAGACAGCAGCCTAACTGAAGAAACCTCAACCTTCCGAAGATATTTATTCTTCACAAATATGTGTAGAGGATCCACCAGGCATTGGGCACTGCACTAGGTGCCAAAGGGACAAAAAAAGAAACAACACATAAGCCTTTTGGCCTCGATGATCTTACAACCTAGTAGCAGAGAGACGGGCAGACAGGCGATTGTAAGTGCAGAGACGGAGTGTGCCCAGAGCACAGATAGACGTGCAACAATCCCAACAAGATGCCCTAAAGCACTCAGGGGGTGGGAACTGGACGGTGTTCGTTTTAAACCCCAGCTTTCCCCACCCACTGGGTGACCTTCAACTGGCACTTGGGCTGTTCCCTCATCTGTGACGCAGGGACAATGGCGAGTCTCTGCAGAGCTGTAACGGGGGGGTGGGGGGGCGTTGGGGATGCATGCAAAGTGCATGAGCGGGGCCTGCCATGGAACAGAGGGGTCTCTCCTGGGCCTGTTTCAGACACACTGATTGGATGACCTTGAGCCCCTGTGCTCTGGGGACAGCCAGGCCCTGCCCTGAGGGAGTACAACCCGTCCTCAGAAGGTTCCAGACACCCCACCGGGACTTGGAGAGCCCAGCAAAGCGACGGTTTTCTTGACTGTCCTCCGCTCGTCTCCAGGCTCGCTGAAGCAACCCCAAGCTGCAGCAGGAGCCCCGGGGTCTGGAGGAGCTGGAGGGAACAGGGAAGAAGACATCTGGGCTGGGTGCATGGCTGCAGGAGGGGCAGGTCCGCTCCTGCTCTTATGTCACCCCTCGAGTGCAGAGGGAGAGAAATCGAAATAAATAATAGTTTGGTTTTTTGCTGGATGTTGAACCGCACTTCCTGCCAATGGCACCTCTCACAAGGGCAACTGCTCGACACTTAGGCAAAGGAGTGTGTGGGGAGAACAGGACAAGATAAAATTACAAGTGACAGCATAGCCTGTGTCTGCAATTACAATGCATTGTAAACAAGGCGAATTGCAATTCCAGCTGCCAGGCATGGCCAGAGATTGACAGGGACAGCACGCTGTCGGAGGAGACGGCAGGCGGCTGCACATCTGCTTTGAGCCCAGGGTTGGTGGGGACACGGGGCGGGGGGCAGAGGACCCTGGGCTGTAGCGGGGGACATATGGCGGTCAAGGGCTGGCAAGGAGAGCAGGAGGGGCAAGGGAGGAAGAGGCGGTGGGCTGGGGCCAGAAAGTCAAGAGAGAGAGAGAGAGAGAGAGAGAGAGAGTTGTAAGGGCGCATGGGAGAGAGGAAATGAGATGCTGGTTCATGACGCCCGCCACCACCGCCGGGCAAAAGAACCCAGCCTTCTTGAGAGACCTACTATACACCAAGCTTCATAAGGCATTTATTTTTAAATATTTATTCATTTATTTGAGAGAGAGAGAGCAGGGGTGGGGGTGGGAGGGGGCCGAGGGAGAGTGAATCCAGCAGACTCCCCACTTAGCATGGAGCTGGACGGACTCGATCCCAGAACCCTGCCTGAAATCCTGACAGGAGCTGAAATCGAGAGTCCGGTGCTTAACTGACTGAGCCTCCCAGGCGCCCCCTTCGTGAGGCATGTAAATGTGTTATTCCAGTGATCTGCGCCACAGCCATCAAACTGTGACCTCTTACTAAAGGACTTACTGGGCATCTATGATCGCCAGGCCATGAATATGAGAGTAAGCGGATAGAGCAACTGCCACTGAAAAGGAAGATATTAGGGGTGCCCGGGTGGCTTGGGGTTGAGCATCTGCCTTTGGCCCAGGGCGTGACCCCGGGTCCTGGGATCGAGTCCCACGTCGGGCTCCCTGCATGAAGCCTGCTCCTCCCTCTGCCTGTCTCTGCCTCTCTCTCTCTGTGTGTGTCTTGTATGAATAAATAAAATCCTTTTTTTAAAGGTAGATATTATCACCCCATTTTGCAGATAAGGACGTTGATTCTCGGAGGTGCTGAGTCCTACACCCAAGGACCCCAGCCGGCACTGGCGGTGCAAAGACTGGAGCCAGCGTTCAGCTGGCTCTACTACATATTTTATGAACAAGAATTCTAATGTCCTCCACGGTCGAAGCCATTCTTCTGCTTTTATCAAATATTAATTTGCATAGGATCAAATATGATGAGTTCATTATAGATGCTTAATAAAAAATAGTTTTCTTCTCCTGTTCATTAGCTTGACCGATACAGGCACCTAGCGGGAGGACCATCACCATCAAGCCTGACCCCAAAACGCTGCTTGGCCAGTGCGAGAGGAGCTGTCTCCGATTAATCAGAAGAAAGCCTGTGGGTGACGAGTGCTGGAGCTCCCCAGAGGCTGCAGGGGGCACCTCTCCAGTGAAACCAGAAGGGGAAGCGGCCTTAACTTGCAGCAGGAGGGACTTACGCCAGACACCGGGGAGCCCATTGGGCTGTGAAGACAATGCCCCCCATTGGTTCTGGGCTGGTGGCCACTGCCCCACAGCCAGTCACACGCATCCCTGGGATTTTCCAAGGTCTGGCTGAGTGGGGCCAAGCCATCCACCAGGCCCCATTTCCCCCAGGGGGTTGAGGGCTCCCATCTACCCAGTGTAAGAGATGCTGGGGGCAGCAGAGCTTTCTTTACCAGTGGCTTTTATGGGGACAGACCCTTGGCCTTCTCACCCCTGCGGGGAGCCCCGGCCCGCTCGCCCGCAGACAGCCCCATTGGGCAGGGACCCCAACACCCCTGGGTGGGGCTGTCAGATGAAGCTCAGCAGGCTGGGCCCAGCCTGATGGGGCGGTGACACGTGCCTGCACTCCCTGGCCTTGGTTCCGTGGCCTGTGAGCAACAGGAGGCCCAGCAGAGCCACAGGGAGACCTCAGCTGTCCTCAGCAGCACCTCTGAGCACAGCTGGCTTCGGCGGGAAGCCCTGGTCGCAGCTGCAGCCTCCCCCAGGACAGTCCCCCAGGGCCTTCACGGCCCTGCCCGGCTTTCTGGTCCTGCGATGAGTGAACGGTGCCCCGAAGACGGGCATGAGGGGCCCTGCCAACAGGGCGGGGGAACTGGGGTGTCCCTGGCACAGAGGCCGAGCTGGCAAGGAATTCCCCCGAGATGCTTGGGTTCGGCAAGATCAGTGCTGCTGGACCTGGGACTGACGGGCTGTTGCAACACCCGGCGCCCCGCTGGCTGCTCGCGTCACCTCCTGTTGCCTCAGCCTGCCCCCAGGAGCGCCCCGCGGGCCACTGCCTGGCCCCCCAAGCCCCCGCAGGGCTCTGGTCGCTAGCCGTGTCAGGGTCTTGGAGGTGAGTGGAGACAGCGGCCAGCAGCACCTAGGAGCCCCGGGGGCGGGGGACGGGGGGTCAGGCCGTGTTCCCACCCGGGGCCTGCCGCTTCCTGCAACCCCCTTCAGACAGATTGCTCCCACTCTGAAGAAGTCTGTGCTCTCATCCGTACAATGGGTGGCGGGCCTGCCCCCATGAGCTTGCCCCTGGGCCAGGTCTAACCAGGACGCAGCGCTATTCCTCCGCGTCGGTGCAGAGTAAGCCTCACTCAACGAAGGGAAGTCACGCTGGTAAAACCCGTAGTGGGCCATGGACCGGATATGGGGACAGCCGCATGTTCTCGTGCACGGCAGGGGACACCTGGCCAGCACGGCGCGCTGACCCCACACACCGACGCCCTGCATTCCAGTCCGAGGGGCGTGCAGCTGCCCTGCTCCCGCCCTCGAGACCAGCCCCGTCTCCCTCGTGGGCGGGTCACCCTGCACCTTGCAACCGGCCCTTGGCCTTGCCCCTCGGCCATCAACCTGCTTCCTGTCTTTAGGTGCAACTCTTGGTCACCGCCTTGCAGTCAGCTCAGCTAACTTGGCTTCGACCAGCCGCCGCTCATACCCGGCAGCTCATCTTTGGCCCAGGCCTTTGGGACGAGCATCAGCTCCGGATGATCCTGGCTCCGAAAACAGGGTGGACGGAGGCGGCGGTCCACCGGGGCGGGGCGGGGGCTGAGCGGCGAGAAGGGGCCCCGCCGGCCGGGAGGTCGGAGCAGCGGGGAGGCCGAGCCAGGTCGTCTGAGCGCCCGCAGAGTTGCATTCTCAGGTCATCCTGGGGCTGTGCTCCCAGCGTCGGGGCGGGAACACACTCGCTCCCTAGCCCATGTCTGTATTTATTATTTGTTTGTTTGTTTGTTTGTTTATTTATTTAAGATTTTATTTATTCATGAGAGACACAGAGAGAGAGAGAGGCAGAGACACAGGCAGAGGGAGTAGCAGGCTCCATGCAGGGAGCCCGACATGGGACCCGATCCTGGGACCTCGGGGTCACGCCCTGGACCGAAGGCAGGTGCTCAACCCCTGAGCCCCCCGGGGATCCCCGAATGTCTGTATTTAATGGGGTCCGGGTGCGCGGCCGTGGAAGAGGGTATTTCCTGCTTACTTTTCTGGTGTTACGTTGCGAGGACTGTTGTCCGCTACTTTCTGAAGCAGGAAATGTGCTACCTACGGGGGTTTCCACCTGTCCCCCGACGTCGCCTGACATCAAGCCTTACGCTCTAGCTGAGGAGCACTGCGGAGGGGCCTCGAGGCCCCTGAGCCCTTGGCCTTTTCCCTGTCAGCTGCGAGGCCAGTGCGGCCAGGCCGGTGCATTCACCCGACCTCGGGTGTGTGAGACACACGTACGGGAGACATGGGATGACGTGTGCACGTGTGAGGTGTGAGTGGTGTGGCCGTGTGAGGAGCGTACACGAGGCATGAGGGGACGCTACCCTCCCAGGCGCGCGGCGGGCCTGCGCAAGGGCAGAGCACCCGGGTGTAGCACCCGCGAGCGGTGTGAAGCGCTGCATGTGTCACGTCACCCGCTGGAGACTGCGCTGAGTGAGGGACAGGCTGGTGCGGGTGCACCGGCTGGTGACCCCCGTGGGCTCGCGGCCGCCCCTGCGCCGCATCCCGAGATGGATGGCACCACAGACCACCAGCCAGGGAAGACAAAATCGAAAACTCGAAGCACAGTCCCCGCGTTTGGCCCACCCTGAGGTGAAACAGTCGTGAAGTCGAACCGTCGTGGTCAGAGGCCGTCGCACGTGGAGGACGCTAAGCCCTGAGGGACGGTGAGGATCTGGGGTGAGGTAAGCCAGAGAGGACAAGCGTGCGGCTCTGTGGAGGGAATGGCTGTGCTTGGCCCACGGCCCTGATCCGGGGGGCCGGGTGCGGACACCCCAAGAACCAGTGCTGCGGACAACCTCCATCTCCTCACTTCATGAGGCAAAATGTGCGTCCCAGAGAAGAGAGACGCTCAGACTCACTCAGCTTATTAAAGGCAGAGCAGTCACTAGGAACCGGGGCCCCGACTCCCGCTGTCGCCGGAGCCCAGGGCCGCGTCTTCAGGTTGACGGGAGCGCCCGCGTCACCTTAACTGTCTCCTCAGGACCTCCCTCAGCCGACAGGGCAGAGACCTGCGCCCCTCCCCGCCCTGCTCCCACGTGGAGACCCACGGGCACTAGCCTGCACTCTCATGCTGTGGGAGCCCCACGGCGGGTGACGCCTCCTCCTCGAGTCCCACGTGCTCCCTAAGATCTCCTGCTCAAAACTCAGATCACAGCCCATCAGCTCGGGGCGGGCCGTCACCTCACGGGAAGCAACTTTACCTCAGTAGCAGTGATTACTCACCACCCTGAGGCGTGCGCTCCTCCCGCTGTCTTCCTGTGGGACCGAGGCCTCGGCTTACGCTTCTTCAGACACTCGCAACACCTAACCCAATGTCCTTGCCCACCACAGACACACAAATAAGTGTTGAATATTTGATGTTTAGTGAAATCCTATCAGCCCTGAATATTTATTCCCCAGCTTTCCCATTCCTTTTGATTTCTGCTCTAGTTCTGGGTAAAATGAGGTTGCCAAGACGTCAGATCCCCGTGGCTACAGTTGGGTTCTTTCCCCGCGCGCAACCCAGGTCCGACACCGACGGAAGGCCCTGGAGGGTCAATGTTCCTGTTCCCCAGTTCCAATGGCCTCATAGCCTTCATCTACTAGGACCACTGCCTCAAGCTATGCCGCCAAGGAAATTTAATATCATGCTTAAGATGAAGGATTTTGGATTCAGGTCGTATTGAATTTGTGTCCTGACCCTTTCATTTACTAACTGTGGTTTGAGAGTAGCAGCGATCCCTCTATGCCTCGGTCTCTTCATCTGTGAAATGGGGATGATTTTAGCAGCTGTGACATATGCAGATTAAGTGAGATGATGCCCACACACCATGTAGACTAGTGCTTGGCATGAAATAAACATTCCACAGATGCTGCCTTTCTGAGTCCTTGTCTTACTTCATCCTCAACTTCAGGTCACTCTTCTTCATCCTAGTTCTCACAAAGATCATGATTTGGTTTTTCTCTGTCTCACTTTTTATTTTATGAACCCCGAACCTGTTTCGATCTTGGGCCACCTCTTCTTTAATACTGACGACCACCATGTTCTCTAGGCTGAGTTCCTGTCTAACCACTTCTCTCCACTGTTCCTGGCACACAGTCGTGGAACAATAGGGCCCTGCGTGCGGTGCTACAGAGGATTTACGATAGAATTCCACTCATGTGAGTAAGTGTTGCGACGGGCAACAAAAGGTTTCCATACATAGGATGGAATTTAAAATACACCTTGTAGTACCACATGGATTCCACATGTAGGTAGGTAATGCAGCATGTCTTCAACAACCAACATTTGTGGTCTTAAGATCCTACTGTATTTAATGACTTGAATCTGTGGTCAAGAGGATGGGCTCTGAAGTCAGACTTCTCTTATTATTAGCTGTAACATTGAGATATGTATTTAAACTCACCGTGCCTTAGTTGCCTCATCTGTAAGATGGAACTAATAATAGAGCCCACTCCATAGGATAAACATGAGGATTGAATGGGCTACAACATACGCCATGAGGGAAAACTACACAAAGAAAACACTGTGCACTATCCCTCTCTTTCCTGAGAGATTCCACTACTTCCAAAGACCCCTGAGTAAGCTTTTACTTATTTTTTTTTAAATCACTGAAGTTAATTTGATCTATAGCATTGTCAGATATCTCTTTTAGTAACTGGAAGTTGCTCTAGTTTTAGATATAGCTAGTGTGAGATCAGTAACATAGGGATCCCCGGGTGGCTCAGTGGTTTGGCACCTGCCTTTGGCCAGGGTGTGATCCTGGAGTCCCGGGATCGAGTCCTGTGTGGGACTCCCTGCATGGAGCCTGCTTCTCCCTCTGCCTGTGTCTCTGCCTCTCTCTCTCTCTCTCTCTCTCTCTCTCTCTCTCTCTCGCATGAATAAATAAATAAAATCTTTGGGGGAAAAAAAAAGAGATCGGTAACATAGATTCTTCCGTACGAGTTAAAACCACTTAAAAAATGGTCCCTCTGTGCTGAAGCTGGTTTCATATTTTCTTTTTGAGAACTTACAGTCTTTTTGTTTAAAGCATCTCAAGAGAAGGTTGGAGTATTACGGTGGCCTGGAAAGCCACCGTTCTAGTTATCTATGCTCATGGAATAAACGAAGCTGCTAAAAACAACAAACATTTCTTTATCTCACAGTTTCTAGGGCCAGAAATCTGGTTTAAGGTCTTTCATATGGTTATGGTCAAGCTGTTGGCCAGGGCTGTGGTCTCAACTGAAGGCTTAATTGGAGAGGAGGAAATCTGCTTAAGCTCACTCACATGATTGTTGGCAGGTTTCAGTCCTTGGCCAAGTAAGCCTTTCCATGGGGCTGCCTCACAACATCACAGCTGGCTTCCCACAATGTGGCAGCTGGATTGGTGAGCCGTCCCAGAGACGGTTGAGAGAGCTTTTTCAAGATGAGAGGACTTCAATCTTTTCAATATTTTTTTAACTTAATCTTGGAAGTGACATCCTATCACTTCTGCTATATTCCGTTTATTAGAACTGAGTCGGTGGGTCTAGCTCACACTCAAGAGGAAAGGATTGTACAAAGGTCCTGAATACCAGGAGGCAAGGATCTTGGGGGTGATCTTAGTGGCTGACAGCCACAACCACTCACACAGAAGGTGACCTCTAGAGAGACTTTGCACACATGCAGCTTTGTGAAACTGAGATAAAGAAAGAAGAACTAAAATATTGTTTTAAAAGACTAAGCTAACACACCTACACACACACACAATGGGGAAAAATATGATCACATTGACCTTTTATTTTTTTAATTTTTATAAGGTTTTTATTTATTTATTTCGGGGGGGGGGGGGAGCCTCACGGAGTGCTGAGGCCCATGCAGGGCCAGATCTCATGACCTCAAGATCCTGACCTGAGCTGACATCAAGAGTCTGATGCTCAATCAACTGAGCCACTCAGGAGCCTTTCATTAACCTTTTATTTTATTATTTTTTAAAGATTTTATTTATGTATTTGAGAGAGAGAGCAAGAGAGAGAATGAATGGTGGGAAGGAGCAGAGGGAGAGGGAGAATCAGACTTTCTGCTGAGCAGGAAGCCTGACTTGGGGCTCCATCTGAGGTCCCTGAGATCATGACCTGAGCAGAGGCAGATGCTCAACCAACTGAGCCACCCAGGTGCCCCCTTATTGACCTTTCAGACAACAGTTACTTTACTCCAGGCTCTGTACTCAATAGTTTATAAACTATTAGTTAGTTACCAGAAAGAACTTTGTAGAGGATACAAGCCTTGAGTTAGGTCCCGGTTGTTGGTGAGAATTTGCCTGGCCAGGAGGAAGACAGGAAGATAGTAAAAACGACAGAAAAACTAGCAAATAAATGAATCAGGCCTACAGCCCAGGTAGAGAAAAGGAGAGAAAGGATGGAGAATGAATTGAAACGGAGAAGCAAAAGACGAGATTGGCCATAAACTAGTCATTTTGGGGAGCAAAGCATTTATACCTCTCATATCTTGGCATTTTGATGAAATGCCTTCATTGGAGACAAAGGAAGGCGGTGTGCATTACACGGCCTTTCAAGATGGACTCAGATGTCGAGCGTCAGGAATCCTACAGCAAAGGTCACACTGATGACAACGGGAAGCGCTCCACCCCAGCCACTGTGTGGGCCCGGTGGAGAGGGACCAGGGTGGAGGTGGTGGAGGGCACCGTCCATGGGAAGAGAGTGGTTAAGTCCTGCATGGAGCTCCGCTCTGCCCTCCTTCCCTCCGGGTGCTAGAACCCAATCCAGGGCCTGGGAGTGTCTCCCCAACTTCCTCCCGCAAAGCCTGGGAGAACTTGTCAGTCGCAATCAGCCACCAGCGTGGGTTCCCCCAGCCAGGCCAGCTGGCAGGAAGGCTGCCAAGACAGCAGATCTGACGAAAGAATTCTCAATCACATTTACATGTGCATGGTGCAAAAAGGGAAAGGAAGGGGGGGAAGCCTCTCCGGAATCCAAAAAGAAAGTCACTAACTAATCCACCAAAAAGAAAAAAAAAAGAAGAAGAAGAAGAAGAGAAAGAATCAACCACAGATTTGTCTCAGATGTTTTCAAATTGCTGTCCTTAAAAGCTCTGCTTCCCCATCTTCCTCCTCCTCCCATCCGTCCTATCGCCCAAAGAAAGTCTCTAATTTTGCTTTAATTTGTGCCTTGGTTGCAAGAACAAAACAGAACGTCACTGCAGCTTTCCCCCGGCCCCTCCCCTCGGCCCCTCAACAGCTGCGCTTCCTCAATGGCCTGATAGAGCCCTTTCTCCGCCATCACTCCCTATTCTTTGCCAAGCTGATCCCCGGGTGGGCGCCAGGCCCAGGGGCACACTGGGAGGGGGGAACCCCGAGAAGGTGGCATCACAGTCACACCCGCGTCACCCTTGACCTCTCTGGGAGCCGGGGCATCAGGCTTCGGGCTTTGGGGGGGGAAGAGCAAAACGTGAAACGGGCCTGGGGCCGGGGTGACGCAAAATGCACTCTTGCAAACTGACAGATATCTCAGGCACGGTGCCAGGACCCTGGGGGCAGTAACAAATTTGGGTATTTACATCATTTTTGGAATAAAAAATAAACACACACGGCCTCCTTACTTCCTCCTAATTGAATCCCTTCCAAATATCAGATGACACATCGTTTCTCTGTTGCCTCCAAATGGGACACGGGGTTTTGTTCTCAGATACAGCCCTGGCTTGAACCAGACGGGCCCTTGCTTAGAATCCTTTCTCCCCGCTCCCGCGGGAGGCTAATTTAAGTCCCCCTCCACGGCCTCCGCCCCTGCCTCCGCCAAGGATGAGAGTTCAGAGGAGCTTCTAATTAATCTTTGTAAATTGCTCTGTGATCCTGGGATATAAAGGCAAAGTATTATTAGAAAGTGCTGGCTGGGTTAGTAGCCGGCCGTAAAAATCGGATGCTGACCAGCTCACTTTTCATGCTGCAATTATTGGGAATGGTTGCAAGTGGTTTTATGCGATGGGCACATCGTAAGTCCTTAAGAAAAGCACAGGGCAGGGACCGAGGGACGCACATTTGTGACTCCGGGCGGGTGTCTGTGAAGAGCGAGCTCTTGCCTGGCCGGGTCGGAGGTTGGCGGGATCCAGCAAGGTGTCACGGGCCTCTATGGGTAAAATCACTTGGGACTGAAACGGACCCTCGAAAGAAGAGGTCCCCACCTGATTAGGGGGAGCGGATCCTCCTTAGGACATCTAGGCCGACACCCTTGGCACAAGTGAATATCTCTGTTGAGGGGGGAGATGAAATCATTTCTCAGGGGTTCGTCCACGGGGTTCATGCAAATCAAAGAAGGGAAGAGATGCCTAAGAAATGTAGGATCAATAACCCTTGATTTCTCAGCCTCACCCATGACTTATTTCTGTCCATTCACAAAGCTTTAGCTGAAAACTCCTGCCTCGGAGTGGTCGCGTGATGTGAGAGGCAGGACTCTCCTTGCTCTCTTTCTGCACCTATATCTGCACTAATCAGATATTAATCCACCCCTCCTAGGATATTTGGTGGAGTGACTAATTAATGTTTAAAGAACGCTCTTTGAACACAGAAAAGCACGGTGCCTGAACGGAAGGTGCGATCACTCTTCCGAATTGCACACTTGCCAGGATGATTCTGGGGGAGGCATCTGACCTTCAGAAGAAAAATACCCAATTACTGCCGTTTGTTTATTATTTCATGTTAAAACATTGTTAACACAGACATTTCCCCTTAATATTTTATGAAGAAGATCTCTAAGACAGATTTAATATTTTAATATCTATTTGCCACGAGGGCTAAAGAATTAGATCATGAAAAGTATGTACTGTGTGCAGGCGGGGGACGGTTGAGTGGGAGGATGCGGGTATGAGGCTTCGCATTTCTCTGAAATGCGTTAAATTCTAAGTGCAGAGAGACTGTCTTCTCCCGTCTCCAGGGCCAGCGGGACGGTGTTCCGCTCAGGGGGCCCAATCCAGTTGGAAAACCGCATAATCCGTCCCGTTGGAACTGCGGCTGTCCTCACAGCTTCCCAAGCGCTACGGAAATAGGCTGGCGGCGCCTTCGGGATAATCAGAGGCAGCGGGAGGGGGGACCCGCGCTGCAGAGGGGACGTTGATGGCCGCAGAGCCCGTGTCCTAAAGGAAGTCCCTCCCGTTAGAGTCACTGAGGACCTCAGTCAGCAGGGCGCGTGGGCCTCGATTCAGGGACTGGAGGCTAAGAGACTAGCAGACGGGGACGGGGCATGTGGGCTTGCAGGTGACCTGCTCCGACGCAGCCGTGTCACCGCAGAGCTCAGTAAGTCTGAGAAGTGATGACTTTTGGAATTTGGGGGGGGGGGGGAATCTGTACAACAGGACTGTGGGGGCCGGCAGGGGATTCGTGACACTGATCATTACGGAGAACATCAAGGTGTGTATTCCTGAGTATTCAGCCTGTACCGACAAGTGTCCTGAGTGCTTTGAGGGCATTATTGGGTCGCTCCTCCCACCAGGCCGGGTCAACAGGACTCTCTTTTTCAGATGGTGGAGCAGAGGCCCGTCCCGGGTAAAAACAAAGCAGACCGCGGCGTCCGCGGGGAGCTTGGATTTAAAATGCAGGCAGCCTAACTGCAAAGCGTGGCTTAGCTGCTAAGTTAACTTTAGCAGGATCTTACTTAAATTTAGAAGTGCAGCTACTGCTAGGATTCTATAAAAAGCCTAGGGGATTCATTTACATACAGTTAGGGCTCACGGCTGACAGGCGGCTGCGCTGGTCTCTTTCTCCATGTTTCGCATACGCGGGTCGGTGCCAGTTGGTGTAGATTCAGTCCATATTTCCCCCTCAAGGCTATTCTTGAAGATCATTTAAAACAGATTTCACTAGCACGGGAAACCCCTCAAAGGTAGATCGTTCCAGCAGTAGCACTTTCTGCATTTTAGGGGCTGGGGACAGAGCTCAACCTGAGAAAAACTGGCTTTTTTGGGGGGGGAGATGTGGAGGGTGGAAGTAGGATGGGGTAGGAAATGCCCTGGTAGGGCTTTGGATTTGCTCAGGTAATCATTGGGGCCCCCTTCCCACCAAAAAAAAAAACAAAAACAAAAACAAAAACAAAACAAAACAAAAAAAACAGAATTGGAGCCCAGTCTAGAAGGGGATTTTGAGATCATCAGGATGGAAAGGCTCTCCACAATAATGCCAAAGCCTGTGCTCTTTCTGGACAGGGCAACCTCTCTGGTGAGTTAGGATGGTGAAGGCAGCTTATCTGTCTCCCTTGAGGAGAGGCAGCGAGTAGACAGCGCAGGCTGCCAAGAGGGTGGGGGCCCAGGGAAAGGCTGCAAGTGTGATGTCCAACATCGACCTAGATCCTCGTCTCTGAAGTACCTCCCCTCTCTTACTGCCATATGACCAGCCTCTTTGGGGAACAAGGTAAAGACCAGCATCTACAGTTGGGGAATGACATAGTAGAGAAAGCATCAAGGCTGCCGTTGGGGGGGGGGGGGCGTGGGGGTGTGGTCTGAGCAACAGTTAGGGCCGACCCATGGAGGTCCACAGAGAGTTAAAAGATGAGCAGCCTCCACCCACCAAAAGGATGAGAGCCCCTCCTCACGTGGTTCTGTGACCAGGAAGAAGAAAGCATGGCCAAAAGACTGAATATTGGGATTTTTTTTCCCAGAAAGAAATAATATTTTCTTTGAAGATGCATGTGGCATTCCCAATGGCACATGCTCTTCTAGCAATGACCCAGGGCCTGACTATTTTCTAAGATGTTACTGCCCCCCAACCCCGGATTGTTTGTTTATACCCTGACCAAGTGTGACCCTGTTCCTGGCCTCTTAATGGCCACCATGACTTACAGAAGAGGGAGTCTTTGCTGCTTCCCCTGTGACAGTGGTTCTCAGGGTCCATCCATAGGACCTACGAGAGGCCAAATGCAATAAAACAGCAAACTATATTCTTTAATTTCTCTAGGAAAAGTAATCTTACAAATGTGGCAAGCATGGTGCAGAGAGTAAGAGGAATTGCTAATCTACATTCCTGATTTTGGACGTAAGATGAGGAAAATCTATGTCCCCATTGCCAGCACCGAGATGGAGGGGCTACAGAGAAAGGTTAGTTCCTTACAGACTTCTGCCTCTCACCTGACCTCTCCTTGCATTAACTCTTTCCACCTGTCAGGTCACTCTGCAAACAGGCCACACTCCTGTGGGCTCTCGGGCTTGTGGAGTAGCCCTGGTCTATCCCCGAGCCCTAGTGGAAGGGGGCCTGGCCTTTTGTCCTCTTTCTCTCTGTCTTTCTAACGGATCCTGGTTTCTCTGTGCCTCTAGCATGATCTATAGCTTCCCCCAGAGGTCAGGGGCGGCAGGTGGGCAAGCGAGGTCCAAATCACTGTCCGTGGCCTTACGGCGCTCGTGTGTAATCACAACTCAGCCATATACCATAATGTGGCCATAAAGACCTCAGAACCACAGTATATGAGAGTTATGCCTGAAATGAAGTCCAATCTGCGATAAAGCAGCCAGCATTAATGCCACAAATACGTGACAGCGGGCAGAGAAATGACTGATTGGGGATGTTTATAAATATAGGAAGTGAGCTGCTGGTGGCGTCCAATAGAGGGGGTTAGCAAAATGAAGACAGATGGCGGCCGATTAGCTCTTGGATTCCTTGATGGCTGCCAATCCACACAGAGAGCTCCAGTGTTCAAGTTCATCACATGGCCCTCCCCGCGGGGCCCTCCAGGTGCGTTACACACCAGCTCCACCTCCCCGCTTGCTGTAGGACTACAGCTCGCTTCTCCACGGCTCCTGCAAATGACAGCAGGCCACGATGTGGCCCAGCCCAGCCATTCCAAAGATGGCACGCTGCACTGGAACCAGAGCCAAAACCCTGGGATTTACTCAACTGACTCATAGTATTTTTCATAAAAATGTGGAACACTATGTTTGGGGAAAGATTTTAAAGACCACAGCTAGTCCAACTCTCCAAGCGGTGTAGACAGGCCCGGGCTATCTTTGCCCAGCCCCTGGGAACCATGGCCTTTCCAAGGTAGAGGTTCTCCTTTCTGTCATTTTATTGACTCTGAATTCAAGAGTTAAAGATCTTACCCTAGAGCTCCCATCCCCCGGTCCTTGGTAGCATGTTGAGCAAGGAGTAGTCACCCTTCCTTCACGAGGCAGCCCTGCAAATATTTGAAGAGGTCTTACGCCCGTGTGTGGACCGGGCCTTGGTTCCCCCAGAGGACCACTGCAGGCTCTAACGTCCTTTGCTCACACCACACACGTGCATGTGGTTCTACCATCCTGGCCTCTTGAAAGCTCTCAAAGTGTGGTACAGGGTAGTTAGGGTGGCACTCCAGGTGTTGTCCGGACGATTCAGAGTTAATACGGTGCTCAGAAATGTTCTTGTTCTACGTAATATGATGGGGGAAGGAATCCCACTCTTGTAACTTGTAGGAAACTAACAATTAGTAAAGAACAGTACATTTTTTCCCCTCTCCTTTTTCCACTCTAAGAGGAAATTCTTCTCCAATCCATCAGCCTCCTCCCAATTTCCAACCTCTGTGCCCCATTGTTCCTCAGAGCAGGATTCAGACCAGAAACGGTCCACACGAGGTTCCACCCTGCTTTCGTCTCTGTAATCAATCCTGGGCTCAAGCAGAGGTTGAAAGTGCACCAGCCTGATACCTGGACCTCTCCATCAAATGTTACCTTGATTGGGACTCTGCATTTCTTTTGATTGCTTAAATTCCATTTTATGTCCTCAAAACCCAGCTTACTCCTTGTTGGGCAGACCTGACTACCGGCATCCTGTCTTTCTTCCTGTGACTGTCTTGCTAAACTCCCAGGCCTTGAGATCTCCAGCACAGGGTGTTCCGCTTGATGCTACCAAACTTCCCTCCTCATCCCTCCTCCCTCTATCAAGCTGTGCACCCAGCAAAGAATGGTCCAAACAATAAATACGCCCTGAGCATTATTGGACTGCATCTGCACCAGAACCCCTGAGGTGGGGAGCTACTAATACACCTTCATCTTATAGATGCAATACTGGGGCAGGAGAGGGTAAGAAGCCTTTAACACACAGCTGGTAAACTACAGAGCTTGTATTTATGCCCATCAAGTCTGAGCCTAAAACCTGGCCCCTTAAAGACCACATACTGCAGCCTCATGATGAATGTTTTCAGAGAACGAGTGAAAGAATTATTTTGTGTGCCTGACTCTGTCACTGTTCTCCGTCTGGAATCGTTGTCTGCTCTGACCCACCACCCTTTCCTACAGCCATGCCCTGTAGAGGCATTACACCTTCTCCTAATCCCATGTTCCAGTACTCAGTCTACCCGAAGGACCCTCCTGAGGAACCCCTACCTCCTGCAGTTAGTGCCTGAATCTAACATGAGATATGACATAAAACTATATTTGAATAATGTGCTTTTTGAACCTAATTATAAGATATTGCATTTCCCTCCGTTAAATTCCATCATCTCAGCTTTGGCTCATTCCTACAGCCTGACAAGATCTTTCTGGATTCGATCACCTGATAAATTTGCTTTTCCTCCCAGTCATGTCATCTGCAAATTTGGTAAGTGTCATCTCTATGTCTCCATCCAAGTTGCTGATGGAAACATTTAATGATACAGGACAGAGCCAATGTCCTGTGTATCCTGGCAGCCCACTGGCTGACATTGATCAATTAGTTGTTCAGCACCTGTTGGCTATAGTGTTCATCCACTCACTAATACACCTAATTTTACTAGTCTTCAGCACAAATCTCTTCATCATTCCAACAAAGCTATTCCAAAAGGCCTGTGAAATGCATTCCTGAGATATCAAATCGCTCTGTCTGCTACATTTCCCTGGAAGACACTGTCAAAGCAGGAAATGAGGTTTGTTTGACACGACCTGATATTAATAAATCTAAGACCGTAGGAAATCACTATTAATCCACACGGTGCATTGTAGGAGTCTAAAGAACACCCCGCACCTTCAGCACGTTGACTCCTAAGCTGCCTTTGACGGAGTCCTAGATTCTCTTCGAGGTGCTCCAGAGGCTACTGTGGGGGCCCAAGGAGGGTGCTCCAGAGGCTACTGTGGGGGCCCAAGGAGGGTGCTCCAGAGGCTACTGTGGGGGCCCAAGGAGTGTGCACCCAGCCCCTTCCTTCTGAGCAGCTCTGCCATTTTGCTATTACAACAGCGTCCTGTTTCAGATCCTTCTTGAAAAAGTGAGATGCAAACTATAATTTGAAAACTATCTCTTTAAAGGAGGAATGCAATCTGTCTGTCTAGAGTCGTCCTTGATTGCGCTATATTGACTGGTGCTTGGGACACTCGCTTTGCTAATAAAATCAAGACACCATTATCCACATTCGCTCGGTGCCTCGCAGAAGTGCTATCAGAGTTGATAGATAGCCTTAGGACAGAGCGACTAAGCAAGTCCATTATTGAAATGCACACATCTAAATGCCCAAAAGAATCCTTGTCATTTTTTCCCTGAGCGATCTGCTCAGAGGACGCTTCTCCCATTCCCAAACATTTATTGAATGCCTCCTAGCTACACGGTATTTTCGAGCACATAAATTTCTTCAGCTCTTACAACAAACCTAATGAGGGAGATACGATACTTCCTGTTTATTGATGAGGAAGCGGATGTTAAAAAGAAGTTAAGTAAGTTGCTTACGATCACCCAGCCAGTAATCAAAAGAGCCAAAATTCAAACTCTGTTTCGATTGATCCAAAAGTCCTTGAAATTTGCCTTCATATCTCATGGGATATGATTATCAGTGCATCGAGATCTAATATTCTTGAGTGTTGACAACGAGCTAGCCACTGCGCTGAGTGTTCATGAAGATTATCTCCTTTAATTTCACAATAGCCGTACCACTGGCGATATTATTATGTCTAATTTTGTAGGCAAAGATGAAGACCTTCCCCAGGGTGGCACAGCAAGAAATTGGCAGAGCTAAGATTCAAATCCACGTAACCTAACTCCAGAGACTGTGCTGTGAAGAATCATGCTATTATTTATATCAGGGCTCATCTTATTATCAAACCTGACACAAGCAGGTGCCCACTGGCCATTCTTTCAGGGGTCTTGGAAGCGGTATCTGTTCCCCTGAGCTCCCCTACGTGATTATACTGTTAGAGAGGATCTTTTTTTTTTTTTTTTTTTTTTTTTTTTTTTTTTTTGCTTTTGAGTGAGGCATTGTCTTATGTTTAAATGGAAGCAGTCTTTGTCAGTCAGTACAGATTTGCTGTGAAGTAGAGCCTCTCCAAAGTGTCTAGTTGAGAGGAGAACATTGAAAGATCGGGGCAGAAAGACAGGTAAGCTTTGATAATCTTAGGGGTGAAGAACAGGGCAAAAGCTCAGACAATGTGTGGAGGCAGGTCTGGGCCACAGCCCCAAGAAGTATGGAACAGGGCACTGTAATAGGAGGGGACCAGGTACTAGGCCGGCTTTACCTTCAGCACGTCTAGTTACAGACTAATCCTGCTTCTTTTGAAAAATGACCCCTTAAATATCCACATCCTGCTGTTTCCTCTCGTCTTTTTCCAACTGTGCTGGAGAATAGTTGAAAGGGATGCAAGCCTGTAGAATACGTAGCCAATGTGAACAGAGCCATGCTCTGAAGCAGGGGGATTTCAGTGGTGTAGCTGTTATTTATGGTCCAGGGGCCGGCTCCCCCCCCTCCCCTAATTGGCAGGAGAGGAGTCGAGGGAAGGAAGCACAAATCACAATGGCTTCCCCCTTCCAGCCCACCGTCTTGATACCACGTAGAAGGCTGGCTTGCTGCCCACGTATATATTTCCATTGCCTATTGAACAGAAGGGGAGATAACGGTTCTGAATAGCATCAGACAAGGAATGAAATGAAATTTTAACCCAGGTGATGTACGACGCGTCGCTCTCCTCCTCCTGTTAGAGTGTATTTGCTGCTTCAGATAATTCGGCTGGAATCCACGGAGTGGCCAGCAAGCCAGGAGGCAGCAAGGGCAGGAAGGCAACATGAGTCACCAAGAGAGAGATGTGACCTAAGGGACGGTCTAAACCTAATTTCCTGTACTCCGGATGCTTTCAGAATCAAGAGAAAGCCAAACCATCGTCACCATCATTGTATCATCATCACCACCACCATCATTATTACTGCTATTATTTAATTCATTATATTCTAATGAAATAGGGGAATAGGGTGAAAGCTTGAGGAACAGGCTGACAGTTACAGAAAGGCCAATGCCGATTCAATTGTTAGAACTCGGAAAGTCACAGTGATTTGATAATGAATCAAGGTTATTTCATTAGCTATGTTACTAAGTCAGAATGTACTAATTTACATTACTTCAATTTTTCATGCATCTTGTTGAAAAGAGCAGTACCGAGCGTCTCTATGTGTTGTATACTGTGATATCAATAATGCCATATAGAGTTCTTGGGTTCCAAAAGCATGGCAACTGGAAAAGAAAATAAAGTAAGTGCACGTACCCCAAAGACATGTACTGTAGGAATATTTTTAGAGAAAAGAATTTCACGTAATAGTGAGAGTCTCTTCCCTGAAGCTGTTTAAACCGCATCTGCATACAAGCCTGTTAGTCTTACCCTAACATAACCATGCTTTCCTTGCTGCAGTCCTTCTCAGAGCCTTTATTTTGCAAAGCCACATTGTGAATCTTTCGGAGGAAGTTTGGTGTCCAACAATCACATAAACTGGTGAAGTATAGAGCCCGCTTCCCCCTTGTCATTAAAGAACCATCCCCAAGCAGGGACGGATGGTCTGGGAAACCATTTTGGGAAACCCTGCTGAAGAGCGTGTTCTTGCACAGATTGAGACTGATGCTGCTCGAGGTCCCTTCCGAGTCTGAGAGAAATCTGGCCACTGGGCAGGTGGGGGCCTCTTTGGAGTGGGGCGGGTGACCGGGGCAGGCTTGCTGCTACCCAAACAGCCCCAGGGCCCCGTGGAGTGCAGAGACACCTCTCTTCTCTCTTGTGACCAGGAGGCTGCTCCTAATGCAAATTTGGGGGAGGAAAAAGGACTTTCCAGGAGGGATATGGCTGTTTCCTTTACAAGGTCCAGTCCTCTTCCTTCGACCCTCTTGTTCTCCTTCCACCTTCTTTATCTCTCTCATCCAGGGCACTAACCCTCTGTCACGAGAAAGGATCCTAGCGGTTGGTACGCAAATGTAAATCTGCATGTGTGTGTGCATACAGGCAGACACGTCCACGTCCACTGTCCCACACACACTCACACACTCATGCACACTCGGTTGCGTTGCTTGGGTCCCTCCACGTGACCCACTGGGTCTACCACAGGCATGGATTCCCTCAGTCACGCTACATAACCCTGAACAAAACATATCACCACCGCTCAGGTCTCCGTTTATGCAACATAGAGTCTATGAATGATCTTTTTTTCCCCCAGGATGTTGAGAGAAATACAGTAGTGGACACAAGGGGGGTTTAAAAGATATAGTGCGGGGACACTGGGTATTGCTTTCGGTTGTGTTTCATGAAAAAGACAGGCAGCGATACCGTTCCCTAAATCACAGGCCTCACTCTTCACCTATAAACTACCCAGAATAAAGCTGGCACTTCACCATCCCTTGGTTTTCAAAAGGCTGAACTAGACTGCCTCCCCAAGCACTTTATAGGACATTCGCATAGTCCAGGTATTGGCCATCTAGCTTCCTGCACCCCCACGTCTGAATTAAGCCCTGACATCCATATGCTGGAGCCATAAACAAAATTTCATGACAGAAAGGAAGAAGAAGAAGAAGAAGAAGAAGAAGAAGAAGAAGAAGAAGAAGAAGAAGAAGAAGAAGAAAGAGGAGCCGCGAGCCTTCATCATGAAGCTGCACGAATCTGCTGTGGTATCCTATGATGGGATCACATCCAGTGGCTCAAAGAAGAACCCCCTGGGAATGCGAATGTTCCCAGGAAGGAAATACTTTTGAGTCTTTAGGAAAAAAAAAAAAAACAACTAGAGATGGGGGTAAGCTCGTTCTCATCACCAGTATCCCCGAGATAATAGAGTAGCTTGTCTGCAGCTTCGGCTTCTTTAGGAAAAAGGTCCCCAGGATTTTCTTGGGAAAAAAATAATGCTACTGGATATTACTCTAATCAGGAAAGATTTGGGGGCAGGATAATTCTGATGAGACAGAGGGTGTTCTGTTGGCTAAAACGACCTGTATTTATTTTCCTCCCGGCTTCTGTCTGCAATCTCAGGAGAGAGGGCTGACGGAGGGAGAGGACCTTGGCGGAGCTGGGCCAGCCCCGGAGAGGCCCTCAAGTCCCGAGCAAGACGAGCAAGATGTAGAGAAAGGCACGGATTCTGTTTGAAACCAAACGACTGGGGGAAACTGAAGTGACTACTTTCAGCTGAACGGAGCCCTACCTGCTGCTTGGGAGGCCCTGCCTTGGTTTCCTCGTCGTCTGAAACCACCACCCAAGCTCATTTGCACCAGCTTTCCAGCGTGAGGCCGTTTGGGTGAAATGGTCACCCATTCCCTTCTTGCAGGAATTTTGCAAACGAGGGAACTGGAGCTCAGGGATGCAACGAGTAGAGACAGAACTGGAAGTCGGGTTTTCCTGATGCCAAGGTAACACACGTGGGTCCGATTTTGCTTCTAGCTGCAGGGCTGCAGCTGATCCCAGCACATCCCCAGGCCGGTTGCTGGTTCGGATGCCTGGGCACCCGGGGAGGGAGAGGGTGCTCGGGGCCCGGGGTGGGGGAGGGTGCACTGAGACCTTCCAGTGGGTCCCGGGCCTCAGCTGCACCCTGTCGTGCTGGCTGCGGAGGCCGTGGGGGTGCAGGTAGATGGACAGGAGGTAACAGCCCGGGCTGCCCAGGGCCCTGAGCGCTCAGCCCGGCTGCTGACTGGGTGCCGGGAGCCTGCTTCTCATTCCACGTGTGTCCGGGCATGTTCTCCTGCATCAGCTGGGGAGAGGGGGACAGCATGAGACGCTAAAGTCTCCGTCTTCTCCTGATTGGGCTCTACAGCAGGTTTAAAAGGCTTTGCCTGAAAGGGAGAAGCGTGTCACACCTTAATAGCCTCATTTCTGGGGCGACGGGGGCTTTTTAAACTCCCCGAGCCTCGGTGAGGATGTCTGAGCTGCTTGCTTTGTTTGTCTCCTGCGTATTTCTATTCAGGGAGCCGTCTCGGGGAAGTCTTTCATGGAGCGCACAGCCCTCCAAAGGGAAAGAGGAACATGCTGTACATGAACATTCGTGGCAGCTGGAATTTGTCACAGCGAAGATCAAAAAGCACAGCCAGGTAAAGGGAGACAAAGGGAGGGAAGCAGGGATGCGGGAGACGGGCACGCCCAGACGGCATGGAGGGGTTGGAAGGGCAGTGGACACACTCGGCTCTGAGACTGGTCCCTTTGGAGAAGAACCGCGGCCAAGAGCTTTCTTCTGGGGCCAACGTGTCCCATTGCTCTGGGTGTCGGAAGGACCCGGAGGCCTGGGAGGTCCCCACTGTGAGCCCGCGAGCCAGGCTGTGCCCCACGGCAGGGCGCCTCTGACTGGGGGGCTGCTCTGCACAGGCCCCACGCACACTTACGTGCCAGCCAGGGCCCGGGGACGGCCCTCCGTGTTTGCCTTGGCGCGTTCCGGTGTACGGTTGTGACAGCAGTCAACGGGTGTCTGTCTACCTTGTTTCAAATGGGCTCACACGGGGACTTAGGTTGTGTTCGGAGACTGCCCAGCCAGCTGTGCCACCCCCAAGGCAGGACGCAGGCATTGCAAGGCGGCATCCTCCTAGGAAGGCAAACGTCGCCTCTCCCGGGGCGCTCTCTTCCTGCTGAAGCAGGACCACCAATGAGGAGGGTCCTACCCCCACACGACCTCTGAAAGGCCAAGGCCCCGCAGCTTTCATTACACAGCCTGGGAGGCGGAGGCGGCCTTCCCCGAGCTGGGATCGGTTGCAGAGACGGGACTCAGCACCCTCCACCCCAACTTGTCTTTCCACCCTGCATTTTTTTTTAATTTTTATTTATTTATGATAGTCACAGAGAGAGAGAGAGAGAGAGAGAGAGAGGCAGAGACACAGGCAGAGGGAGAAGCAGGCTCCATGCACCGGGAGCCCGACGTGGGATTCGATCCTGGGTCTCCAGGATCGCGCCCTGGGCCAAAGGCAGGCGCCAAACCGCTGCGCCACCCAGGGTTCCCCTGCATTTTTGTTTTTTGATTATTTAACCAAGAACATTAACAGAACAGATGGGTCCCCCGGGTCCCAGCACGGTTCCTCCCGCCCAGGCCTCTCCTCGGACCACGGCACCAGAGACATCACGTGGGAGGGCACAGCTGTGTCTAATACCCCACCTCCCCCTGAAGCTAACCGTGGAGATTCCCTCTCACGCCTGCCTCCTTGCCCAAGTGGACGCTGAGAACGTGGACGCCTCCATGCGGGACTCGGTTCCGTTTCCAGCTAGATGACCTTGGGCAAGATGCTCAAACTCCCTGAAAAGTGTCAGATTTTTTTCCTGGGTAAATTAAAACAGGCATAATACCTACTCTGGAGGATTTTTTTTTTATTCCCATTAATATATGTAAATGGTCAGGTGCGACGCTTGGAGCCCCTGCGATGCCGGTTCAACGGGAGGCTCTTGCAGGCCGAGGAAGGACTCCGGTTACACCGTCGACTCCTAACACTTCCAAAACTAGGGTTAATTAGTTACGGGACAGTCAGTACTTGCTGAGCACCTGCTGTGTGCTGAGCCTCACTTGAAGCACCCCTGACAACCACCGAATGAGGCGCTTCTAGTTTCCCTGTTTTAAGCACGAGCCCTTGGAGACACAGAGCAGCTGGGTCAGTCACCCAAGGCCACAGAGCGGCACTGAGACTCAGCCGTGGCTCGCGCCCACCGCACGGTACTGCCGATGGGGCCTCACTGACTTGCTCGGTGGCCTCCTCCTCTGCAACCTCGTACCTACCGGCTGAGCGCAAACCGCTCCGTCTCTCTCTCTCTCTCTCTCTCTCTCTCATTCATTTCTGAGTCGCTGTGCTTGGCAAGTAAGACGCGATCCCGTTTCTTGAAAGAAGGGTCATCACTTTCAAATGATCATCTTAGCCTGCGTTCACCTGGGGGTAAGCGGTCCTGCAAACTCACGACCTATGAACTCATCCCTTTAAATGCATTTCTTCCAAGGTTCATCTAGAGCCTCCGGGTTTTAGATACATTCGGAATCTGTGAAGAAGTCCTGTTCGGCGTACTCTTGAGGCGTCATGGGTGCCTCATCCACCTGTTTCACGTGCACTTTCTACCCCAAAGGGTCTGAATAAACTGTCAGCAGCCGGGTCTGCTCCGTCAGTGGTTTCAGTTGCCTTTCCCAGGCCCACATTGCTCGCACCGGGTCAGAGAGGCGGGGGCTCCGCTTGGGCAGAGAGAGGAATCCTACTGGGGCGAAAGGCAAACAAACTCTTCTTGGAGGGCATCGGGGACACGGGCGCAGAAAGGAGCTCAGATCTGGAGGGCTCCCCTGTCTGGGCCCCGGCACCCCAAGGGTCCCTGTCACCCCGCGCCGGGCCTTGCACTAGCCCATCCCTCTCACATGGACGCCCCTCCTGCGGGTCTTCACAGAACCACGTCTTATGCTCCCACATCATGTCCTCTGAGTTCCCCGCGTGAGGCCTCGCACCCCTTACCCCTCTTGGTTTTGTCTGCTGTGCATAACGCTCTGAAGACATCTCGCGTGCTTATGTCTGGGTGATGATTAGTCTGTCCTGCTCATGCTGAGGCCTTCTGCTCCAGGGATGCGCGGCCCTGAGCGGGCACACAGGCCATGGTGCAGGAGCTCGAGGCCTAGCTTGCCACACGCCTGGATCCCCCCAAGCAGGGTGAGCCCTTGAGATCGGGGGCTGCTCATCGCTGTTGGCCTTGCACCTCGCATGCCTCCAGTTTGAGAAATGCCTCAAGAGACAAGTGAATGAATTGCTGAAAACTTGGTTTTGACAGCAAAGGTGGAAGGGAGGGCAGTGGGGAGCTGGGTGGAAAACGGGCAGGCCTGTTCCTGGAACAGAGTTGGTGGCCGGGGATAGAACCAAGGAGCAAAGAGGGCTTCTGGAACCCAGGTGAGGAGTAGAGGAAGAGAGAGTCCAAGAACTCCACCCACTTCATAATTTCCTAGAGAACCTGGGGGATGTGCTGATGCAGAAGAACAGGATGACAGCCCCCGGAGGCTTAGGTCCAAGAAGCTTCCGGAGATTCTTTGCACGTTGCAGTGAGAAGACCCATGGGTCAGAGCCTCTAGAGAAAAGATCAGAGAGAGAGGGACGGTGAGGCAGACTGAGGGACTTCTACGGGGAATGCAAGAATTACCGAAAGGAAAAGCCCTGAGGTGAGGCAAGCTGCGGAAGCCTGCGGCTGCCCCCGGCAGAAACGGCGGCGGCCGGTGGGAGGCTCGGCTGGCTCTCGCGGGACGGCGTCTGGGGCTGGGGAGCGGGAGCAGGAGCCCCTCCTGGGTTTCTTGGAGCTGGAAACGTTGAGCAAGAGAAAGACCTGAACCCTACGTGGAAATGCAAAGGACTTCCCGTAAATGACAGTGGGAAAACAGGGAGTACTCGCGACTTCGGACGCACAAAGCCCCGACTTGATGCGACGACACAGATGCATCTTAAAATTGTCATGTTATAGTCAGAAGAGCCAGACACAAAGGACCACATATTGTCTGATTCCACAAATCCGAAATATCTAGGGTTGGCCTAGTAGTCAGCCCGCGACTATGAGCACACGGCCGGGGCCAGGCTAGCACCGCCGGCGCTGCGAGTGGTGGTCAGGGATCCCGGCCGCTGGGACCCCGGTGACATCCGAGTCTGCCCCGCACCGCCACTCAGCCTGGGCCGTGCCATTGTTCCCGTTCTGAGGCACGGAAGGGGATCGAGCCGGGGAGCATTCACCCAACCGAGCTGATGTGGGATCGTGTCCACTTTCAGAATCATTCTCGTTTCTAAAAGCACAAGTAGAACTTTTTGAAAAAAAAAATTTTTTTTTTAAGATTTTATTTATTTATTCATGAGAGACACACAGAGAGAGGCAGAGACACAGGCAGAGGGAGAAGCAGGCTCCATGCAGGGAGCCCGACGCAGGACTCGATCCTGGGATGCCGGGGTCACACCCTGGGCCGAAGGCGGCGCTAACCACTGAGCAACTCAGGTGCCCCTGAAAAATGTTTAAGGTTCATTGTATTGCTCACGACGTGAAAGGATACTAGGTGGGACCCTAGCAGTTCGGAGAGGTGGGGTTTTTTGTTGTTTTTGTTTTTGTTTTGTTGTTGTTTTTTGTTTGTTGGTTTGGTTTGGTTTTAATGGGAGCCAGAGTTCTTTGAAATGCCTGTGCCCAGACTGGGGGCTCTTCCCAAGACGCCGACCCCAGCCTGTGCCTTTCCTGCCGCTGCCCCAGGCCGGGGCTCTGGTCACGAGGACGCAGGCTGCTCCTTCCGAGACAGACGGGAGCAGAGCATGAAGCCTCTCTTTCTTTTTTTTTTTTTTTTTTTTTTTGGTTTTGTTTTTTCACACTGTTTCAGTTCGGCCCCAGCCCCCCCCTCGTTTCAGTTCGGCCCCAGCCCCCTCCACCCCTGCCTTGCTCTGCCCACTGTGAAGGCCATACTCTTGCTGAGCCGTTTTTCCAGATCTACAATGTGGGGCTCTCCCTTCCGAAGCCTCTTCCATTCCAGGTCGTACCTGGCAGGACTTCTAATTGCAGACAATTGATATTCTACGGAGCATCTTTGGAAAATAATCTGCAAACAAGAGGCTGTGGGCGCTAAAAGTCTCTTCCTCACTTCCTCTTCTCCCTCTATCTTTTGAAAAAATAAAATAAAAAATAAACACAGCTTACAGCTTAATCAAAATACAACCCGAGCAAGAGCAGGAAACCTCAGCACGTTGCCCGATGGTATTATCCTTTTAAGCGTTTTATTAATCGGTTTAACGTTGTGCTGCATCTGGCTGAGGGGTGCAAGGGGCCGACAGGACTCCTCGCATTTCAGGAGCTGGCACGCCTGGCTCATCCACAGAATGGCCGGGAAGGAGGCCTGCCCTTGCGAAGCTCGAGACTCATCCTGGGTGTAGGACAGGCTGAGC
The DNA here is from genome assembly GCF_048418805.1 of Vulpes vulpes. Classification (NCBI taxonomy): domain Eukaryota; kingdom Metazoa; phylum Chordata; class Mammalia; order Carnivora; family Canidae; genus Vulpes; species Vulpes vulpes. The sequence continues at coordinate 104,689,371 of NC_132791.1, forward strand.
TGCAGTTCCGCTCTTGGGGTGCGTCCCACTTGCACCCAATGCATGCGCAGGCATGCACACCTCATGTGCGGGCAAGCCATGACCGCCTCCCGGAGAAGGAGCATGAAAAGCAGAATAAAGGAGTCTCTGATTTGTTTTTATCTCCTTCCATTAAGGAGTTTGTCACACATTCTGCAGGGAAGACTCGCTGGCCGGCAGGAACGCACGGATGCCTCTGTCAATGAAGCAGCGTCGTGTGAGCTCCACCTGGGTGGCTGGACGAGTCCCCTAAATCGTTGATCCCTCCCAACACCACAAGCGCTGTGATAGGTCTTATCAGGATTGTATTGACTGCATGAGACATGGTGTGGAGCACTTTTCTTTTTTTCTTTTTTAAGATTTTATTTATTTATTCATAGAGACACAGAGAGAGAGGCAGAGACACAGGCAGAGGGAGAAGCAGGCCCCATGCAGGGAGCCTGACGTGGGACTCGAACCCACGTCTCCAGGATCAGGCCCTGGGCCAAAGGCGGCGCTAAACCGCTGAGCCACCCGGGCTGCCCTGGAGCTCTTTTCTTGAAGGGCGTCACGTCGGATGTCCACACCAGGAACCCACTGAACAGGTTGGTGGTAACACCGTCTTCCACCGACGCTGCGCCTTCATCCCCAACCGCTTTGGTTTGGGTGCACACAGCTCCCTCACCCCTCACCACGACCTGAAGGCAGCGCGCAGGCAGGACTCCCCGAGCATGTGGACTGCTCGGCACAGGGACCTGGACCCTCCCTGGGGAACGTCAGCGGGGCGAGCAGCCCCTGAAGTGGGCCTAGGGTTCTGCTAGAGCGGAGGACCTCCGGATGACCTCAGCAAGACGCGTCAGGTCAGGTCACGCTTATCAGAAGCGATAAGCAGAGTTCCACAGGGATTCAGGGCCTCACACAGATTTCTCAGATTTTTTTTTTTTTTAGCACATGTGCAAAATAAATCAAATGTCTGATTAATTTTTACTCTCAAAATGTGCAACGTAGAGTCACTCACTGGCACACACGTTCATTCATTAAATATTCGTGGAGCGCCACTCAGGGCCAGGCACTGATCTCAGTGGACTTTTCGACCAGAAGGGGAAGGAGCCACGAAAAGAGAAATGCTCAGCCCAGCACGGAGAATGCTGACGATCGTGTCACCCCCAAGGCACCGTGGCAGCTCATGGGAGGAAGTGACAGGCCCTAACCTCCCATCGGGGACGGGAGACGGGGCGGGGGGGGAGACCCAGGAGCATCCTGGGGAGCAGACCCAGGAGCATCACTGAGGAGGGGCTTGACTCCGGCCAGGAACACTGGGTGTGTCCTTCCAGACAGAAAGTGGAGTTAATGTGACTCCTGACAGAAGGACAAGCATGAAGAAAGGCCCCGAGGAAGGGAATGTGACATGGCTGGGAGATGGGGAACGTGTCATGAGGCTGGAGGCAGACTTGAGAGGAGACGAGAAACAAGCGGAGAGGTGGGTCTGCTGGAATCGGCCGTGACAGCCCCATGCAGCGGTCAGATGGCTCCTGACCACTCAGAGTCCTTGTCCTTCCCACCACACGCGGCCTGCCAGCGTCCCCGCAGGCCCTGACGCCCCAGAGTTGGTATGGACGTGCCACGGGGCCACTTTCTGTGGAGGCACGAGTCACAGGTATCTGCAACACAGCAAAACACAGGCGGCTCCGGTCTGGGTTATGTGCACCTGCAGCCGCCCCGGAGGGACCACAAGAGGTCGATGACAGAGGGAAGGCATGTGTGAGAATATTCTTGAAAGAGGAATTGGGAAGAAAGGCTCAGAGAGGAAAATGAGAATAAAAGTTGGGAGCTGGGGGTGACGCTGGGGCTCACCGCACAGGACAAAAGAAAGAGGACGTGAAAAGCTATTTTTCTTTTGTTGCTACTTTCTTCCTTAGAAAAATGGAAATAATATTGACCTTGGAAATCCCAAAGCACATGCAGAGACAAGGGGGCCATCAGGACCGAGAGAGCCTTGCTGGTGGCCCTGAAGCTCAGAGGAGGTTGCAGCGTCCCCCGGGGGACACAGGCCGATGGGACTTGCTGTGCACCCCAAGGTCACAGGGTCGGGGCAAAGCAGGGTCGGCGACGCAGCAGCTGTGGGAACCGGGGCTGCTCTGAGAAGCAGTGCAGGGCACATCCTGGGGGTTTGCTGGAGGGGCTCTGAGGGCCTCGGCCTGGGAGGGGGTCATGGGGACACCATTGCCCGTGCCCGCCCGATGCTGTTTGTCCCCACGGAACACGCGGTGCACTGTCCTGCGGGAGGGGGTTCATCTGACACAGTAAATTCAATGGATGCTTTTAAAGGACGGGGGCCCCGGGTTATTTGAAATCAATTCAAGGATGTCGTCCGAAGTCTTGGTTCTTAAAAACACTTGGCCTTTGGCCTCAATGTGGAGCCCAAGGAAGTGTCCAGAGCTGAGGGTGGGCTGCCGCAAGGGTGGCAGCGGAGGGCAGTGCAAGGGCCAGGGCCCAGGGCACAGGGGACCGGAGCACAGTGAGCGGAGGGGGTGCCCGGCCCCCCAGGCTGACACCTCCACCCCCCCAAGCTGACACCTCCACATCCCCCAGGCTGACACCTCCACCCCAGAGAGCAACACAAAGGGACAGGAGAGAGGACAGGATGCCCAGGAAAGACGGCAAAATAGGAAGATTTCCTTGCAGCCTTCCCCTGAGAGGAGCTGCTGGAACTTCCAGCTACACAATATTGTCCTTGACAAAAGGTAAATTTTTTCCCCCACAACCTGGCAAATTTGCTTGGAATTAAAATTAATATTTTTTTTTCCTTCAGAAAAGAAATAATTATTAGCCTCAGCCACCAAATTGGAGTTAAGGCTCTAGTGATATAATAATAATAATTTGCACTCACACGGATTCTTTCAAGCAAAGGTCTCGGAAGCTTTGCCAAACATTAATTAATTAAGCCTCGAAGATTCCCCCCAGGAGGCTACCTGCTATTATCTCGGCTTTCCAGATGTGGAAACTGAGTCTCAGGGAGGTGAAAGTGATTTGCCCAAGGTCACTGTGGGAATGAGAAGCGAGACAGAGATTGAAATTGCAAAGGCTGTCCCCGTGCCCGGAGTTGGGGAAGCTTTTGGCGGCTTCTCCCTCCGGGGTGCTGGGGTGCGGGGGTGGGGGGGGAGGGTGGGTCTGCAGAGGTACGGCTGGGGAGCTGCCTGGCGCCTAATAATGCATATGTGGGGCCCAGAGAATTTCAGTCCGCTGAGCACGTCTACAGTGGCGGGGAAAGGCTCCCCAAACTATCAATTTTCATTTGCAAGACTCAGGCTGCTTGTGACAGACCAGAGCTCTGCTCAAATTCAGACACGAGCAGTGGGGAGGCGGCGGTTCGGGGCAAACAGGCCCAGGAAACGCTCTAGGGACAGGGCCAGGTGCCTGTGGCTCTTCCCGGGCTTGCTCACACCTGCCCCCCGACCCCCGCTCCCCACACAGGAGGCGCAGGTGCAGGTGGACGCTGGGCCCACCTGCCCCATCTCCTGCAGTGCCCCGCCCGTGTGCACGGCCTCCTCCGGAACCGGGTGGGAGGCTGTTTGCAGGGCAGAGCAGGACCCAGAGCCTCTCTGCCTCCACGCCTGGTTTAGCAGCTGACAAACACCGTCAGTGAGGTCCCCACCCTCTCCACCTCTCCACGCATTCCCCCCCCCCCCCGTCCCATCTTGGGTGCTGCTGACACATTTTGATATTTCCTCGTGAGATTATACTTCACATAATGAATCTGAGTCTTCAGTTCTTCCTCTCCTCCCCTCAAAAGTCTGCAGCTTCTGAGAGTTTATCTGCTGCGAGATGAATCGCCCAGAGACTCCTGGTGCATCTTTCTTTACACTGTCCCTCCCCGACCAGGATGAGAAATAGACTTTTCCCTCATCCATCATAAGTCAGCCTGACAGGGCTGTCACTCCCCAGGCCCGGCTCGCTGTATCATCCCTCTCTCCGTCCTGCTTCAGTGCGTGGCCAGCTTGCTTGGGAACAATCAGACCTTTATGAAAGACTTCCAAGGGTAGTAGAACCAGACCCCGAGATTAAAAAAAATAATAAGAATAAAAATAAATAATAAGAAGAGGCAAAAGGGAATTTAAAAAATAATATAAGGGAAAGTTATTTCCAAATTTCTTTTCTCTGGGGGCTATTCTGTTTAAACAGGGTGCGGTGAAATTCTAATAAGTTCAGTCTTTTTCCTGACGTGTTATCAATCTTCGAACCTCCCGAGAGGGTAAAGGGCAAATCCTGCTTGCCTGATTTTGCAGGTGGGGACATGAGACCAAAGGAGGTGAAGAGGCAAGGTTATGACGCAAGGCCAAAGGCATTAGGGGAGGGAGAGGAGGGAGAGGCCACGCAGCCACGGCCCTTGTGGGATGGGAAGAAGGGATATAAGTAGGGTACCGACAAATTGTTCTATCACTCCACCTCCTGCCTGTCTCCCAATGGAAACGGAAAGGAATAAAAATAGATTTGGATTTTAACAGAGGAAAAAATCCATTTTTAATGCTGAAGCAAAAGGTCGCTGGACTGGAAGCCAGGAGGCTCGGGTTCCAGGCCAAGCTAGGATGAAAATGGCTGAAATGAGCTCACCTAGTCTTTGGGCTTTGGGAGGATGGGGGCTGGAGGCTCAGTGCCTCACCCCTAAAATGAGGGGGTCCATCTGGAAAACCTCCACGTCTTTTCCCAACGCTAAGATGCTCAGATGTGATTCTTCACAGGGTTCCAGACATGAAAAGTCACCAAGTAGAGTTTAGGAAAGCTGTTATGTTGAAGGTTTTTAAAATCAAAAGGGGCCTCCACGGTGGGAAGATTTGGACCAGGGCGTCGCTAATCTAGGCCAAGCGCTGAGTGAGCCCGGCTGGTGGGCCCGCAGCCTTCCCTGCCACCCAGACGGCAGCCTGACGCCTCTTTACCAGGACAGGGTGAGGGGGACAAGCCTTCTGGAACTGTGTGGGCAAACCCTCAGGCAGCTCCATCTGGGTGGTGCGTCCTCCCATCTCGTAGGCACCATGGAGGTGACAGGAGAGGCTGGAGGGGCCCTACCCACTGTGGGGAGAGCCTCAGCCAGCCCCTGGGGAAAGGCCGGGTGACGAGAACACTCTAGGGGCTGCAATGAAGCGAGTGGTCTCCTGCGGGCAAGCTCCTGAAGACTCCTTCCACCACCCTCTCACTCTTTGCTTCCTGGATCGCATGGGCAGGGCAAACCTTTGCTTCCAAATGTTATTGGAAGATTTAATTAAGCACCATTTGAAATTTTTGAATGGAAATTACCACATTAGTCATGATTATTATCCATTTTCTTTAAACATAGGGCCAACTGCTAAGCTGTTAGGCACAAGCATGGAAATTACAAAAATATTCAAATATCCATTATCTGAGACTCTGTTTGCCAAGCATCCTATCTAATCAGGGAAAGCCTGCTGGAACAGATGGGCCTTACACTGTGCCCTCTAAGCCAGGAAACTTGGACATGTTAGAACCGAGCGAATCAAAGTGCCAAATGTTACCGCTGCCACAAAGAACTCATTTTCTCCTCGGCAGAAGACTGGCTGTGCTCACTCTTTTCAAAGAACACGCACATCTCCCACCTGCACCAAGGACTCCGACTCCTCCAGCGCGGGACCAGGGAGGAAGTGCTGCCACTCCTGAGGGACACAGGCCCGGGCGTCGGAGCGCCTGCAGCCGGGAATCTTCTGGAGCTCCTTCCAGGTGATGGGGGCCCTCGGCACCAGGGGTATTGAGGACTTGCGGGAGAGGGCTGCTCAAAGCTGCTAATGCAGGTGCCTCGGCGGAGAGAAAGTGCCTTCCTTTCAACTTTATATTTATGAGTAGTTTACAGAAAGCTTTGCAGCCAAAGGAAACAAAATCGGTAAACACAGTAAGTAATAGATTCAACAAATACGGCTAAGGATAAAGAACTAATTTACATTTAATGAGACAGTGATTGTTTATTAAATAAGAAATGGCTGTGTTTCTGAAGATGGCCTTAAAGGTTTTTCAGAAGAATACATTAAGCCCTGAATATAGCTTTTCATATTTAAAAGAGGAGATTTGAGGAAAGAGGGAGGGGAGGAGCCCACAGAAAGAAGGGAGAATGGAGCTGAGAACTCCTTCTGGAACGCAGGGCGCACGCCTGGCCGGGACTTAATGGAAAACATATTCCACCGAAGGTTCCCTTCCTTCGACATTATATCATAGGCCGACCCTACGGTATTGATCTTTTTTTTTTTTTCTAATAGTATATAATTACTGAAGACTTTACGGCATGTTGGGACATATGTTCTGGCTCTGACCCCATGTAATGTATATTTTGTTTTTTTTAAATAATAAATTTATTTTTTATTGGTGTTCAATTTACCAACATACAGAATAACACCCAGTGTAATGTATATTTGAATCAAAATCTGTGCCACTGTGTTTGCAACTATGGAGATAGACGCTGGGGGCCGCTATCTCTGTAATTTCTAAGTGAGGAAAAACGAGGGCTTTCCACGTAGAAGACTAGAAAACTCTCTAGCATCCTGTGACAGATGAGGCCACGCAGAAAGTGTGACAGAATGGAAAAGTCATTTCTGCGTAGCATTCGCAAAGACTGGCTGCATCACAGGATTTGCCTGAGACTTTTCCCCACAGGATCTCGTAAAAGACACGTGGCATAGCCCTTGTGTTCTTTCACGTTAGGAGGCAGATCAATTTTTAAACTTGCGGTTTCATGTCTTAAAGGGCAGCATGTGCAGAGTCAGAACACCTGAATTTGGGTCCTGGGAGCCATGAGCTACGTGCAGCAGAAAATTCTAGTTTGGGCCACGTGTTCTCGTCCCGTTGTAATTGCCAATCTGCATTTCCCACCCACTTCTGCAGTGAGGTCTGCATGGGACACTGTTCTGAGCCAGGGGGTGAGAGCAGAAGTGATGGATTCCACTTTCTGGCCGTGTGTTTCGAAGGAAGAAATGCGTGAGTCTCTTGTTGCCTCACTCCTCCCTGCCGTTTGGGTTACAGATGCGACGGTAAGTGCTGAAGCAGCCACTTTGAAACCAGGGGTAAAAGCTGCGGCTGTCGGGATAACTCCGCCATCCTAGGCCATCTACCTTCTGGAAGGAGAAATACAGTTCCACTTCGATTAAACCACTGCCTGTGGAGTTGTCTTGTTAAAGCAACTTAGCCTGCATCTAGCCTAATGCAGAGGTCAGTTATAATGGACCTTGAAACTACGAAATTGTACACATTTTACTTCTTAAGGGTCAGGACTATGTGTCATACATTTGAGACCGCAAAGTGAACATACCATCCTCTCCCCGTGACATATTGAGGAGAAGGAAAAGATAAAAGTATTGCAGGAGCCAAGCAGTCTCCTTAGATGTAAAACAGAAAGCCAGTTTATTGCTTTACCAGAGAACTGTCAAGAATCACCAGATTGAAACACCAGGAGGAGTTTGTGGGCCTTTTTTCTGAAACGTGAAGACTACTGTCTGTGATAGCCACATGTTTCACTAAGGAGAATATGTAGAAAAGTTTTCTATCAGGCTTTTGGAAATTAAAAAAAAAAAAAAATGGAAGTTGATCTGTCAAGAGAAATGCAAGTGAGCCAGAAGGAGTGCTGGTCACCTGACATAAACAGAGACAAATAAACAACAGTTTTTGTTCTTGCTCCATTCTTTATATACTTGGATTTGCATTTCATAATTATCCCTTCAATTATCTTTTGAGTTTATTTCCTTTTTTTTTTTTTAAAGATTTACTTATTTATTTGAGAGACACACGGGGGGGGGGGGGGGGCGGAGGGAGCACAAGCAGGAGGAGGACCAGAGGGAGAGGGAGGGAGAAGTAGACTCCTTGCTGAGCAGGGAGCCCGACACAGGCTTCCAGGACCCTGGAATCATGACCTGAGCTGAAGGCAGATGCTTAACTGACTGAGCCCCCCAGGTGCCCCTGAATTTATTTCTTATTTAGAAAATATTCAAACATTCACAGGAAAATGAAAGAATCAACCCCATACAACTACCATTCGGATTGAACAATTACCCAGATTTTGACACGTTTGCTTATCCGTCACTGTGCTCTCTTTCAGGAGTCACAGACAAGTAGAATGGTGCATCAGAAGCCATAATTCTCCCTTCTACAGGCCAAAGTCCTGTTCAGCATTTGCACGGCTGCTCCTGGAATTCCAGAGAAGGGCGGGAGCAGCCCCCCTGCCCTCAGGTTGACCGTTACCCTCTCAAAGACATGAAAATGATGTACGGAGGTCCCGATGATACTTGGCTGACTTGCCAGTACCTTGCACTTCAGACCAAGGAAGGAAGTGCCTGGATTTTATTAGGATACTGCCAACCTCATTAGCAACTGATATCCTCAAAATCTCAAGGGATCTACTTGGAACGCTTTTAATAATAGGATGGGCATATACACAAAAAGGGAGAAATCTTGACAAGTTGAGAATAAAATAGACTTGTAGCTCTAGGCAAAAGAAAAGAGGCAGCAGAGGCTTTTGGAATAATAAAACCAGTAGTATTTTTATATAAAACTTTGAGGATTAGGAAACAGACCTCACCGTCCTTTGATTCCCTGACAACAGGAATAATCACGGGTTACTGGACAGTTACGAGTCTTTCCAGTCCCTGCAGCGTAAGCCCAGCAGAATGGGTCCGTGGAACGTACAGGTGGCCGCGTGGAGTCAAGGCCCAGCACCAGGGGTCTCCATGCTGCTCCAGCAGGTAGAGACGCAACCCAAGGTAGAGGGAAACCATGGTGCTAGCCTAGTCCTGTCCCTCCATGTACATGGTCTCCTTTATTCCTTTGCAGCCCCAACACCAAGCCACGTGCTGCAAAGTGAGTTACGTGTTGGGCTCTGAGGCTTAGCTCTTTTGATATTTCAGTCTTAAGATGACAGACAGCATTTGCTCAAAGGTACAGTCTTGATAGGGCACCACTCACTGCCCCCGCCCCCACTGCCTTGCCCCCCAGCCTCCCTAGCCCCAACATCAAAATGCTCCAAGCAGCGTCTAAATGATCAAGTACAGGGGTGCCTGGGTGGCTCAGTCGGACCAGCGTCCACCAATTTATTTTAGCTCAGGTCACAGTCTCGGGGTCATGAGATTGAGCCCGGTGTGGGACTCCATGCTCTGCGGATAATCTGCTTGAGAGTCTCTCTCCCTTGTCCCCTGCACCCCCACCACTCACACTTTCCCCTCTGTCTTTCACAGATAAATAAATCCAAATAAACAAACAAACAAACAAACAAATAAATAAATAATCGGCCATGATTGGATCAGCAACAGAACCCCCTACATTTCGGAGGCTGACAGCCCAAAGCAAAGGCCACAAACTTGTACGTGCCACATAACAGAAGTGATTAAACATGATCGAAATACTTTAAAAGTGTGTCTTCCGGGTAGGGGTCAGATAAATCTGTTACTGGTTTTAAGTCAGGGGCCTGGGCTTCCTGAGGGAGGGGCTTTATGTCTTTATGGCTGTGGGACAGTTTTGAAACTATGATTCAGTCATGGTGACAGAAGGAGCCACGTTTGCTAAAAAAATGATTATTTTCTTCCTGCTGCTTTCAGAGGAGAAGTGTGAAGCGCAGGAAGGTGAAGTGGATTCCACAGGGCCAGGAGCCAGTGAGAAGATGCAGGTCATGGGTCTGGCTTTCCCTCTCATTCCTCTGAGCCAAGTCACCCAAGGCTCGAACAACCCAGTGGCTGCAGAACGGCCTCAGCCGCACAATGTGGGACGGGAGCACCTTGACCACAGCCTCTTCCTCCCAAAGATCCGTGGCTCAGCTGGAGAGATAACATTCATCCAAGTGTTTGCTTCAGGGACGGTGTCACAGTGGCAGCGCTGTCTCCAGCCTGATCCCGGAGTCACCCAGGGCCTCCCCCAACGCTCAGTGCATCCTGACCCTCCCGACCTTTGCTTCCTGCCGCACGTACACCCTGAGGGCTCCCACGGTGCCCTGCTTCCCTTCCTGGGAAATCCCAGAAAAACAAAATCTGCTTCAAGACGCTAGAATGAGCTGCCCCTGCCTGTCATGGCAGACTGGCTTAAAATAAGTAAGGAAGTAAATAAATAAATAAATAAACAAACAAACAAATAATATATGTGTGTGTATAACACAAATGACCTGAAATACCCCTTCCCAGTCACACACATGCGTATGTGGAGAGAGTTATGACATCATTAGCTCTCTGCCCCAGAATGGTTTAAAGTAACAATAAGGTTGACATTTACCGCATGGTCCTCTAAGATTGTATATGATTTCACTTAATTCTCAACATTCCCTATGAGATAGGTAATTTTTACAGCCTTTTTTTACAGAAAAGGATGTCGAGGCACGAGGAGGCACAGTAGTCTGCCCAGGGATTCACGCCTGCTTAAGCAGCGGAACCGGGCTTTAACCCAGGGACCCTGCCTTGGCCATTATGAAACACCGTTTCCCCTAAGAGTGTAATCTGCAGAATTAAATGATAATATGCTGCCTTTAATGCAATTCATATGCAGACTGTTGTTTTTCCAAATTTATAGCGACTGATAACATTCCGTCTACCTGCTTCGCTCTGTCTGGGGGTGAGGGAGGGAAGGGATAGCGACGTTTTGGTTTTAGTGGCTCGATTCTTGACGTGGGAAGGTGAGTGGGGATTGGCCATCGGTGAGAGGCTGATACCAGAGGCAGCCTGGTTTCTAATCCTGCCACTTGGCTTGGCTTTCACACTCGCTTCCCATCTTCCATCTGTTTTCCTGCTGCCTTCGGCTCCAAGGACATATTCTCTCCACGACAGCTCTCAGAACACTGACTCCCATCCGCAAGGTGCTAAACCAGCATTTCCTCACAAAAGCAAGAGGCTTTCCTCTGACTGTTCCCTTGGAGGCTGGTTAACTCCTTCCCAAGGCCTGTGCACGGAGCCACAGGCTTCCAGTCATCAGCAAAGGTGGCGCCTTTGCCCCGTTGCCATTTGTAATCCTTCCTTACTCGCTACCCATGGGGCCTGGGGCTGGGGGCTCCAGTGCACTGTCACACCTTGGCATTTAGAAATGTTCTATTAAGTCCATTCCCTGAGGAAAGTGACTGCTCTGGGGAACAGATGCTATCAGAGAAAGTGTGTTCTGTGCCCGATGGGGTTATCATCTTCTTGGCGGACAGCACTGATAAAGGGAAGACAAGTACCTTTCCTGCCTGGGCAAGAGCTGGAAACATTTCTCTCCCCAGACAGCATCGGAAAGCCAGAGCTGACAATTGGGCTGGGACCAGTGGATGAAAGTGAGGCAAGAGACTCCCCCAAATGCTCCTGGACTGCTTTATGCTTCGTTCATCCTGAATCCACCTGTAATCGGGCTTGCCAGGGGCTGAACACAGGGGGGATCTGTAGGCAACTCAGGGCCTTCAGTTAACTCTCCTGTCCTTGGGGGCTCTCCTCTGTTCTACAATCAGTTCCTTCACCAAGAAAAGACTCAGGGAACCACTCATGGGTTTCAAGAACTGTCACCTTTAGAAGACTGTCTCCAACAGACGAGATCGTAAGGACCACACGACCACTAACGGGACTCTGCTCAGTTTATCCCATCTTTTCCTAGAGAACCAATGACGAGAAAGCAAACAAAAATGGCATGAGATGTAAACTGACTTTGACTACAGGTTGGGAGAAATGATTGTATTTCTCCAATATTTATGACATGTGGAATTACCTGCATTTAATACGTATGGGTGACTTAGAAAGTGTATGACTTCTTTAAAAGAGACAGATTCCTTGTGTCTTCCTACGCCAGTCCCCCAGAGACACCCCGAGTGGTTTAATTACAGTGAGCAGTAGCCTCCGTGCCCCGGTCTCCTGACTGGGAGCTGGGAGAGAGGGTGCTTCAGAAGGCAAAGCAAAGCACATCCAAACAGATGTTCTCTTTCTCCAAGAAATGAGGGGGTGATGGGAGCCCATGTGATCTCCAAAAACTTTGTTGAAACCTAATTGCTCTTGGTATTTAGCAAAGTAGTGTTAATATAGAACTTAACCCTGGAGGTTCTTTTGTTCCTTGCTTGGGACTTACTAAGGCAGCATCCCAGAGTGATGAAAAAGCCGGGGAAAATAGTAGAACGGAGGGACGCGAAGTAGCAAACTGACTTCCTTTGTCCTCATGAGTTACTCCTTTGTAAATATGGGCCTATATGTGTGTGTGTTGGGGGGGGAGCATGTTTGGTGGTAACCTAAACAAACTTTGTATATAAATGGAGCAACATCTGTTTGTAAGTTGTCGCATCCCCGAGCATCTCCAGTTTCCCCGCCGAAAGTCCTAAGTTACTAAATGTTGTGTTTGGTCAACAGCTGATATGTCACCAAATATGGAAGGGATTTGGCTTCTTCGCGTTATGCCCTAAGCCTCACACCATCACGGGATCATCAGGTAAATCACTTATTGTTCACACGTTCATTCAGTCACTTTGGATGAGATCATGCTTTCTGGTAAGCTTTGCTCTGGGGACTAGGGAGGTAAAGATGGCAAAACCATTTCGAGGTTCGCGTGATCTGAAAGAGAGACTGGTCTGTCAACACGTAATGGCCAAAGAGCATGACAAGTTACACAGTAAAATTAAATCCCGGTTGTTGAAGTGGTAGAAAGTGCGGAAGAAGAACTCAAAGGCAGGACGAGAAGCATTTGATTGGGGCCTTGAACAACCGGGAAGTGAGTGGGATTGGCCAGGGAAAGAACGGCATGAGGCTATTGGCAGCAGGGAGACTAACAGGTGCAGGGGTTAAGAGAATTTGAAATAGCAAGTGGTCAAGTTCACTGGAAATGACAGTGGAAAGGCACGTAGGTGCCAGGTTTTAAATCACTGTGTGCGCCGCATGGAGAGGTCAAGACTTGATTTTACAAATGACGGCAAAGATCTTAAAGCAAAAATAATAATAATAATAAAAATAAAAATAAATTTTAAAAAATCACACAAGCTAGGGACGATGCAGTTCTAACAAAGATTGGGCTAGGGAGCGTGAGGGTGTAGGTAATTTTTTTTTTTTTTTTTTAATGTGTAGGAGGTGGAAATGAATCAGGTTTAGGAACTAACTGTACTTAAACAATAGGGGAGGGAGAGATGGGATGGCTCCCGGGTTGTGGGCATGGAGGTTGAGGCCATTCATAAAATTAGAAAACACAAAAGAAGGACTGGGTTTGGAGCCCGTAGTGATGAGTTAAGTTCTAGTCCTCAGGGTTGGGGTGTCTCCTGGACATCAGGTGCCGCTGTCTGGAGGGCTGCTGACGTGTTCACTGAGCACTCAGGGGAGTCCAACTGGCCTGTATTCACATTTAGGTTTTTAAGATCTTTTCCAAAAATCATAGAATATCTAACACCTAAAAAGTACATAAAACCTGGATGTGCAGCTTCATGAATTATTGAAGACTGAACACCTTTGTCACCACCACCCAGATCTCTGAAAGGACGCTGCCAGCACCCCAGAGCTCATGTGGGCCCTCCCCATTACGACATTCCCCTCACTCACTGACCATAACCCCATCCTAAATTTTATCATAATCACCTCCCTTAGGGGGTTTTGCGTGTTTTGCTTGGTTTTTGTTTTGTTTTGCTCTAAGCCTCCCAAGACCTAAGAGTTTAATTCTGTTTTGAAACATCACACAGTGTGCGTCCTCCTGTGTCTGGCTACTGGAGCTCCGTGTGCTTTGTGTGAGTCATCCTTGTTATGTGTCTTTAGAATTGACTAATTTTCAATGCTGTTTGACATCCCCTGGAACGGATATACTGCGACGTATGTCTTCATTCTACTGTGATAGACATTTTCATTGTTTCCATCTTGAGGCTATTTTAAACAACATAGTCAGAAACATTCCTGCACGCATCCCCTGATGCACCTGTGTGAACACGCTTCTTCAACGAGGAATGTGAATGTATAAAGTCCCACTACTTAAACTTTGGTAGAAAGGCAAACGATTTTCCCAACTGCCCGCCCTGATCCGCACCTGCAAGCTGTGGGTCAGGCGCTCACGCCTCCCCATCCATCGGTGCTTGGTCTTGGCAGGCTTCTTTCCTGTTCTTTCTCTCTCTCCTTCCCTCCTTGGCCTTCTCTTGCCCTCCTCCACCCGGTTCCTTCCCTCTCCCCTTCTTCCCTCGCTCTCTTCCTTCTTTACCTCTGTCCGCATCCCGGTGAGTGTGCTTCACTATATCACTGTGGCCTTAATTGGCCTCTCTCTGATACCTAATGATGTTGAATTGGCCTTTTGGGCCCTCTTTTGCAAAATGCCTGTGTAAGTCTTTTGCTTGCTGAGGTCTACTGGGCTGTCTAAAGATTTAGACTTTGAGGAAGATGCCTGAACTGCAGGACCCTTACTTTATAGGTATTTGTGGTGATCCTTGCCAACAGAGAGCTTTGGTCCCCCTGCCTGTTATATGGTGACTGTGGATGGCCGAAGAGGTCCTGCCCCTCTTTCTGGTTCTTTCCACAGTGTGTGTAGCAATCTTGAGGTGGGAGACAAGAGTTTCATCTCAAAAATTAATTTTTTTTTTGGCTAGGTCTTATCAGCGGGCTGGCTGCAGCTCCCTGCTTCTTTTCCTCACCTGAAGACTCAGGTTTTGCTATCACAGGCATAGCCTCCTTCGTGTGTCCCCTTCTCTGATGACAAAGAGAAATCCCCACAAGGACATCTGAGGGTCCTCTCAAGGGCAGGACACAAAGCAAAGAGACTATGGGAATGAGCATTTTATGAATAGAGCAGTCTCGTGGGTAGAGGAAATTTTTTTATTAAAGATTTTATTTATTTGAGAGAGAGAAAGGACAAGCAGGGGGAGCTGTGGGCAGAGGGCGAGGGAGAAGCAGGCTCCCCACTGAGCAGGGAGCCCGTGGGGCTCCATCCCAGGACCCCAGGATTATGACCTGAGCCAAAGGCAGATGCTTAGCCAACTAGCCCCCCAGGTACCCCTGGGGGGATAGAGGATTTTTGAACATCTGCAAGGATGTTAACAGAAGATAAAAAGAAAAAAAATAGTTGGAGAGTCTTGGTTTGAAACACATTGGTTTTAACAAAGTTAAATTCCTTCCTTCCTTCCTTCCTCTCTTCCTTTCTTTTTTTTTAAATAATAAATTTATTTTTTACTGGTGTTCAATTTGCCAACATACAGAATAACACCCAGTGCTCATCCCGTCAAGTGCCCCCCTCACTGACCGTTACCCAGTCACCCCCACCCCCCCCACCCTCCTCCCCTTCCACCACCCCTAGGAAATATCAGAAAGGGAGACAGAACATAAAGACTCCTAACTCTGGGAAATGAACTCTCTTCCTCTCTCTCTCTCTCTCTCTCTCTCTCTCTGTCTTTTCTGAGTCTTTATTAAGACATTTCATGCAATGGGCTCAGAACAGGGGTTGGCACATAGTAAATATTTAATACTATTATTTATTATGACTCCTGCTTCTTCTGTAGGTGTGGGTCCCTAATACCCCAGATCCAGAGATGCGTGTCCCCCACCCCTGAGCCATGCAAGCAGTCCATGTCATGCTCAGGTGTCTGCCATGAAAGGCAAGTCATTGCATATCTTAGCCTATGAATATAATCCACCATGTACACAGGTGTCTGTGAAAAGGACACTACCATCAATTGTATTGTCTGTCGTGCAAAAGATGGAAACCCTTCGTTAGTGTTGGGAGATGTTCATCATCTTTGGGGCAGTATTGGATTTCTTCCTGTGAACATTTTATCTCCCCCCATCCTTCCCCAAAATCCTTGCCTCCAGACTCTTCAGTAATGAAGATTTTTTGAAAGGCTGCAGGGAACAGCTTCCAGTGACGATGAATAACCTCCAGTAGAATCTGCCCTTGACTGGAGGCCCTTTCTCAGTATCCAAGGCACGTGAGCACCTGGGGTAAGAAAGTTTGGGGTACTGGAGAACATAAGCTCTTGTGACTTGGGGGAGACTATTCTCTCACCCTTTGATCACAGTTTAGTTTTTTGTTTTTTGTTTGTTTGTTTGTTTTTTCCTAAGAAATTAAGGATGCAATCACTAGACTTCACCTCGTTGTGGGATAATATACAGTTTAGCTCAACACCTGACATCTTGGAGGCAGGCAAGAACGCTTTGGTTCTCTCTCCTGTTCCCTCCTGCCCATAGTTTCTTCCTACACAAGGTATGACCCTAGACCCAAGTTTCTTTATTCGCCTGTTTACAACGTGCTGAGTTTTCAGAGTCACCATCCCAGATACATACATGGTCTTTTCCTAATTTAAATTAGGAAATTCCCAAATTCCGTGCTTCTGGGCTTCTGCTATCAAACCTTTAGAATGGGATCAGAGAATGGTCCAGAAACGGAGAAACCTTCCTTCTTTCCTGAATCAGCCTCTGAACTGTTACTGTACTTTCTTGTCATTACACTTTGGGCCCTGAGAAACCTAGTGAATGGTGGGGATGAGGAGCTTTTCTGCTTCTGGGCATTTATTCCTTTATGTTTTTAATCGTCATAGGTGCACATACCACATGGAAAACAGGGAGGCCCAAGGCACGAATTCTGCCTTCAAGGACTCCCAATTTTGAGGGCGATCACATCATTGGCTATTTACTGTAGTTTTTTTCTTACTGCTCCCCTTTCCACGCTGGTGCTCCCCATCCCCGGGTACCTGGTAGCTGACTTTTAGTTATTAGTCCATAGTGGAAGTTTGCTGTTGGCTTGTTTCTTTTCATTTGATGTGTACAAGATTTAGATTTAGATTATACTAGGAGGCCTGGAGGCAAGGGGTGTGTTGGATGTAGGTCACGTAAATAAAACCCCAAGGGGTCAGCCTTTCATGTCCCCCACACCTCCCAGGCACCAGGGAAGTCCCAATGGGAAAGCAGACTTTGCTGCACCCATTCCAGTGGGAGCCAGCACACCTCTGCATCTCCGAAATCCTTGTCAGCATCACATTTAATCTGAATGTTATGATAATTATTATAACTTTACATTGATATAGCCCTGAGTCTCTGGGGAGAAAAACAGCACCGTGAATATAAAAGAGGATCAAGCTTCACCCTTCCCTTCTAGGGAGATAGAATACACTTTTTTTTTTTTTTTCAATTATTTTTCTCACTCCTCCAGGCATCACCTGGATACACGGCCTGGGGGCTGTTTTCTTTCCTGGGTGGGATTGACTTAGAAAAATACAGAAGGAGAGGGTGTCAGTGGAGGCAAAACACACTTGTGATCGAGGGAAAAAGTTCTTACAAACACTTAAGAAGGAAGAGAACAAAGATTTATTTATTACCTAGTAAACTCCAAACCCCGAGTTAAAAGATTTATTTATTACCTAGTAAACTCCAAACCCCGAATTACTTGTTTTGCATTATCTAACTGAACCTTCATGAAAATTCCCAGAGAAGCACTGCTCCCCCTATTTTATTGTTATGGAAAGAGAAAATCCTTTAACTTCAGGAACTTACTCCAGATCACTGTATGCGTAGCAGAGGCAAGGTTTGAACCCCTGTCTTTTTCCAAATTTCTTGCTCTTTTTGGTGTGATCTTGAAAACAAGTTTGTGACCTTATTCTAATACCTTCTAGTCACCTGCTGCCTCGCACGTGCTAGGCCTCGTGGGCTTGGGAGCAATCAGTGATTTAGTAAATCCTACCGCTCACCTGCCAGGATTTTCCAAAAGAGAAATAGAATTGGGGCAAAGAATCCAAGAATGACCAACCCATGTGAATTAGGTGTGAGAACACACAGCGAGGTCTGTGGGAATGGAGAGGATGAGGGCATGAATAGGAACTAAAGTCCTAGGGGAGTCTTCTTGGAAGAGGAGGTTGGAGCAGAGCCTCGTGGACCAGCAACACTGAGGGGCAAGCATTATGGGAAGGCAGTAGCATGGCACAAAACCCAGAGACAGAACTAAGGGTTTGGGGAGAGGGAAGAAGCAGCCCTGCCTACAAGAATGAGGCCAGCCAAGGTGAGGGGCCCGAGGACATCCAGAGGGTCCTGAGGTCCAGAAGATGGGTCCAGAGAAGAAAGGTACAGCAAGGAAACGGAAGACAAAGGTTCTTCGTCTGGGCCTCCCACTTTCCTCAGAAACCCTAAGGTCACCTGGTTTCTCATTCCCTTCTAGGGTCACTGGGCAGCTTTGCAGAAAGATGAGCGTGGTGCCCGTCATTCCTGGCTTTCTTGGCTGCTCCATTTGCATCTCCCCCCCCGCCCCCAGTAGCTGAGGCAGTGGCTACCAGGTCTCTCTTGCTACTGGGAATGTGGTGTTGCGGGACAGAGGGGCTCCAAGGGACCTCGGGTGCATTGGACAGTGCAGGAAGTACAGGCTGGCTCGGGAGTCTGGAAAACATGACATGGTTGATGTCGGCCAAGGTTGATGGGCGATTTTTCAGCCTTAGCAGAAATCCCTGCTGTGCAGAATGTAAAAGGAAGGGCAGGTGTCTATAAGTGGGATGACAGGGAAATGGAACAGTCACCAGGGAAAGAGTGGAATTGCTAATGCAGCGGGGGGAGGCCCTGCTCCTACGGAGGGTCACTGACCAACAGAAAAATAAAATCAACCAAGGGTTGCTTAGAGGTAAAATACAACGCAGTTTCCTTTGTTAAGGAAATATATAATGAGCTTAGCCTCAACCTAGCTTCAAGTGAAGAGCATTAGACCCGCTTCAAAGAGCATTGTCTTGCTTGAAACCCTGCCTGCCTCCCTGCTCTCAGAAAGGAACACACTCGACGCCTTAGCACAGCACATGATGCCATAAATTATTAGTGTTACCTTTTAATAAAAGTAATGCATGCTCACGGTATAAAAATTCAAATCGTACAGCAGGGCGTTCGGTAAAATGTAAAAGTTCCCCTCCTCCTGACAGCCCCTCCCACCCCCGCCAGCTGACGGTCCGTGTAGAAATGCTGTTTGTATTTTCGGGGAGCTTGCCAGGTTCCTGATCATCGAATTCAGCAGCCCCTCCCTGGATCATTTCTCATCACCGCCCTCCCCAGCCAGGTTAGATTACTTTCAGATATTCAAATGTTCGGGGGCTTCACACCTGCCGGCTTTTGCTCAGGTAGGATGCTCGGCCTGCAGATCCATCGTCCCACCAGCCCCCTGCCTCTTGCACTCCCCTCGGCGACACCTTCAACATGGTCTAATATTCAGCCCTAATGTCACTTTCTCTGAAGTTTTCCCTGATACGACCTCGTAGGTCTGCTCATCACCTTCTCGAAACTCCCATTGTCTCCTACCTGTATTTAATAGTTTTTGTTTGTTTGTTTGTTTTTAATTTCATGTCATCCTCCCCTTGCTGATTCAATATTGCTTGGGAGCAGGGATTGGGTGCGTGGTCTTCTCCGCATTCTGAGCACCCAGCAAGGTGACTGATGGAGACTCGGACCTCTATGAATGTTGGTGGGATGAATGAATGGATGGATGAGTGAATGCATGAAACACAACGAGGCCAAACTAAGCAGTGTTCTTCAATTCCTTATTATAATCCAAAAAGGAGAGATGAGGGTGAGAGAATGAGAACAGTGAGAGAAAGAAGGGGTTGAGTAGAGAAAAAATGGAGGAAAGACTTCCAGCCACAGAAAGGGAGACATAGAGAAGAAAGAAGAAAGAAGAAAGAAGAAAAAAAAGAAAGAAAGAAAGAAAGAAAGAAAGAAAGAAAGAAAGAAAGAAAGAGAGAGAGATATCAGATCCCATGCATTCAAAAAGACAGAAAGATAAGCCATCCTACCCACACTCTCTTCTTTACTTGGATCTACTCCTTAGCCTTCTAGAAATGTTGCCTAATGACTTTTCATAGTTCTTTATATTCTCTTCATCCTTAAACCCTCAGAGAACCAGGTCTGGGTGGGTTAAACGGAGCAGCCCATCAAAGGAGAAAGGGTCGGCTGGATGGCTGTTGGTGAGAGAAGTAATGGTAGCCTTATAGCCGGATGAATTAATTTCTCTAAAAGGAAGATGGGGTTAACAAAGACAAAATGACAGAGGGAGAGGGCTCTTGCAGCCAAAGATCTAGGATGAGATTTCGATTCCAAGGTGGCCTGCTCTATTCCTCAGATCGTACTTTTCTTCTCAGGTGGACAGACATGAATTTTTATAATCTGGCTCTGGGGCCACTTGGAGAGCCCACAAGCTGGAGTTGGTGGCCTCTCCGGGGAGGGTCTTTCAAACCCATCATGTGTGCTCTTTGCAATTCGTTGCATCCCCAGGGCCATGGTGTTGGGGACTGTTTTGAGAAGGAAAATATTCTCAAATTTAGATTCTGACCAGAACAATTGTGTTTCATTGCCACAACTCCGGGAACTTGAAAAAGAAAACATTCCAAGATGAGGCATCCTAGGGGTACCATTCCTCCTCCTTTTGTCTTCTGGGACCTGGAAGTCATAGGAAGAATCTTTGAGTCGGGAGAAAAGGTCTAGGGAAAGAGCATGGGTCAAAGCCTGTAGAACAAAGAGTGAAGGGCACATGAAGGGACAGTTCAGTAGTGGAATGAAGCCACGTGTGCATCAGGAATAGAAGAGAATAAAATCGAGGTAGGAACTTGCAAGAAAGAGAAGATGAGAGAAACCCAGAAAAGTGGGCATGACAACCGGTGACTCAGCCGGCCTCTGGAGTAGACTAAGGGGGGCTCTGACTTTCTTCTTCACCTTCTTCTATAGTATCGTAATTTTCCAAGGGAAAGTGCATTACTTTTAGGGGAACAGCTCCTCAAACAAAGGGAAACAGAAAAATCTGCTTAATCCTAGATGCCGGGGAAAGCTGCCTCAGAGCCGCAAAGCACCCAAGGGCCTACTCCCGAGACCTCTGATGTGGAAGCCAGGTCCTGTCCGCATGACTGCGCCAAGTGGGTCTTGTCCTTTCCTTATTTGCCAGGACTTGGGTGAGAAGTCACCTAAGATTTGCTGAACGCTGGGGAAGGGGCTTTGTCGGCAGGATGGCATCTCCGCAAGAAACAGACCCGGCCTCTTTCCTGGGAAGGGAGGAGAGGCCACCTGCCTGGCATGTTTGCTAACACGCAGGAGCTGTGGCCTGTAATCATCATTAGCTCTCTTTGGTGTTTACTGACTGTTATTAATTAGAATGAGCAAACTTGGCATTAATGTGCCTGCCATAAGGATGAAGGCTCTTACTGCACAACCACCCTGCATAAGCAGCTAGACTGGGACTCATTTACCAACTGTTACTGGGATGCTGCAGGACCAGGCAGGAGCAGGGGCGGGGGTGCTTCGACCTGTATTTCTCTAGAAGCATAGAGTTGGAGGAGCTCCGCTAGAGGGGACGGGGACAGCCTGTCTCCCTAGCTCACGTGCTTGCGGCCAGCAGGCTCTTCGTAGCTTCCCAAACCAGCCTTGGCAAACTCACATGGCTCTGTCACCAGCCGGAACTCCCCACCTGCTCTGGCCTCAGCAGCTTTCTCCCGGATCAGAAAATCACGGATCGTAGCTTCCTTTATAAGTCAGGGGACTTAATGTCCCATTGCCCTTGAGAAAAGACCTCTGGTGAATTTTAGGTAGGGGGTTGTTTGGGGGGGGGGGGTGTATAGTCTCCAAGAAGGAGAAAGCATTGTTTGGGGTTCCGATCGATCATACAGGACTAATATTCTCTGTTTTCTTAGGAAGAGAGACTATACTAAGGTATTTCTTCCCCCTCAAAGATCAGCTTTCAAGGAGGAGACTGCCACCCTATGGGAAATTCAGAAGACAGGAGGTAGGGACACATGTCAGCTGGAGGGGAGGGTTAATTTGCTCCCGCATAGATAAACAGGCTGGGGCAGAGAGGGAGCTCTGGAGAAAAAAATGGTGAAATTTCTTTTTCTTTTTCTTTCTTTCTTTCTTTCTTTCTCTTTCTTTTTTTCTTTTCTTTTTTTTTTTTTTTTAAGATTTCATTTATTTTAGACAGAGAGAGAGAGAGTATGAGCAGTGGGGTGAGGGGCCAGGATGACAGAGGGAGAGGGAGAAGCAGGCCCCCCACCGAGCTGAGTGCCCACCATCAGGCTTGATCCCGGGCCCCCGGGATTACAACCCCAGCCAAAGGCAGATGCTCAACCCCTGAGCCACCCAGGTGCCTCCAAAATGGTGAAGTTTCAACGGGTTCAGAAGTAAGGCACTCAAGAGACTTAAGGTAGGAGATCAATTCCTTCTGCCCAGAGAAGTCCTGGGCTCCCCTGCGGCTTCCCTGAAAGAGGCCGAGTGACCAGCAGGCTTGAGGGTAAGGCCTGCCAGACAAAGGGCACCGGGGCCGTGTCCTCCATGAAATCCCATGTTTCGCCTTGCTCTGGTCATCACTCTATCCTCCTAGAGGCCCCGGGAACAGGTCAGACCTACTGAAGGGCTCACATCTGAGCAACCAGGGAACTCAGCACCGGCTCCCGTGTGGACAAGGACCTGGGCAGGCACGGGGGCTACGTGCCTCCTCACTGGGGCCTCCCTCCTTCCTTCTCTGGCAGGTGCAGAGCTTTCTGTGGCTGAGTAGGCTGTGGCATGTCTGAATGCCTTTGCTCCCCGGCACACGCACGCCCTTTACACTAATCATGTGGGGGACTATGGGGATTGCAAAAAGTAGGAAAGCTGATGAATGAGGGCACTGAACGGGACCTGAGTGACCTAAAAATTTGGGGAAAGGATGGCTTAAGATTTTGTGTCATCAAAGGCAGCTCTGGTCTCAAAGAAGTCCACAGGAAAAAGCCCTCAGGCAACTCCTCGGCTGCTCAGGATGGAAAGGCCCCTCTGTCATGGAGGTTTGGGCCTGTGGGAGTATCTGGCTAACAGCACTCATCATTGCCATGGTGATCGAGTATCAAACACCTAGAAGCACACAGTGCCGCTCTGAAAAGGTGTCTTTTCAGGTGCTACTTGCTCTGTTGGAAACCTAGTCACTCCATTAGGCGTTTGAAGAAATTCATGCAGTTGCAAGGCCCATCACAAATGCCACCCCTATGAGGCCTTCTTGACCCTCCAAGCTGAGCTGGGTTTCTCCCATCCTCTGTGGGCTTATTAGACCTTGTACATTCCTTGAATGCAAACAAAGCATAGAAACAGAATGAACAGTCTTTCCCATCTGGTTGTGTGCCGTCCAAGGTCAATACCTATGTTTTATTTATCTCCTCCACTCCTCTAGATCCAGGGCCCGGCATGCTGTAGGTACTAATGAATGAGCGAAAGAACAAAAACCACCACGCAAAAGGTCTTCTGGAAGCTGCTCCTGTATTAAAAATACACCAGTGTTCGCAGACAAGAAAATCCATAGTTGATAAGTTTACAGTTAATATTGAGCCAGTGCGTAAAGAGATAAAGGATAAAACTTTTGAGGATAAATGTAAAAGTGTAGAGGAAGTAGAGTTGAGGCAGGGGGTTATTGAGCAGTTAATCTTCACTCGGTGCAAGACGAGGTCTGTACATGCATCATGAATTCCGGGTGAGTGTTACTACAGCCACACATTCGCCCCTTAGATCCTCACGGGACTCTTACTCTCTGCTAGCACGACTCTAGGTGATTGAGTCCAGTCGTGAAGAAGAGACGCTGGATCTCATCGCATGCTTACACATGACCTACAGTTGATTCTATAGCTCAGAGAGGGTCAGTGCCTCGCCCAGCTTAGTGTAGCTCAAAAGGTTTCAGCCAGAATTTAAAGTCAGGTCTGGAAGGCTCTAAGGTCTATTCTCCTCTCCCCAATCTAGCTTGTATATATTCCAGTAAAGTTGGGCCAGAGAACCCTGATATTTCCATTATGTGGTCAAGAAGGACATCCTTTGATGGGACGAGCACTGGGTGTTATACTATATGTTGGCAAATTAAATTTAAATTTGTAAAAATGTAAAAAAAAAAAAAAAAAACAAGAAGGACATCCTTGAAGAGCTATCAGTCTGGAGCATTCTGGAGCCTCCAAATAAGCTTTGCTGATGTTTAACAGACCCACAGTTTCCTCCATCAGTGCTGGGCTTGGCAGCAGGCATTGGACGAGGGGACAGAGAGCGATGCTCCTGTCACTTTAAGTCCTAAATTGTTTTTAGGTGTTTGTTTAGAGACAGCCCTGGGATGTTGCCTGCCACGCAGGGGAAGAGGGTGGACGTGGCCTCCTTTAGACCTCTCTTCATCAGAGTTACTGTTTCGAGTAACGAGAAAGCACGGGAATTGATTTGATGCCTAATGAATAATCAGCTGCCATCAATAATTGTAATCACTAATCTGGTGCAATTAGAGGCAATTATAATAAATGTAATTTCCTCCCGAGCCACTAACGAACTACAGAAATATGAATTGACTTGAGGGGGCTGGCAGTGATTTATGTGATTGTGAGATCACGAATACCATTATCTTGGTAAAGATTCTTAAAGGAGCAAGGCCCTATTCTGATTTCACTCTAACTAATGAGAAGCTAGAAAATACGACTCCAGAGGTGAGGAGCACAGGGGGCTACCGTGTTTCTCCCACAACAGGTGTGAGATGACCCTAGGTACCTCCGCAGACTCGGCTTGTATTGTCGTGTGAAGGTCTGTTCCTATACATTTTGCTTCTAGAGAGAGATTCTGAGTTCATACCTTCAAGTCTTGAAGAGCGAGGACGAAAGCACCCAATCAATTCTGCAAGAGAGGGTGTTGACAGCAACATCTGGATGGAGGTGGCCTTTGTGATTCCCAAGGGGGGCATGTCTATTGGCCCATTACCCTTTCCGCATCCAAATGAATCCCTAGATTTCATAAAGATTTGATCTTTATGTAAATTGAAGGGCCCTAGAGGTTGTGATTATCTTGCAAATGCCTAAATAACTTTAATTATGTTATTCCCAGTCCCAGAAATTTTGACTGGCTATCTATTTTCTAATGAATCCACCAGACATTTTGGAGGGACTCCACAACGAGCCCCAAACAATTGCGACAAGACTGTAGCATGCAACAATGAGGGTGGGCATAAGGTGACTGAGCCCCGCTGGCTGGGGACAGAGGGCGTTCCCAGGATGCCGGCCTTTCAGTACTAAAACTGGGCAAGTCTTGGGCAAACCAAGATGAGTTGTTCCCACGGAGACACAGCCCAAGGCCAGATAATGCAGGAAGGGAGGTTGGACTCTATTCTCGTCGCCCTTAGAATGAGATTCAATCTCCCGGACATGGACTAGAAGGTTCTACAAAATCTAACCTCTGCTCGGCTGCCCAAACTCCTCTCCCACTGGTGGACTCTCCCAAAATTCATTTCACATGGGCCTTTTATTTTTTTTTCTTTCTCAAGCGTGCCAAGTTTTTTTCTTGCCTCAAAGCTTTCCACTTGCCTATCCTTTGCCTAGAGGGCTCTGGGACTCCGATTTTCCCACGGCTGGCTTCTCCTTGTCATTCAAGTCTTACCTCAGATGGCCTCTGTCAAATTAGGCTCCCAGGGACTTGCTGTTATGTCACAACCTGTGTGTGGGTGTGTGCCCCCCAGCCTCACCCCCTCAGTCTTATTCCCTGCAAAATCACAGGCCTACAAGGATGCCAGCATATGGCAAGTCCTCAGTAAATCTCTACACCGTGAATGGCTGACCCCACTTTCCAGGCCTACTCTCTGCTCCCTCCGCATATGTAGTCGTCCCCGTACCGTGTGTATACGCCGTTCCCTGAACGCATCCCAGTTCATGTTCTGCCTCTTGTTGGAAATGCCCTTCCCGCTTGGCCGTTGGATGAAACTCCTCCAGAAGGTAACCTCTGTGCTGTTTCCTCCATGGCCTTCCCTGACCCCTTGGTCCAGGATAGCCCCTTCTTGTTCTTCAAGAAACATCTAGCATGTACTGTGTGCCACGCATTATGTGCTTTAGCTTCCAACATACATCATTCCTTTTTTTACTTTTTAAGATTTTGTTTATTTATATTCATGAAAGACACACAGAGAGAGGCAGACACAGGCAGAAGGAGAAGCAGGCTCCACGCTGGGAGCCCCACATGGGACTCGATCCCAGGACCCCAGGGTCACGCCCTGAGCCAAAGGCAGATGCTCAACTGCTGAGCCACCTAGGGATCCCCCACATACACCATCCCTTATTGCATCCTATCTATTTTGTGTCATTACCTCTCCTCGATGGTGCTGTCCTGCAGGGCAGCAACCACCTCTCCCTCTGGCCCTGGTTCTGCACCACCTGCTCTGTGATCTTGGCACTTCGATGGCGACAAACGTGCAAGATAATGTGGAGGCCCCTTGCACGGACTTTACACATAGTGGGATCTTCTACACGAGGGAGGATTTTGTCTTGCATAGAAAGAACTTCACGGTGTGGAGGCCGCACATTAAGATCCTGCAGAAACAAATGCTAGTCTCTGGGCTGCCACTAACTGGGTGTTTGGCGTTGACCAGACCCCTTTATCCTCTGCCTGTGGTCTCCTCGTATGTAAAACGAAGCAACACTGTTGGATTTCCCCGGTGCTTCCAGCTCCAACACTCTGCACGGTTCCATGCGTTCCTGGGACTGCAGGGGACGAGGGAGGGGAGGGAAGCCTCACGTGTTCATGTTTAAAATTTCAAATGGAGGAAGATGTTGTTTTCTTCTCTTCTCCCTAGTGGTAGCAAACAGGCAATAAATATGGAAATCCTGAAAGCCGGAGAAAATAGTGAGCCTTCTCCATCTTGCTGACAAAATACACAGCGGCTGCGTCACCGAATGAGTGGGCTTATCCCTTCACTGCACTCGCTCCAATTCCTCCTGGCCCAGCGTGGCTGGATGGTTCACAGGACAGGTAGCTTTGGTTCTGCGGACACCAGGCCCTGGCCCTGTTCCAGGCAGCACAGCATGGGGCGCCCGGTGCAGAGCAGGCGCAGCGTCCCCCACCAGGGAGCTGGAGCCCACCACGTCCAGGCTTTACTAAAACAACTCCCAGGCCATGAGCACGATGCAGGTGGAAGGAGAGGGTGGTTCCCGGAGAGAGTGGAGGAAAAGAGAGCCTGCAAAGGCAGGGCGGTGTGCCAGCCCTAAGGAGCCAGACCCTCTCCTGCCAGGGGACAGGTGGCTGGTTTTCGAAATGGTACGGACATCCTCAGTCATCGCTCCACACCTTCACTGCCTGCCCCTTAAGCACAGGCCGGGATGGCGCCTGCACCCCGTCACCAGCAGATGTCCCGGGAAGGCCCTAAGTAACCAAGACCTGTTCAAGCTGACCTTCAGCAGCCTCTTCCCAAGATGGCCCTGAGGGGCAAGCTGGTGTTTAGCGGGTCGGTTGGTTCCCAATCCCTCCTTGAGTCGCCTCCACCCAAGGCCGGGCCTGCTCCGTTTAGACCATCGGAAGGTGGCAGTTGTCCCCGAGGCCCGCACGCTCCCGTCCAGCAGGTCTGCTGGGGACAGGCAGGCGGGCAGGCTTTGGGCCTCCACCAGCACCCCCAGGATGGACTCTCAAACCCCCTGCTACTCCCCAGCTAGCTCCTCCAGGTCCAACCTCCCCTACGTAACAACTCGTTTTTCTTTTTAAATTTCACTCTGGGTGAAAAAGACCCATCCCTCTGGACCACCTCTTGAATCCCACTACGCCTCACTCAACAAGAAAGAAACTCAGCCCCTCTCCGGGTCTGAAGCCCCTGAGGTATCCGTGGAAAGCTTTCGTCCTACGCACTGATGGTGAAAAGGATGATGCTGGCACCAGAACAGCCCGGGGCCGCAGGAAAGGGGCGGCGTGGTCCTCACTGGCCACAGCAATGCTTCCCACCCTGTCCCTGGATTCCATCTCACTGAAGACTGTGCCCTTTCCTTCCCCCGTCCAGATCTCACACTTTCTCGAGGGCTCGGTGGAAGACCTGCTTCCCTACGTGAAATGGTCTCTGGGTATTTTATTCCCCGTGGAAGCTCATCTTCTCAGCTATCTCCATCCCACTGTTCAGCACTGCTCTGTAAAACCCCGAGTAATTGCTTCGCGTGTCTATGTTTTGTTTCCGTAAGCGGAATATATCCTTCCTGTGATCGGAAGTGTCCTGTGGATGGATGGGCTGCAGATAGAGAGGTAAACTTCCGATAGAGACGGTGGAGGAAAATGTTAATCTAAGAACACAACGATGTGTCAGTGGGGACTCACCGCAGACTTCTTGCCTCTTTTCGGTGTTTGATGACGTCCCCGCGCAAATGGGGGGACACATTCGAAGTTTCTCGTCTTCTGCTTCATGCACGGGGCTGTTTCTTCAGCACGGATGAAGTGCTTCCTACATCCCGGGATCGGAACTGTGGGGTCAGGTCCTCTTTAATGACCTGGGTGAGGCTGAGAAAATTCAGTGGATGCTCCACAAAGAATTGCTAACTGTCCCTGCTGTCCCCTCACAGGCCGCTGCTTCCTTGCACCCTGCTTCCTCCCTTCTGTTTGCCGTCAGGGTTGACCAGCATTCACGCGGGGCGCTTCCGAGGCTGAGGGGCTACCCGGCCCCCGCCTCTTCCTGTCTGGGCTGCTGTGCATGCCTCCGAGCCCCCGTGGAGGAGGTCGAGCGCACTCCCACAGCTGCGGGGGTACAAGTAGCCTGTTGGCCCCGGGACTATCTCAGGGAAGTTAGCACGGAGCCAGCTGCCTTTCCCCCCAGGTTTTCTATCAGGGGAAAGAGGCAATGCGTTGGGTGCGGCCACCCAAACACCTAAGCTATACATTTATTACGCATATCGGCTTTCGGACAAGGAGTCTTTCTTTCCAGGAGGGCCTTGTCCGCTCCCGAGGGCTCTCTCTGCTACGACACCCGACGTGTTGGCAGTAGGGGGGCATGAGGTCAACAGCGTGCCGTGAGCTTGCAGTCCGCTGTGCTGGGGAGTTGCCTCCGGACGTCGGTCAGTGTAAGCAGTGGCCAAAAGGGAGCCACGGAGGCCAAAAGGAAGCCCCCGTCCTTGGATGGCTTGTGCTCCCGTGAGGGAGACAGATGCGTGAAGTTTCAGGGCCACGTCTCAACCGCTTCAAGCCAGTGGATGTGGGTGACAGCCTCTGTTGGGGTCACAGCATCCCCTGCCGCCTTCTCCTTGGGGAACTCAGCACCAAGCCTGAGCATCTGGGATTGGATGAGAATCCCATAAGGACATTTATGCCATTTGCCTGACACTCGACAGACCACCAAGAGCTTCAAGGTAGCAGGAGAGGAGGCGACCGGGGCCGAGGTCCTGAGAAAGACCTTGCTTGCTTCACGATCGTGGGCCTGCGAGAGGCAGTCAGTAAATACACACTGATTAATTTTTTCCCGTAGCATTTAATGCCTGTGCCTTTCATCGGGCAATTAATCATTGCGCGACATCTCCCATAGCATTGGGTTGACTTGTTATTTATTTCTTATGTTGCTCTTTAGCTTTCCACATGCTTATGCATTATCACCCTTGGCTAGAATTTAAGACACCAGAAGGCAAGACTGTGCCTTGTCTTCTACACCCCACTGCGTCTAGCACAGTGCCTGGCTCACAGTAGGTGCTCAATCAATGCATTGATTAATTAAGCCCTCCTTCTGCCTAGGGCCCATCATGCTTCAGAGCTAACAGCTGTCACCCGGACCACCCCGGGCCGCAGGGGCACACAGACAAATGAGCTTTGTCTACCTTCCCTCCGTGAGCGGCATCGAGGACCCTGAGAGGCAAACCTAAAGTGAATTTTAAAAGCATGTTCAGTGGTGGTTGTAGAGCAAACCTGCTTGGGAGGAAAGGCCTCCCCCACCCCGTTCAGTGTCACTGGAGCGGCTCGTTCCATTGAATCTACAGCAGGGATTTGTGCCGTGAGTTCATCCCCCGCGTGCTCAGACCCTCGGGCAGCCCGGCTCAGGCCGAGCACACCCTCTTCCCGTGAGGACGCGGTGCGTGCATTTCTGTAAAGCAACTTCTCAATACGGCCCTGCGCCAAGAAGGATGCCAGCGTCATGGTGGGTGAGAGTTGCTTTTCTCCCTCCTACTTTCGACCTCTCCCCTAAATATCATAAGAAGATTTTTTATTTTCTATTTGGACAAAGAAATCAGCTGGGGATTTCCTCTTACATTGGGTTAGGAACTAAAGAACCAACATTTATCCAGCACCTGTGATATGCCACAGGCCCCGTCACGGGCTGTCCTGCATATTTTTTATTTACTGATTATTTTTTAGGCTGTTTTATTTAATCCCAACAGGAGGTTGGTCATATATTAGCCCCATTTCACAAGCAGGAAACCAAGATTCAGAAATGGTTTACAACATGCTACGAACGGAAGTCGGATTTGCTCTCTGTCCCTGGACCCCCGGCCCCGGTCTGATGTCATCGTTCATACAACTGCCACGTTTCAAACCACAGAGAGCCTGTCCTATGAGCAAGGGGGTGGAAGGGGCCTGGTGACGGGAGTTTCAGAAGCCCCCCGGGAATGTCACAGCGGCTCGCTTATTATTCAGGGAAATATCCAACAAAGTGATGACTTCTTTCCTTGCTATCAGCATCCACTACCAGCTGTTCACTTGGATTGAGGGATATGAGGGATTTAACTCTGAATTCATGAATGCCACTAAATCTCCTTTGGGGAGGAACCACAGGGATTAGCGCTTGTGGGGCAGGGCTGCCCGGTAATTCAAAGGACCGGGGGGAACAAGCAGAACGTTGAGGGGGGCGGTGTGGCAAGTGCGTCCTGCGTGCTAAGGGGAGATGGGGAGACAGACGGGGGTCTGTGCCCCGGGAAACAGGCCTTCAAATTTATAGGAAAACACAACAAATAAAATTTCCAACTGTTAGATAACATCTGCTTTGGGCACTGGACGAAATTGCCATTTGTTTCCTATGTACGCGCGCTTTGCTGCTGTAGCCTTTTTGCCTCGTTCTGCATTTTTCCCCCTTCTCCTCCAGCGTCTCTCACACCGTACTTCCTGTCAGGTTGACTGCCTGCCGGACATGCTTTGCTTCCTAGAACAATTGTACCACCCTCGAACTGCAATTCCTGTCCCCACTTTGCAGAAGAGAAACCCAAGGTCGCCCCAGGAAGAGCGGAGGAACTAGGATCTGAAGACAGGAATTCTGATCTCCCATCCTGGACTAGATCCATTAGAAAAAGCAGCTGCTTGCTTACTTTCTCTGAGTCTCTGGGATCAAGTCAGCACCAGGAGAAGCCCTTAAACTGATGGACACGCATCCTCCGGGGCCCCGGGGCCCCCACTGACCTGTTTGGAATCGCCTGTCTCATCCTTCCCAAGCCTCGAGTTATAGACAAAGAGAGTGGCATTCATCAAGGCCAGGCTGGATCACCCTTTCCCCATTTCCTGCAATGTCAGGATGTAAATCACACTTGAAGCTTACTTGGAACATGTGGGCGTTAGCAAACCAGACGAGGGTAATGTGTTTCTAATCCAATGGCTTTCATGATGAGTGATTTACATCCTCAGATTGTTTCCTGGTGGTTTTCTGGGTTTTTATTTAGCTTGACATTTCCACGTCTGCTTTGAGTTTTATTACCTTTGGCCATGGGGGACTGTAGAGGACCTGCTTATTCATGAAACACCAGAAAATACACAACAACAACAATAAGACTTTTAAAATACTTCCCCAGTCTCACACTTCGGCAAGGCAGAGCTGTGCTTTACTAGATGTAAGAGCAAATAAGCTTAAAACTGTATTGGTTACATGTAGCTGCAATTCTAGAGCCCCTGATCCTCAAAACATACTTTCAAAACAAACAATAACAACAACAACAACGACAAAAAACAAAAACCTCAAGCAACTCAATTCAAAAATGAGGACTCCAATCAAGATTTTTCCAAAGAAGGGGCGCCTGGGGGCTCAGTGGTTGAGCATCTGCCTTTGGCCCAGGACATGACCCCGGGGTCCCGGGATCGAGTCCTGCATCGGGCTCCCCGCAGGGAGCCTGCTTCTCCCTCTGCCTGTGTCTCTGCCTTTCTCTCTGTGTCTCTCATGAATATATAAATAAAATCTAAAAAAAAAAAAAAAAAAAAGATCTGGAGGTGGATGATGGTGATGGTTGCACCACGTTGTGATTGTACCTAATGCCAATGAATCACAAACATTTAAAAATGGTTGAAATGATAAAGTTTATGTTATATGATATTACACACGTTACATTATGTATATTTTACCACAGTTTGAAAAAAAAGACCCCCTCTGAAAACAAACAAAAAACCCCTGTATGTTAAGGCAGCATATTCTGAAGACAGTTTGATGCCAAACAGCCCAGGTGACCCTCATCACCCCAAATGCAATGGGCCCTGTCTCGGTCTGAGCCTTCGCACATGCTGTTCCTTCTGTCTGGATTGCCTTCCCCACGTTACCCTCAAACACACCAGCTTGTCACGGAAGCTCTCGCTAATTCCCCTCACATCAGCTGTCTCCATGTCCCCCTACGTGCTTCCTTAAAGCATTTACCCTTGCCTTGAGTCACTCTTGCCTGCCTTACAACGGTTCTTTGAGGCCGACTGGGAGCTTTCCACCTGGGGACCATGTCTCAGGCACCGTTCGATTCCCGGCTCGGGGTAGCACCCCTAACCCTACCCCGTAGCAGGAGCTCTGTTCTTGCCCAGTCACACCGGTTGGTCTTAGCAGTGCTCTGTCTTTGTCCCTCCCAGCCTGGGGCGGTGGGATGGGTGGTGGGATGGGCGGTGGTAGGTGCGCCCGGGAAGCCGCTGCAGTTGAGCCCAGTGGAAGAGACTCACGACCATGAAGATTCCTCCCGTCCGTGGGTTCTGCCTCCAGGCATTGCTGTGGCTCCTGACCGTGGGGGTGCTATCCTGGCTCTGGACGCCCGGGGTGGCCTGACTCAACCTGCTGAAAGCCCCGCCCTGGCCAGGCCGGTTGGGGGGGGCAGCAGGGCCGGCAGGTGAGGCCCAGGCCCTTGCCCACGGCGGCCGCCCCCCTGCTCCCCCAGCCCGGCTCGGGGCCCTCCTCAGGGCCCGCGTGTTTCTTCCTCCCCAGGAATTCTCTCAGCAACCCATCGCCATCTGGGCTTTCCCAGTCGCATCCTTAACTCTTTCTTGCGCTGCCTTCAGCGGCCAGAGGGGGAGAGTCCGGGGAAGGGCCTTCCAGCACCGCTGGCCACAAGCTTCCCCAAATCCCTCCCCGAATTCCCCCTCCCCCCGGGGCTGTGGCAAAGGGCAAATGCCCGCATGCGCCGAGGTTGGCAGGCCCTCTGGCGCCTTGGCACGTCCTCCAAGGCCTTTAAGCTCCTATTCTTGGGAGAAACCCAGGGCTTTTGTTCGCGTCCCAGCCCTCCCTATAGCGGGGAAAGCACTTCCCTTTGCCTCTTATTTTCCCACCCTCCTTTCTCTTTGGTGAGCTTTCAAGTCCCCCAATTAAATAACTCGTAAGTTTTCTTTGTACCGAGCACCAAACTCCGCTGGATGACGTCCACGGTGAATGTATTTCTTTCTCTTTCCTTGCTGCCCTTGAATTCTTATGTATCCAGCCTCCTCGTGGGCAAAGAGTAGACTGAAATAGGATGTAAACCACCCATCACAGTAGTGAAGGTAAATCTCAAGCTCAGCTAGGTTTCCTTTTGTGTTTCAGGAGTGTTTAGTGAATGCCCACCATGCCCCAGACCCCGGGCTGGGCGCCAGAAGGGCCCCATCCATGGGACATGGTCCCTGCCCTAAAGGAGCCTCTGGGGATGTGTCACTGCAAAGTGACCTGATGTCTGATGTATGGAGGGGTTTCAAGGTGGAGAAGCAGCATCCGTGACCCAGTCTCTCCGATGGTTCCTGGGAAATGGGATGGACATGTGAGGATGGACAAATACCCAGTCTGCTCCCTTCTAACAGGCACGTGCATGCTCCTCAAATGAGCTTTTCAGGGTTGTTTGGGATGGAGGGGTGGGGAACGGCTGGGAGGGAAGCAGAACAGGAGAAAAGAGTTTATTCTTTCAAAAGGCAAATGATCAGGGCACCTGGGTGGCTCAGTCAGTTGAGCGTCTGCCTTCAGCTCAGATCATGATCTTGGGATCCTGGGATCAAGCCCCACATCAGGCTCCCTGCCCAGGAAGGAGTCTGCTCCTCCCTCTGCCCCTCACCCAGCTCCTGAACTCTCTCTCTCAAATAAATAAAGTCTTCAAAAGAAACCCAACAAAAGGCAAATTATTCACAGAATCACAAAACAGGGACGGTCGGGCTTTTTTGCCAAGAAGGCCAAGCTGCTCAGATGCAGGGGGGATGCCTAAGGGGAGGTAAGCAGTCTCTCTCAGCCCGGGTTTTCCATCCTCCGTTGATTTTTCTCCTGATTACTCCCTAGACAATCTATGCTCTCCGGAGAAACCCCCATGCAGTGAAGCCCACATGTGCATCGGTCAATCTTGACTTCGAGGTGGTGCCCATCAAGTCCTGGTGCCTCAGATGCTGAAGGAAGCCGTGACTTCCCTGGCGACTCTTCACAGTTACTGCTAGGGCCCTTCTCGATTTCCTTGGGCACTGGGAGCCTAGCTGCATTTTCCCACCCTATTTGCCCTCTGAGAATTATTTTTGCTCCTCACTTCCAGGAAGGAGCAAGATTGAGAGTCAAATTTTGCCTCCAGCTTTGAGGAAGAGTTAGGTTGGGTCTTATGGGGTGTGTGTGTTTGTGTGTGTGTGTGTGTGTGTGTGTGTGTGTGTGTGTGTGTTTGCAACCGTGTCAGGGCTCCATTCATTCCGTCAGTGGAATTTTATCAACTACCTTGGGGTCTCTCTTCCTCTCAGACCATTGGCCTCTGAATTTCCTAAAAGCTGAATAACACCCTTTCTCTCTGGAGACCAACACTCATAAGGCGGATGGTAAGTACACTGTGGCAGTATGTCAAATTGTGCCTGAAGCCAGCAGCCCGGATGCCGCTCTCTGACCTGTCAAAAACATCTGTTTAGCACAAACCACATGGCAGTTTCTCTGAAGACTAAAACAACAGCCCAGGAGGTAATTGCTATTTCAGTGTTCCTTCTGGCTTGAAGTGTGCTGAAGCAATACTCAATTCCATTTCAATCTGTATTTACTGAACACCCGTTCTTTTCCAGGCACTGGGCTAGGCACCGTGGGGAAAACGAGGGAAATATAATACAATTTATTGAGGAATATGAAACACATACACTGAGTGGCTACAACCAACAAAAGATAGAATATAATCAAACGTCTAGCCACAGAAGGGTTAGGAGAGGTCGGAGAGGAGAGAAGTCCACGCAAGCTGCAGTCCTGCATTGCTGGATCTAGAAAACACCTCCCAGATCTACCGTGCATTCAGTGATCGCTTACTCAGTGTCTCCTGAACACTGCCTCGTGCTGGGGCCCGTAGAAGGTGGCGGAGGGGAGCATCCAGCTCAGTGCCTTGGAAGCAAGTTTCCAGTGAGTAAGAGAACTGGACACAGAATCCATGTCTAACTCCT
Organism: Vulpes vulpes; assembly: GCF_048418805.1. Taxonomy (NCBI): domain Eukaryota; kingdom Metazoa; phylum Chordata; class Mammalia; order Carnivora; family Canidae; genus Vulpes; species Vulpes vulpes. Next base: position 104,724,575 of record NC_132791.1, read on the forward strand.
GGTTCATTCACCTCGTGCTCCATGAGCATCTGCTCCTAGTACTAGATGCAGAAAGACTGTATTGCCTGCTGATGTGGCGAGCCCGACACGCCACCAGCGGCTGAAACCTGTGCCAGTTTCTCAACATCCCCCAACTTCCTTTTCCTCGTTATGAAAATGTGGATATTAAGAGTGCTCCCTCATAGAGTTGAATGAAGAAAATATGCAAAGGACATAGCACAATCTCCGACACAAAGCAAGTGCTTAATAAATGCCAGGTTTCATTATTGTCATGGAGCTGCTTCAGAGGCCAGAACATGGCCCCCGTCCTTAAGGAACTCATATTGATTCGAATGGAAAAGATAGCATAGTCCCAGGTAGATGCGTCCCCCTCACACCAGAGCTTTGAGGACGACAGAAAAAGTAGAATGAAAGTAAACTAATGAGAACATGAGTGAAGAGAGGTGGATGTTTTAAGGGACGGGATGGGTGGGATGCTATGGACGGCCATGGTATCATGGTATCTATTGCTTTCCAAATCTGCAAAACAGGGAGATCTCTAATTCTGGAAAGTAAAACATTCAGAGGCCCTCTTCTCCATGCTCCCGTCTCCCACCTATTAATTAATTAATTACTAAAGGGCTCTAGTTAAAAACCCATTATCCTCTTAACATACTCCAACAACATGACAGGTATCATGACCTGGGCTCATTTGGCCTTGAAGTACTCTGGAGCACTGGAATGTTGAAAAAAACCCAGGGGAGAAGGAGATAGTAGAAATGGCTCTTGCAAGGATGGGTCTTGGGAAGCTAATTCAACAGGGTGGCTTCCTTCTTTCCCATCCTCACCTGGTGCAGAGCGGAGTTCAAACGTCAACGTCCAGGAGGAGGAAAAGCAAACTTTCATTCTTACCCATACGGGGATGTGCCAGGGAATGAATTTGGGCAGTAGAGTGGGCATGGCAGTAGGAAGTCCAGGTAGTGTGATGCTGGTTGAATGCACAAGATACATTTTGATCATAGATTGGACCAAGCTGGTATGAGACTAATAATCCATCACTAAGTGTGAGAGAGTGCCGAATACGAACCCCCGCTCCCAAAGTTGGGAAAACGAGTTATTTTGTAGAAATCAGAGCAGCAGCCGACCAAGCCAGAGATCAGAATAAGGTGGCGTGACGGGAATGGGGACAAAAGATGATCCACTTAAACCAAGTACATAACATGAGAACAGGTGGAAAGCTCTGGGTGCCCAGGGGTTTACATACAAGCACGTCAGCCACGGTGTGGGCAAAATTCCTCCATGTTCTCGTCTTTAGTATGGATGAGGCTTCTAACACGTGGCCCCGACCAGATTGTCGTTGCTTGGGACAACAGGGAACCGAAACCCCCCAACTTCATTAACTGTCCCTGGACAAGCACCAGCAAGGAGACCAGCATACGGGTCACCGGGCACCCATGCACACCTCGAGGCTCCCCCTGCCCCGGCACAATGCTCAGTGAGGCCTTCTCATTAGTGCTTCAACTTCCCTGCCACCTTAGCAGCAGTCTCCCATCACGGCACCCATGCAGGAGACACCCCGCTTAGCCCTGCTCCTTGATTCAATCAAATGCTGACACTTGCCAATTCAGCTCTAAATGTCACTGCGCTGGAGGCGACCCTTCCTCACATTCCCTCTTGCTCCCAAACTGCCCCCAATATACTATTGTTTTTAAGCAGCTCGTGTGTTAATTAAAAATAGGAATCAATTGGCCTCATCTCTCCATTCCAGGCTCCTGTGCACACAAGGATTAGAGCTGCCTCCACTTAAGTCAATTAGAGATAAGGAGAAGCTGACATTTCCACACCCTGCCTTATCACACTGCTCGAAAAATGGCTCAGATTAAAATGTACAAAGATGATTTCTTTAGTCATTTTCCTCCTCCTTTACCTCCTATTAATCATTACGAAGAAAGCTGACAGTCCAAACCCATGGTGGAGATGCACGCTCCAGCCTGTAGCCCCCGAGGCCTCTGCAGAGACCCAGTTGACTTGCGCCTCACTTTGGGGCTGGTAATTGCGATGCAGCAGAAAGGGAGACTAGAGTCAGGACAATGGTACAAAGCTGCCTAATGCACAAGCTGACTTCTCTGGGCCCTGGCTTCTCTGAGCCTCAGTTACCTGATCTGTGAAAGGGGGCAGTGATGTTGCCCGCAAGTACTTCTGTGAAGCTCAAGAGAGAGCACGTGTGTGCAAATGTGTGTCATAGAGCCCGACACAAGAGACGCCTATCAACGTTTCAGCTGAATCCAAACACTCTGGGATTCACACGAGGTAACTTCTGAGTGCAGAAAGGAGGCAGCGCACAGGTGACCCCATCTATCATGACCATGTCTACTTGTTGATCGCGGGCCTTTTTTTCCAGGCAATTTGCGTATACATTACGACCAAGCAACCCCAGCGGGTTTGCTATGGTGATCTCTGCTTTAAAACGAGGAAGCCCAAGATCAGGGAGATTAATTAACTTGCTAAGGTTCACCCATCTGGTGAATGGAGAGCTGGGATCTGAACCCAGAGCCCATTATCTCTCCATTACCTCCTGCCCCAACGGTGCAGAGCAACCGTGGGCAAGAGACGAAACGCGGTCTCGTGACCTTCACAGTGAAGAGAGCGCTGGCTTCTTGACACTGGTCTGGGAATGTATTAGCAATTTCTCAAATTTGCCCAGTCCATTAGCTGGGCTTTTTCTAGCTACCTTTGACTCCCTGCCCACCCAGCCCTCTGGGAAGTGCTGATGATGAGCCATGCACGGTCCCACCAGCCACCTCCGTCCGGATCCTTCTCCACATCATCACTCAGCACACCGCCTCTCTCATCCAGCCTGCCACCCTTTCTCACAAGCACCGCTGGCAGACAACAGCTGACATTAGGACGGTGTTCACAGCGCACGAGGGCCATGCCGGTGTCTGCAATTATGACCAACACTGATCTGTGGGCAATGGGTGTGCTGCCCACATCCCCCTCCAAAGAGGAGTCGGTGCTCCAGCTGCCAGGAGCGTTAGCCGCAGAAGCCTGTAGCTGCCAGCCCCTTCAGGGAGCCTCTTAGCCAGAGAGAGCCATCGTACTCAAGGATCTTTCCTCTTTCTCAGGTGGTCAACGCTGCAGTAGACTGGCCACCCCAGCCTCTTCGGGGTTCCTCTGAAGGATCATTCTCCAGCAAAGCTCCTCCATGCGGAGTACGCTGAGCAGGTGCTGGCCTACACCATCCTTTGAACTGTCTCTTGTCCAATCCTGCTCCCTTACTCACCTTTCCACAAGTGTTCATCTCAAGGACACTCCTCAATGGACAACTTTTTGCTAACTTTTATCTCAGGCTCTGCTTCCTGAAGAAACCGATTTCAGGGTCAGGTAGGTCCTATTATTAACCACACTTTACAGTTGAGGGAACAGTAATTGATTGATAAATAGTTGTGTTAGAAACCAGATTAGTCTTAGACCCAAACCCCACACACAGTCTTTGGCCCTAACACGTTTTACTGACGCATACATGCTAGTCTCTGTATGTAGTACTGAATTTTCACTATTATCTACCTCAAAACTATCATATCTCTGTTCATCTGTTAATTCTGGGGAGTGACTGTGGCAGATTAAAGAGGGCCACAAATTATTTGATAGTCCCACCATTGAGAGGTGGGATCCAGCGATCCTCTCTCTGAATCTGGCCCAGCCTCTGTGCCTTGATAGACCAAGTGAGCATAGCAGAAGTGTCACCATACCAGTGCAGGCCCAGCCTGAGAACACTGGCAGCTTCCATTTTGGTCCCTTGGAGCTCTAGGCTACCACATAAAAGCACCACAATCATCCTGGAGAGACCACATAGAAAGTCCTAAGTCTACATGGACAGGAAAAGAAGCCCTAGTGAAATGGCCTTCCCAAGCAGCAAGGTGGATGCCTGGGTGGCTCAGTGGTTCAATGTCTGCCTTCAGCTCAGGATGTGACCCCAATCGTGGGATCGAATCCCACATCGGGTCCCCACAGGGAGCCTGCCTCTTCCTCTTCCTGTGTCACAGTCTCTCTCTCTGTCTCTCACAAATAAATAGATAAAATATTAAAAAAAAAAAAAAAGGAAAAAAGGCATGTGAGTAAAGCTGACTTGGACCCTAGAGGGGTCACCAACCAAATACCACCAATGGACCCTAGTTCATACCACGCCAAGCAGAAGAATTGTCCAGTTGAGTTCTGACTGAATTCCTGATCTGCAAATCAGGGTGGTTTTCATGTAGTTTAACCACAGCCTACTAGGTGAGATGCACACCTCCTGAATCACTGAGAAGTCCTCCACCCGTGTCTTCAGTCTCATGTCCTCTGGAGACGTTCACCTTCAGCGACACTTCCCTGCCCAGCATCTCAACCCTCCACCTTTCCCCACCATCCTTCTTCTCTAGCTTCACACTTGGGAAGACAATAATTCACCCCCAGGTATAACTCAGTGTCTCTTCCTTACTTCCAACCTCGCAAATGAGTCATCAATGCATAGACCTCAGCTTCGATACCACCCACTTCCTTGTTGACCTTTGAATTCTGACCCCTATCTCTACTGTTCTTTCACAGAAATGTCTGGATGTTTAGCAGATATTTTTGCATTACAATGTTTAGCAGCATTTTCTTGTTCCAGCAACACCTGCTTTGGGGAAAGCCATTCCTGAGAGTCACCTATGCAGAAGAGCATCACAACAGTCGGCTGTCCTCCTCTGAGGTCTTTCAGGATTCATTCACTCATTCTTTTTCTTTCTTTTTCTTTCTTTCTTTCTTTCTTTTTTCTTTCTTTCTTTCTTTCTTTTTTCTTTCTTTCTTCTTTCTTTCTTTCTTCTTTCTTTCTTTCTTTCTTTCTTTCTTTCTTTCTTTCTTTCTTTCTTCAACATATATTGATTGTGAAGCTGCGCTGAGATGCTCTCTGTGACTGGAGGGTCCCAGACCACTTAGTAGCTGAAAAAATGTCCGAGTAGTCAGAAATGGGGATACTGAGTCAACTTGCACAGCCATAACTGATCTCACCTAAATTTTCAAGATATCTCTTGATGCTTTCCTCACCAGTTTCCAGGACCAAGGTTGTTCCGAGATTTGACCCTTTAGTCAATCAGGTAATTTCCCAATCTGGCTACATATCACCAAAGACTGATGCTTGGGTCTCACTTCTGGAGATGCATTAATCTAGGATAAGACACAGGCAATGGTGTGTTTTAAAGGGTAGCTGAGTGATTTTAACATGCAGCTGGGGCTGAGAGCCATTGGCTGACCTAAATCCCTAATAATGCAGTTTAATATTATTTCTCTTGCTCGTTGCTCTGTGAAGACAGAGGAAAGCACCAGTTGGAGAATGTTTTGGACACTTGAAGTTTTCCTGAAATCTCTTTGCAGCTTTTCTGTCCCGCATTAAATGATCCCAGTTCCTCCAACCTTTCCACACAGGTCTTATTTGTAGCACTTTAATCACTCTGTAATCTTGTTTTGATTTAGCTCAAATAGGTCTGTTTCCCTGGAGAAAGCGTTTCCAAGTTAGATGTCTCTGTTTTACAGAAACACATAACCCTGATAGCTCATCAATTCAACTGTGCATGGCACAGTAGTTGCAGTGAAATGCCTATCAGTGAAGATTTCAGCAGATAATTTTATTTCTGCACTTACATAGCTAAAAAGGAAACACCACACATATCAACAGAGGGGCTTTTCCCCCTGTTGTCTCCCAAATTCCCCCAAATATTGTTGGCAATGCATTTGGTCACCTAATTTATGAGTCGGCTGATTGGTATGGAGCTTGACTTAGGTTCTCTCAAATCCTCTATCCTTCTTCCAGTAACTTCAACTATCAATAGTCCTAAGAAAAATAAAACTTGCTCAGGAGCCAGCCTGGAGATCCTGAAATTGGAGGGACAAGAAGATTCTGGATGGCCCCAACAGTTAATCCATATACACCTATGAACTTGATTAGCAGCCATAAAACGACCTATCTCTTTAATCCAGGAATCCGGAGCTACTCTCTGCTGCTGTATTTTCATATATAACAGCATGGTCATCTTTCCATGTAAAACACATCCATTTAAATTTTAATTTGTTTATGATTCCAAAAGAAGTTTAACCTATTATTATATTAGAAAGGAGAGAAATATGGATTGATGAAAAATCCAGATATAAAGGTCTTCAGAGAGCACAAAGGGGAAGGAGAAGATAGTGATGTATAGATACAGGGGTCTTAATAGTCTTTGGAGAAGAGGCGAGCATATTTTGATGCAGATATGTATAGATCTCTTTTAGTCCATACTCGGGTTGAAGGGTGCTGAGTGGTAGTTTCTGGAAAAAAATTTCCCTTTAAGGGTAGTATGTATGTATGTGTGTGTGTGTATATATATATATATATATATATATATATATATATATATATATATATATATGGTTTCTAATTCATTCAGTGGTCAAGATACAGTGGGGCCCATGGCATGACAATAATGACTGACAGCTGTCATAAGACACAAAGGATAGAATCAAAGTTAAGCATCAGAGATCAATTGTATTTGGGTGGATTTTTAAAAAGCTTCTCCTGCTCCCTGAGTTTCTAAGAGTCAAGATCTAAGGACGCACATAAATCAAACTGCTATCTTAGACACCGCCTATGGATAGTGGACAGATATTAAAGAGAATAGACATTTGTTGTTTCCCAGAGTCCTTTGAACCTCTTGATGGAGTGGAGTCAACAGACTCTTGGTTTCAAATTTATAACTTTTATAGTCTTAGGAAAATCACCTAAGTTTTCTAAGCTTTTTTTTTTTTTTATCTTGAAATTGTGATAATATCTGACTGTCAGGAGGACTCAAGAGAATCTTTATAAAGTACCCACAACAGTGCCTCCACACATGGGATGCTCAGTCAATATTAGTAGTAGTAGTACTGTTATTACTGGCAACTCCCACATTACCAAAACTAGAGGATTTATAGAATTTGATGCTGTATTATCTAGTGATTCTATGATGCAACTGTGGATGGAGACAGAGGTTGGAGACTCTATCCACCACCTCCTAAGTACAGAATGCAAGATACTGCCTCTTAATGGAGACCTACAGGTAAAGAAGAGTTGAGTTGGTCAGAACTGACTTCCTGCCTCCCCACCAAGCAGGTTTCTGGTCCTAGTGAAGCCTCAGGTGGATAAAAGAAAAGGGAGGGGGGCAGGAGAAAGTATGGAGACATATGTCCCAAGGACTCAACTTTGAACTCAGGGCTTTTCTCCACGAAGCGCCCCTGAAAGTAGCTAATCTGATTACTGTTCAGAAAAGTAGGGGAGCCATAATATTTACCTAATGCTACTTCAACACACCGAATGGCAAAACTCCTGATTTCCATTCATTTAGTCTCTATTAAAGGCATCAGAGGTTATTTATTGATGCTACTAAAGAGAAATAAAAATAAAAATATAGCTGCATTATGGGACGCTTGGAGTGTGTTACATCTGAAATGCCCCTGAAATAAGCTTTGGAAAACATGTTGGTCTAATTAGTTATTATGACCAGGTATCTATGGAAACAGCTATATATTTGTCCTTAAGCCAGACAATCACTTACTCATTTAATAGCGTACGATCCACGCAGACCAAGCCTAGTGCTTATACATATTAGCTCCTTGCAACACATACAAGAATAGCAGAAAATACAAGGATAAACAAGCGGAGGGAAGTGGGTCTGTTACCTGCCTACAGAGCTCAGGAAATCAAAAGGCCAAAAGTCGATTTTATTCACACGGCATCGGTTTTTAATGAGCCCAGTGAAATGCCTCCCCCGTGGTGTCGCAGGGGAAGAAACTGTCCTATTAATAGGGTGCTTCAGCCACCTTATGGGTTAAATGGGTTAACTGGGCTTTTGTTGAACGGCCTTATAACATAATTTCTATGGGAGAATGTGCCCTGAATTCCAAGCACTCAACTCCCGAAACACAGCCTCTGTGTGGGGTGAGGACCTCCTGTGGCCTCAAAGACTCAGGTGAGTAGGAGAAGCCCCGGATAAAGGGCCGCGGACCTGGGTTCCACTCCTTCCCTTGCACTCAGGCCGCGACTGGCGTGAGACTTGCGACTTCTCCAGGCTTAGTTACGTCAGCCATAAAACAGGAAAGGTGACGTCTTTTTCATCTAGAATATAAGCTCCCCCAGGGCAGAACCAGTCCTGTCTCCATCACCTCGGCTCCCCCAGCCCCTCAATAAATATTCGGTGAGTGAGGGAAGGAATGAGTAATTGCCTACATCCCAGCATTGTAAGCAGAATCGAATGGGATAATGCATGTGAAAACAATTCAAGAAGCTGTAAAATGGAATACAAATGAGAGACATGATAATTATAACCTATTGTTACAGACAGAATGTCACCTTCTGTGCGTTCCATGTAAATGAGGATGTTTGTGTTCGTGCTAATTCGAATGGCTGAGCTGATCTCCAGAATACTGAGTGGTACAGATGGGCCGTGCAACCTCGGGGAGCAGCAGGGACTGGCGCCGCGGGGGGGACAGGAGAGCCAGTGGGAGAGCCGGGAAGAGAGGATAAAACAGGGGAGCACCTTGGCTCGGACATGGGCCAATTAGACCCAAGGGCTGACAGCAGGTGGATACAGGTACCCTTGTCTTTTCAAGGACCATTCTGTGGATGGGAAGCCTGTTCGGCCTTCACCCGAGCAGAAACAAAGGAAAACCAGACCAAAGACACTGGATTTCACTCCGGTGGGCTTTAAAAAAAACTAATAGTAAAAGTGAAAAAAAAAATGAAAGAGCAATGCTTGGACAACCTGTGAGGACGGACACGGGAAGGGCACGTGTAAGATGAGGATTTAGCCCAGAAGAGGCTGAAGCAGCACCCGACCAGCCCTCTTTACACCTGTTTGCCAGGTGCATCGTTTTTGCCTGTTAATAGGGACTCTCGTGACCAAGTTGTTGGGGTGAAGTCGATGCTGACACTCAGGCTGTGCCGCAGGGGAAGGACGGGGCTGCCGTTAAAGGGACAGGTCTCTAGTACGGTGACCCCGGAGTCTTTGTTTTGTGCAGGATGCGGGCAGTCAGACAGACGCTGGCTTTTCTACACATTATTCAGAATCTTTTACAAGCATCTCGGGTACAATCAAGCAGCCGTGTGCAGGCCATGATTGGAATACCTACAATTTGAGACCCAATCAGCAGCTCAACCCTTGGCCACAGCATAGACAATGAGAAGCCAGGCTCTCTGATCACCGCCCCAAAGATTCTGCGCCACAGCCGGGGAAGACTTCCCCATCAGCTGGCTTATCTCCCCTTGAGCGAGCACACAGCCACTTCCACTGGCGACCACCCAATCAAGATAGATAGCCACTTGGTAGGCCACAGTCACCTTTCCTGCTCCAGCAACCAACCCTGAAATGCAATCTAAAACGATTCTATATCTACTTCTGTGGAAACCACTTAAAAGGGCCCAGGAGGAGGCAAAACGAGTCTTTTTTTTTACATTACAGAAGAGGGAGAGATAGGGGAAAAGACACAGAGGTGACCTGCTCCCCGGGCGCTCGCACACACAAGAAATTCTTCTACGCCACTTTCGAGTTCTCCCTCGCCCAGTGTCAGGTTAATACAACACGTTTCTCCTCCTAATGCAGGGTGCAACTTTCCAAGAGGGGCGGGAGTCACCCCGTTGGAGAGGGCACAGGCTGGACAGTCCGCAGCCTGAGGCTGGAGCTCTAACGATGCCCCCTCGCCCCTGGACCGACTGCCTGCCTCAGGAACGCAAGCCTCAGGGGCCCATCTGTTCTGTGAAATAAAATAGTACCTTCTTGCTGCGACGCAGGACCATCGCGTAAATCAAAGCAGGTAACGTATGTAAAAGCACTTTGAGAAATTAAAAGCACACTCTAGAAACACACCATTGATTAAAGGCAATCTAGCAGTACCTTCCTTCCAGCAGGACCTTCTCTATGTCTAGCGTATTTATTTTTCAAACAAACAAGTGCACGCAGCTATCAAGGGGACGACGGAGTTCTACTCTGCCCATTGGAAATGTTACGAAGTTCGGCAAATTGTGTTTTCTTTTTTAAAGATTTATTTATTTGAGAGAGAGGGAGCGATGGGGGGTGGTGTGGAGAGGGCAGAGACAATCTCAAGCCGACTCTGCTCTGAGTGCCGAGCCCGACACGGGGGTCGATCCCACAACCCTGAGCTCATGACCTGAGCTGAAACCAAGAGTCAGATGCTCAACGGACTGAGCCACCCAGTCGCCCCAAATTATCCATATTTTCTAAACCCAGTTCCATATGGATCTTCTCTTCTTGACTATTTTCCCACCTAGAAACTGGGTAGAGAACAGACATTTGTGCGGCGCGACTGTGGTGGGACTCAGCATAATTAAACAGAAACGACTGAAAATTAGCCTGGGCATCCACGGGAAGCTTTATATGTGCAATCTCTGAAACATTTCTCATTTCTGCGCTTACGCACCTGATCCAGCCAAACTGGCCACATGAGTAAGAGGGAGAGCTCTGATCCTAGGGCCATAACTCTGTAAGTTCATTAACTGTGAATTATTGTTTTGAACCTGGGCTCGGCTTCCCAGGCCAGAATCACACATTCCTAAACTAATGCGCCTGACGCCAGCAGAACAGGATCTGTGCAATTCTCACCTTGAACTCACGGAGAACTCCTACCTCATCTGTTAGCCGCTCTCTGGATAGGTGACTCTGCCCACACCTGCCGTTCTGCCTCTAATTATCCACCACAGTTAAGGGTTGAAGAAACAGTTAAGTGGCAGAGGAAAATACACCGCACCAAATCGTTCAGCAGGCGGGTTAAGTGTTCAACGCGGGGGCGGAAGCACAGCAGGGTAGGGGCAGAGTCTCCTCTGGGTAATCCCCTCCAGTGCCGTGGCCTCTCCCTCCGTCCAGGTAGGGCTATGGACAGAGGATGCGAGCCTACTGTGCGCCGGCCGCTGCACTGGGCACTTGGCAGACGCGACCTAAATGAATCCGTACAAAAACTCTAAGTCAGGTCGGTGATTCTGTTTTGGTGTCAGCGGAGATTCTGATCCACTGGGCTCCGTATCTGCACTTTAAAGTCCTCTAGAGGGACACCTGGGTGGCGCAGCGGTTGAGCATCTGCCTTTGGCTCAGGGCATGACCTGGGATCGAGTCCCACATCAGGCTCCCTGCATGGGGCCTGCTTCTCCCTCTGCCTGTGTCTCTGCCTCTCTCTTTCTCTTTCTCATGAATAAATGAATAAAAATCTAAAAAAAATAAAATAAAAATAAAGTCCTCTAGAGGTGATTCTGGGGCTTTTCAAAGCCTGACACTAATACCAGTACTAATAACAGCTCTCAGTGCTTGAGAGTTATTATGCGTCGGGCAGTCAGTCGAATGCTTCGCATGGTTCTTCCCATTTACAACAATACGTTGAGGCAGGTACTAATATCGTCTCCACTTAGAGATAAGGAGCCTGAGACTTAGGGAAACAAACAAACGAACAAGGGGTTTGCCAAAGAAGACGCGAGTCCCTATCAGGACAGATGTTCCCGCCCCACCCTCTCTGACCCTGGAATCCGTGACCCTCCTCCTCCCTCATCCGTGAGCAGAGTCCTAACTGAGAAAATGAAGTCAAGCATCTATGTTGGGGTGATTTTCTCATGCTCTCTTCCCGGGGACATTAGGGATGGTGTCCGCTGACTTAGTACTATTATCTTTATTAATACATTATTAAGGACATTTTCAAGGGGAAGCCTGATACCGGGGGTCAGGAGCCTACGTTCTGGAGGCAGCAGAAATACTGGTGTCTATGGGGGGACAGAGGTGCCACAGGGAAGGGTGCATTTGATTCTCGTCCCCCTGGGCCGGGCTTTGGCAGAAAGCCACTTCCCGACACATAATAAAGATCAAACTTAACCTCTGGCCCTCCACCAGCCTTATAAATCTCACTCCGAATCATCTCAGTCAAGGTCTTTGCACAACCGCGTTGGAAAATACACTCCGCTTCCAAGGACTCTGCCCTGGCAGCCAGAGACACCTACCATCCCCCCCGTACAATCAATATTATCATAGGGTTAAAAGGTAATCATAATACTTCAGATCCTTAAGCTCCTCTGAGCCTCAAAAAGTTCCAAGCACTTTCATATTGGTTCTTTCATTCTATCTTCCCCACATCTCGCCGTGGAAGGAGGAATTAAGGAAGGGAGCCGCTATCATTCCTTAATCCCATCTCCCACAAACTTGAAATTGGTGCACCTTTGCCTCCACCAGAGGCAGAGCTGACCTTTGGCTTGTGTTCCAAGGTCTTTCTCTCTGTGTCCGGTGTGTCTGGTGTGGCTGGCTGGGCCTCCTCCGTGGTCTGTCGCCATCTCTGCCTTCTGCTGTGGAGATGCCAGAGGCTGGGTGCACAGGCTCTAACTCCTCCACAGGCCCCGCACAAGGCCCTCTGACAGGCTGGTGCAGGGACGGCCCCTCCTACGGCACTGATGGGTCAGGCTGCATCTTTCTAGAAAGGAGCAGCCACCCGTGCGAAGTCATGACCTCACTTTGTACTCCGGGTCCACAGCCTCAGCAGTGGATGGGATGCCGCCAATGCATCAACACAGTGCAGCTTGTGAGGTCTGGGGGCTGCTGGGAAGGGGAGAGGGAGCCCTCCCTAAGGGATGAGGAGCATGCAGCCTCACAGGGGGAAAGGACACAGTCACGGAAGAGAACAAGGAGCTGCATGAGCTGGAGGAAAGGGCTGGAGAGGACGACACAGGCTTCAGGTCCTGCCCCTCATCCGAGTTCATCTGGCTCCAAGTCTCTATGATGTCCAGTGCAAGGCTGAGCAAGCTAATGCTAGCTTGGACAATTTATCTGGACCAAGAGGGACACCTGGATGGCTCAGTGGTTGAGCATCTGCCTTTGGCTCAGGTCATGATCCTGGAGTCCCGGGATCGAGTCCCATATCCCGCAGGGAGTCTGCTTCTCCTTCTGCCTGTGTCTCTGCCTCTCTCTCTCTCTCTCTCTTTCTCTGTGTGTGTGTGTGTGTGTGTCTCATGAGCAAATAAATAAAATCTTTAGACCAAGGGAACGGGAAGCATTCCAGAAGGCAAACCTGGGCCAACAGGAGGTGAGAGCACAAGTGAAGGGACTACACAAGGGACAAGATGTCCTTCTACCCCAACTGTGGATTCAGGGCGGGCAGCTGGCTTTGGAGACTGGGAGAGGACAGATGACCTGAGTCTGAAACCAGAGCAGACACCTGCTGGGTCTGGGGGTGGCTTCACGTCCCGCCCTGTCAATGCCGTTCTTAGAGTCATGAACTCAGGAGCTCAGAGCTGAGGCTCAGCTTGCCGCCGCGCAGAGCCTGGATCAGTCTAGCTAGAGCGCAAACCCGCAGACCCGGGGGCAGGAAGCCCTGGCCACCTCGCACTGGGCGCCTCGGAGCCAGAGTCTTCGAGAAGTGAGTGTTGCTGCAGGAGTTGGCCTCTGGGCTCCCCCTGCAGGTGAGCTCCCCAGGGCCTGGAACCCCCCAACCCCCGCCCGGCTGGACCAAGCCAGACAATGAAGAGCAAGCAGCAGGCAGTGGCCATGGAGACCTTGCTGCAGGAGCGGGCAGCAAGGACAGACAGGGATTTTAAATGTATTCAGAAAGAGAACAAACGAGAGACAAACGAGCAAACACATCACAAATTATTTCCATCATCAATTCAGCGCGTGCTTCAGCGTGCGTGGCCTGAGTGGTGCTACGATGAAACTAGACGCCCCGCGGTTGGGTCCGCTGTGTCCCCGGGGCCCTCATGCCACTCCACTCCCTCCTAAAGGGACATTTGGCCACCAGGCCTGGTGTTCACAGGTGGGCCTTGCACTTGGGAACTCAGGGGTCTGTTTGCTTGACTGGGTGGCTAACCCTCCAGCCCCTTTCCTCTTCTTTCCCCTCCTGCGGCAGTGGAATCTGTTGGGATGGCAGGTGGGCCTGGCTTTGCTACATGGCTGGAAATCCTGGACCATGGAGCCGGGCTGCGTGCCTGTCATCCCAGGTGTGGGTCAGGCTCTCCTGCATTCCTGCCCGGTCAGGTCACCCTCTGACACAGAGATTGGCTTTGCAAAGTGCTCCAAGTTATAATGGGATTTAGTAAATGCCTCTGTTTGTGCCATAAGAGCTGAGGATTGTGGGGACAGGATGGAACTCGATGTTGCCTATTTGCAAGCATGGGGAAGGAGGAGGTGGCGAGCTCAGCTGCCAGGTGCCTCAGCTCATGATTGCCCAAGACAATAATCCCATCTTTCTGGCTTCCTGCAATTGGGGATGGAGAAAAATCAATCCTGAGCAGAGATTGGATGCAGTCATGTAATATGTATAACCTTGGGGTTTTTGTTTTGTTTGGGGTTTGGCTTTTTTTTGTTGTTGTTTATTTCCTTTAGTACAGGCCTGAAGTCAAGCTTACATGAGGCCTTGGGCTTCATATTGAAGGCTGGAGGGAAATGAGGGGTGGTTGGAGCTTGCCCGGCAGTGGCGTGAATGCCACGGGAGCCCTGGCCAGACACAGGCCAAGACTGAGGGTCTCTGGCAGCCAGGCTGGCTTCATCTCACTTTGATTCAATTAGGTCTAGGGACCGCTCTGCTCTCCCGCTGGCTGCTGGCCCAGCCCCACTCACCGGGCTCATCTGGCTGGCTCAGGCCCTGGGAAGGTGGCTTGGCTCCTCCTGAACTTCTGCTGCCGGTCGGGAAACCCGCGTCCACCCACTACCTGGCCTCTCTGCTCGGATGCACCTGCATCTGCTGTGGGTCTCAGAGGAACGCGAGAGGAGCCCCTACAAGCATTGTTCCGAAGACCACACCGTCTGGAGCACGGAGCTGACCAAGTGTCTCCACGGGCACCGTCTCCCTTGATCCTCTCAACAGCCCTGGAGGGAGCTCATTCTCTTCAAAAGGGTTTCCAACTTCAAGATCTGGAGTTTCCGAGAGATTAAGTGATTTCGCCGAACCACAGGGAAAGTTGGAGGCAGAACCTGGGTTAGGAGATGACATGACCGTTTCCTTCCACACAGATGGCCCCTGGCTCCTTCCAGAGACCCGGGGGGAGTGCTCCCCGGCACAGCGCTCTTCCCACGGCCTGGCGGTTGGCGAGAACCCTGTCCAGCCAGGGCTGAGCAGAAGGCAGAGCCTGTGCCAGCCGCCCCCGTACATTAGTTCCCCAGTTACGCGGGCCGCTGGGACCCTGACAAAGGTCTACGGCTAATAAAATGAAAGCAGTGATAACCGAATGATACTAACAGTGACTAACAGTCAGATACTAGATGCTTAGGAGAAATTAGGAAACCGATCATAGTCTTAAAACTATAAAACTTAGATTTGGATGTGGCCCGAGGGCTGTCTGGCTCCCATCCCCATTCTTTGGATGGCTTTGGATAGGACAACAGGTCATCAGAGCCATGCACTTCCCATCTATGCTGGAGAATGACACAGGCCAGGTGCCTCTACCCCGGAAAATGCCCTCCCCCCCACCCCCCAATAGCTTCTGTGCCTCTGGGCTGGAGCCAAGGAGCCCGTGGGCCAGGGGTGGAGAGTGGCGAGCCTGCTGGGGCTGCAGGCACCGGGAGGAAGGACAGCCGCACAGCCGCGGCGTGTTCCCAGAACCAGAATGGCACAGTCTCTCCCCTAAGTGGAAAGGTCTGGACCTTTTCGTGTAACTGGTGATTCCCACCCCTCCGATGGCCGGGTGCCTCCAGGCCCACAGTCTTCATTCCTCTCCCCCTCTTGGAGCCACACAGACCAAATTGTCAAGAAATGGGAAACATGATCTCCACTTACATTTCACCTCCTTTTCCCATCCTCCTGCGTAGTGCTCTGGCTCTTCTTTGATGGCTTGTCGCATTTGTATCAGCATCGCGCAAACTGGCGTCATCCTAATTGCTGGCCCCATTCTACGTGGAGCAACGGGCCCATGATGGAGCTTTATGTCAACCCCTTCTAGCTTTGTAAATTTGAGCAAGACTCAGTGTACCTCTTTGAGCGTCCATTAGCTTATCTCTAAAGAAGGAACTAGCACCCTAGCCCTCTCTTGCCAGCGGAGACTGGAACGAGACAGCGCTCCGAAAATACTCCCTACTATCAAGAGCCATATAATGACAACAAGTGACTTTGATACTCTTAAGTCCCGGATCTATCCGGGGAATTTGTCAGTTCCTTGAAAACTAGGACTGGGCCTTATATTTCCTCATCACCTCCCTAGGGTCTGCTTATGAAAACATTATCGACGTGGTACTTGCTTGCTGAAAGCTTGCCCCGGAGAAGCTTCCACTTTGGGAGGGACGACGGCCTGCTCATGGTGCCCTGTGGTGCCCCTGAGTCATCCGCCTGCCTCTGGGGGAGGAAGGAAGCCAGCAAGCAAAAGAGGAAACCAAATGTGAAGCCAGAGGGAACTGACAGACCTGCAATGAGGACAGAGGAAAGGGGACCTTGGAATGGAGGGCTTGGCATGTGCCCGTGGACCCGGCGCCTTTTTTAGGGAGTTCTTGGGAAGACCCCCAATTTAAGACCACTCTTCAGCAAAGCTTTCCTTCCGAGGCACGCTGGCCCCCAAGAGGGAAGGGGTTGTGTCCACCTTCCTGGAGAATGCAACTTGGTGCAGTGAGGGAGAGGCGGATGGGATTTAAATCCTGAAATCTGGGTTTGAGGCCTAAGTCAGCAACATCCGTCCAACCGGCGTGTCCTGGGGCACTTTTTCTCAGGTTTCAAGAGTTACAGTCCTTCCCTAACATAGAAAAACTGTAATCTGCTCTTTCTCATCTCTTGGGATGATCGAATGAAACTGCCAAGCTGTGTACTAACATCGGGACCAGCTTTACAAGGAGCTCATGCTTAAAGGGTAATTAATCTCAACATAAAATATCATCTTCTCTTTAACAGTGATTTTACTCTGAGGCATCAATTGTAACCCCTTTAGCAGGGTGAGTCAATTGCATGTTTCTTCTCCACCATGAGCCTCTATCTGGGTCCTGTTCCTTTGAGCCCAAAATAAGAGGTATCTGCTTTGGGCAAATATCCTTGAGTCCTCTGCCCTCCAGCCCTCAGAAACAGAGGCCGTAGGAAACCAGAGGCAAAGAGTAAAAGTACGTTTCCCATAGGCCCACTGCCTCGTTTCCGTCAAATTCTGGCTGGTTTCGTAGGCCCTGGGCTTTCTTGGCTCTCGGGCAGAGTGAGTAACTCATCTTGAGAACTAGACCCAGAGCAGCCCTTCTGCGGGCCCAGCACGCAGCCTGCACCCCCGAGTGAGTCCTCTCTCCCTGCGGCTTCCTCTCCTCCTCCTCCTCAGAGCGACTTGGCAGGATTTATAGGGCTGTCCCAGCGACACGCCATCTCAGTAACTGCAGAATGGCAGTTGTAAAAAATCCCATTTGCCAGGGTATTAGAATCCCATTAGCACTCCCGATGGAGAAATAACCTCGACCCTTCAGAAGGAATTAAAGATATTCGGGCACCAGCATTTGGAGTGTTATAGGCCCTTCCCCTGTTTGGATGATCACGCCAACAGACATAAAGCCTCAGGCACCAGATGTCCTTGGTCCATAAACCCCTTGAGAAAAGTCCCAGGAATGATGTATGAAAGGGCCTCCAGTCCCACAAACAAGCTCCAGAATAATCACAAGGAGTAATTGACACCAGGCCCTCCGATCTGTCTGCGCTGGAGAAGGAGTCATTGTAGAAGAAGCCAGGTTTGGATTTCAGATTTTAAACATTCTCTCTCAACCTCTGACATCTTATCCGCCCCCCCCCCCCCCATTTCCCCCATGCTAACTCCATTCTGGTGACTGACATCAAACAGAAACACTGATGAAATTCTTATGCATACGGAGCATCAGAACAGAATCACTGGCAAAACAAAAGGATAGTAACGGAGGTACGGAGGTACGGAGGTACGTTGATGATGGTTTCATCATCTCACTTGATCAATAAAGAAACAGAGGCTCAGAGAGAAGAAGCAAACCCAGGATCTCACAGCCAGCTAAATGGAGGTCTCCCCATGCCCAGTCTACATTCCTGCGAGAACCCTTTCTGCCAGGGAGGGGAAGGAGAGTTCTCCGCTTGCTTGGTCTCTCCCTGCCAGGCATTTCGCATCACGGGCTCTGAGGACTGGGTGGCCTCCCATCTGCCGTCTGTGTGCACGTGAGTCTGAGTGTGGGTGTCTGAGTTTATATGTTTACATCCTCACAGCACGCGAGGCCACGGTGGCAAGGACTGATGTCGGGGATGTCAATCTTAAAACCCAGAATTTGCCATGTGTTGGCTGTGTGGCCTCAGAGAGATTATTTTCCCGGTTTTGACCTTAGTCTGCTCATCTGTAAAATGAGGATAAGTAACGGCACTGTGTCGCTTTTCAGCATCTTGGGGATCTTGTTAAAATGCCAACTGACTCAAAGGTTTGGGGATGGAGCATGAAGCTCCACGGTTTTCAGTATTCCCAGGAGACACCGAGGCTACTGTTCCAGGGACCACACTTTGAAGATCGAGGTCATTGAGTTTTTGGAAAAATTAAATACAATGAAACTTAAGAAAGTCCTTAAGATAGTGAGAATAATAATTCAATAAATGGTCGTCATTAATATTACATGTTTGCGATTTAACACTTATAACACTTATAACCTTGCTTATAACCAAAGACTCAAGGGCGTTTTTTAGAGACCTACCATGTGCCGTGAATAGAGCTACACATATGGTGGCCACTTGTCCTCTAAGCGTGTGACCTAATACTTCTGTGTGACCAGTCACATGATCCCCATTTTCTAGATGTGGTTAAGTGGGGCCAGAGAGGTGAGCGACTTGGCCACCATCAAGTAGGATGTAGGTCTAAGGACTCTGAGACCCTCTCGTCTTTCCACCGAGCTGTAGGAACAGAGCAGCATCTGGCCTCCATGTTAAGCCCCTCTGCCCACCTCCTGGCCCAGGGGTGACATCGCTGAGGACGGGCTGGGGTGATTTCAATATGTATGTGTTGATTTGGAGACACGAGAGCCAACTGCCAAAAGAAGAAAGATGGCTGCAGTCAGGCTGCGGTGGGAGGGAGGCACGTGTGCAGGCAGAGGAAGAGGAAGGGGGTGGACAGACTGTCAGCAGGCACAATGGCAGGGAATCTACAGATCGATAAATAGACAGATATCCAGGAAGGCTGACGGCTGACAGACGCGTGGGGGTGCACCAACACCCAGATGGCTGTGGAGTACAGAGCCCCGCCAGGGTTTGTAGGAGCTGGAATTCTAGGTAGAGGTAGACAGGCCCAGAGACAAAGAGAGAAGTGACACAAGAGAGAAGTGACACATGGGTTTTTGGCAGCACGATCTGTGAGGGAAGGAACCCCAGTGCCATGGGGAACGGACTCCAAATCCCATTTGGAGCAGGGCATGGGCAGTACGGTGGCACTCAGTGGTTTTAAAGCCCTTCTAGTTCTCTGCCAAGAAACTTGATCTGGGAATGTCGTTCCTGCCAAGCCTCAAAGGGTTAACTAGGGCAGAGCTGGGTGACTGCAGCTCTGATTTGAGGGCATCCGCCTGTCAGGAGAGGAGACATGTCTATGTTTGCCCCTGGGGGATCCTAAGCTGGGTGGATCTCCGTTCTGAAGTCAGAAATGGCCACAGATCATCAGAACAGGCCAAAGTGCGTGTGTGTTGGGGGGGGGGGGCGGTTGCTATGCAGCACAGAGAAGAAGGGGAGCATAGAGGCAGCCAGTGGGGTTCTCCAACAGGCAGACCCAGATGTCAAAGACAAGCCACAGTGTTTAAAGTGGATGCCTCAGAAGCAGGGGACCTGGGGCAGGGTGGGCGACTGGCCCAGATGATCCTGGTGTGAGTGGCCCTCAGGAGCCTGAGTCAAAGTGAGCCAGGTGGCACCTTTGCTGCAATCCAGTCTATCAGAAAGGCTGTGGCTCAGTCCCCCTTGCTCAGAACTGCCTCTTCTGGAAGTTCTGGCTCAGGCCTTTTGTGTTGACAAGGTTATTGATAGCATCTGAGTTAATCCCTCCTCCTATTAACTTCTATGGGGTTAGAGAAAAATGCATAAGCTTCTACTTTGCCCAAGTTTATTTTATGACCTCAAATATCAATGCACCTGAAATTGCCAGGGTTCCTGGAATGCTCTCCCAGGCAATTTGCTTTTCCTTCCTCCAGAGAGGACCATCCTACAGCTCCTGCTTTCTCTTTAAGCCTCCAAACCTCCTTCTCTTCGCCCCCAGGTAAAGATCTCACTTCTCACACCTCAGAGGAGCTGGAAACAATCAGAAGAAAACTGTGATCCATAATATTTTCTCCCCAAACCTCCCGCATGTATATCAATTCTACTGTTCCTCCTATTTCTACCGAGTGAAGTGCTCCTGCTTCTACCTCAGGACAAACCCTTCATCTGCACTCAAGATCTCATTTTCATCACAGTTTGCTTCCCCACACTCAGGACTTCATTCCTGTGTTTATTCACCTCTGTCTCTTCTCCATTTGTAGCTCCCCCTTTCCTGGATAACTCCCACCAGCACACAATGCAGGCTGACATTCTGTATCAACTCCCACAGAAAATAGCAATAAGCAATGTCAACCCAACCAAGGTGTCAGCAAACTGTCCTGAAAAGTTCCCAGTGTTCTCCACCTGCACTTCCTCATCTCTCATTTTTCCTTGAACAGAATCTAGGCAGGCCTTGGAAACATATTTTGCCACGAACTCCATTGACTTCTATTCCCTCAGAGGCAGTGGTCAATTCTTTGTCCTCATTTTACCCAACCTCTCTCTGATACAGGACATTCATCCAACAAGTATTTTGCTAAACACCTATGAAGTGCCGGGCCCTGTCCTGGGTGCCAGGGAAGTGTCTGGAAATACACAGGCACATGGCCCTATGAGTCTATATCCCAGTGTGAAGACTGATGTGGAAAGGGGAGTGACATGGAGAGAAACAGGGCAGGGAATGGGGAAGTGAAGGAATGGCAGAGGCTAATCAGGATCTGCCTGGCTAAGTGCTCACCCTTTTCTCTATGCTTCCGTGGTGGGGCAGCACACTCTCCTGGGTGTCCTCCCTTGCTTGCTGGCTTCTCCTCTTTTTCCTGAACCCCTAGTCCTGCTGGCCTGGGTTTCTCCTCCCCTCCCTGTTCTGTCTACGCTTTCTCTGTGGGCTCTTGTCCAGTCCAGGACTTCAAGACCATCTTAATTGTGATGTCTCCATCCTCTTCCCTGAAGCCCAGACCCATAGACTCAATATGCCCTGACATCTCCACCGGAAGTCAACTGGTTATCTTAAACTTAATATGTACACAACAGAACTCTTGATTTCAGGCTAATCCAATATATAGACAGGCACATAGGTATACACACACACAGGTACAAACACACACACACACACACACACACACACACACACACACCTGTTCCTCCTCTGGCTTTCCCCATTAAAAAAAAAAAAAAATGATGTCACCATCTAACCAGCTGCTCAGGCTAAAGCCCTGGTAATCATCATTGATTCTACTTTTCCTTAGCCCTTGCCACACACTCAATTCTACAGCAAATACTGTCATAACTGGACCTCTAAAACATAGTCTGACCCATTTTGTGTCACCCCTACTTCAATATAACAGTAGCCCCCCCTTATCTGTGAGGGACACGCTCCACCACCACCCCCAGTGGATGCCTGAAACCACAGATAGTTCCAAACTATAGATGTTATGTTTTTTCCCATACACACACACACTTAGGATAAGGTTCCACTTACAAATTAGGCACGGTAAGGGATTAATAACAATAACTAAGGACCAAGTAAAGCAATTCTAACACTATGCTAACGGTTATGTGGAACGTGGCCTCTCTCAAAATATCTTATTGTACCGTACCCATCCTTCTTGTGATGATGTGAGAAGGTAACACACCCACATGAAATGAAGTGAGGGGAATGACATAGGCACTGTGACCTCGCCTTAGGCTATTATTGACCTTCTGATAACATGTCAGAAGAGGATCTTTTGCTTCTGGATGGTGATTAACCCCAGGGAACTGAAACCATAGAGAGCAAACCCACACATTAGGGGACCAACATGTCTCTTGCTTGGAACGGCAGAGCGTGGCCATTGGTCCTTTTAATTCCATCCTCCAAAAAGCAGCTTGAATGACCCCTTGGCCATATGCATCAGGTCTTAGCATCCTCCTCCAGAAAACTCCCCGGTACTCTGGAGCAGAGCCCAGAACTCCTTCCCTCGATGGCATCGTCTTCTTGCAGTGACTCTGCCTCCCCTCTGGGCTCTGTCCCCTGCCATGTGCCTCCCCGTTCTCCGTGTTCCAGCACAAGAGTGCTGAACAAAGCTGACAGGTCCTCCTCCCTGGCCTCTGCCTGGAACATTCTTCCTCTGGATATTAACACAGGGAGCTCCTTTCATCTGCCTAAAAAGTACCTCCTCAGACAGGTCTCCAGGGACCCCTCAACAGTTGCCATCTCCCCTGATGCCCGGCCACTCCGTGTCCCCTTCCTTTTCCTCTCAGCACTTGCTGCTGTCGAGGAGCCTGGCTGGCTCATTGTGTCTGTCTGTGGTCTGTGACTGTCTCCGGGATGGAAGCTCCGCGGGGGCAGGCAGGCTGCCTGTCTGCTTGGACTGTACGTATGGAAGTGGGCCGCTGGGAGGTCAGGCTGCCTGAGTCTGGCCTCCAGCCACAGCACCGCCTGCTGACCGTGTGGTCTCAGGCAAGTGACTTTACCCATCTGCGCCTCAGGTAGCTCGTCTGTAAAACGAGGGTAATGGTAACAGCACCTACCTGGCAAGGATGTTGTAAGAGAAGATAAATAAATAGAGAACGTGGGGAATAGAGCTTCATGGGGATTTTTACCCAATAAATATTCGTAGAATACATAAATTTTAGATCCTAATGATTCCCTTGGGGTTGAGGATCTAAAAAAAGAAGCAAATCTCCTCTCTGCACAGGCTCCTGCTAGCAGAACATAGAACCTGTCCAAAGAAGGAAGAAGGAGGTGTGGGGTCCACTCTCAGAGTTGAGTCTACATAGTCCGTAGTTTGTGAGGGTTTATTCTCCTCCCAGGTCCACCGCAGTCATGGGGGACAGAGGTGCTGTGGCTTGGGATGCAGGGTGACCAGTGTGTGGTAGGAATGAGCAAGCACTCCAGCTCTCACTCCCTGGGCCCCAGGATGGCACTCCTGCGGGGAGCGGCAGGGCCGGGAGTGCAGCGCAGCACCCGCAGCCTTTCTAGAGAATTCCACCGTGCCTACCACATCCTGTGACACACAGCGCTGCTTCTGTCCCGTGACCGGCGCCTGAGCACACATGAACCCAGGGTTTCATTTGTAGTGATGTACCTTCTCCAACAGGCAAAACGATTCACAAAATATTAGAAGAGAAACAAATTAATGGAAATATGTATACAGCTGACCTACAGGTACACATCAAAAGCACAGGATACTCTCAGAGCATATTAATGAAGGTGGAGAGGAGCTTAATCTGGATTGGGGTCTCAGGAGTTGTTTTTCCCCTGATGCGAAAGAAGCTTAGCATATTAAAAAAAAAAATTAGAAAAGGCCAGTGTGGCTGGAGAATTGTGAGCAGTTGCAGAAGTAGATGAGATGAGGCTGGAAGAGCACAGAGGACAAGCTAGAGGTTTTGTACTATTTTCCGCCCCCCAAGAAGAAAAGAAAGCCAATTTAAAGATTAAAAGAAGAAAATTATATGATCCAACTTGGGTTTTAAAAAGAACATTCTGGCAAGGTGTGGAGGATGGATTGGAAAGAAGCAGGGGTGATGGGTGGGAAGACCTTCAGGTGGCAGGTGAAGAGGTCCAAGTAAGGGATTAGAGTGGCTTGGACCCGGGTGGTGACAAAACAGGTGAAGGGGACTGGGGTTGGGGGGGCAGGGGTGTAAGCAAGGCCCTTGATCTGTTTCAGCATCATTTGAATGTTGGGGCGTCATTATCATTAAACCCATTTTAGAGATGGGGCGGAAGCGGCTCAGAGTGGGTGAGGTTACCTGGCTGTTACTGGACAAGATCATATTTAAGCCTGTGTCCAGGGGCCCCAGTAATGTTTTCTCTGTCTCCCACACCATTCAATCCCCCCAAAATGTCTAGAACCATCATATCCAATCTGTGCTCCTATAAAATTATGGACACCTGCTTAGTGGACATAATGTTCTCCAGTGCTACATGAGCTGTAATAATCATTTTTGTTTTACTGTTTAGCCCCTCTGGACTCCAGAGCAAACTCCAAGCACCGGAATGGAATGTCCCAGGGACCACTTGGCCAAGTGACACTGCTCTGAGGAAGGCAGAGCCAGGACCAGCCTCCCTCCACTGCAGGGTGCACAGGTCACATCTCCTGCCTGGAACTGACACTGGCAAGACAATGCCAGTGAGGAGTGCCCAGGGCAGGAGCCGGCATCCTCCTGCTCACCAGCAGGTGCCTCCAGAAGAGGGCAAGCGGGAACAAAGGAGATCAAATGAGAAGCTGAGCAAGTGGTCACCCCCTCCTGGCAGCTCTGGCCCTGGCTCCCCAGCCAGCCCACTCCAACAGAGCTCCTTTCAGGCCTCAGCTCAGCCGACTCCAGCATGGGAATGAGCGGCTCATGTATATGCAAATGCCAAGATGGGAAGGCAAGCTGGGGGAATTAGCATTTTTAATGAAACAAGACCACAGGGAAAGAGCAGAAGTAATGAGCAATAACTTGCTGTGATTTTTTTTTTTTTTTTTTTTTTTTTTTTTTTTTGAGGAAAAAGAGAGGAAAGGTCCTGGCCCCAGGACAGACCTCAGAGTCCCCTGCAGGACTTAGGAGAACCTTCTAATAATCACCAATGAAAATAACAGAATCGATAAAACAACAGTACAAAATAATATCATTTCAGTAGCTCTCGATAAGATCCAGTACGAACTAGCGAGGCGCCAAGCGCCATGTGCACCAGTCTTCCCCACCACCCCACAAGGGTGGGGGAGTATGATCGGTTCCCCTTTAGGGAATAAGGAGGCCGAAGCTCACTCTCTCATGTCACCAGGAGGAGGCAGAGTCGGGTTTTGAACTCTGGTCTGACTGCAGCGCCCTTCCCAGTCAAAGCCACCTCCTTCCACAGGCAGTTACCACGGCTGCACCACCTGGGGTCAGGTGCCAAAGGGGGGTGGGGGAGGGCGGGGGAGGGATGCACAGGGGTTGGCTGGAGCACGACAAAGCCGCAGCCCCTCGGGACCAGCACATCCTGTGAGGCCAAGTCTCCCCCTAGAGCTGCACGGCCTTGGCCGGCTGGGAAGCGAAGCCCCCTCCGAGCTACCGTCACTTACTGGGGAGACCTCAGGAACAGCAAACCCACCGGGTTCCGAGGGAGCAGCAGGGAGCCGGCAGAGGGGGGCGGGGCACTGGGTGCGGGGCGCAGGGCGCTGGGTGTGGGGGGCGGGGAACTGGGCAGGGGGCGCGAGCGCTGGGCGCAGAGCACAGGGCGCAGGGTGCAGAGCGCGGGGCGCGAGACACGGGGCACTGGGTACGGGGTGCAAGGAGTGGGGTGTGGGGCACGGGGCGCTGGGTACGCGCGCGGGTCGCGGGTGGGGGCGCTGGGTGCGGGGCGCGGGGCGCAGGGTGCGGGTTGTGGGTGGGGGAACGGAGCAGTAGGTGCAGGGTGCGGGCCATGGGGCACTGGGTGCGGGGCACAGTGTGCCGGGTGCGGGGCACGGGGTGCGGGGTGCGGGGTCCCCCACGTCCCGGGCTCCGCCGTTCGCTAAGGCCGCGGAGGCCCCGGGTGCCTGCGCACAGGATGCTGGCACCGCTGCTGCCTCTCACTGGGCCACAAGGGCGACAGGAGAGGGGTGGATGCGCCCTCCTGCGGGGGGGAGGGTCCCGTGGCCACAGCCAGTCTGGGGTTCGTGTCAGGCACGAACAGTTTCATTGAATGGGTGATTGAACTGGAACCCCTGACCGCTCCCGCGAAGCCTCTGCAGACGCGGGGCGCGGCCGAGCCCGGGAAGAGGGCTTTGCTCACCTTCCTGGGGCTCCCCGCGCGAGGACAGGGCCACCCTGGCCCTGGGCTGTGCCTGCCCAGCCTGGACCCCAGCTAGTCGCCAGGACCTTGAGAGCAGCGTTCTCCGGGGCAGGGGTGCCAAAGCCATGAGGCCTCAGCCTCAGAGTAGGAGGGACCCAAGAATGCCCCCCTCTCCGCAGCCCTGCGGTGGGGCTGGAGGGGCGCACAGGTGGTGGGACTTCACTGGGAGCACATGGTCTGCAGTGGAAGGAGGGGCGGGATCTGTTCCATTCCTAACGTTGGTCCAGGACTGCTCACCTGCCTCCTTGGAGGCACTTCCCCTCTGTCTTAAAGAGCTCAGTTTTGAATTCAGCCAAACTCTGGTGTTTGCCTCTCCCTGGAGTGGGAAGGCCATTCAGCCCATTTTGTTGTTGTTGTTGTTGTTTTTCAACATTGCATTTATTTATTTGAGAGAGGGAGGGAGAGCACCCACAGGAGCAGGGGTGAGGGGAGGGCCAAGGGAGGGGGAGAAGGAGAAGCGGACTTCCTGCTTATCTCAGAGCCCAAGGCCGGGCTCCATCCCAGGACCCTGAGCCCATGACCTGACCTAAAGTCAGAAGATCCACGACTGACCCCCTCGGACGCCCCCCACCCCCACCCCCCGCCTTCCAGACTTCTTGCAATCAGTTTTCAAATTCTGAGCATCTGTTTTGATAACCGACACCCCGCCCCCAGCACCCTCTGTTGCTCACGAGACCACCCCACCCATGAAGTGGAATGCACCATCTTGCAATGGGGGCATGTGCATTGGGTGCTCGTACGGGTGGGCTGGGACTAAGAATCCCCAACGTTCTCGAACCTGGGGCTATTGATGAACCAGAGGGGAGCAAGGCAGCTGGGAGTGGGAACAGGCACCCTGGCCTGTTGCTCCCGGAGCAGTGCCCACCCACCCACCCCCACCCAGCCTCGTGTCTGTGCCAGATGCTTCTGCACGCCGGCTGCGGACATGAAGCCAGCACCTAGAAGGGAAGCACACGGGCATCTGCGGGGTGGGAGGAAGCTCGAGGGAAAGCTGTGGGAGAGAAAGTTTGCAGGGAGAGAAAGAGAGCATGAGGCCAGGAGCCAGGCTCAGGCAGTGGTGGCCTGGGCCCCAGGCCGCGAGCTCCTCCCTGCAATCAGCATGATTGCAATCAGCCCTGGGGCCCGGGAGCCTCAGCAGAGCTGGAGACAGGCAATCTGCAAACGCATGTCAAAAATCGCAAACCACATCGACAACACCAACCACATGATGGGGAGCATGGGGAGGAAAGACAACCGGCAGCAGGCTTCTCCTCGCCTTCACCTGGTGACCAGGCAGGGGACAAGGAACTGTGTGTGGAGGCCCACAGACACCCCGCAAAACCCGAGCCGGGGTGCGTGGCCCGCCGGGGGTGGGGAGCTCGGAGTCTGCCCACATCAGCCCTTCAATCAGTCTGTTTTACTACTAATTTCCCCTCATGTTTTTTAATTTAATTCTCTGCTTCCTTCAAATACCAGTCAATGAACCGTCCAAATTTCCTCCAAATACCCTTGAAAATGTTGAATTATGCAATTAAGGATGGTGTAATACAATCATATGAGAAGAAATGTTGTCATACATATTTTAATGAAATACACAGGCTTGGGAGGGATTGAGGGAGAGAGGAAGAGCTTTCCCAGAGCTGCCTTCGCCCACCTGCAGGGGGACAGCCCCGTCCTCTTTGTTATTAAAATCCCACCATCAGAGGCAAACCCCCAAATGAACATTCAAAGTGGACAGGACACCACAGGGGTAGCTGCACCCTCCGAGGTTAAATCTGGGTTTGCAAATATTGAGAGAGAGGTCCATCAGTAGGGGACTATTCCTCTCATGTATTCATGCATAATTGACTCATTCATTCATTCAAGATTATTTACCAGGCTTTGTTACCTCCTATCTTTGCACAGGTGATGACAGTTTGGCTGGGGCTATCCCAGGTTTTGCACTCAAAATCCAGTGATTCAGAAAACCCTTGAGTCCCAGACAAACACGGATGACGGGTCACCTAACATGAAGTTGTATTCACTTGACTAACGGAACCACGTTCCTTAGACATCGGCTGACCCCCTCCGGGAAGTTCCTGTGGCAATGCCAAAACGAATGGCATTATTTCACGGCACCATTAGTCACCCTACCATCCTATATTGTGTATCGTCATGTGTTCCTCCCACACCCCCCGCACACACCCAGACACCGTGAACATCATGTCATATTTGTCATTGGCTTCCTAACACCTCTCAGTGGTCAGACACGTTGTAGACACTCAACTATTTATTGGATGACTGGTAATAATGATAAAAATAGCAATGATGTTAATAGCAATAATTTATTCGGCTGTATTATGTACCTGACACCTGAGAGCAAACCTTAAATCACATATAGGGTTTTGAATGGTGGAGAGGGGGAGAAGCACATTTAAGAAAGGGAGACTGAGACTGTGTATGTGTTGAGTACAATACTTGATAAAAACTGGGTAGATAGAACTTGTTGAATGACAAGCTCTAAGAGGTATAAGAAGAAAAGGCACTTGAGAAATTATTATAAATTTGGTAAGAAAAGAGAATTGAAATAAAAATCTCCAAAGGGAGAAAAAAAAAAGCAGGCTGGATATGTAGCCTATCAGCTCAATTATGGATGCCATGAATATGTAAATTAGTTGTTCAACCTTGAGAGGTAAAAATTAGATTCTCAATATTGGTCTATGGACAAAGGAATGGGAAAGTCCAGAATAGGAAAAGATTCTGGTGTGTGTATCCTTTTAAACTTGGGTTTTGTTTTGATTTACCACTTGGAAAAATCTGTTAATGTGTCTTGGCCTCACTGCCTTTTTTATGAAATGGGGTCCTGGTATTTAACTCGCAGTGTGGTTTGGGATCAGAGTCAATTTCTGTGGGATCCTCAACACAGCAAGGAGTGAACAATGGCAGCCACCGCCACCTCCACCATCACCACCACCACCACCACCAATACCACTTCCACCATAACCACCACCACCTCTACCATCACCATCACCTCCACCATCACCACCACCAGCATCACTACCGTCACCACCACCATCACCATCACCACTGAAGAGCTTAAGGAAAATTAATCTAATGAGCTGTGGGGGATAGAGTATGCTCCCAATTTAAGTGGCCACCTATGAAACTCTGAACTAGGTCACTTTCTAGGTCAACTGTAAACAGAAAGCACTTAGTAAGCAAGGCTCTTTTCCCTATGGATCCCTGGGTCATCTTAAATATGGTTATTATATCATCCTTTCACTTATAGTAATTGAAAGACTCAGTAGACCCAATATTAATTTTCTATAGCATTTATTTCTTATAAATAGTTTTAAGTTGGTTTTTTTGTTGTTGTTGTTGCTGCTTCCTTCTTCCATTATATATATATTTGTTACTCCCAGACTAGAGGGCAGCTTGCAGCTAACAAACACACTGGGATCTCTTCGGTTTATTCACCCAGAGTTGAGGACAGATCTCTACATATACTTAAGGCAAAATAATGTCTGCATCATGGTACTCTAGGCTTCTACCCTCTGGCCCCTGTATTTTTTTTTTTCCAATTTGATATCCATCCACACTATGCTCCTACCACATTAATCCACTTAGTTTCCTGAGCCCACCATGCACTTCCAAGTCCAGGGAGTTGGCTCTGTCTTCTGTTCCCCCACCCAACGGGAGAGGGCCAAGTTGTGTTTGGGATTCTGCAAGCAGACAGGAAATACTGTCATTTGTGGAGGGGTGAATGCTGCTTGTGAATCGAATGTCAAATATCCAGCGTTCGAGCGCTTCTTCTCTGACCCACATGTTTCTCTTTGGTAACACTGGGATAATAATAATAATACTTTTTCTAAAGTTGTAGAAATTATTGTGTTAGCACTCTACATAAAGATGTTTTAGGAACTGAAGAGTACTATTGCTGAAATGTATTAATCCACAGTGTGATATAATGAAAAGCCTACAAGAGTTGGCTTTCAGTTCCAATATCACCACTTACTAGCTATGTGATCATGAATAAGTCACTTTGCAATTTTAGATTTCAATTAATCACCCATAAAATGAGAGTAGCGGCAACTGTCCTGCCAACTTTGCAGGGCTATTAGGATTGCAAGTGAGATGCTCTCTGCAAAACTGCTTGATAAGCTGCATGGTGCTAGGCCAATGCAAGGCAGGGTCGGGAGCTGCAAAGGAAGCAGCCTCTGGCATAGCCGGACTCTCTTGAGCCCCGGTTCCACCCCACAGAGACCGCGTGCCCTAGGGCAGGCTCCTGCCCCTCTCTGTGCCTGCTTTCCCTTTTTTCAAAATCGACAGGGCGTTGGAAACTATTTTGTTGTTAGGGGAGATCAAATGAATTAATGCATACAAAGCACTCAAAGCGATACCTGAATGATAATTAAATGAGTGAGCCCTAATATCATTGTTGGTATTAATACTCGAGGTGTCGTTATTCTCTCTGTGTCTCAGAATTTGATCAGATTTGAAAGTGTCCTGTGGCCAAAAGTTCCTGTTCCAGTCTCTGTCTCAGCAGCTACCAGGTAAGGCTACTTTCTTCTTTGCTTTTCTCATCCCTCATCCTGTCTTATCTTGCTTTGTATCCTCTGACTCTCCATCTCCCCCAGAAATACAAACCAGATAAGTCATTTTACAATGAGCATGATTCCTCCATGCTGAGAGATAGCACCAACTCCAGGATTTTATTAGTTAATATCCTGTCATTGCCTTTGAGAGTCAAGACTGTGATCTAGGTACAGACATGGCCCAGATTCAGTGGGGCCTGATTCTTATATTATACAGTTTTGAAGTTCTCTTTAAGAAAAAGAACATACAACTACACATATAAAAATAGGTTCAGATGTATTTATTTAAAATGAGAAATCACAAGCCGTTAAGTTTTAAAAGCTACAAAATACTCATATGTATCAGAAACTCTAGAAACATAATATACTGATATTCAATATCTCCCCAATACACTTCAGTAAAATTTTTCCTATGTTCTTTGTTTTATGCTCTTTTTTTTTGTCACTTTTTCACTGGAAGCAATTTTGTATTTTCTATAGAAAGAGCAGAAAAATAATTCAGTATTTCCTCTAAGATGGTTGTTTTTTTAAAGTGACAATTTGAAGCAGTTTCTTTCAGCTTCCCAAGTCATGATTGGTTGTGTCATGAAAATTTTTAGAATTTTGGCCAAATCTGGGGAAATATCTATCAAGTTTCTTTTATTCATGTGCCATGATATTTGGAAGAATTTTTTCGCAGAATAACTAGCTTTTGGTTCCTTTGTCCTTCCATTCCCCACGTATTTCTAATGTGCTGCCCCAGACGACCTATTCATGTCACAACATGACTTTGGGTAACACTGGGTGTCTCATAGTAGGCAGTGGGAACTTTCTGGAAGCCATCTCTACATTGGAGCAGCCAGCAAGAATTTAATATGCAAGAAGTGACTACGAAGTGCATAAAGTACATCTAAGTGCAAAGTAAATGTATCCCCAACTCAAATTCCTCTTAGCTGGATCCCCAGAATGCTTGTGGCCATTCGAAGTGCCGTCTGACACAGGGATGTGGGGTGAACATTATGTCTGAAAAAAGTAACAGAAGTCCTGATTGGTTACAGATAAAATGTCTTAATTTTCTATTATTTACCCCCATATACTTGATTAGGTAACTACTTTTATCACCTCTTCCAGGGCCGTTAAGAAGCCAATATAATCCTATTTCTGTTTTGTACTGTTGTGTAACAGACTGTCTCAAAACACAGTGGGTTGAGGCCTTCTTAGATGTTCCAGTCTTATAAGAACATCCGGCTGAATGCTGCCACAGGAATGACCCCAACCATTTCTCCAGCTGGCAAAGAACTCTCAAAGTAGAGACCTTGGAGAAAAGATCAAATCTAGGCCATGGCTGGAGTATCCCTTGTTGAGACCTCTAGAAGATTTAAGGCAATGCTCCCTACACACTGAGCAAGACCAGAGGGCTCCTGGGAACCCTAAAGGTGCCATCCCACGGAAGTGTCATATTCTCACAGTAGAAAGACTTCAATCTCAGAAAGAATTGTGCTGCACCAGGAGACATGGAGTAAACCCCTGTGAGATTCCTAGATAGTGTGATATTTTAAAGAGCTTTGTCCTGACAAGAGAAAACTGCCAGGTTGGATAAAGGAAAGGGGAAGTTGAAAGTGAAAAGAGGCCCTGGATCTCTAAGCTTCTGTTGGAAGAAAGCAGGTTGAGAAAGTTATTCAGCTGAAAACTTGGGCTATCTCTTGTGAAAAAGGCAAAAGAACCAGTGGGCACAGTCTATATAGTGGTTCCAAAGCAGTGTATTTGAAAACCCTTCCAGAGGCAAAATTTGTCTCTTAAAAAAATAATAAAATTAATAATAAAACAAACAATAATAATAAAAAATTAATTAAAAGTGTCAACTTCCATGCCCAGGGAAGGATAAACAGCCAGAAAAAGCCTCTTTGGATTTTAAAATTGCTATGGTCCAGTAATTGCTATGTGCTTTTTTGGTTGGTCTCCTTTTTCAGTAGGAGTGTTTATTGCAATTAATCCTGTATTAACGCTGTATCACAACTATCTGTTGAGTAGGAGGGAATTCAATGTGTATTTTTTAGCTCACAATTCTTTAGTTCAAGAAGTGCCCAGTCTAAGGACCCTTGTGCACATCTCTCTACCAATTCATTAGAGATCATGAAATATTGGACTTGAGGTTGCTGCTGTATTGGAATGAAAATTTGGAATCTTCCAGAGGTCTTAACAAGGGATACTCCAGCCATGGCCTTGATTTGATCTTTTCTCCAACATCTCTACTTTGGGTGTCTTTTGCCAGCTGGAAAAATGGTTGGGGTCATTCCTGTGGAATGAAAATTTGGGGTGTCTTGGTGGATATGCTATCCACATAAAAAGAATGGGAATTGCTGTAGTGTGAAAGCAGACTGTGCTGGATTGTCTGAAAAGAGTCCCCTGACAATTCTTCCCATCCTGTGTGTGCATTGTTTTTTTCCATCATAAGGTAGAGTCTATATTCCCAATTCTGGAATCTGGGTGATTCTGCAACTTTCTTTGACCAATAAATTGTGGCAGAAATGATGCTGCATCAGGTCCTAACCCAGGTCTTATGAGGCGAGACAATCTCTTATTTGTCCTCCTAGAAGTCAGCTGCCATATAAGAAAGTCCATCCTGGACTAGTGAATGATGAGAAATCATGTGCAGTAGGGACCAAGCACAGGAGAACAGAGGAGCCCAGAAATCCAAGTAGAGCTGACTTATATGTTTCAGACCTAGGTGAGCTCTCAGTTGAATGTAGGTACATGAGTGACTCCAGCTAAAACCATGGGAATCAGAGAAAAACTTCCAGTCCAGTCACAGGCATATAAGAAATAACAAATCATTTCTATTTTAAGCCATTGAGTTCCTAGGTAGTGCATTGTGCAGCAAGAACTAACAGAAATAGACCCCAAAGATTAAATTTCATCAGCTTCATGCAAAATCCACCTTTGGGTATAAAACTTGGGCAGAAAGACAATGACTCTTCCACATGGTAACCATATGATGAAGAATCATGTGCTGGCTCTCTGTGCTGGTGATTTTCCATGGTCCAACCCCTAACAGACCATTCTGTACACTTCTCTGCTCTGCTCGGTGTCAGACGCTGATCACACTGACTGCATTATTTTGTCCTTTCCTGCATGATTCCAGTTGTGTTTGGCAAATGACTACAAAGAGAGTAGCAGTAGCTTTTTCTCCTGCTCCCTCTACGCTTCAATGCTGATATAATAACAGTCGCTAAGCTTTCCAAGCCACAGATCCTAACAAACAAGACACTCTTCCATGGCTCAGCTTTCACTTGGCTCCAATTACATCATCTCTTCCCCTTTCCCTTTAGGATTATAGGTGGTAATAGCTTCCCTTGATTGTGAATCACTGGGAGTCTCAATATTCCTGTTGAATTTCCCTTATTCTGCTTACAAACTCTGTAAATTATCTCTTCATTACCATGTCTTCATTTGAACCAAGTGGAATTCTGTTTCCTGCTATTACCTTGACTGATAAACTCCCCTATCAGTCCCCAAATTCTGAATCCTAATCAGCTGAAAGAAAAATGAATATGGAACATGAAGGCATAGATGCTGGATTTCAGTCTTAGGCATATAATTTCTTAGCCCAGTGACCTTGAACTAATCAATTAACTTATCTGACTCATAATTTCCTCAACTGAAACTGGAAATACTAAAAACCTACTTTACAGGTTTATGTCTGAGACCTCCGGTATTCACCAAACCCTTAGTCCTGAATATGGAACTTACTAGGCACTCTAATTAAATACATCAGTATTCTGATGTATTTAATACCAAGTTAGAGCACTTTGTCCCTTGCAGGGTTCAGCAAGTATCAAGTTGTCAAAACTATAACAAGGGTTTAAAATGATGAAACATAAGTCTTGAATCAATATTAGCCTGGCCACCATTATTGCAGGTTCCCAGTGATCCCAGGAATGGCAGCGCAGGATTTAGGAGAGGATGTCAGATAGGACTTCCTGGTCATGAAACTGGGATCAGACAGCAGGAGAACCATCGGCACTGCTAGGGTTTCATACCAATGAACAAGTAGATGTGTGCCTCTACTGAGAGAGGAACCACTGGCATTGAATAAGAGAAAATAGAATCATGTGTTATTGAAAGAAAGATCTGCTCTTTGTACCAGAGGGACTTTCCAGCTGTTTCTGTGCACTGTCCAGTATTTACGAACCATCCAATACTGACATCCCATTCTCCTCATGTTATCTGAGAGGGGTAATAAGAGAAGAACTCTTTGACTCAGCAATTTTGAGCAAGGCTAAATGAGAAGCAAGGAAGAAAGAGAAGTTGGAGAAAAACATGGGTAGGAAGGAAAAGAAGACAAAGGAAGAGATTGATAGTTGGCCAGGGTTGGTTAGGTTGCTCAACTTGACCTTGAGAAAGCTCCACACCTTAGGAGACAATCTCCAAATTCCAATGGACATGGAGGAAGGGATGGTATGGGACTCAATGACTTCAAATCCTTTCCAATTCTTGACCAGCTAAACGTAATCTTGGAGATTCATTCCTGCCAGGTATACAAGAGTTCATCAGAGGCAGAGCTGAGTGGCTGCAGATTCAGGGAGCTGTTAGGGTCCCACCTAAAAGCCTCCTCACTGTTGGGAAAGAAGAGGAACTGGTGGTTGGCCCTGGGCACTTGGAGTGGAGATGATAGAACTGAATGACCAAGGAGTACTCTGGTTTTCCTGTGCAACCTGGCATCATGCATGTCATAGATGGCTCTTCTGCCTGGAATTGGGACTCCAGGGCTGTGCTGGTGGCACAAATCAGCAAAGCCAAATCCACTCCCATTTCTACTCCTAGCATCCGACTCACTGCCAAATTCTGGAGGCAATCGAGTCCCGTGTTTGCCTTCCTTTCAGAACACCCACAGTGATGATCATTATTATCATCATCAAACACCAAATCTTCGCCAAGTGTCCTTCATTCTGTTTTCTGCATAAGGGAACTAATATTAACTGAGCCTCCAGTATATGGCGGTTGCTCTGTTTGGTATTTAAATTGTGTTATCTAAATTGAGGTTCACAACAACCCTGTCAGATGTTACCATCCCCATTTTCCAGGGGACATAACATGCTCAAAGAAATAAAGTAATTTGCCCAAGGTCACATAGCTCATCATATACAAAATGTCTATGCCTGGGCTGTCCAAGAAATAGAGACCAACACCCTCCCCCTCTCTCTCACAATCATGCTCTTGAGGCTGCATTTAACCTTGGAGGTTATCAGTCATTTATTAAGATTCCATGATGATATGTGCACTGCAGGAGCTTGGGGTCAGCATGTACCAGACAAGGAAACACCTACCTCAGCACTAGTACATGTACATGGAGACAAGTTTAAATTATGTCCTAGGTTCCTACTTTGGATAGTTCGAGGGTAAGCTTATCTTCTTCGGTATTAAAACTCTGTCTTCTGGGGATGTTGGATGAAACACTGACTAATTGCTAATTTACAGCTTATTCTCAACTGCAACACAAATCTTCACTCCTTTTAGGAATTAATGATCCTGCCACATGTCCTCGGAAATGGACACTCCTAGGTAGTCAAAGACTAAGGTTTAAAAAAAAAAAGAAAAAACTAAGGTTTAGCACTCTGCTGGGGCTCTGAGAAGTTGGCATCCCCCAATTTGTCCTTCCAACCCCACCAGGTCCATTCTCCTGGATTTGCTGAGATTGAATGGGGCAAGGCTTCCCACCCCACACACAGACCTGCAAAATAATCCCCACAGAATGCTCACTGTGGCTCCTTGGAGCAGAAGGGCCTCTTCCCAGTCCTTGCTGCCTTCCCTTGGAACCAATCCCAAAATCTCCCTGCCCCACTGAACATGTCAGTCTTTATGCCTCCTTCTAGTCTCCTTGTATCAAGAGGATCATAGATTTAGATCTTACTAGGCACGAGGTAAGTGTCTCTCGATGTCAGCCTGTGGGCCTGATGCCCTGATGGTTGGATGTCAGAGCATCCTGGGGAAGAAGAAAAAACATTTTGGTTCCAAATGAGAATTCAGAAGGGTGGAATCAACTCACAGTTATTGAGCACCGCTGCGGTGACGGGCTCCACGCCTGTTTCCTCACGTGTATTGTTAATCCTTTCAACAACTGTCTAAGGAAGGTCGGCTCCCCACTACCCCAACTTACAGGTGTGAGATGCTAAGTTATTTATCCAAGGCAAGAAGGAATTGGGTACAATTTTCCATTCAGATGGCTCTGATTCCAATGTCTGCATTTTGCTGCTGTTTGAGTGTCGTGTTTCCAGCTTCCTTTTCATAATTGTGTTTTTGAATTCCCTGGGCTTGGCCCACCGTCTGCAACCCAGAAGATGCTTAGTAATGAAATGTTTGTGGAACTGATGATGCATGAATGAGTGAATACCCTACACATGCCTGTAGGACCAGGCACCAAGCCTGGAAGAGTTAGGAGGGTCTCAGTGAAAGGGCTGAACTGACTCTCATTTGTCCCAGGAAGAGGGCAGTGTTGATGCAGGAGAAAGACGGCCCCATGAGCTCCTCTCATTTCCACTTTACACAGCCCACCTGCAATGATGCGGGAAGAGCCGCATTTATCAGCTTCTCCTCGCCTCTGCCCCCCACGTCAGACCACCGTCAGCTTTCTTGCCAGATGACCCAAGTGCGTCTGTAGTCGGTAGAGCTGTCCTCACGAGGCTAATGGCTCCGACCTCCCAGACCTTTACCTGGTGAAGTTAAAGAGTGAGACCACTTCTCCTTCTCCTGTATTTGCATTTGAAAAGGAAAATCAGCTCTTGGGTGGGTGCCAGTCTTCCATCTTTCACTGGCATCCCCATAGTCTCACCTTTAAATTGAAAAATCTTCTTTCAGTCTCCTCTTTTAAAGAAAAAAAATACAAAATTTACCAATAAGAGGAATTCAGTAAAAAGATTTCTGGCATAAAGCAATTGCTATTTGTGTAAACGACGGGACACTTAACATAATGCAGGCAGAAAATTAGCCTGTAATCACTGCTTTCTTTTGGATCTGCCTTAGATGTATTTAAGCCCAAGAGACTTCCCCAGAGAGTGCGCCCCTGGGACTCAGTCCCTCCTCCTACTCATTACCTTTGGTTTTGTTGTCTCCAGCAAAGAAAATTAGGGCACCAGGGCTATTGAGATGCTCGTGTTGAGCCAGTGAGATGTTCAAACAGAAAAATGACAGTCACCGCATATGATTTTGGATGATTTAATGGCTTGAATTATCTTGCGGGCTCGTGGAGGAAATGCCAAGGCTGGCAGCACCACGCGGACATCTTCTCCTTGTCCTGTCTCTACCCAGTCCTTAATTGTCACGGGCAGGAGACGGTGTGCTTCCTCCACTGCCCTTTTGTTGGGTCCAAAAGAAAAAAAAAGGGACAGTTAAGTGACGAGACCACCAGGCATCTGAGGCTATTATGCAGGATGAAATGCATCAGGAAGAGGTGCAGCTCTGTGTCTCTGCTGGTTTCCCTCACTCGCTCAACAAAGGCCTCAAAGTAACTGTGTGCAGAGAATCACCCAAATGAGCAGGAAATGTGAAACCCAAGAGGAGACTCAGTTTTCGCTGAATTCCTGCCTCCTTTTAAGAACTGAATCTCCACTTTCAGGATCTCTCCTCCTTCTTCATCTGCCCTTTTATAAAAATTCAAACTTCTACCCTGGGTTGAGGTGCTTCTTCAGAGCGTGGTAACCCTGGGAGAGTTAAGTCTCCCTCCAGCGCCAGGCCTCAGTGTTCACGTTCATGAAATGGGAAAGTAGTATCGACTCCTGAGAGTTTACGCAAGGTGGAAATAAAGATGTACAATGCTGGGGGAAGTAGGTCAGTCGGAGAAGGACAATCATGATAGGGTTTCACTCATACATAGAATATAAGAAATAGTGAGAGGGATAATAAGGGAAGGAGGGGAACTGAGTGGGAATAATTAGGGAGGGAGACAAACCATAAGAAACTCCTAACTCTGGGAAATGAACAAAGGGTTGCAGAAGGGGAGGCGGGCAGGGGGATGGGGTAAGTGGGTGACAGACACTGAGGGGGGCACTTGATGGGATGACCACTGGCTGTTATACTATATGTTGGCAAATTGAATTTAAATAAATAAAATATTTTTAAAAAGGAATATATAGGGTATCCCTGGGTGGCTCAGCGGTTTGGCACCTGCGTTGGGCCCAGGGCATGATCCTGGAGTCCCAGGATCGAGTCCCATGTCGGGCTCCCTGCATGGAGCCTGCTTCTCCCTCTGCCTGTGTCTCTGCCTCTGTGTGTGTGTGTGTGTCTTTCATCAATAAATAAATAAATAAAATCCTTAAAAAATATATTTATTAAATAAATAAATAAATAAATAAATAAATAAATAAATAGGAATACATGATGCTGCCGTGCACCCCTAGGGCCTTCTGTGGGTGTGTGTTGCTGCGGACAGCATGGTGCTTCTTGGTACTTGGTCATTTTTAACGCGCTCTGCTTTTTAAAATCCAGGAGGGGAGGTAGCTTCACAAAATGTGTTTCCAAATCTCAGGTTAAGGATAGGGGGAGCCAAGTCCTTGTCGCCGTTGGAGCCTCTCTCGGGCACCAACGACAGCCTTCCAGTTAAACACGCAGACTCGGATAATCCCAGGTCTACGCACCACTCAGTCTCAGGAGGGTTTTCCATGCAAAGGAAAATACTCCAACAACCAGACATAATTAAAACTAATACCAGTGTTTATTTGTGTCCCTCGAAGAATGCTAAGGGATCTGACTGATGACTGTCAACCAGACTCCGTAAGGTTCTTCCCCTTACTGTCACATGCCTTCTCTCTCCCACGCAGCTCAGCTACCTTGACGCTCCTTTCCTGTCACGCCCCATGCCCATCTTTCCCCCAACAAATCATGCACGTATCACATTAGACTTTTTCCCTCTCTCCTTTGCCCTGTCTCTGCTTTTTTCTTCTCTGCCCTGAGTTTATACCCTCATCTCCCCGATTCCAGGTCTGTCTCTGTCTACCCAGTGCCCCACATTTGCATCACAAAAGCTTATCACATAAGATTAGCTCATGGCAAAGGTAGAAATTCGCTTTCGGAGGGTAAAGGGAACAGGGGAGAGGAGAGAGAGTGGACAAAAATAGCATTCTCTTTGTCAATCAAGTCAGGGCAGAAGACTGGGAAGATTCGCATGTTAATAATTCTTGTCACCATCAAATCTGACTGGGGACGCGTTCCAGGGTGGTTAAAGATTCCATTCCAGCCTACCCAGAAGTGTGTAGAAAATGGAAAACCAGCACCAAACAGGTGAAAGCAAGAGGATGTCATGGTTTTGTCAGTCTGTTGGATGAAAACCTGAAGCAATTTTTGCCCATGAATATGCATCACGTCTATGTCTTCGCTCTCATCAGCGGTGCTCAGCAGATGGCTGGTATGTGTTGAGATCTGCTACACAATATACCTGAATATTGTGATGCGGGGGGCGGGGGCAAGATCCAGAGCCGGACAGAAGCTGTCAGAATGCATGACACATTGTCTGGGGGAGTGGCGACTCTCCATTACCCTTGGTCCCGGGGCCAAAGGCCACGATCTTATAGAATATAAAAGGTAGCTCTAATGAGTAAGACATGAAAAGGGGCTTGACCATTAGTGGTCATTAATGCTTCCATTCCCAGGGCCATTAACCTCGGGTTCCTTGGCCCAGTTCCAACTAGGTTAATTATATACCACCTTCTCGAATTCCCTCCTGCCCTGACAGCTGTATGCAGTATAAGAAATGTTCGCGGCATCTGTCTTCATTATCAACCTGAGGATGTTGCCTTCATTATTGACTCCCATATTTGAACAATTTCCTTGCGAGTAAGGAGAACTCACGGTGCTAAGAAAGGAAATACATCTTCTCCTGGTAAGTAAGACTTTACCTGTTCCTAAATGGTGTTCCAGAGAAGCAGGTAAGACATCTCCTACCTAAGAGGGGATTGTTCGGCTGCATTTCAAGAGAGGAGATGGTACTGGTAACGATGCAGAGTTCATGCTGACTGTAGGGATGCCCGGCTAACAAAAGGGGCCCCTGTTGCTAAAAAGTGCAGGTCGCGTGGCTGTCTAGGCTGACCTATGGCTGAGTCGACGGAGACAGGACCCTAGAATCACACAGATCCCTCAGCCATTTCTTGCTCTGTGGAAAGATGACCTAACACTTGGAAGCTTGGAACTCCAGCTTCATTGGCCTCTCTTCTGCACTGGTGAAGGATGTCATCTCATCGCTGGTCTCACAAGTCACCCAGTGCTGCTTCTGCAGTTCTCCATCTTCTACCTCCCAGCTCTTTCACCTCTCACATGCCCTACGTATTCTCAACTTGGGACCCGTCCTGGGGGCCCACCTTCCCAAGCCCTTGCCCAGAACCCTGAGCACAACTGGAGATAAAAACCATGCAGC
The DNA here is from genome assembly GCF_048418805.1 of Vulpes vulpes. NCBI lineage: Eukaryota > Metazoa > Chordata > Mammalia > Carnivora > Canidae > Vulpes > Vulpes vulpes. The sequence continues at coordinate 104,765,502 of NC_132791.1, forward strand.
CATGTAGACTGGAGTCACGGGCATTCGTGGCCTGCAAGTGCAGAAGTTCTGCAAGGTCGCTTCCAAATCCACTCATTATCTTTGGCCAAGTCTCCCTCTACTCCTCTTCAACCTCACCATCCAGCTGAACATTCACCCCAACCCCATGCTCACACAAGACAACCTTTTGTCTAACTTTTTGAAGAAGATTGGAGCCATCAGGCAAGCTCCACTTACATTTTCTTTTTTTTTTAATAATAATAAATTGATTTTTTACTGGTGTTCAGTTTGCCAACATATAGAATAACACCCAGTGCTCATCCCGTCAAGTGCCCACCTCATCCACTTACATTTTCATCCACTCTTCTTCATTATCAAATTCTCTACACCGACGCCCAGCCCTACCCACTGTATCATGTTCTCTCCCTAGGCATTGCCTTATACACAGTTTTGTGATGCAGCTAGTAGCCTCCTCTCCTTACCATGCCCAATGTACTCCATCTGCGCACTGCAATTAATTTGGGAAATCCCACGCCACCCACACCCTCCGAAGATTTCCAAAGGCCACAATATTTTTCAGCCCAAATTTCTCACTGACAGTATGTATTATATCTGCATCGAGCTAGGATCTGAGTGAAAAGAAGCTCCAGGGGATGGAGAGAAATGAGTTTCACTGCACCGAAGGCATGGAGACGGAGCTGACTGCTCTCCCTGGCAGGCCCCATTTCCCTCCTGCACCGTCCTTTCCCAGGGATGGCTGGGTGCCCTTTATGACTCTTTCCCCAGGTTTTCCATTTTGGAGGCTCACTGCTATTTCCTACAATCTGCTCTATAGGAATCCCTTTTTTAGTACTGCTTTATTTTAAACCACTCCTATTTTAGAAACTGCTGGAGCTTAGAAACCAATTTCCATGCTTATTCCAAAGCATTTGTGGCATTTAGACAAGTTGTACACAAGCCGTATGTGAGTTTCATCATGGGAGACCCAAACCCAGTTTGCTCAGAGGGAGGGCACGAGGCAGGGTCTGCATGATATCTGCATTTGGTGAAAGCTAACATAAAATGGCAACCTTCAGTGGGTAGAGGAAAGTTACAGGGAAACAAGTCACTTTTAGAAACAGACCAAATAATCCTTCAATGGAGTAAGGCACCATGGGGGGCACACCAATAACATCTTGTCTGATGACAATCATTCCTGAAAACTCCTCCCCTCCCCATTCTTGTTCTCTGTCCTGTTCTGGGGCCAAAGCTAAGGGAGGTAAATGAAGCCCTTGCCTCAGCGCAAAATTTAAGAGAGTGTCCCTGGAAAATAGTAATCAAGATGGACAAGAATTTCATGCGATTATTTCTAAAAATCCAAAATCACGGCAAAAACATAATGAACAAACTGCCAATTTTTAAAGTAAAGCCAGGATCAGTACATTACCATGTTGAGCCTCATTGGAGCCAGAGACAAAGGGAAAAATCAGTAATACTGATTTGTCTTTATTTAAGAATTTGATATTTTGTTAATCACGGGGTGATTGTTTAGCATCGAATTTGATGTTTTAAAATGTTGTCTTAAAATAGGACTCATTTTTATTGCTGAGTTTTGTTTAAATTCTGTTCCTGTTCCCTTAAATTCTGTCCTGAGGTGAATGCCTCACTTGCTTCACCCTCCTCTGGGCCCTGCCCGGTTCCCATACACAACTTCGTATCCTGACCTTCACCTTTGCCTCCCAGTTATCTGTAGAATCACTTTCTGTCCTTCATACCTGCTGCCATAGGCCCAGTTCCTTTGCCCCATCATCTCTTCCTTGCATGGGTATAATAGGACGCTATTTGGTCCACTAATTTCCAGAACTACCCCTGTGCAGAGTGCTGAGTCTGCTTTTCCTGCTGCTGAAGGACCATTTGGGGCTCCCTAGGGCCTAGTAGGGAATTCAAGCTGTTAGCAATCACAGATGCATTTCTCTTAGTTTTGCCCTACGAAACCCTGAGTTCACCTTTGCACCTTCATTTAATTTAATTTTTTTTTTTTTTTTTACCATTTCCTGTCCCGGGCTCCTCAAAGAATCCATTAGCACTCATTTTAGGATCTAACATTTCCCTGAGGCACTCGTACTCTGTCCACCCATCTCACATTTTATACATGCTGTCGTCTCTTCCTTCTGTCTGGAAAAGTTGCCCCTTGCATAGACTTCTGCTAGAAGACACTTTCCATTGCGTTGTAATTGTCTGTTGGTTCATCTGTCTCCTGCACCAAGCTCTAAAATGCTTCTCAAGGACAGAGAGACAGTCTCCAATTTCTCTCTATATCAAAGGCATATAGCAGGTGCTCAAAACAAGTTTGACGGTTATATAAATGAATTATGAATAACTGAGTAATTGAATCATCATGGTCAGAGTGCTTATAAATAAGCCTTTATTAAGCTCTTGGTTTTGCAAGGTGGTGTGCAGGGCACTAGCAATCAGTGCTGGCCGTACCAGTGAGTGTTCTGGTGAACGCGACAAGCCCTGGAGCTATCTGGCATCTGCTTTTTATCCCTCCCACCCAACACATGCGTGAAGAAGAATGGATACTCAGTGAATAGATGAACTGAACTAAAATGCAAGTGGTGGATTATATAGAGAAGCACTTTATGGATTTCAAAGGGTTGAGATGCCCATTTCAATTAAAAACCATTTCATTAGTAGAACTCACCATCTTTGAAATCCCTAAGGATCACCAAACAGGAAAGCCATTTCCAATGAAAGGAAAATCCATCTAGGGTAAGTGGATTGAAGGTGGGTGTCATAAGACAAAACGAGAAGTCAAGTGCCTTTAGTATGTGGGCCCTGAGATGATAATTAGAGAGAGCTCTTTTGCCTATGTGTTGGGCTGGGTAGGAGCAAGGATGGGGAGGGGTGGGCATGGGCAAAGTGTAGCATTTATTCAAAGTGTTGCCTTTCAGATTCTCATAGTATAAAAGAGCTGTTTTCACTGGAGGGTCTTTAGGTTCTTGCCTCTCTTTTTTATTGCCTTGATAAATTCTTTATTGGGGCAGCTATCTTACAGAACTGGCCCAGAACACACATAAATCCCTTGATCAAAAGTTATAAGTTTGTCGTCCCCCCATTGCTCTGGGTCCTGTAAATCAGACTGATTAGAAAGCAAAGACTGGATGGAGCCCTGTGCTACTTTTCTTCCCCCCTTCTGGGTGTGGCCAGGTGGTGGCCCATCGAGTGGCCCAGACAAGCAGGGAGGCATCCATTCCCAGCATATGTACAGGGCCCAGGTACATGATTATCTGGGATCCTGGTGTTTGGTTTTAGAACCTCAAACTCTACCACTCACTTGCTGTCTGTTTAAATGACTCATCAAATTTAGCACGCTGAGTTGATGTATAGCCCCCAGGTTAGCCTGATAAAGTGCTCCCAAATGTTAATGGGAAATAGATTCCATGTGAATTTCCTAGAAGAGCGTGCCATGGGCAAGAACATTCCATAGCCTGGAAAGCTAAATGGTAAATTGTTAATATAGAGGCAGTTAATTTAAGCTATCTTAGACCAACAATAATAGGGTATCTCCTTCCTTCCTTCCTTCCTTCCTTCCTTCCTTCCTTCCTTCCTTCCTTCCTTCCACAAGTATTTATACTGAGTACTTACCAGGTGCCAAGTAGATACTCACAGCAGGAATTATGTCTGTATTGATCACCGATATAATCTCAGCGACATACCTCTCTCTGGGTAGTAGATGCTCAGTACAAGTTGTTGAATGTGTCTTTCTCTTCCTGCCTCTCTTCTTTTTCTTCCCAGTCTTTCGAGAGTAACCTAATTTCTTCCTCACTCTATCTCCGACAACATGTAGGGTACTGACTTCATTATCTTTATCTTTATTTCTAAAAACTCAGATATACTTTGGCTTATCCCACAAGATCCCATTAAACAAATAATCTATCTTTGACAGATTTTTTTTTAAGGAAATGAACATAGAGCTATATAGGTGATGATTCTGTATTATTCAGAAAATCCTTTTATCTTTTCTCTCTTTCAGTGACCTGGGTATTAACTTGAATCCTAACTTATGGCATCATCCACATGATTCAACCATATTAGTTCTGTGCCATGACTGCTTTATTTGACATTCTCAGCTGTCTCTGTACAAACATTCCCCCCCTGCATTGCAATTCTTTATGCCTTGTCCATTTCTTCAAGAGCCTCACTCTCAGCTAACTGCCATGACCCCTTTTCCATAATATATGGAAACTGGCAACACTTAAGGGATTAAGCTCCCTCCCCCACAGAAACTTATAGAGGAATCTCCAAAAGTAAGAAGAGATGAACTAATAATGAAATAACAGAAATGATCCAATAATGAAATAGTTTCAAACAATGAAAGATAACTAGTTATGAGTTTTTTAAACCCTACCCTTCAAACCATGTGGGTGGGCACCCGCTTGTCTACCTATAAATTTGGGCTGGGCTGGCCATATTTATTCCCTCATGTCTGTGAAAGACTGTGCTCAGCCAACTGAGAGAATAGATGAAAGATCTAATGGAGCCAAAGACATGATGAGGGAGAGAGGGGTGCAGAATGTTGTAGGTCGAGGTGGCATTCCAAGCAGAGAACTAGATAACATTGCACCGTGAGAGGGTAGAAGTAATTGCATAATAATGATAAGACATAAAGAGCAAGGGTGGGACTCGAGGTAGAGAAATGGGCTGATGTCACATAAATCAAACCCTTCTGTATAAGATGGGAAAGCTTCGTCTTCGTCAAATCAAATATGTGTATCCATAGAGTCGGCCCCACATTTTGGAAACGTTCTTTGGGAGCAGTCTGGAGGCCCTGTATGGGTGGGGTAGAGGATGGGTGGAGCAGAGGTAAGAATAACAGGAGGCTATTGTAATAGTGTAAGAATGAAACAGAGAGAGGCTAACCCAAGGTACTGGCCGCGGGGACGACCAAAGGGGGATATCTTTGCAATTAAAATTTCAGGACTGGTGACTGGTTGTAAAGGGAACTCTGGAAAAAGATGAATATTGAAAAGTCTAGGTTCCTGGCTGGGCAACTGAGCAGATGGAGATGCTAACAAATCACAAACGAGAATTGAAAAGAAAACAGAGTAAGAGATAAAGATGATGAATTCCATGTTGGAGTGTGAAGCATATGGTGCCTGAGAGGCATCCAGGTGACTCTGTCCAGCAAACAGTTGGATATATAGGTACAGAATTCACGGACCAGAGATAGACTCGGGAGTTTTCAGCATAGAAGTGGAATTTTTAAACATGAGCGTAGATGAAATTGGCGAGGATAACAGGTAGAGTAAGAAGTGAGCCCAAGGTAGAACCCAAAGCAAACAACCGTGTAAGAGGACAGTTGGGAAAGAAAGGCAGGTGTCGTAGAAGCCGGAGAAGACGAGTTCTGTGACGGGGGAAGTGGTTAGTTGTGTCAACTGTTACAAAGATGTGACACGTGAATATGTTCAGAGAAAGATCAGAGAAATTTTGAAAGTGCTTTGTAGTTTTTGTCATATAGGAGGTCATTATCTCTGACTTTAATGAAAGCAATTGCGGTGAAATGGTGGGGCGAGAGGCCAGATTACAGTTGATTGTAGAGTGAGTAAGAGGTAATAAGGTGAAGACAGAGGGGGTGTGGACTACCATTTCAAGCAATCTGGATGGTAATGCAGGAGGCAATTATAAGAGGACATATGTTTAAGGTTTATTGTCATCCTTAATTTGTAAGGAAAACTGGATAGGTTGGAGGAAAAAATAGTTTGAGAGAAAGTGGTCAGAGGGAGGAGAGGTTACAAATGCTGGAGAGGGAGGGAAGAAATAAATGGACCAGAGTTCCAGGGGGAGTAGGAGTGGGTGGAATGGGTGGTGGAAGCGGCAGGTCAGCCCTCTGCAGAAAGAGGGCCTCCTCAAGCCTCTGAGCACGCAGGGGAGACGCGGGGCCGCTCTGACGCTGGGTAGGGCCCGAGCGCTTCTGTTGGGCATGAGCGCAGAGTGAAGGGGAGAGAAAGCCGAGCCTGGTCCATCGCTCTCTGTGATCTATGAGAGCGGCCACCCAACGATGCTAGTAGCTTCCATTCGCCCTGCCCTGACTCGGGCCTGCTTCCAAGTTTCTCCAACACCTTATAGCTGGGGACATTCTAAATAATGTCTAACCTCTGGTTCTTCTGATGTGATTTAAAGCTGCCCACCTCAGGCTCTTTGCTGAGAGAATGAAGGGCATCTTTATCTGTGGCATCCCCCAGGTGCTGCAGAGAAAACTCGAGGCCCCAGGAGGGGGTGGGAGGGGAACCCGGTGTCTGATAAACGCACCCTCACACACTGACTCACAGCCCCTCCTTCCTCATCAGGGATCCATATATTCTGCTCACGGTCTCCATTAGGAAGGTTTCTTGGAACAGTTGGCAAAGCATGGAGAATTTGTATTTTGGTCTGGAGCTACTGGGCCAGAGCCCCGGCACCCCTGCCTGCCCTGGCCTTGGACTGGGCCGAGAGTCTGCTCTCTGCTCTTGCATGCTAACTAGGCCCTGATTCAAAATAATCAGAGGTGAGACGCTCACTCTTCCAAGACATGGTGGTGATACATTTGGAAGTCCATTGTCTGGATGTAGGTGTCTCGTTAGATCAGTTAATATTTATAAAGTGTTCGGAACAAGGCTTAGAAAAGAGTAATAACCACATAAATGTCAGCTTGTCAGCTACCACTGTTACTAGATTTTACTGTTTCTCATATTCCCTACAGGACCAGAATCTGTTCCACGCAGGCAGTGTAAACTCAAATATTTTGCACAGCAATTAACCAATGCGATCTACATGGAGCTTGAGAGAAGTCTGAGGAGTGGCTGAGTCCCTGGCATGTAGTGGAATCAATATGAGATTTGGAGTCAGACTGACATGGGTTGAATTGAACACCTACTACCACTCATTAACTCTGTTTGCTTAGCTTCGGCCTCTTCATCTGTCGAATGGGTATGTTAAATACCACTGCAGAGGCTGGTGTAAGGAGTAGTATCACATATATTCATTGCCAGACACCGGGAGTTAAAAAAATAAATAAAGTTTCCTGTTTCTTAATTCTAGATGACATTGCTTGGGTATATGACTGCACTTTTCTGGAAGCATCCGACACTGGCTAACTTGCATTCTGTGATGATGTGCTTTCTCCAGGATCCCCCCCCCCCGCTTTTTATCAACCACTTCACAAGACACACACACACTCACACACACTCACACTCACGCGCAGTCGTACATGCACACACACATGAAAACAATCCGTGTCTGGCTCCAAACGAGTTAAATCTGTAAACCAGGGTGGCTGCTTTCGTTCATGGGATCAGTCCTCTTCTCTATCCTGTGTTCCCTCCATCTTTCCAACTCTAAGCGGATTCCCTTTGTCCCTGGTCTCCCCTAACCCTTCTGCACTTGTTTCCAGGGACATGAGTGATGTCCAAGAGCCCTTCCAGGGCTGGGCACTGACGCCAGTGGGGGATACCCAATGCAATTGAACAAAGAGGGGCTGGCTTCCCCCATGTGTCACCCAATTAAATACCCACACAGTAACTCACTCAAGGGAATCCCGCTGATGTCAGCAGAAAAAAAGAGACTCAATTACAGCCTCTGACTGGGCCAGCTTATTGTTATTTATGGTACGTAGCTCTCTGACTGCGAATCAGGGAAGAGAGATATTCTGGGGTAAAGTGCCACCTATTAATTGAAATATCTTAGTTTCAGAAAACTGGTTGGAATTGCCAGCCACAATAACACGGGGCTTCATATCCCTGTCCCCAATAAAAATCTCCGGATAAGCAAATTTTGACTCTCCCCCTTTCAAGTCATTGATGAGAAGAGGACATTTCCAGGCTGATGCCACTAAGCCTAGAGGATGGAAAGACATGCACCAGGTGATCTGCACGTATCCCCGTTATCCCGGCGTAGCAGACGGAATTCCAAAGAGCAACACCTCTACCCGTCAACACACGGACAAAGCGAGACTAACCTGAAGGCGCTGCAAGCATTTGCCTTTGAGAGTGGAGGCGATTTACTGGCGAGCTTTGGTCCTGGCTAACCCACACCAGTTAGGGAATCCTTCAGAAAGGAAAACTCATTTTAACATTGGCTCCTCAACCTCCCCCCACCCCCCTGCTCTGAAACTTTTCTAGAATTCTCATACTGGTTCCCTAAGTCTTGATATAAATATCATGACATCAGAGCCTTCTTCCCTCATCACTAACCTGCTCCCGTGGGCAGATTTCCGGAGGGCTTCCCAGTATATTCCCGCCTAATTCCCAGTAGCATAAGTAACCATCGCAGCCAGACAATTCTTATATTTATGGTCTAATGGGGATCTTGCCCCCATCCATGATCGATTCTGCAGGGACAAAGACGGTGGCTGCCTCAATACCCTGGCGTTTCCTAGCATGGTGTCGGCATAACGCACCCACTCCAGGAATATTGGTTGAATGAGTGCATGGATCAGCCACGGAGACACTTCCTTGGGAAGGCACAGAGACCCCTAAAACTATGATTGTATTGTAAGGAGCCTCGGGACTGTCGCGTACGTTGCCACTCCTGTTGGGTTACTTGAGTCGGCTGCCCTCCTCCCATCATTATTTCGTTTTATTTTTTATTTTTTTAAGATTTTATTAATTTATTCACGAGAGACACACAGAGAGACAGTGGGAGGCAGAGACCCAGGCAGAGGAAGAAGCAGGCTCCATGCAAGGAGCCCGACGCGGGACTCGATCCCGGGACCCCAGGATCACGCCCTGGGCCGAAGGCAGGCGCCAAACCTCTAAGCCACCCAGGGATCCCCCCTCCCATCATTATTTTAGAGCCAACAAGGCTCTTGTACAAGTAACGCTGCTGTTGGACTCCGTTTGGCCGATCTAATTTGATTTTTCGAGAATTCGCTGAGCATCTGCTACGTTCTATGTTCCCAGAATGACTCCAGGCTGCAGAGGATGGCGAGGTAGACGGCCTGGCCGGTCTCCTGTTGGCTCTGAGGTGTGCTCTCTCCCCGGAGAAAGGAAATTTCGATGTAGGGAGCACGGACTAGCTCAGAAGGTGCAGAGGAGGCAGGCCGGAGAGCTTGGCAACGCGAGCGTTAACAGGCACTGCTTGTCCGCCTCCCTCTCTCAACAGCAGCTCCAAGAACACTGGCCGCTTGCTCTTTTAAGTTCACAGGTCTCTGGCCTTTCCCTTCCCTCGGGACCTTGCAGAACCCTGCTGCATGCAGATGCCCCAGCAGAGTGCTCTGGTGTTCTGACCCGGGGCCCCTGCCTGCAGGCCAAGGGGGCAGATCTGCCTCCCAGGCGACAGCTCAGAAGTTTGGGAGGCGTCTGGCAGGGAGGCTTTTGAGGGTTCCCACCGGCCCGGCTTTGAACTCCCCCATCCTTCTTGTTGCTTTGGGTGACTTCACGTTTCTCCGATCCCAGGCGATGGTGTGTTTTCCAGATGGAGGTAATGCGTGCCACCGTGAGGGGCTGCAGGAGACAAGATTAATTGCTCCCGGGTCAGGAAAAAGGAGAGTGGTCAATCTTTATGTGCAGAGAGAGATGTGCCGGTGAAATACAGCCAGGACTCTCTGCCCAGTCTTTTATTTGGGGCTAGAAAGTGCCTCATACAGTCAGACAAAAGCTCATTTTCTGAGGCGCCTTCTTGCTGGGGCTTTAAGTCAGAATCTCTAACCTGCCCGCCTTGAGGGGCGCGGGAACCCGGGAGGCTGGGCAGCAGGCTGTGGGCCGGCTCCCCCCACTTTCTGACCTGGGGCTAAGCGCCCAACAGGTGTTCAACACGTGGGGGCGGGGGGGATCCCGGGCTGCCCGCGTCTGCGTGAAACGAGGCGTAGGTGTGAGCGGCACCGCAGGTGTGGAAGAGAGATGCATGTGCAAGGGCTTCACAGTCCTCGGCCACCAAGCCCACTCTCAGGCGCGCAGCTCCATCGATGCCACATAGCTCCGGGGCAGGGTACACACAGACCTGATTCGTAGAATTTCCAGACCAAAGTAGACCTTAAAGGCAACTGCCTCTGGTGTCGGACACACGGACCCACAGGCCGAGGCTGAGCGGTGACCGCGTGCTTGCTGCGCACCAAGCCCGGCTTGGCCTTCTCCCTCTGTGGGTAACTCGGCTCATCGTGGAAACCGTGCTGGTGAGGGAGGGGGTACGATCCTCCCCCCCCGCCGTTATAGGGGGACGTTCAGGCCCCGGCACCCTCTCTCCCTGTTACGGTGTGGCCATGCTGGGAGCAACACCCTGAGCTCATGCTCCCCATATTCCTAGTGAGCTGCTGCTAGAAACTGAGGTCCCGGGAGCTACGGCCAAGATAGCTCAGCACTTAGGGCTCAACAGCGGGTCCCCTAGTTCGCAGCCCAGATGTGTGCCTGTCTACCTGCGTGGCAATAAGAGGTAAGGCTCAGATCAAGGCTGGACACACCGTAGCCGGGATGACCTTGGGCAAGTCACTAGCCTACCTGGGATTTGCTTTTCTCATCTATACCAAGTTGTCATAAAATAGTGTCTTCTCTGTAGTGGTTGTAAGAATTAAATGAGATCATATATGAAAAGCTCTTAGAGAAACCCCTGGAGGCAGCTATTCGACAGGCAGTGGCCACTCTGGTTACATCGTGCTGCTCTTTCGGGAAGATTCACAGAGAGGAGACAAGGCAGCATGTGGTGGGACCCCGAGGGACTGGCTCTGGGGGAGGGAGACCCGGGTGGGGGGAGGATGCGCCCGAAGCCTGTGTTCTCGCGATGGACAGCGGAAGTCGGCCCTTCCAGGCCAGAGATGAAGAAATAAAATAGAATGAAAAGGCCAGAGCCACAGTCAAGCTAACCCTTTATATCTGGTCTCTCACTGCGGTATTTCATGTCCATTCCCTCTGCCCCACGTGGGTGAGCCCTGCCTCATTCCTCAGGCCCTTGCACAGATGCACCTGCCCCTCCCAGCCTCCCAGCCTCCCAGCTCATCCTGTGACAGGCTCTGACAGCCAGTTTGGCGGCCCAATCAGCTGCCAAAACACAAGGTTCTAGGCCAGGGAAGGAGCTGCTTGCTTGCTCCTCCCAAGGGAGCTCTGGAGATATGCAAACTTTTGCAATTGCCTCTGCTTACTCAAATCTCTCTCTGTTAACAACTCGACAGACATCTTGTCTGTATTTGATAAATAAGCTTCTCTATTTATTCAGGGGAGTGAATTTGTAGCTATTATGATTCAAATGACATTGACATGATATTTTCTCTTTTTTCCCCCTGCTGTTGAATCAGGAAAAGAAAATCCATAGGAAAAAAAAAATCACAAAAACCCAAAGCAATTACTCTGCATATCAGTCCATGAAATAAATGAATGCATAAGCCAACTCTCTTTTGGGGTGCAGGTAAGGGAACTGATAAATAATTTAGAAATTGTTGCTGCTTCCTGGTTCCCAGAGATGCAGCTGGCATGTGCTAATAGGAGGCACATGCTGCATTCATTAGGCAGTGAGAACGTTTTAATTCCTCAACCATTAACATTATCTGCAAGTGGGGTGTGCATAGAGTCAGATCCCTGGGATGTCAATCAACCCATTACACAGCGTTGGCTTCGTCATATGGGGTGTTACCTCTCATTAGGTTGCCTGAGTCAGCCAGTCAATCAGATGTGACTGAGCAGACGGGCAGGAAGGGGAGGCAGGAGAAGGGCGGGAGGGGCGCCAGCCTGCAAGTGAGCTGTGCCTGTTGGAGGCCATTGTGCTAAGTGCCCTTCCTGCATGATCAGCTTAGGCTTCCCCTGTCTCATTCCATTCCCCAACTGCGCTCTTCCCAAACTGTCCAAAGGGCTGACTGAAGAGGTGTCCGTAAAGTTTTGGATGCGAACCATCAGCTAGAAGCTTCTCAGATATATAACTCCAGAAAACACAGGGGAGAGCTTGCCATCAGAAGACATCCTTGCCATATCTTTTAGACTCAGAGGCTCACAGAGCCTACAGGCCTGCTGGCTGATTTAGTCCCATGCCTTTCAAAGTTTTGGGGAATTTTTTTTCCATAAATTACAGGTGGAAGCTGCTAGTTATTTAATGACCTCTAAAGGTTGGCAACCTGCAGGTTGAATAACACTGACTCGTGCAACGATTTGGGTCCTTGCGTTTATGAGGATAAGCAGACCTGTAGCCAGGGCACGCCTCTACCCGGAGGAAACAGAACCAAAATATTCAGGGAAATTTTCTTCAGGGGCCAGTTTAGAACTTCAGTAGAGTTCTGAAATGCAGCTGAATTCCTCCGTTGTGTAAAGCCAATACCCAGAGGCAGTGTGGCGGGGCTGATGAAGTCCAGAGCATTCCTAGTGGGAGCCGGGCTCCTGAATGCTACTGACTCATAATAGGAAGGAGAAAAATTTATGTATAGCCTGCGACATGGGGAGCGCCCAGGGCATGCTTGTCAGGATTAGGGCTTCTCTGACTTACAGCTCATTTTCCCTGGGGACTTCTCTCCTTCTTTTCCTTCTTTGCCCTTTTATCCCTTTCCTTCTCTCCCTCTCTCCCTTAGTTCTGCTTACTTTCTCTTTTCTCTTACTGGTTCCTCCTTCACCTTCTCCCTTCCCTACCTTTAAAGTCCCTGGAGGCCAGAAACCAAAGGATCGGGTGGACCGCCAGTGTGCTATGCTGGCGTGAGCGTGTGCACACGCACGTGGGCACATGTGTGTGAGCTGGAGAGCAAGCCGAGGACTTCATTTCCCCTGTAGGAGAGGCTGTGAGAGCACTGCACTGAGCGAGGAAGAGCCTGCAAATCCCCAACACGAAGAAAATAATTTAAAAGGAGAGAAGAAACCATCACTTTGTTATTTTGCTTTCAAAAAAAAAAAAAAAAGCTATCTTCTTTCTAAGTATATTAGTTTTACATTTGATTCTATTGCTCTATCAGCAGCTGCGGTGATCTGGAGCCGTGATATGCTCAGCCGCCTCATTTCGGTGGGAAGGAAGGAATTTGTAGAGATTGTCACCGAGAGGTGATCAATGCTGTGGATTTAAGTGGCACTTGCCCTGTCGAAAGCACATTATGAGCATTAACTAATTGTGCTATACGGCATCCTCGGTGGGGGGAAAGGGGGGGACACAGAGAGAGAGAGAACGGTTCTCACCCCGCAGAGACACACCCAGGGCAGGGTGAGTCCCCCAAGAGCTGAGATGAGAGCTTAGATGTTGTTCTTCTCAAGCCTTCACAAACGCTCAAGCTTTATGTCCGTTGCAGTGTCGATTTTTCCACGTCCTAGGACAGGTTGCTTAAACTTTCAGAGAGTTAAGTGTCCTCAGCTCATCATTGGAGGTGAGGGGAACACCTATTGTAATAAGGTCGCTGTACGAATTAAACGACATCCAGTTTGCACACGGCCGGGCCCCTGTGAAGTACTCAGGGCTGCGTTATCAGCTCAGAGGACATCACCACATCCCTTATTTATATTTCCTTCTCCATCCCCGCTCTCTTCCTCTCTCCCTTGCTTTCTCCCCTGGGGTCCTTTTGTGGGCCTAATCCTTGGCTGTCAGGGCTGGAAACCAGCAGGCATCCGGAATATCAGTCATATTTGGGGGGAAATAGATCACGTACCTGCTCCCCTGTTGCTCGTCTCTCTGCTGAATGTGCTGAAGGTGATGGGTTTGGGAAAAAGCTTACGGGCTCCTGAAAGACTCGTGTCCTGTTCTGCTTGAAGCCCCTGCTGGGTGAGAGCTCCAACTCAGCGGTAACTCCAGGGGTCGTGCCCCCTGGTGGTCATCAGCCATCTGTTGGTTATTAGCCACCATTAGGGCATCCTGTTGTGGCTTCGGAGAACGGAGAAGGGCTCTGTGGCTCCAAGAATAACGGGGCACAAGCACAGATGTTCCCCCCCAGCCCGTCCACGATGACTCACACACGCACACCTGCAGAAACGTGCTTGGGGACTTGCTCTGGTGCATTCAGATTGGGAGTATCCAGTCCTACCTGTCTGTACTAATGATAACCCCATTTGGAATTCTGAGAAAGGAAGAGACAGTGTTCACTGTGGAATTCAATACTTCATTGACTTTCAATCAGAGTTTGTACTCTGCTCTGTGAAATCACGGCACCCAAGAAGCCTCAGGTTAGTACACAAGTCCCAAGGGCGTAGGCCCACAATAGGACCCACTCATAACAAGGACTTTGATTGTGTGTAGAACAAGATGCAGCAAGCTGGCAACAGGGGAAAAAATCATAGGCATGCCTCTCCCCTGGTGGGCAGTGGCCTCTATCAGTTTCCTGCTCCTGTGAGTCCATTATTCCTAGGACATGGCCTGCTGGATTTTACTCAGATTTCAGTCTGATTCAGAGTTAGTCTAGAACGCAAAGAAGAAATGGGCTGCAGTTGCAGCAGTAACTGTCTAGCAATCCCGGAGAGGTGATGAGCCAACAGGCTACCCACTTGTGGGGTTATCTGTTTGCAGGTCACCCCTGGATACCCTGGCCTCACATGCTGCTGAGATCTGTTTGAGGAATACAAAGTCATTTATCAGCCAAGGGAAGCCCGGTTGGGAAGGTGGTGGGACTGTGCATTAATTGCCTAACATATACCAAAGCCAAATATAAGTCACTAAGGGGTCATCCATTCCTGGGATTTATCTGCCATTGGGGGAAGTCGGGAAATGGCTGGATCTGGAGAGGTGTATATGTCTATACACATGAGCAATTTCCCCCCTAGATTTCCATGAGACTAGTCCCCGAATCCGGGTGGTAGAAATTCTGGATAAAAATGATAGTTGAAAAAAATAAATAAATAAAAATAAAAATGAGAATTGGAGGCCTTGTCCCAGAGGGGTATCAATCTGCTCTGACATGTTCTGGGGCTGGAGATTTTTAGGAAAAGCAGGCAAAATATTTGGCCAACTTTTTAAGCATGACTTGTTGCTACCCTTGACCCTTCTCGGAACCCTGGTTGGACATTGATAAATGAAATGCTGCCAGAGACTCCAGCAGAATGTGGTTCTTAGCTGGCAGAAGGACATCCTGGCCCCTCAGAGGGCACAGCTGGCTCCCAGGATTCCGTCGAAAGACATCCCTGATTTGTGTGCCTGTTTGGGGGGTCACCGTGTCTGGGTCTGTAGGACATTCCCAAGTCGGGAGTCTGGGAGGGGGCGGGGAGAAGAGTGACAAGAGAAGAGGAAGGTGGCAGGGAGAGGAGAGGAACAGAGAGAACCGTGGGAGCTGCTGGGGAAGGGACAGGCGAGGTCCGGAAGTGCCGCTCAGGTCAGGTGGGGACGGCTGCCAGATCCCCCTCCCCTCCCTCATCCTGTGGCTGGAGGTGGGTCGCCCCTGATAGCTCCTTGCCATCTTCCTCCCGGGCTCTGCCCCTGGTTGGGACATCCCGTTCTCAGGTGGGTCCCACGCGCTGTGCGGCCTCCAAGGACGGCTTCTTCCCGACCTTTCATCAAGGAGCAGGGCCTATGGCTGGGGAATGCGGGGGTCCCTGCACCTGGTCCCCACTCGTCCCCGCTGCCCAGTGCCCACCCACCCATCCCATCTCCTCTGCCCGGTCCCTGTCCATCCCTGCCGCTTGATCCCTGTGCCCTGTTCCCATCCATCCCCGCTGCCCAGTCCCCCCACATCCATCTCCTGTGCCCGGTCCCCATCTATCCCTACTGCCTGGTCCCTGGTCCTGGTCCCCACCCGTCCCCTCTGCGCAGTCACCCCCAACCCTGCTGCCTGCTCCCCACCTGCCCATCCTGTCCCATCTGCCGGGTCCCTGTCCATCCCTACCACCTGGTCCCTGGTCCTAGTCTCTGCCCAACCTCGCTGCTCGGTCCCCACCTGTCCATCCTATCCCCTGTGCCCGGTCCCTGCCCATCCCTGCTGCCCGCCCCCCCCTCCACCCATCCCTGGTGCCTGGTCCCCATCCATCCCTGCTGCCTGGTCCCTGGTCCCAGTCACACTCGTCCCTGCCACCTGGTCCCTGCCCATCGGCCCGTGGCACCTGCCTCCCGCTTGGGCTCAGTGGGGCTCTCATCAACTGTCTCCAGAGAGAGGAAAACACTGGCCTGCCATGGGAGACGGCGGGGAAATCACCTAGAAAGCGGAGCGGGGTGTAAACAGCGTTTAAAGGACGAGAGCTCTTGCCTTACTTAGGGCTCCGTGCAGCTGTGGCCCCCGTGTCGCCCACACCTCATCAGAGCCCCGGGGATGTGCCGGGGTGGCGAGCCACGGCCACTGCTCCAGCACCACCCTCTCCCGTCCCCGCTTGGTCCCCTGGACCCATCTCCTGGTGACATCTCCCGGATTCGGATTCTGCCTCGGTTTTGCACCGAGACTGGGAATCAGGTGGATCCCACCTCCCCCAACCCCCGTACCGATTTCATAGACAAAGTTTTAGGAAACCGAGGAAGGGTGAGAAAGGGGAGTATTTGTAAGGGTCAGCTCTGACCACTGTCAGATTATGACAGATAACCTGCCGTCGGGTGTGCGGGCCCCTTTTACTGACACTGACTTTGATGTTAATGAAAGTAATAATAATATAAGGGTGATCTTAATAATTAGGACATATATTAGCAGCTGTTAAATACTTCTCGTCTGGCTAGCGAATACATTCCTGTCCTTAGAAACCAGGCAGCCGAGCAGGGATTATCATCTGCATCTCTCGGCCATGAAAATTGAGGTCAAGCCTTTTGCCCGAGGCCACAGAGTGAGGGGCAGCGCTCCCCTGCGGTTGGCGACCTCCTGCTCCGGGGATCCTGGCGCATGTGCCTCGTGGCGTCATTGAGGGGGACACCGAGGAACCGTGTGTCAAGAGCAGGGCTTGTGCTCAGACGGAGCAACCTCCTGCTGCTTTTCCCCCGCGAGACAGGGGAGGACAAGGTGATAGGATGTCGGTGCTGGAAAGGGACCTCAGACACCCCGCTGTCTTCTTATCATCTTTTTCCAGCAGAGGAAACGGAAGCCCCGGCAGGTGAAGTTAGCGTCGTCAAAGGCAAATCTGCGCCCAGAACCTGGTTCCCTAAAGTCCTAGGTCGGCAATTCCCTAGCGTCATCAGAGGGGACATTGTATCTGGACCTTAGAAGTAAAGCTTCTTACCGGTTCCTTTTTCTCACGGGGAGACAAGTGGACCTTGGGAATTTGAGGTTAGCCTCAGAGTTGGGGGGAGGCAGGGAGCCTCGGGCTCACGGCTGCCGGCCCTCGGACGGTCCCACCGGCAGGGCCTGTGGACGTGGCAGGTGCTGGGAGGAGGTGTTGGCCCCAGTGTGGGAGGGAAGGAAGCCACCACAACAGGGTGACCCCCTTAGCCCAAACAGTAGCCACCAGAGGCCACGGACAGGAGGACTGGGGATAGAGGAGCACGGCATTCGGGTGGGAACCCTTCTCCCCCTTGGCTAACCGTAACTCATCAACCTCCAAGCCCCGTCTTTACCCTGCCGCCTCCAGGGCTGACGTGGTCCTCGGGGGGCTCGCCTGTGTGGCGGCTGGGCACTTCCTCACACTCGCATGCACGTGTCCCAGCCTGCAGCAGGTTTCCGCGTGCAGCTCTGCGCGTGCACCGGTCCTCGTCTCTCCCGGGCTCGCTGGGGATGAGGCGAGGGCATGTTTAACGTGCAAACCCCTGGCACATCGCCGAAGGTCAGGGCTACCGGGACTTTTCGTTAGTTGTCTTTGCATCTTCTATGAACCTACCTGGCTCCTACAGGTCGGAGCCAGGTAGGCTCCAGGCCCTGAAGAGACACTAAGTTGTTCCTCTAAGCTCTGCACATCTGCCCGGCTTCCACCTTGCGGGGCGAGGGGTGCACATTCTACTTCTTCGCAGGACGGAGCTGGAACTCGAACCACGTTGGCCACCCCGAGTCACATGGGCACGAGATTGTCGGTAAACAACTGACAAAATCGATTGCTTAGAAGGCGCAGGGCAAACCGGTCCCCCGCGGACACGCCCACGGATGCTGGCTCACGGGCAGTCCCTCCCTCACATGCGTGGCCACCGTCCATGTGCCGCCAATGCTCTCATCTTCACGATTCCTTTCATATGTGGAAACATCCAGAGGAAACGATCTAAACTATCCGAAGAGTAAAAAAAAGAAAAAAAAATACTGTGTACGCACAGTTCTGTGGTGCACGAGCTTAAAAAAGCACATCCTGGCACGTCCAGAACACAAGGTCCTCTTGCTCAGCCTCCTGCCTCGTACTCGGGTCTCTCTGCGACATCAGCGCTCAGCCAATGGCCGCATCTCCCCAGTGACACCCGGCTCGCTCTCCTGATGGCGCAGGTGCATCGAGCCCTATACCTGGAATGAGTCGTCCTTTATGCTGCGTGAGTTGTCACATCTTTGGTGACATTTCATCATCATGACTCCGTCACCTACAGGTAGCACTGGATACTGGAAATTTTATCTTTCAGTTAAGCCAGGATCTGTAGCCTATTACTTCGTTGATGGGTCTCATGGTTGGACTCCGGAGGCATTCAAAATAAGTGGGATTCACATAAGATTATTTCAAAATATCTGAATCACTGCGTCTTCCTTCCATCTTTTCCTCTTCAGGCTTAAAGATAAACTCCCCCAGTCCCTTCTGTTACTCCTCCTAAGAGGCATAAGACACATTATCCGATCTATTCATCACCGAGGCTGCTTGGACATGATTCTGTTTGTCTATGAATCCCTAACTGCTTATGAAGCTGCAAATATAGTTTGTTCTGGGCACTGTTGGTCTATTAATATAGCCCCATATATCAATTTCTGGGGAACTTATATTCCACTAATGACATGTTATGCTTTCTAGCAACTAAAATTCCTCAATATTTTTTTTTTTTAGTTCTGCACTGAACCTTGTTTCCTTTAACTGCTTTGAAATAATTGTTCCTTAAAAAAAAAAAAAAAAAAAAAAAAAAGCTGGCCCACTTCCTGAGCTTCAAGATCTTTTTTTATTTTTTTTAGACTTGATTTATTTATTTGACAGAGAGTGAGGGCAAGTCTGCAAGCAGGGGGAACTGCAGAGGGAGAGGGAGAAGCAGGTTCCCCACTGAGCAGGGAGCCCAAGTGGGGCTCGATCCCAAGACTCCAGGATCATGACCTGAGCCCAAGGCAGACGCTTCACCGACTGAGCCACCCAGGCACCCCTTGTCAAGATCTTTTGAAATCCAAGTCCATCCTGCTGACCCAGTGCTATATCCATCCCAGCTTTGAGTCAGGGAAGTGTGATCGTGTGCCTGCTGTATCTTCATCTAATGCTATAAAAATGTTAATCAGGCCGGGTTAGAGGACTGAGGACTTCCTCCAGGTTGACCCCAATCTACTACTCAGAACCCCACGGAGACTGTCATGCAATCAGCTAGGAATCCGCCCACCGTCCGGGAACGTCATGGAGACCCCTGGGAGGTGCCAAACTTAAATTTAAGAAGCGATATCTACCAAACCTCCCACATAAGTCATTACCTGAGGGAAATGAGGCTAGAGTGCTAGGACTTTGCCGTGGTGAACCAGTGCTTGCTTACTTCTGCAGCACTCAGAATCATCCGATTGATACTCTTTTTTTTTTTTTCCTACAGTCTTTCTTTTTATAAGGAGGTGCTATGGAGAATCTAAAATTCTAAATATTCTGATAAGTATGGCTCATTTCTTGTTCTCAAGAACCCAGTGGAGGGACATAGAACTTAGGCCTTTAGTGAGGTGCAAAAGGACAAATCTGTAAGATAGCTTAAAATATGTCTTTGGGAGCCACCGAGGCCTTTCAGAACCTGGGTGGGAAAATAATAGAGCAGGAGGTGCAGGGGAAGCTGCACCTGTTTATTTGGCACCCTCGCTGGTGAGTGCAAGAGGCCTGTGGCCTCCAGTCTCTGCAGGTCCAGAAGGGCCAGTGTCTGGTGGCTATGCGGATATCTGCCCCTTCTCCATGCGGGAGGCTAATGCACGGTGTCACGCTGGCATTAAGCAGCATGGAGAGGGACCATTCACATTCCCCCATGCGGCCAGACCAGATGCCTTTATGCACACACACAAAAAAACAAGACCAGCTTCTCCAAGGAAGCCGAGTAACAGCCATGCTTGAAAGAAATCCCATTTCAGCTCTGGGGCAATGGTTCTCAGAGTCTTTTTGCCTGACTGAAGTAGAAGCCTTTGCATCAATGGAGAGCTTGTTAGAAATGCAAATTCCTGCGTGTTCCCAAAACGACTGAAGCAGAAACTCTACAGTGGGGCCCAGCAATCTGGATTCTAACAAAGCCCCCCACCCCTACCACCACCACCGAGGGGATCTGGAAAAAAAAATTTGAGAAGCTTTGCTCCAGCATGGGCCAACCCAGTTCAGACAGGCCCGGGAAGAGATGGTGTAAGGTTGGTGACCAGTCTCAAAAATTCAATCCAGCCAACATTTCCTGGAGTGGCTCTGCCCCTCGAAGACGATGTGCTAGATGCTAGAGGTGAGCAGAAGTGCGAGTAAGACACAGAGCACAGCCCCTGTCCTTTTACGTTGCTTAGGAATGTAGACAGGAACAAACGGTGCCAGATAGCAACAGGTGAAATGTCGTGAAGGCTCCATCGCATGTTAAAAGGAGAAGTGAATCCATCCAACCAGGTAGGGCAAGGACAGGAAGGACGGTAGATGAGGGTCGATTAATGGAGCAGGTGGCTTTTGTGATGGGCCCGGCAGGATGGCTGGACTTCGGCTCTCTTCCTTCTCTGTACTGCACTGCGCCCTATGCCTATGTCCACCTTGGGGCTTCTCGCCAAGGACATGTATCTGTGTGTCCCCACCGTTCCAGCAGGAAAGCTCTCGTCAGGTCCTGGGTGACCTCAGCACAGCCCAGCCCCAGGTCTGCCCCCAGGTGTCAGCTTGTGGCACCTGTCAGCATGACTAGTGCAGCGGGGTCACTGCGCTGCATAGGGTGCCTGTCTGCTGGGAATCCGCTCCTCGCCTTCCCTGCTTCACGCCTCTTCCTCCATGATCCCAGATTAAGGTCACCCGGGACCCCAAACTCAAACCTGTTCTTTTTCTCACCCACACTCATTCCTTATAGGTGGCCCGTTCTCAAATAGGTGGATTTTGTATCTAGATGATTCCAACACTTCTAGTCCAGACCTATCCTCGGACTCTGGATTCACAGGCAAACACTGACCTCACGTCTTCCCTTTGCAACCTCGTGGGCATCTTAAACCTAATAGACTCTGATGTCGTGGCCCTTTCCAGCACACTTCCTCCTCCCTCTTAATCGTCTCCATCCAGTAAAAGGAATCCCCATTCTTCCCAGCCCCCTGGTCAAAAACACCTTTGTCTCTACTCTTTCAAACCCCACATCCAGGTCAGCAAATTCTGTTTGACTTTGAAATTGGAGAATCCATCCGCTTCTCATCTCTTCCATCTGTTCACTCTCTACTTCCTCGGTTCACAACCCCCAGGGGCTTCCTGTCTAACTCGGAGTAAAATGTAAATGCTTCACCTAAGAGGCCCTGCAGGACCTGGCCCTCCTCTCTCTCTGACCTGATCTCCTACTCTTCTGTCTTCCCTCATCCCTCTTTAGCCCATCGTTCTCCAAGCTTATTGCTCACCTCAGGGCCTTTGCACATGTGAGTTCCTACTCCATGCAGTGCATTTTCTCTCAAACCACCTGTATTACCCCCATATTTTTTTAGATCTGTCCTCAAGTATTAGTCTATCTGAGAAGCTCCCTCTGGCTGCCCTATCTAGAGAAGGACACCTCACACCCTCTCTCCAACTTAGCTTTCTTTATTTTTCTTTATCACAGTCATTTATTTGTTTTTCTTTCTTCCTCTGTGTGGATCCTGGAGGGTAGAGACTCTGTCGTTCTCATTGCTCTACATCCCTAGCACCTAGAACAGCCCCTGGAACAGAGCAGATGCTCAGTAAATGCTGATTTGTATTATACTACACACCCAACTCTCAAGAGTGAATGTTGGGCCCCCTGAGTCTGATCAAAGCATCTTACACGTTGTGGGGCCTCCGTAATCTAACACGGTGCCTGGTGTGTTGCACTGAGTGAATTGAGAAGATACTGCAGTGTTAGAAGAGCCTAACCGTAAGCAGAGAGATAGAAAAGCCCTGGGGTCCAAGGTCCAGCAAACACTCCAATTTAGCTGGAGAGGAGGCCCAGCTAAATAGAACATGTACAGCTGTGGGCCTCAGAGGAGCTGCAGGGTCATCCAGCCCCAACTTGAAAGGCAATCACCCGTAAGCCCTTGCAAGTAAATGGCATTTTCCCTACGGTCAAAGACGTTCTTTGGTTCCGAGTTAATATTACGCATGATATTAAGGTTTGCTTTGGAGCTCGGCTTCGCCTTCTTAGTCTCGTTTCCCTTGGAGCTGAACTTGACCACCGACGTCTTCACGCCATCTACCCTGCAGGGTCCTTCCGTGAGCCGCCCATTCACCCTGGGAGCTATCGTGGGATGACTTTGGCATGCCAGATGAGGACCACAGAGGGAGGGAAGTCTCAGCCTAGCCTCCAAAGGCAAGAAAGAAGGGTGCCGGGTGGAGGAGGGACTGATGCCTTGCTCAGGGAGCTTCCCTTGCCCATGCCTCCTGCAGACCACAAGCGCCCACGAGTGCTGAGCTGTGTTGCTTCAGAACCATGGCCTCTCAAGGCGGACCTTCCTTAAGGAAGCCTAGGCCTGGGTCTAATCCTCCACTGGAGCCTACCTTAAGCCAACATCTATTTGACATTGAGCACCATGAGTACGGCCCTCTCCCCACGCTTTTGGAGACCCTTCCTGCATTTTTCTTGTCTCCATGCCTACCTCAGGGGGCCAATTTCCTCCCACGGAACAGTGCTTTCTATACGAATATGGACCCTAACCTGGCTCCTTTGCAGTAAGGCTTTCAGTGGGGTTATTAGCTTGGGGCCCGAAGCCTAAGGCAGTGGCCTGAGTCGATGCTGGAAGTTCCCCCAGCAGGCTGAGAAGGGGCATACCTGGGGGCGTGCAGCCCTGAGACGATGCCCAGGATCTCAGGTGCACCCCTCGTGCTCCCCCAGCTTGCAGCACAGCCTCGGCCCCCAACCCATGACCCAGTGTTCTGCAGTCAAGGGGCTGCAACCCCTGCTTCACACTTGCAGGGCTCAGGTCAACGCCTGAGCCACCCATCGGCAGCACCTGATGCCTCCACTGCCAAGCGGCTGCCAAGCAGAGATTTTAAGTCTTGCTGAGCCTCTGAAATGGAACTATCATGCTTGCACTGAATAACACACACACACACAAAAAAAAAAAAAATCAGAAAATTTATAGTCTGTAAGCATATCTGCAACAATGTTTCCTGTTTTGGGAAGACAGGCTGATTAAAAATATTAAAGATTGTGATGTCTCCCCTTCCTGAGCACCCCGTTCTCACTCCCTCCCAACACCGTTTCTGTCTTCTCCTCTCTGTGTTTATCTTTTGCTGGAGGCACATTTCAGAGCTTAAGGCTGACAGTTTCATTTAAAATTATTTAAACTATGCCAAACACAGGGTCTGTATACAGGTGATTTTTCTTTCCTCTGGGGCCCCAGCCTATTACCACACCAGGACGTGCTGGCCCCCTGCGGGTGCCGTTATTCCCCAGGTGTCGGCCCCTTCCCACCTGCGCCCCCTCCCACCCCCGACTCCTTGCACATGCGTTGCCTGGGGAGGCCGGCACCTCACACTCATGGCCCCTGCGAATCGTGCACTTCTGTGGCAGGAGCTAAGTGCTCTGCTACCCCGCCTCCACCTCCTCCACCTGCGCCCACAAAATCCCTCCACCTGGGAAAAGAAGCCAGGAGGCAGCAATGTGTCCTGGGCTGCCGTGCAGACACCAGGGAGGAGCGGTGGGTTAGGGGGCGTCTGCCGTCGCCCAACAGACTTTTAGACACGGGAAAGAGAGAGGAGAGTTTTTAAGAGACAGTAATCTGCTTACAGGTGGGCTGAGGGGTGTCCATTCATAAAAAGTCAGAGTAAATAAACATGTGCTTAGAGCTGGGCAGCGGGGTGTGATGGGCAAAGGACCCCAGAGGGAAGGAGGAGAGACACCCCGAGGAGGCCTCGGAGCTGGAAGGAGGAGCTGCCCCGGCATTCCTGGCAGTGGCACCCCTGGGGCCAGTGCCCTGGGAGGCCCCGAGGACCCCCTCGCGGAGCCTCAGGCCTCCATCCTCCTCCTCCTGCAGCCCGGCCCCTGACGGACAGACCAACACACTCGTTTGTGCGCCCGGGAGCCCGGGTGACGCATGGATGCTACAGTATCACGGCGCCGTCCTCATGATGCAGGCGTTTGCAGCAAATGCTGGCAGATGTCAGGGATGGCAGAGAGCTTCTGCTCTCAACATGAACAGCATGGGGGGTCGTATGACACATGGGAGCCTCCATGTCACTTTAGGGTGCACGTTCACACCAACACACGATGTACCACCGCGCCAAAGAGGCGACCTCCTCTAAGCCTCCTGCATGCTCCGTCATTCTCAGATAAGCTCCTTTTCTGTGGTTCGCACATTTTGTTTCTGGAATAAAGCGACTCTTGCCCCCGTACTCATCCTTCCCTCTCTTGGCATCCCTCTCCTTCCGCGCCACCACTGGAAAAAAAGCAGTTTCTTCACACAGAAAACTCGCTCCCATGGTTTGTGGTTGGCATGTTGGTACCGGGTAACTAACCCATGGATTACTGTCTCTCAAGCCTTCTAAAGATGGAAACTATTTCTGATTACTAATTGTTATTAATTAGAATCACAAGAGGCCTCCTCTCTTTGAAAGCACCCATTGGGAAGATGCAGGCATCGGATTTTCTACAGAAGGCATTTATTTTCCTCTCCCATTTCCCAGGTCCCCAGACCGGGTCTGCTTTCCATGCACACCTCCACGAGAGTTCCTCCCACCATGAGTTCCCGGAGTCCAGGGCTGATGATCTGGGTTTCTGTCCCCAAGATAGGAAAATACAGTGGAAATATGGTCTTAGAAGAGCAAAAAGAAACCAGAGTCCTGTGCGTTTTATCACCCAGCACCTTGACAACTGCTAAGTCCCACGGGGAATCTGGGCCACGAGGGCGAGTAGTATTATTGTTAGTACTTTTTTCTGAGGGGTCACGGGATAAAGTAGCAGTCACGGTCGTTGAGTGATAAAAGTCCCACCCAGCAGCATCCCAGGGACCCACTCGGCCTGTTTATCAGCACTGCCTGTGCCGAACGGCAAAGGTGTGGGGCTTTCAGGAATCGCAGCAGAGGTAAGGCTCCCGCCACGGGCTGGGACTAGCCGGGGGTCTTGGGAAAGCCAAGAATCTCCTCCAGCCTCAGTGTCTTCCTCGGGATGGAAATGAACGCCCACGTTGATAACACCTTTCTTTCCGGAGCACCTGCTAAGTGGCGGATATTTTCATATCTCATCCCTTATGTTTACACGGTTGAAAACAAGGCATTACTCCCCCCCCCCCCCCCCGCCCTTTCTGCAAATAGGAACACACACCTCACCTGGTTCGGGAAGCTTCCTGGCAACCCATTTACATTCAGCACCCCTGGAAACAGGTTCCCCCCTCTGCAGGGGTTCTAGGCTCCGGGAAGGGGCAAGTCTTTCCTCAAGTCATAAAGGAGGCGGCCTTCAAAACGGGGACTCCGCACCCCCCGCCTGGGGACTGCCAAGGCACCAGGGGGAAAACAAAGAATGTGTTCAAGCTAAGGCTTCCGTGCCATGGAAAATCGCTGAGAGACAGTAGGGCCTGCAGATCGGAGGCTGCCTGAGTGCTGGAGCAGTAAAGCAGCAGGCTGGGAGGCCAGGCTGCTGCCAACTGAATGAGTTTCCATTTCTCAGCCCATTAAGCTCAGAAAACTCCAAACAGTCAGAAGACTTTAACAGTGATAAAATAGCATCTAGCCCACCAGGCTGCATCCCTTCCAAAGGAGGCTGTACCCCACTTCCAAATCCAGGGACCCCAAAGTACCTCTGACTATGGGGGAGAAGGATGGGAAGGACACAGGAAATGGACAACAGCCCCAAAGCCCAGGTGAGCAGAAGTGGCACGTGTGGTGTGGTGGGTGCTTGGGGCTTTGCTGGCAGCTGTCCTGGAGAGGCCGCGGGCCTGGGTCCTTCACTGCCCCGAAGCCATACACCCAGCCCTCCCTTCACTACCACTGGGTGGAAACCCAATGGGGCCATGTCCAGACAACCCAAATGGCCCCTCATGGGCCTCTGCACTGCTGCTCACACTCGGCTTCCATGCACACCGTTACCAGAACCCGCTTTCTAACACACGATGACCATAGTGTCCCCAGATCACACAACAATGCTGCTTCCCGTCCCCATCCCTTCAGTAGCAGAGCCCGTCATCTGTGAGCGCACCCTCCCCAAGCACATGGGTTTCGTGCTCCTTTCTGCAAATGCCTTTTGTCCCGCCCAGACCTGTCTAACAGTGTCCAGTTGCACGTGCCCATTTCTGAATCTGTACGTATGAGTCCCCCGGCCTGGCTTCCCTCTGCCCACGCCAAGTCCTGCGTGGGCCCGTCCTTCCGTCCCGAACCCACAGCCTCTCTTCTCTGTAAAGCTGTCCCTGAAACTTCAGCCCACAATGACTTCCCCCTCCTCTTACTCCTTTTACATTATTTTCTGCACTGCATAATTAGCACCTGATGGTATGCTGTCTTCTTCTCTAATTATCTGTACCAAGTAATGTACTTCTTAAAAATATCTAGAGAAAATACTCATCTATAAAACTCTTGTCTTTGTGCATCTGCTTGGTTTCCCCACCTAGATTGAAAATCCGTGCTTTCCTATTGCACATGCCTCCCCGAGTCCCCCTCAGGATTAGGCATATAGTTGGCCCTCAATAGCTGCTTATAATAAAAAGTTTGCTAATTTATTTTTCTTTCTTTACATAGATACCCTTTCTCTCCAACTCTGGAAGTAGAGGAAGGGATTTTATTATGTCCAATTTGTAATATCTGGGAAAAATTTGAATGACTTTTTATTTATTTTATTTTTTTAATGACTTTTTTAAAATGACAAATACAGACTGATTTCTATGTATAGAGACCACATGGGCCTAACCCACTCAACAGTTTCTGGGCACGAGAAAGGCCTCCATTGTGCTGCACCATCTCCTTTGCATTCCTAAATGCTGGAAAGAAGGGTTGAATCAGAGGCACCTGGTGGCTCAGTGGTTGAGCATCTGCCTTCGGTTCAGGTCATAACTCCGGGGTCTTGGGATCAAGTCCTTTAACTGGCTCCCTGCATAGAGCCTACTTCTCCCTCTGCCTGTGTCTCTGCCTCTCTGTCTGCATCTTTCATGAATAAATAAATAAAATCTTTTTTTAAAGGGTTTAATCATTCAATCAATATTGCTGAGGTATCTACTATAATGGCTTTCAACCCTGAATAAATATTTGAGCTCTTCTAAAAAAAAAAAATCAGGATCCCATACTCAAAAGGTTGTGATTTACTTTTTGAAGGTAGAGCCCAAACACAGATAATTGTAAAGATCTCTAAGTAATTCTAAGTTATAATTGCTATTAAGGACCACTGAAATATACCAAAAAACAAAAGCAAAAACAAGAGTACAGTCCAGGCCTTGGGATGGTCATGGTCCACTAATAGAGGTGGGTGAGGAGCACCAACACTGTGAAGGCTGCCTAAGGCCCATTCACAGTGGCATGGCCAAGGGGGTAGGCCAACCGCCCAGACTAGGGATTGGCAGGAGGTTTCTTGGAGGTAAAACCAAAACCTGCCTTAGGATCCGACAGTCTAGGAATTAGTCAAGTGAAAAAGGAAGACGGTTCTAGGTGGGACGGCCCAGAATGAGGTGTGAGGCAGCTAGGGATGGCATAAGGTCAACTGCCGGTGACTGAGTTCTGGCCAACAGAACCCACGGGAGCCACGCACCTCTTCCAAGTCTGACCAACAAACCCACAGGAGCCATGCACCTTTTCCAAATCTGGCCAACAGAACCCATGGGAGCCACACACCTCTTCCAAGTCTGGCCAACGGAACCCACAGGATGCATGCACCTCTTCCAAGTCTGGCCAGTGGAACCCATGGGACCCATGCACCTCTTCCATGTCTGGCCAATGGAACCCACATGAGCCACTCACCTCTTCCAAGTCTGGCCCAGAAGCCTCTTGGTGAGAATCCCCTACCCCCTACGTGCAAAACTTGGTTTTCTTCTCCATCACTTGGTTGGATGGAAAAAAAGCTGAGGGCTGAGAGAGGAGTTAGCAAAGACAGGGAGGTGATGGAGAAGGTGGTAGTTGGGGAGACCATCCCACATGGCATTTTAGTCTTTGAGGAGGTATTTTGAGGGACAAAGTAAGTGGTGCAACTTTAAACAAAGCAGCTTACTCTGAGGTCTGTAAGAAAGGAGAGAAAAGACGTTAAGACCTCCATCTGTGGCCCTGAAACTCTCTCAAGAAGCGACGGTGCCCTAAGTCTGCATGCCTGTGGGTCTGGGATTGCAGGTCCCCAAACCCAGTGCCAGTTTGAGTAGATGCAGAGGGAGTGCCTGAAATTCAATGAGTGCCATGAAGAGGCAGGAGCCGTCTTTCCTTGACTCACTCCATTTCCATCTGGCAACCAGGGTGAGTTGACAGTGGGGCCCTTCATCAGGACAAGCCTTCCCACACCCAGGGCATGCGTGAGAGCTACTCTGGGCTTCCAAGACCGTTGCAACCTCTCCCTGGGAGTGTGATTGGTCAGCACACCTGGGCTCCCACTGATCCTGCACACGCACACACGTGCATACACACGTGCACACGCACACACAGGTGCTCCTCTAAAGGGCCAGCCATGGAAACTGCCACAAGGACAGAGAAAAAGAGAGTTCATTAGGAGAGGAGAGAGGGTGTGATTGGAAAAGATGAAGGAGACAGGATGTGGGAGATGCTGAAGCTGCCATCTGGCCACGCGTCCACGGCATGCTCTCCCCTTCCTGCACTCATGACCCCCCAGAGGCGAGGCAGCTCCACAGAGGAAACACACCCTGGCTGTAAAGGAGCCTTTGCTGCTCCAAATACCAGCCCAGGCTCTCCCACCAGCTTGCTGTGTGATCCTAGGCAAGTCCCTTCGTTAATCTGGGCCTCTGCTCCCCTTTACGGAGTGAGGAAGCCCGACTAAATATCTCTGGGGCCCGTGTGTCTACAGGGGAGGAAGGCCGGGCCAGGCTCCCTTGCTGGAGCCCACTCCCACTAGTGAGCAGCCACTCGGGTCCCCGCTCCTCCCACCCTCGTCCCCCCAGCCAACAGCAGCTCTGGGCTGTCCTTCCCCTGTGGCTCATCTCATGCCTGGGTTACTGCACGGCATCTCCATGACCAACAACAGTGTCTGTGCTGATGAGAAAACAATTAATATAAGCACCTAATTTGACTGCTTCGATTTAGAGCTCGGGGCCTCCAGGTCTCTGCCCCTTCCCTGGCCTGGGACCGCCTAGTGCTGTCCTTTGCCCAGTGCCTCACGTTCACCGCCACGCTCATGTCCCTTCTCCTCCTATCTGTGCTGTAGGCCTGCTGCTCACCCGCAGAGCGTTTGCAGGGCACGAGCAAGAGCTTTCTCCCTAGCGGAAGCAGGGGTTCAGGGATGCTCCCCCTAAGACTTCCTGCAAGGACTGTGGCCACCACGCCCCCAGCTCTGCTGTGGTCAAGTCCAGCTGAGGTCGAAGGCATTATGTGCGGGGGCTTCTTCACGAGTCTTGGGGTCACCGACATCACGGGCCCGTTAGCTGGAGGTGCATGGGAAGCCTCAGGCCTGGATGGAGAGGCTGCACTGTCAGGGAGACACTTCCAGAAGAGGTGTGATAAGTAATGCATTCGCTTTCTGTCCCAGTGCCAGGCACAGAGCTCCTCAAGCCCCTCGCTTGGAAGTTCCTGAGCAAGAGAAGAGCCATTCATAAGTTCATGCTAATGAGGTGACTCGGGGCCGGTGCGGCCGGTCACTGGCAAGACCAGGGGCTGTAGAGGCTGGAACCCGCACCAGCGACCTCTGGGAGGCGGAGCGGTGGGGGCTGCACACGAAGCCCTATAAACACCGTCATGGGAGGTTTGGGGAGCTCTGGATGGGTGAGGGCGTCCACCTGTCGGAGATGGAGGTCCTGCCCTTGGGATCCTTCTGAAGCCCTGTCCGGACCTCTGTGGCAGGCTGTGCGTCTGGACCCCTTGCAACACCCATTATAACAAACTGTTCGTTGCAAGTAAATATCTCTCCGAGTTGTATGAGCTCCTGTGACAAACTGAATGAGCTGAGGTGGGGGGGTCACGGGAACCCCCAGTTTCTGGCAGCCGGCGAGAAATGTGCGTGGAGGTCTGGACATGGCTCTGGTGCAGAGCCCTGTGGACTGAGCTCCCCTGTGGGGTCTGACGCTCCCTTGGGGAGGTGGGGTCACAATGGAGTTGGGTGGCAGGGCCCCCACCCAGAGGCGTCTGCTGAGCCTTGGACAAGCTGCGGTGGTGTGGAGAGAAAGACCTGGGAAGGCAGGAGGGCTCCTCCGGCCTGAGGCCCTGTCTCTTCTATGCTGCTGGTACTGGCAGCAGGGCTACGCGGCGGACAGAACTTGGGACAAGGCACCGTCAGCTGGATTCCTTGTGAGGGAGGCTGGGTCAACCCCAGGGGGCCTCCCTGGCCCCCCGGCCTCCCCTGTTGGCTTTCAGATCGGGCCAGCTCATCCGGGAAACCCCTCTCCCGGATGCCCAGGTGGGGCCGCACCCTGCCCGCAGGTGGATTTCCAGCCCCTCGACTCTGTCCTGCAGGTCCTCCTGCTGACCCTCCTGCTAACCCTCCTACTGACCCTCCTGCAGGCCCTCCTGCTGGCCCTCTTGCTGACCCTCCTGCTGACCCTCCTGCTGACCCTCCTACAGGCCCTCTTGCTAACCCTCCTACTGACCCTCCTGCAGGGCCTCCTGCAGGCCCTCCTGCTGACCCTCCTGCTGACCCTCCTGCAGGCCCTCCTGCAGGCCCTCCTGCTGGCCCTCCTGCTGACCCTCCTGCTGACCCTCCTGCTGGCCCTCCTGCTGGCCCTCCTGCTGACCCTCCTGCTGGCCCTCCTGCTGTCCCTCCTGCTGACCCTCCTACAGACCCTCCTGCTGACCCTCCTGCAGGCCCTCCTGCAGGCCCTCCTGCTGGCCTTCCTGCTGGCCCTCCTGCTGACCCTCTTGCTAACCCTCCTGCTGGCCCTCCTGCTGGCCCTCCTGCTGACCCTCCTGCTGGCCCTCCTGCTGTCCCTCCTGCTGACCCTCCTACAGACCCTCCTGCTGACCCTCCTGCAGGCCCTCCTGCAGGCCCTCCTGCTGGCCTTCCTGCTGGCCCTCCTGCTGACCCTCTTGCTAACCCTCCTGCTGGCCCTCCTGCTGGCCTTCCTGCTGGCCCTCCTGCTGACCCTCCTGCTGACCCTCCTGCAGACCCTCCTGCTGACCCTCCTGCAGGCCCTCCTGCTGACCCTCCTGCTGGCCCTCCTGCTTTCCCTCCTGCTGACCCTCCTACAGGCCCTCCTGCTGACCCTCCTGCAGGCCCTCCTGCTGACCCTCCCGCAGGCCCTCCTGCAGGCCCTCCTGCTGGCCCTCCTGCTGACCCTCCTACAGGCCCTCCTGCTGACCCTCCTGCTGACCCTCCTACAGGCCCTCCTGCTGACCCTCCTGTAGGCCCTCATGCTGACCCTCCTGCTGACCCTCCCGCAGGCCCTCCTACAGGCCCTCTTCACCTGGGCAGCTGCTGCCTCGGAGGCAGGGTCAGGAAGCCAAGTGCGTATGAGCCCAGGTGGGTAGGAGGGCTTCCGGGGCAGAGGGGTCAGACCGTCCCAGATGGACCGGGCATCAGTCAGGAGAGAGCCACACGGCAGTGACTGGCCGCCCCACAGCCTAGCTCCTCATGCGGGGCTCACAGGGGGCCAAGGAAGTGGGAACTGGTGGGGGGGCAAGTTCAGGTCAGTCTGCTCCCCTTTGGAGCGGCGAACTGCACCCTCACCAGTGGCCAGCATCGTCAGCTGTGACACTTGACGCTCAGCAGGTGTGCCCAAACCCCCTTGGTAACCTCAGATCTGGAGACCCTGCAGGCTGGAGTGACCCGACTGCACCAGGCGGCAGGACGTAGCCTGGCTGTGGTCGCTCAGCAAGACGGGGAGACCTGCCGCTCTGCAAACTGGGGAAGCAACAGCCTGAGGACTCGGGATGGTCCAAGTGTGTATGTTCCCTCTTACTTGCCTTCTGGCATTTGCTGCCAATGAGTGTAAAATCCACCTGCCGGAGACACAAAGTGCCAGGAGAATAAGAGGAGCACAGATACCAGGAGTGTCAGGATGGCTCCCTCCTCATCCTCATTGCCCAAGTGCACCTTCCTTTTAGGCCTCCGCTCTGGAGGCCCAAATTGAGATTCAAAAGCTCCTCATGAAACATCTGTCTTTCCCTTCTTTTCCCCTCCCCCAGCTCATCCAATTAACCACATCTAACATTATCCATCATCACGTCTTTGTGGCAGCAAGAATCGAAGAGCAGACGGGGGAAATTAATAATAATTGTGGTGTCAGGGCACAGGATGCAATCAGAATTCAACGTAGAAGCAAATACAAACACAAACAAACCATATTTATTCTTCTGAAAGATTGCTCGATTCTCCCCCCTCGCTCCCCCAAGAGCAGCCAATGGTGATGCTCAGGAACCAGGAACGAGATGCGTCGGCGCTAATGTGCAGATTAGGAGCTCCTTCCCCAGCCCAGCCCGCACCACCACGGGGAGCGCGCTCTAATTGAAATTGGAGCAGGGATCTGGGAGCCTCTGAAGAGACAACCAAAATCCAAAATCCTCCAAGGCCACGTGGGAAGCAAAGGAAAGAGACACCTCTCTGATGCAGTGGTGAGTGCATGAACCCTGAAAAGATAAAATGACACACTGAAGCATCGACCCAGGAAAAAGCCAAGAAAAGAAGGAACTAGGCCACCCCACCATCACCTTCAGGGGGTCTAAGGAACGAGTTTGGGGATCCAGTCATCCCCACACCAGACGGTGACATCCGCATATACAATTCGTGGAAATTATCACAAAATGAGAATATGCCTTCACCTGTGAACACAAACAACTCAATAATCCGTGTTAAGGAGAGGGGAGCTTTGGCATGGATTATATCAAATGGCAGGATATTGAAAGCAAAAATAATTATTTTTGGCTTTGATGTGCGTTACACATGGATATTTATATCCTGTTACTGCCTTTCCTTCCTGGCAGTATTTTTAGTTGGGTTAGTATTTAAATGCATTTGCTTTTCCTCATCTTCTCTGCCTGCCACTCATTCAGATGTGGTTACTGACGCCTGTCAGTTTCCCCAGAGGGCCCCAGACAGGTGTGAAGGTCCGGAGTGTGGCTGACCTGGTTGGAAACGCACCTCTGCCTCTTGCTGTCACTGCGATTATGGACAATGTACCTAACCTGTCCGAGTCCAGGTGCAGCAATATTACCCACTTCCAAGGACTTTGTCAAAGAATAAATGAGAAGACGTATATGAAGTATATAGGTCAGTGCTTGGCGCATAGTAGGTGCTCAATGGAGGTAGCCCTCTGTAACCTGTAAAAAGCTGGATCCCTTCATAGCCAGGTGCAATATGCTGTTTCAGAATTTCAGTGAAAACGAATTAGGCATCTTTAAAGGCGAAAGCAGAGGTCACGGCATGTATCACACAGTGAAACTTTCTTTAAAATCCTCAGCAAATAATAACTTTCTCACAAGTTTCACACTCACGGCACCTACTGCGCCCTCATATGCTTTCTCCACTATTATTATTTTTTCTTTTTTACTTTCTCCATTATTAAATGCATGCCACCACCTCCTACCAAACAAAGCTCACAGTCCTGCCACTGGAAGCTTGTGGCTGTACATGATAACCTCTGGGAAGTCATCTGTGGTTCCCACTAGGACAGCTTTCCTTGTCAGGAGCAGTGAGCTGTGGTTGTGGCCAATAACGCCCTCCCGCCATGTAGCTAATAGATGCAGAGAGCCCAGCATTCTATTGACACGTGGTAGGTGCCCAGTGGACGGTAGGCATATGTAACAGGCACTGAGAGTCCAGAACGGTTTCTCCCATGCATGTGCTTATAAATGTTACAGCCATCCTCCCCTCCATATCCTACTCCAGGCTAACCCAAGGAAGGAACTGCTTTGGGAGTCCATGGGATTTGAGATGAATTGCTCTGTGTTAAGTTGTTAGGAGGTGCCTGGTAGCCTTATGCATCCATATAAACCTGCAAATTATGCTTTCCTCTAACTTCCACCTTCATGGGCTAGATTGCACGGGAACCTGCAGGTGTCACGGACCTGCCCTAACCGCAGGCAAACTGACTGGGCCCAGAGAATCAGGTTTCCTTCTGGGGTTCTGCTAAAAATAAATGGACTTTCTAAAACCAAAACACGACTATCTGTATTCCCATTCCTGATCCCATGTGTTGGATTAGACCACAATGGTATGTATGCATGTATGTATGTATGTATTTATAAAATATTTGATTTATTTATTCATGAGAGACAGAGAGAAGGGCAAAGACACAGGCAGAGGGAGAAGCAGGCTCCATGCAGGGAGCCCGATGCAGGACTCGATCCCGGGACTCCAGGATCATGCCCTGGGCCGAAGGCAGGCGCTAAACGACTGAAATACCCAGGTGTCCTGACCACAGTGGTTTTTAAAGTCAGCCATGATTAAATCTGAATTTGCCACATGCCTTTAAATACAATAAGACTATGTTGCCACGATTTGCACAGCCAACTTTTAGCTTAGGTCCCTGTAAGAATTGAAGCCTATTCAAATTACATGTTTCTTGGAAATACTCTGGAAAACAGTAAAGATTAAGGCCCCAAAGTGTGCTAACCATTGTAAGTCAGTCATCCAGGTCTTACAAACTACATTAACCACAGCAAATCCTATGCAGTCAGCACCGGCTATACATATGTGTACTTAGAGTTGATTTCATCCCAAACCCTGAATCAGAGAAGCATTTATGACTTGAGGAAGGCTCTGGGTGGGCATGCGGGTCTAATGCTATGGGAGAGGCTGTGAGCACTTGCTTTGCCTGGCTCCACAGGCTCTGGGTTTCCAAGGTGAAGGAGAGGGAGGTGAATGAATGTGTGACTGGC
Source organism: Vulpes vulpes (assembly GCF_048418805.1). NCBI lineage: Eukaryota > Metazoa > Chordata > Mammalia > Carnivora > Canidae > Vulpes > Vulpes vulpes. Next base: position 104,800,448 of record NC_132791.1, read on the forward strand.
TGTGATGGGTGGAGTAAACCATTTTACATGAAGAATTAGTTTCTTTCTGTTGTTGAAAATTTGCTTACTAGTCCTATTCACTTCTCTACTAAGGATCAAAGATAAATCAAAGAGCAAGGTTTGAGCCCAGAAATCTGAGAGTGCTTTCTTGGAAGTTCTAAAAGAGAGAAAAACTAGAATTTGAAAGGAGGAGAACAGCTGAGAAGGGTGAATAGGGACAATGCAAAGGCTGGTTCCCAAAAGAAATTCTGCAAACTGGAGAATTTGGGAAACTGTTGTAAGGCTGAGCTGAATCTATGAAGTTCTGCTGGGATAAAAACTGTATTTAAGCACAGGAAATTCTAATGGGCTTACACTACCAGACTTGAGTTGGGGGGATTCAGGTGAAGGCTGAGAAATCTCTTAAGTGTAAGACAGCCCTTCCTCCATGAGGTTGAGGAGACTTAAATTGAATATCTGAAAACTCAGAATTATTGTTAAAAATGAGCAGGAATGATCTTCAAAAATTATTTGTTAAGTTTTATCTTGCAAGATAGATCGGTCTAGAACAGGGGTCTTTTCCTATAAATAGCCAGATAGTAAATATTTTAGGCTTGGTGGACCATAAAGTCTTTGTCACAATTACTCAAATCTGTCACTACAGGGAAAAAGCAGCCATGGACAATGTGTCAGCTAATAAGCCTAGCTATATTCCCACGAAACTTTTTTTTTTTTTTTTACTAAAATAAGTGATGGACTAGATTTGACCAGTGGGCCTTAGTTTGCCAACCTCTGATAGAGAAGGAAAAAAAATACTTGGATTCGGAATACTTTCATTTTGTATAGAAGTCTCATTTTGCAGGAATTATTAATGCCTGCCAGGTCCATTACTTAGAAAAGTTGGGAAGTCAAATGTGTCTTTGTAATTTATACCATTCCACTTCTCAAGAACTCCAACCTCTCGTGTCCAACTCCAACACCTTGAGGCTGTCATATGCCATGGCTGACCTCAAAGATCAGCCCCTCCGTGATGTTCTATAACAACACCACTGGTTCAGCAAAGAGACCTACCCAATTATTTTTTTCTTTTTTTTCTTTAAGATTTTATTTATTTATTCATGAGAGATAGAGAGAGAGAGAGAGGCAGAGACCCAGGCAGAGGGAGAAGCAGGCTCCACACAGGGGGCCCGACGTGGGACTTGATCCCGGGTCTCCGGCTGCGCTGAACCGCTGAGCCACCAGAGCTGCCCGACCTACCCGATTCTAACAATGTTACCCCAGGCTTAAGATTGTTCCTTCTGCTTTCCTAACTCCCCAACTACAAGTAAATTTTCTTTTTCTCATTCATTCACTTGGATGAAGCTCTGTGTTTCCCATGGTGACCATTGAGAACTGAATGAATCTCAAAATCCGATTGAGCTAATGTGTTAGTGGGTGCTAATGGTTTAATGTTGGGACTTTCAAACTGCTCTATAAACACCCTTAGGGGTACAAGCCAATGTGTCAAGATAAACATACTGCAAGATAAATATAATGCAACTTTCAGAAACATACATTTTATTTGAATAATTTTGGAGGAAAGTTAATATTATAACAACTTCAAAACATCTTATATTAGGCATGGCTAGAATATACATAGTATTAATAATTAATTTTAATTTTTGAGCTTGTTGCTGACCACTTTGTGCTATGACTTCAGATTGCTAGGGGTGCACATTAACTCTTCTTTCTCACTAGGAATAAACATAACTTTTGAGAAACGCTGTCTTGATATGTATGCATCCCTTTGTGCTTTGATAAGAAAATCAAGGTCAAGTATAATCTCTCACAATCTCTCGTTCTCCTTTCCAGAAACATATTTATGCCCACATTTAATCTTCTCTTACATCTTTCCTCCAGTTTTAACTGATGAGATGCAGTTCTATTTAGGCCAACTGCCTCCACCTGGGTACTTGACTCCACCTTCTCTCATTTTCTCTGTGGCTTTCTTCCATCGGTCACCCTAAACCTATCCTGAATTTTCTACTCTCCCTCTTCTTCTGGACCTGTCGTAATCATAAACCCATTCAAGTACTTTCATAATGACTAGCTGTCATTTTATGTCATGTCTTGCTTTATCAACCAACCCTTCTCCCTTCCTGAATCATTCTCAAAACACAGTCAAAACAAAACAAAAAGCATAGCCTATGATTTCTCTTTCTCTCTCTATCTCTTTCCTTCTCATGTGCCATTTATTCCTCAACCCACTACTGCCTAGCATTTACTCCCCTTACTCTACAGAAACTGCTCTTAGTAAGATTGCCCAAGACCATATCCCAACTGCCAGTCCTATATGACACTACAAACTTGAGCTACCTGCAGCATTTGATAATGCTGCTGTCTCTTTTTCTTTTTTTCCATAAAATGCTTTCTATGGTCTTTTATAATGCCAAGTTACCCAGGTTTTCTCACTGTACCTTATTTGTTCTGTCCCCTGTATTAGCTCCTTTTCTCCTTTTCCTTCCTTCCCTCCCTTCCTCCTTCCTTTTATTCCTCTTCTTCCTCTTTCTCTTTTTCCTCCTCCTCCTCTTCTATTTTATCTATCTAGACACTGGTGAGCATCAAGGCTCTACTTACCTTTCTCTACACCAACTTCCTGGATAGGCTCAATATTTTCATAATTTTAACCACCAGTATTAGTAGTCTATTGCTATATCATAAATGCTTTAGTCCTCAACAACTTAATAATAAGCATTTATTATGGTTTCTGTGGGTCAAGAATCAGAAAGAGGTTTAGCTGAGTGCCTCTGGCTGAAGACCTCTCATGAGGTTGTAGTCAAGCTGTTGGGCAAGGTTCTAATTTTATCAGAAGTCTCTGTTGGAGGAATGGTGGAGTGTGGGGGGAGATCTTCCAAGCTTACTCACAGGTTTTTTTCACACCAGCTGGGTCTCTTCACAGGGGCTGCCTCATAGCTAGGAAGCCGGATTTCACCAAGATGAGCAATCCAAGAGGAACTGATAAAGATGGCCCAAGGTAGAAGATACAATACTTTTATAACACAATCTTGAAGTGCTATATCGCTACTTCTGCTGTAGTCTACTCATTAGAAGTGAATCAGTTCGTTCAGCCTACCTTAAGGGGAGGAGATTACACAGGGTGTGAAGTCAATAGATGGGGATCATTAGGGACCATCACAGAGACTGCCTACCATGTCACCTGTACATTGATGGTCCCATGTCTCTCTGTATCTCTAGGTACCTCCAGTGAGTTTTAGACTCATATACTCACTGGTTTCAGGACAGCCCTCTTTGGATGACTCATGGACATCTCAATCTCAATGTATCCCAAAGAAAACTTAGGTTTTCCTCTCTATATAAGTATGACCGATTTTCTCCTATTTTCCAAATACGGTACAACCACAAACCCAGCATCCTAGTTAGAAATCTAAAAAGGACACTTCATTTTCCACTCTCCTTTATCCTATCCTGATATAATCAGGCTTTATATCCTGAATTTATTTGCTTCATATTTTTAGCCTATTTCCATTCTTTCCAATCCCTTGCCACTTAAACAAAGTTGAGTTGCTCATTCTTTTTCATCCGGATCCCTGAAACAAATCTGGCTCCTGAGCACTACAGCCTAAGTAACACTGTCCAGCACACTGCATTTAGTAGGTGCTCTCTTCTACTCAGGTTACGAGAACAAAGATGGACACAGAGAAGGGCTGAAATCTGTAATGACCACTCTGTTGCAGGGCTGTTGCTGCTGCCATCACTGGCAAGGATGATGATGATGATGGTGCTAACGATAATATGTGATGAATTATACCATTTCTATAATAAAATGTGAGGCTCAGTCTCAACCATGGATCTAAACAAGTTATATCTATATACTGAGACTTCCAGTCCTTGTCAGAAATGCCAAAAGCACGAGTTCCTATGCCACGTGTCATCATCTCTGTTTTTGCACCTGGATGCTCAGTTAAGGCTGAGTCCTCAAAATAAACTCTGTTTTTGAATGAGGAAATCATCACAGTATAATTGGAGCTGCTGAAGAGCCTGAGATGTCATTCTAATTGAACACTATTCTGAAGTTTTCCCCAGTGATCTAAGAAGTGGTACATCTAATCAATCATCTAATCAATGATTTAATCATTGTTGATGTACCCATACACAGAACCTCTATATATGTTTTCTCCAGGCTTCCAATTCCGTCCTGTCTCCTGTAAGGACATGAGCACTTCCTCAGAGGTGAATCAACTAAGTCATCACCACCAGCCCATGCTCAGCAAAGAGAGAGCCATGCTAGAAAAGCTATGAGATAGATACTATCACCCAGCGGCAGCAGCCAGCCTTATTCCTGCCTGTGAATTCAATGGACTTCCAAATGCAAAAAGACAGTTGGTGCCTTAGGACAAATTTAGCTGTGGCTGAGCTAGATCATGGATGGTTACTAGCATGAAAATTCATTCATATGACTTTGGAATATAATACCTGACACAAGATATATCGTGGCTGCCATGCTCCTATCCTAGATAAGGACACAGCAGTAACAGATGGAGGAACAAGGCACTTATCTTGTTAGTTGATGGATTTATCTTTTTTTCCTCTTTCCTACATATTCCATAGTGTTTAGTGAGTGGTGGTTTTTACCGTGCAGCATATGGGGAGTGAAATGATTTCTTTTCTCCCTCCTTAATTCAATAAGAACCAGAGTGGAGGATAAACAGCTTGTTGTGCTAGAAAAATTTCCAAACAGTGAAGAAAACGTCAAACTGCCTTTTCTTCTTTTTGTGGTTGGGATTTTAGTTCTGGGAAGCATTTCTCCCTCAGCAGGAATGGAAATGAGAGTGCTTTGCATGATTAGGATAATGGCACATTCACGGTCTCTGGGCTTTGGTTGGGGACAGCATCCGCTCATTCTAAGCGTATGGCCAACGAGAATTGTGCTTAATAAGGGGAAGGGAAGCAATGCTCTGTAATCGAAATGCTCTTGACATGACTAATTACAATGGCCTGAAGAACTGCACTAAGTTCTACTTTCTTCTTCCAATACCCCTCAAAAATAACAGTAAAGAAAAAATCAGTATAGACAGATTAAACAAGAGAGAAAACGTCAGCAGATGAAATATGTCGACAAAACTGCATAGGATGGAGAGCAGATGAATGAATAGTAACTGATTTAGCCACGCAGAGAAAGTTAAAACCGCAATGCCTGGATGGGAGAAGCCAGCTGATTCAGGCTGCGAACCTCTAGAAATACTCACCATATATTTATGGAGGCTGTGGTAATGGATGAGGCAGGAAACGAGGATACTGTTGAAAGTCTCTATGAGGAAAAGTCATCTTCCCTAAATCCTCTCTCAGACTGGGGAATAAGACTTCTATCCTGGTAAGAGATGAAAAACTTATTCCCTAAGTAGTATTTTTGTTTGTTTGTTTGTTTGTTTAAAGATTTTATTTATTTATTTGAGAAAGAGGGAGCAGGAGGAAGAGGAAGAGAAATCTTGAAGCAGACTCCATGCTGAGTGCAAAACCCTATGCGGAGCCTGTCTCAAGACCAGAAGATCATGACCTGAGCTAAAACCCCGTCAGATGCTTAATGGACAGAGCCACCCAGATGCCCCCAGAATAGTGGTTTTTAAACAGCAGGGGCAGCAGTGTTTGGGAACTTGTTAGAAATTCAGATTCACAGGCCCAACTGAATTACTGAGTCAGAACCTCCACGAGAGAGGCCAGGCAATCTATGTCATGACACATGTTAAGTGTGAGAACCATTAGGGGACAAGGCACAGTAGAATCAGAGACAAGCACAACTGAGCAGATTGGAAGAGTCTTCTCTGAAAAAGATACCCACAAGGATAGTGCAAAGCTGCCAAGACGTGAGGGTTCCCCAACAAAATGTCTGCTCCTCAGTATTCCTCCTCAGATGAAGCCCTTTGGTCAGCATGGTCACATACACACTTCTAAACTACTGCTAAGCACTTACCTTCCCCCAAAATACAATAAATAGAAAATAGCAAAGAACTCTTAGAAACTTAAAAAGTTATAGCAAAAGAAAAAATCTTAAATAATATTAAGTTTAAACATAGTATGATCAAGCTGAGGGACTCTTCCAGAAAGGAAAACAGAAACATAGAAAATTGAAATGAGAGAATTATTTTTAAAAATACAATGTCCATTTAATGGGACTTCCAGATGAAGAAAGGGAAGAAAACCAGAGGAAATTAACAAATAAATACCAAAACATGTTTCCAAAACTGACTGAAAAGGAATTCACCAAGTACCCATGAGAGCAAATTAAAAAAAAAAAAAAAAAAAAAGCCCACACCAAACCACTGTATAAAGAAATTCCAAACTACCAGGGGGAGAGAGAATTGCCTAAGACCTTCCTAGGAAAAAACATAGATCACAGAAAGAATCAGAAATCAGAGTGGCACATTTCTAAACCAGCCCCCCCTGGAAGCTACAAGATAATGAAGAAAATTCTGAAGTAAAAACATTTCGAGGTGAGAATTCTATATCAAACCAAACAGCCATCACGTATGAAGAAAGACATATGAGATCTTTCAAACAAGCGGGTTGTCAACGCTTTCCTCAGGAAGTAACTGGAAAGTGTCCTTCTCCAAAACAAGGGAGAAATGAAGAAAATGGAAGCCACAGGAAACAGGGATTCCACACTGGGGAAGGGGCACCAGAGGACGGCAGGGGGGAGTGCCTGGGTGAGAGCTGTGAGCGGGCCTGGGGAGCACCCCACTCAGACAGCTGGGGTTCTGGAAGACAGGGTCTAAGAGGAGCACTGCAAACAGCAGCAATGAGAAGAGCTAGGCCACTTCATGCGTGACACCTTTGTGCAGTGCCACAGGAGCAATTCTGGAGAAAACAAGCACACTCACACACACACGTAGTTCCAGGAGATGTAGCAGGCTGTATAAGAGAACAAATGGAATAATAATTCAGTTGATTTGATTTGCATTATATTGACAATCTGAATATTGACTACTGATCAACCGGAATCATGATGTAAAACTACATGTTAGGAAAATGTGATGAGGAAATGAAACAGGGGGAGGGGTGTGAGAGTGCTAAATCTGCACTTTCCGTCGCAAATTAGCGCGTGGAATTTATGAAACAGCTTTATAAGCATGCTACTTAGAAATCTGGAGGTAAATATCCGAATATACAGATGGCAGTTGAAGATGGTCGCCTTTGGAGAATGGGATTCTTGGATGAGGGGCACGAGGCCAATTTTTTTTTTCTTGAACTACACTTGTAGGACTTTTGATATTTAATTATTTTGAGAAAAATAACAATCTTTTTCAAGGCCTAGATTTGAGGTCCTCTGACCCCTAGTCCTAATTCTACTATGTCCTGGTGACGTGACCTTGAACAATTCATTAATCTCTCCTTGCTAGGCCAAGAGTTCATCTAACTGCCTTCTCAATATAATTGTCACTTCCTTAAAAAGGCCTTCTCTGATACCCTCCAATATAAAGAAGTTCCTCTGACCATTTCTCTCATAGAAACTTGTTCTTCTTCTGAGAAATCATCACATTTTTTAATGAGAAAATTATTCATGTATTATCTATCTCCCCCCACTAGATTGCAAAGTCCATCGAGGGATGGGTCATGGTTTCTTAACTATTATTTCTCTGATGCCTAGCAGAAAATAAAGAAATGAATGAATTTGTCTACATACAAGTTCATCAAAAATGGCAGCGGCCTCCTTATAGAGGAATTAAATCTTCCCCACCATACCCTCTCTCTGCTATAGTGTTATTACCTGTAAGACTTCGCACTGGTCAGAAATGGGGGCTTGGAAGTGCAGGGGGTGGAATCCTCCTTCCCCTCTAGGTAGATTCAAAATCCCCTGCATTTACCAAACATTTAAAAAATTCTCAAAAAGAATCATTGAGTGCAAAAGTGTTTCTTCCTTGCAATTTAATTTTATAAATGCCTTTCATCAGTCTTCCTTCTACCACCCAAAAAAAAGAAAGTTCAAGAAAGAATAGTATGGGAGGTGGGGTGAAATGGGAGTGGTGGGTGATGGGGGTAGGTAGGGAGCAGTAGGTGTAGCAGTGGAGGAGATAGAGGTTATGGGGGAGAGGTAGGCAGGGGTGGGGTGTATGGGGAGGTCAGAAGTGGAGAGGTGGGGAGAGGGAGGGTTCAGGAGGGGGGAGGAGGAGGTGGGGAGGGGGAGGGGGCGGTTGGGGTGATAGGGGACAGAGGAGTGTGGTGGGGAGGTCAGGAATGGGAGGATTGTGGGAGTAGGTGGGGAGTCATGGGGAGTGGTGTGGGGAAGGTGACCTGTGGGGGGAATGAGGGCCTCCTCACTGGTTCCATACCCCCAGGGCTCTCCTTGCTGTGTGGAAACTCCCTGGGGAGCAAGCTGCCCTCACTCAGATCAAGAGATCCACACGTGGCTCTAGGCTGCATGGAGCCTGGGGAGGGTCACCTGTTCATCCGTGAACTGGGCGTAGAGACCAGCTCACTTCATCCATGTCTTGGGGGCCTTGTGAGAATCAAATGAGATCATAAGCATTTACTGGGTTAGGTGTGGACTGAGGGGCCAGCTGCACGCGAGGGCCTGGCAAGCTCCTGGGCACGAGCATCTCTGGTGCTCTTGCAGCTTCACACCAGTGGCGGGAGGCAGATAAGCACCTCATTAACCTAGACTTGCCTTTGCTTGAAGGCATCTCCTCAAACTTATCCACCGTCCTTCTCCACCACCTTCCTGGAAGCGAAGTGTGAGCCTGTGAGCAGGTGTGTGTGCGGCGGGCGGGGGGTGTCGAACAGGAATAAAATATCAGGGGACAGCTGCCTCCCCTCAGGGCAGCAGCCCTCGCAGCGCTGGGGGGATTGTTCTGCTTCTGATCCTCTCGGGCTTTCTGGTCACCCCCCACTGCCCGCCAAGCCCGAATGAGAAACCATAGGCCTCGGCAGTGGCAGCGGTCGCCTACAGGAAAGGAGTGGCCATAAACACAGACAGGTGCCACTGATAAACAGCAAAAGACACACATAATCAAGGCCATGGGGATGTTTGCAGGTCTCCGCGACACTTTGCACCGAGCTGAGCTGCTACAAATCAAGCTGACGCACATCTCCAAAGTCCATCTCCCCCCAGCGCAGAAGACCGCAGTGGCCCCGGGGGACAGCCTGGCTGAGAGGGAAGACTGCGACCTGCGGGGTGACAGGCTATTAGGTGGCAGATCCTGCTGGGAGGGGGGTAGCAGTCTGGGGGAGCGGATCACCCAGGGGGTGTGGCCCGGTGCTGACACCTGCAGGGAGCACGTCCCCCAGAGGACTCAAGCAGGGCACCTGGGGGCCCGGCCTGTCACCTGTGCTCTTGCCTGCCGAGCGCTGTGATAAGGTACGGGACAGGTGTCTTGCTGAAGGAGAACCATTTAGCCCCTACGAACTTGCTTCCCTTCCCTGTAATCAGTCTGGATCTCTGGCCACTGTCGCTCTCAACCCGCTCAGGGCCTACTCTCATTTTCCTGACTGCAGCTCTAGTTGTGCTGTGCAGCCTGGGAGCAAAACCCTGTATTTCAGACCTTCCTCTGCTGTTAAGTGACTTGGCAGCCCAGAGGAAGCCGGTCCCCTTGCCTGTTTGGGGTTCAGGGGTTTGTACCTTCCGTGTTCCAGCACTTTCCCATCCGTGGCTTTCTCGGATTATCCCCTTCCCCACTGTGCACATCCCCACACCTTAGACTTTAGATTTTACTATAGTTTCCTCAAAGCTCCCTTCCTACAGCCTTTACAGGGTTGGGGACCCCTATAGGCCCTCCTACCACATTATATTTTTGATGTGTTGCACTTACCACAATTTTAATTAAAGCACTCCTTGCGGCTGGGCTCTGCCCATCTGTGGCCTCTGCGCGTAAGCACGACCAGCTCTACGGCACGTCCAGGGCTGAGTGTAGTGAAATGCGCTCCACAAATGCACAGGAATGAATGATTAAAGAGCTGGCAAGATACTTTTTTATCACAGCTGAAGAGTTTCATACTGTACAAGGTACCAGGAGCGTGGTGAACAAGATACCACCCGTATCCTTCAGAAATTCAAATCATGTTTGAGGCACATGGAGAAGTCAACCAACAGCAGCCCCGTCAGCACCACGGTCAGGGTAGGATCAGAGCGCCTTGGGACACATTGGAAGGAAATGCAAGCTATTTGTGGAGATGAGGAAAGGTTTATGGCATGAACTCCTAACTGTATTATAAATCCCACTGAATAAGTACATTAGAGCAATACTATTGAGAAAAAAACTCTGGTGATACAGAGAGTAAACAAAAATGCATCCCTAAGAACGTCTTTACATGAGACACCCCTAGCTCAGTAAGTGTTCACACAGCATGTGTGGAAATGCCACAGCTGTCAATTCAAGTGGCTCTATTTTTTTGTGAACACATTAGTGTTCTCTATTTTTTTCACTTGTTTCAACACTCTTGTTTAAGTAATATAGCTCATAAACTTCTTTATAAACGTATTTATAAGTTATAAACTTATTTCTGTATTACTGTGTGTCCTTAGTGTTCATAATTATCATCAGTTTTACAGACGATTACGTTAAAAAAAAAAGTAATGATGTCCAGAATCTGGGCTCATGGATGACTTGAGAGAACACGTAGAGCCCTCACTGAATTCTTATAACAGGTAACATATCCCTATTTACAGATAGGAAACTGAGGCTCAGTTGGTCCTTGCCCACATCTTTGGAGTGAGAGAGAATCCAGGTGTTTTCTCCATCTCTCCTGTGCTCTTTTGTATCCCTTTCTGAGGAGGCTGTCCCTCTCTTTTGACTGTCTTTCTACTGCATGACTCGGGGAATCTGTACATCTGTCTTCAGCTATCCTCTTCATCAACCATAAAAAGTATTACCATCACCTTAGTCTTGCATGAGAGCCCTTGGCAGGAACAAACAACATCTACCTTTAAGACATCAAGGTGGAGAAACAGTCCAAGGAAGTGTTTGCCACTATGCCAACTGTTTCAAGGAAATCAGGTTCAGGAAGGAATGAGAAGCTTAGTCAATGATAAGGTCATGGCTGTCCAGGGGTCACAACAAAAGCTGGTTTGCAGGATGCTGAGAAACAAGATTTGGAGACTTACTTTCAGAAAGATTCATTGTGAAGCAAAGTGAATGGGAGGTGTGAGCAGAACACTGGGGAGACAGGGGGCATGGAGGTGAGATCGAATCCTATTCATGATGAATTAATGATTTCTTTAAAGATGTAATTATTTATTTATTCATGAGAGACACAGAGAGAGGCAGAGACACAGGCAGAGGGAGAAGCAGGCTCCGATGTGGGACTCAATTCCAGGACCTTGGGATCATGCCCTGAGACAAAGGCAGATGCTCAACCATTGAGCCACCCAGGAGTCCTGAATTAATGATTTTAAGCTGTCAATCTGCAGATTTTCAGATTCATCTGCCTTGTGGTTTCCTGGAGGCCATATTTCAAAAATGCTGAAGACTGAGGGTGGAATCCTCCCCAGACTCGCATGTCAAACCTAGTTCTCCACGTGATAGTATTAGGAGGTCGGGTTTCTGATTAGGTCATGAGGGTGCAGTGCTCATGAATGAAATTAGTGTCCTTATAAAAGAGACTCCAGAGAGCTCCCTGTCCCTTCAGCCACACGAGGACACAGCGAGAGGATGGTTGTCTGCGAACCAGGAAGTGGGCCGTCCCTAGACACCGAATCTGCCAGCACTTTGATCCTTGGACTTCCCACCCTCCAGGCCTGTGGGAAATAAGCTTCTGGTGTTTACAAGCCACTCAGTCTATGCTATTCTGTTAAAGCAGCCTGAATGGAAGAAGACAAAATGGTCTCACTAAAATATATATACATATATATAATGATCATTTCCCTCTTTCTTGTCCCTGGATCTGAAAAGGTAAACTGAGAAGCTATAACTTTTAAGACATTCTGATCTGTCTGCTGGATCTCCATCAAGGATCCACACTTCTCATCTCAGAGATTCATTTGGTTTGCTTTGGGGAATACGAAATGACTTTTCTTCCAGTTACCAAAACAAATCAAAATAAAACAAAACACACAAAAAAACCCCACAAATTAGATACCTTGACCTGTCAGGTGCTAGTCTTTTGCTTCAAGACTGGAGAAGCTGGTGAGATCCCCACTAACCTGAACTCTGGGAAAGCAGCATATCTAGTTTATCCAAGGTCAAAGTCTATCTCCTCCTTGGCAGACCCCCACTACCACCAGTCCTGCGCCTTCCTCCCCTCCACCTCTGAAGGTCAAAGGGGTAAAGACCAACTCGGGGGAAGATAATAGAGTGACAGCACCTCATAAAAGGGAAATATAAGGATTGAGGCACAGTGCTGCCAGCCAGATTAGGTGCTTCTGTCGATATGGTGAAGAAGAGTAATGTTGACCCTGTGAACTCAATTTGCTTCACTGCTTTACACTTAAGAAAATACTCCAGTTCTTCCTCTGCCTTTTGTGCCCCAAGAAAGCCCAGTGGCTGCAGCTCTCTGCAACCTGCCACCTGCCTACTAATTTAGTCGTTGAGCAGGGAGGCCTAGTTCTGACAGGTGGGCCTTCTGACAAGGGGAGAATGGATATCAGGGTCTCTGGCCTTTGGGCCCAAGCCCAGGCTGATTTCATTTCAGATTAAGAGCTGCTGAAATGCAGCAATCGATAACTCAGCTCTTTTGTTTGCTTGTTTTTTCCAAGTCCCCAAAGAGATTAGATCTGATTTCTCAGACCTTTAGCAAATTTAATTGTTTTTTATTCACAGTTGCTCAATACAACTCTTTAGAAGCTGGAAGCAGGGAAATTCTCCCCCTGCATACTAGGTTACTTTGGAATAAAAAGCCAGAATTCCTCAGGTGTGCCAAGGATCACAGGATCACGTCAGCGTGAAGATGCACTCACTTCCTGGTGTCCCTGGTGTCATGGCTCACCGTCACCCTCCCACCACCATCCCAGACAGATTTCTCCTCCTTACTCATAGGATCAGCAAAGAAAACTGTGAACATGAAATCTAGAACTTGTACTCTCACATCCTGGACTTCATCCTGACACTCAATCTGAAGGGAAAGATGACCTCTTAGCCAAACAGGACACTTCTGGGGATAAGGAAGGAGAACATGGCTGCAGGCCCTCCATGATGACTTCCAAGAGAGTGACACTCACAGGCTGTGAGCAGTAAAAGTCATTGGTCTCTGGCTCAGAGACTGCCCCCACTGTGATCCTACATGGTGAGATAGAGTCCTGCTTGGTGAGAACCCTAATTCTTTGCACATACCTTAATGTCTTCACTGTTTTACTGTTTTCATCAACATTTTACTATTCCCAAACCTCTTGCCCAAAAAAGAGAACAGTTGCAAATAACTCCAGGAACTCCCTGAAAGACCCATTAAGTTATCAATAAGTAAGGACAGACCCTACTCCAAGACTCTTTGTGTCTACTAACCCTAAGCAATTATATTATGACCCTTATGGATCCTAATCAGCCTCTCCTTAGCTCTCACATTGAAAGACCCAGGTAAAGCCAGCTTGAACATCTCAAAAAGTAGCTTAAATCTGCCTTTCTACCTCAGAAACGATAGGAAGGCTATGTAGAGATGGTGTTCTCATTGCCAAAGGCAGTGATGAACATGGTTTTCCCTTATTAACAGGGTATTTTAGTGATTTTTGGAGGGAAGCCAGCATTCGACCCTATCTTCTGTTAATGATAAAAAGAGACAGCAGGCTTAAAATGGAGTCACTTCTGTTAAGCCCCAAGTCTGCAAACCAAGACTTAATATCTAACCTAATTACAGTTTCAGCCTCTTCCAGGAATGTGACCTTTAACCAGTTAATCTGGAATTAGCAGGTCCCCACTAATGAAGTAATCTGCATGACAGGCTCCACCCTTCCCCCCAAAGTGAGGTGACCTTGCCTGAAGTAATCGACTCTATTAGAACTTCCTTTTTCTGCCCCCTCCTGCCTATAAAATCTTTTCATTTTATACAGATCCTTGGACCTCCTTCCTATTTGTTAGGTAGAATGCTGCTCAACCAATAAATCATTGAATAAAGCCAGTTAGATATTCAAATCTACTAAGTTGAATTTTTAAAAACATATTTGGTGGCTGTGGTGGGATTTGAAGCAAATTCCTGATGGCATCGGGGACAATGAGAAACACAGATATGGTTTCTACAAACACTTTAGGGCTATCTGTCTTTTTCCCCATTTCTGAAGGCTGTGAGTAAGTTTCTTTTGATTCTGAGCTCTGCTCTCTTTGTGTCAAGTGCCCAATTTAATTGGCTTCCCAGTCAGTTCCATGCTGGGAGCTTCTGGTAGTTCAGGCTGCAATTCTTGTTGAATTAGTAGAAAACCCCAGCTCTTGATTCTATCCCAAGATCTACATAGGAACTGTTAGTGGGAATTTTCAGTTCTCCCATTTATGTGGAGCGCCCAGTCCATGTTGCCCATTTGTTGAGGTCTGTTGATTCAATCCTTTCCCTAGTCCAAGGTTCCATGGTGAGAATTGGTGGTGGTGTGTAAAGGGCCTTCTCTTAGACAAAATGCTGTAATATCTCTTGGTTACTGTGGAAATATTAAGGTTTGCATATTTATTTGTCTTGATCTGTGTAGATAAAGGCTATTGCTAATGGAAATCTCAGAAGCAGCTGCAAATCTGGTAAGCACAGGTTTAAAAGCTGCTAGGGCTCCCACCATGTAATCCAAATACTCCTATCTTATAAGAAGTTGGTCACAGAAGAGGTTATATTGACACCAGGTCACCCAACAACCTCAAGAAAATTCTTGTGGAACAAGGTACACTGTGAAAATATTACACATTTTCTTTCCCAACCCAGTGGTCCATCCCTTTTAGGTATTAGTTTGGCCTTGAGGGAGCTAGCTAGCTAATTAACTAAGTAAATAAATAAAATGGGACCCTTAAAATCCAAAGAGGGAAGCATGCCAGCTTTTAGCACACCTGCTTATTTTATTTCTAGGAACTATGGTACTGGAAGTTAGAAATATCTATAAAAATGGCAAAATTGAGATGCCTGGGTGGCTCAGTGGTTGAGCACTGCCTTCGGCCCAGGACATGATCCTGGAGTCCCAGGATTGAGTCCCACATTGGGCTCCCTGCATGGAGCCTGCTTCTCTCCCTGCCTATGTCTCTGTCTCTCTCTCTGTCTCTCATGAATAAATAAATAAAATCTTTTAAAAAATGGCAAAATCTTACCAAAGACAACTAGAATTACAATAGTCATTGTGGGGAACATTCCAATTAGACAAGATCATTCATTTAAGAAGGATACTTGAAAGCAAGTGTTCCTAAACTAAACAAATAAAACGGGATACCTATTTTAATATCTAAGATTTAATTTAAAGCTTCCAAAAGGCTTCAAGATTCCAAAATAAGCCTAATAAAAGTTTCATAGCAAAAGTGTAATGAAAAATTAAAGATATAAAAGGCATCTAAAAGAACACCTAGGCCTCCCCCATTATTCCCTCTTCTAAGACTCTAACATTAAAATACCAGCCCAAAAATCGATATTTCATTTGTATTCAACTGATACACTGGGAAAAAAGATTGTCCTCAAAGGTTTTGTGTAAATTCTTCAACACCAACTTGAATGACTTCACATCTACGTTCAAAGGAAGGCCCCATATGGGCCTTTCTCAGAGTACATGGAACTCTGATGGGTTTTTTGGTAAAATGCTATGTGATTCCCTTTAACAACCAGGGGAAAGTAAAATTATTCAAAACTTTAGAGGAATTTACTTTTGTTTTGTTTTAGGCCTCCTTCCCTAAGCTAATGTACCCAGAGGGAAAGAGAAACCCTGTGAAACTTTGGTGAAAGGATTTACTAAACCATTCCAAAGACAAACAACTCTAAATCCAGACAGAAATCTTTTGATTTCCATCTCAGTTGGAAGTCTTTTCTTTGGTGTGTGTCAATGTGTATGATTGTGCTTGTGTATACACACACACATACACACACACATACATGCACACATACATACAGATACATAGAATAATGTGGTTAGATGTATAGATCAATCTATGATGTCATTTAAGTGGCAACCTAATTTTTTGAGGCACCGAGAACAACTGTCCTTATCTTACAAATCTTGGCAAAACTAGAAATGCAATTCTAGAACACAATTGAAGCTCTTCTATTTCTTTTTACCAATCTCCAAATCTCCCCTATGTATCTCAAAAGACCTGTAAATATTGGCCTTGGAAAACTAAAGTTCTCCTTGGTGGAACATGGATTCTCTCCCTATGCCTTCGAGATGTAAATGGTAACATATCTAGGCTGTCTATTTAAAGTACACACTTCAGGGAGATAAGTCTTATCAGAAGGAGAACAAAAAGGGAAAATAACATTTGAAACTTAGGTGAATAAAAATCATGTATCTTCTCCACAAATATTAGTAGAAAGCTTTAGCCATCTGAGCAGCTACTTTAACTTGTTCCATCTACCAGAAAAACTTAGGTCCAACTCCTTTTATAGCTAGTGACTTATTTTATTATACTTAATTCATAGCTAAAATTTTAGAATGGGAACTATGAGTGTGTATGTGTATATGTGTGTGTGTGTGTATTTCTCTAGATGTGTAGGTATTTCTACCTCCAAAGGGTATTACTAAAATTAATTTGTAAAAGAGCTCTATTTAATTGCCTTGAAGAAAAATAGGGCTCACATGAATAAAGGATTCCTAAAACTCTCAGAAATATGCTAGAAACTAACTCAAATGCTTTTCAAGGTCATGTGATCTGAAATAATCTTTGGTAAGTAAAAGCTAGTTTAAATTTGTTAGATTGATTAAAATAGGTATGTCTTCAGAATTACCAGCATTAAAAATAATGCAGACTTATAACTTTATTCTACTTGGGTTTATTAGTCAAATAAATTCATGTTATCTCTGTTACAAAAATTTGTCAGCAAGAAAAATATCTTGGGATGATGGCTAGCTTTATCTAATAATGCCTCATGAAGTTTTTATTGGTAATCTAAACATAATTTTTGAGAACAAGTATAAATAGATATAAGTGAATGAAAGTTTTTAGTTGAACTTGTTAAATAGTTTCCCCAAATCTTGGTAACCCAAAACCTTAAAGATATGCTAAATTAAATTAAATGATAAATAGTCATTACATATCCATATCTTTCCAAATAAGATAAAATACTAAAACATTATTGAACATAGGTTTATCTACTTTTGGCTTCCTTTTAGAAAAAATATTTTGGTATATTAATAAATACATATTGTGCTACACTAAATAATTTACTATAAGAAAGCATATGTTTCTAAAAATTATAAAAAATATTTATGATTTTTTTCTAGCCATATAATGCTAATGTAAAAAACAGTTCACAATTGTTCACTTCTTTATTTTAACTAAAAATTAAGGTTCTCTGGGGTTAAAAAATAAGGAAGATATGCAAGGAAAGTAAACTACATTTTTGGTAAAAGAAGTTCTGTGGAGTGGAGATGTATTTTTGTTAATAGAAAAAAAAAATAACTTTAACCTAAAGTCAGACTGGTTATTTCAGAATGAGAGAGAGAGAGAGAGAGAGAGAGAGAGAAAACAGAACAGAATTGTAGAAAATTTTTGGAAAAGGAATCCTGTGAAATGAATTGTATGTGTAGTCAACCTGGCTAAGACTGGAATGAATTTATTTAAGTAAAAAAAAGAAATGAATCTTAATGTCAGAAGTATACTGGTGCAAAATTAAAATTGATTTTCTCTTTGTTAAAAGGACAACATTTTCTTGGACTTTTGGTTGGCTTTTGGTAACAGATTATGAAAGTTTTTTTTATCCTTTAAGTGATTTGCAAAGAAAGCAAAGATTTCATTTCTTTCCACGATAACTTACTGTGTTTGATGTTTCTTTATCATCAAGTCTTTAATTACTTAAGAAAAGTGAGTATTCTCTAGCAAAAGAGCTAAGGTTGGTTTTGTTGGTTTTACAACTATTTAACTTTTCGTATTTACTTGCAAAGCTTTTAATTGTCACTATGTATAAAGATATAACTAAGTATTGTTTCAACAGTAACTTATGATCCTATTTGATCAAATATTTTTTAACCTTTTGATATTTTTTACTACCTTCCCAAAATTAAATTCCAAATGAAGTCCTTTTAACCTCAAACTAATTTTGGGATTTTTCAAAGGGTTCCAAGAACATCTCAAAAGATCCGTTCACTCTACTTACAAAAAGGGAAATTTTAAACTAATTAGACATATTTTATATGTTAAATTACATGGGAAACATTGTCAAATAAGAAGTAATACTAAGCCTTCTTTATGTTGCACTAGTACAAGTAAGTTTTCCAGAAATTATATAAAATTCCTGAAGTCTAATATGTTCTAGTATAAAGTTATTATCATAATTTCACTTATCATTTAAAAGTGTGTGCCACAAAAATAACCAACCACATTTCCTTGTTAATTCTATTTTAATGAACCCTCATCAGATCTTTAACAATGGGCACCTTTAAGTCTTTTGTCATTTACAGACAGTTACTGTTTTACTCAGATTCTTTTGCAAAAATGTTCCCAAGAACTTGCATTGTTTTCAAGGAGATTCATAGAAAAAATATTTGACAATTAGAGGTTTCTGATGACTATAAGATCATAAAACTGAACTGGGTAAAAATTTCTATGACTAATGGAAAATCTAAGTTCAAGCAGACCAAGTATCGATTACATGGGTCTGAATGAACTAAAGAAGATGCTTATAATTCTCTAGGACTTTTTGCTTGAAACACTGCTGATTATTTAATGTTTTATTTTTCCAGATTTAGGGAAAACTTTTCTTAAGCTATCTATGACTTACAGCAATTTGGTAAAGTCTATCATTATAAACAAAGATGGAACATTTACTTTTTCTCCCTACTTGATTCTTGCAGAATTCGGAAACTCTTAAATATTCCTTTCATGGCAATATAATTAGTTATTTGCATAAGCTCAATAAGAATCTGTTCTCCTTATAACAGGACACGACTGGAAACATTGGCTACATTACATAAGCCTTGACTGGAATGTCGTATTCGAGAAAGATGTGTATAGACTCAGAAATGACCAGACAGCTTTAAGGAGCCGTTTGGAAAGATCAATTCAGTACCTTCTTTATAGAGTTTCTGGCATCCTTGCCAGGTGAATAGGGAAAGTCATTGCCTTGCAGGCCCAGGAAGCATAGGTCATGTGGGGGCACATCAAGAAGAAAGGAATTTACCCAAACCACAGTTATTAGAAGTAAAATCTAATGGTGAGTCTTTGGCTTAGCTTCTTGGCTTCAGAGGCTTTTAATAGTTCAATCTAAGATTCCTTTTTTAAAGCTCCAGCAAAAGAGTCTTTAAAAAGAGCTTATATGGTCAATCACTACTTTTGCTGCACTAAAGTAAATAATCAGGCCAAGTTCAATGCAAACAAACTAGTTTCACTGTGATTTTCTTTGGTTAAAAAAAAGAAATGGGAGTAATTATAGGGAGAAGTTATGTTTGCACCTTTGTAGACATTTGATTCTAGTCTTGTTAATTGTCTTTGAGGTTTTGTTATATACCTGTAAACTCTTCTGGATCCTAAATTATTCTAGTTTCCTCAAATATCTGGCTATGATTATTCAAAGTAATGTTTCCAACTCTCTCCTACCTTTCTCATTTGGAATTATTAAGAATAAAGGGTGCCCTTGAATCTCCTTGGAAGGGACTATATCTGATACCCCTCACTCCCCAAATGAGAGCCAAATTTCAGAGACATAAACTTTAGGTATACATCTCACATCTAAAAAATACTCCACCTGACATCAATGTAGACTGCTTCCACCCAGGCCACTGGATCAAGACTTCCTATTTTAATGAACCACAAAACACTTTCACCTTTTCTTTCTTTCCTTTATGCTGGCATTGTCCTAGAAAGATAATACCCTCATCTGTATTTCTTAGGCCATTGCTAATGGTGTACCCTTTCAAACTGCTAGATTTGTCATCAAAAGCTCTGATAAATCCACTAACTTAGCAGGAGAGGTTTGTGCCTTGACCAAATTTATTTTTGTCTACAGTAGTTATCATTTTCCCTGGGCCTAGGGATGCCTATATGGCTAGCATATAACTGGGCAATGTCTCTTTGGTTATCTACTGTGCCCCTAACTATTTACAAACAGACTGAGACACGTCTTGGGTAAACTTCTCTGAATCTAAATCACATCTTGAGAAGATCTAAATCACTGATTGAGAAGAGACCTGTCATGAGGTATTCAGGATTCTAGATTTGCCTCCTTTGCCAGGACCCTACTTCCCTGGTCAGGAGTGAGTACAGTGAGGCCATGATAGGAAAACTGCTTAACTCTTGAAATTACTCCCAAATCTGTTGTGAAAGCAGTAGCTGTCCAACAAAAGTCCTTAGACTCCCTGGCCAAAGTTGTTCTTCTAATAGGATAGCCCTTGATGATCTTTTAGCTGAGCAGGGAGGTGTCCGTGCTGTGGCCAACACTACCAGCTGTGCCTGGATTAACACTTCTGAGGAGGTTGAAATTGAGTTACATGAAATCACTGAGCAACCCATTTGCCTTAAGAAAGTGACTCCTTCTATGGGAGTCTTTCTTTGAACTGTTGGATTTTGATTGGTTGGGTCTTGGGGACCATGACTCTGCAGTGTACTGCTGACTTTGGGAATTATCCTGCTTATAATAATCATAGTAGGTTCCTTGGTATGCCTTATTTTCTTAAGAGCCTTAAATACATTTTCATAGATGCTAACCACCAAGCAAATGATCTCACTAAGACTGGAATAACAGAAAAGGAGCAAAGAAAATGACAGACTTAAAAATTGTGAATCTGAAGTCGTGGCTTGTGAGTATCACAGAAGTTAAGCAAAAAACATCATGACCTGTAAATGACACACAGAGGATTAACAGAAACTGTGAGTACTACAGAGTAGGTACCTGAGAGTGGTGCTAATGCATTAAATTTTAATCACATCTCTCAGTTAAGCTGAGAATTTGATCAAAATGAGGGAATTGATAAAGAGAGAGAGAGAGAAGGCCAAAAGTAGAGTCACTTGTGCTAAGCCCATGTAAACAAACCAAGACTTAATATCTAACTTAACTGCAGTTTCAGCCTTTCCCAAGAATATGACCTTTAACTAGTTGAACTAGAATTATCTGGTCCCCACTGGTGAGGTAACCCTCATGACAGATCCTGATAATCCTACAGAGGAAGCAATCCATTATTCTTTAGAAACTCCCTTTTTGCCCTCTTCTGTCTACAAAAGTGTTCTGTTTTATACAGCTCTCCAGACCCCCTTTCTATTTGCAAGAGGGGATGCTATCTATTTCATGCATCACTGAATAAAGCCAATTAGATCTTCAAATTTACTCAGTTGAATTTTGTGCTTTTTTGGGGAACACTTCAGAACTCTTTCTCCACTCATTTTTAAGTTTTCTCTATCATGTTGTAGGATTTCAAATGTGTTTATTATTTACTTTAGTGTTTGGAGGCCTTAACATCAAAAGGCTGTTTTTGATTGAGATGCTTACTCCTGGACCATTTAGACCTGCTGGTGTGTGACTCTTAGGAACTGTGGGAAGGTGTTTGGAAACTATGGCCTTACTTTGAATAAAACCTTGCACATATGCAAATTTTAAAAATTATTTCATAACTCTAATCTACCAAAAAAAAAAACTCCCTAAAAAAACCAAGTAACCCTCAAAAGGTGAGTGTCAAATATATCTACTTTAAAACTGAGAAAGTCTGTTCTACAATGGCTTCCCCAAGGCGTGAAGAGAGGGGACAAAATAAGAACTTCAAACTTTCCCACCTTAGTCCAGTGATCTTTACAACAATGGCACTTAAATTTGAGGGGAGAAGTGAAAAAAAAAAAAAAAAAAAGAACAAAAACAAGAGGTTACGAATAGAACTAAACTATTGCAAACCAGATACTAAATTATCATGGTGCTCCTTCTGAGAGAAATGCTTGTTCACAGGCTAATTAATTAGGCATTTATCTGTAATAACTGGCCTGCCTGTCAGATGGGTCTAAGTGGTTTGTACAGCCCTGAGAAATGGAAAATTCAGGCTGGCAAAACTTTTGCAGTATGGGGGCAGGCAGCCAGCGTGCGCCCAGCCCAGTACAGTGTGAGCAGTGCCACCCTCCAGGCAGCCTCCACCCAGGCCTGTATGCAAATAACCTAGCAGGATACCAGGAGTCAATTGCTTTCCCATCTGCTATATTCTCTCTTTCTCTTTTTCTTTAAAAAAAAAAAAAAACTGCAGAAATTCATACCACTCTGCATTAGTGCTTGATGTAATGGTGCAAAGCATTTTTCATTTATCATCATAATGCCAGTCAAAGGAACTCCTAATAATGTAAATGCAGGAGAAAAACCATTAGGGTTTATTTGCATGGCAGATTTGAGCTCATTCACCACTGAGGGTGTGAAGTGGGAGTCAGTGGCCAGGGCACCTCCCTAACCAGCTGGCCAAATGGACACGACATTCTAGCCTCTGCCTGGTGGAGCCTCAGAAAAATGGAAATGCCCCATCTGAAAGACCTGAGCTGGGAATGCAGAGACTGCTGATGCTACTGGAGGAAATCCAGACTGTTCTACACATCCCCTGTCCTAGACGAGAGGTGGACAGGTGCTGCATTCCAATCCGCAGAATAGAAGGGACCTGATATTTTATTACCTGGAGGCAAGTTGGATTTGTGGACGTCCGGCAGCCTGCCATTTTTGAGAATTCTGAGTTAGTGTCAGAGAGCGCTCATGGTGTCTGAATAACTAGTGCTTTCCTGTCTGCTCAGCAGCAAACACTCCTCCGGGGGGAGTACCAAGCAAGCCCTTCACTCTTTGTACCTGGACGTGCCTACCATGCAGCCAGATACCATGAGAAGCTGAACAACAGCGTGGTCTCTCACTGAATGCACAAATACCCCGCACTTAGAGAGAGTCTACTCATCAACACCTTTAGATATTTTAAAAACACATCAGCCCTATCTATCCCAGAAAATATCAAAAGTTAGGAAACTCAGGTATCTTGGAGCTGAATCTTTACTATAAATGGATTCTCCTCTAAATCGTCATAGCAGAACAGAAAAGGCGTGGAGTATGGAGACAGAGAGAACTGAGCTTAAATCCCTGATCCGACACCTCAGTTTTCTCATCTGTAAATAGGTGTTACATGACTCCCACCCTCTAGGGGTAACTGGAATGATGTCAGATAGTACCTCTCAAACTACCTTGTGCGTGTGGATCACCCAAGGGTCTTGTCCGAGGGCAATTCTGATTCAGAAGGTCTGCACGGGGCTTGAGGGACTGCATTTCTAAAATTTTCCTGAGCAAAGAGAATGCTGCTGGTCCTGGCACCACATTTTGACGAGCAAAGACGTTAGTGCACCAAGGACAACGCCTGGCCTATAACAAATGCTCAGCAAACACCAATCTTATTGATCGTTTGCTTCTTGCCGGCTACTTTATTCACTGTTACAAAATAGAAACAAGAACAATAAGAGATACGGTCCCCGATCTTAGGCCGACAATTTATACAATATTCAACAACTATTTAAAATTTAGGGGAAATAAATTTCTCATGTAGAATGCATCAAATAAGCAAGCGGATTTTAAAGTGTAGGAGAAAGGAGTAAAATTAGCCATCTGCAATGACTTCCTGCATGCTGCCTCCTTGATTTATACTGGAATATATCTTTCTGAAGGACAGGGGAGGGAAGAGGGTTCTGATGAGATTTCCTCCCCAGACTAGTGCTTAAAATGGCTCAGGTTCCATATGATCTGGAAGAGGGAAAATGGGCCAATTTACTTTGGAAGATTCTTGCGAACTTCGGGGATTCTGAGATTTACCCTAGACGTTTGTCACCCAGTGGGTTTCAGAAGGACCTCACAGCTTCTCTTTTTCTATTTAATTTATGCCTGATCAAAAACTAATGGTCTTTTTAAAGATTCAAGTGTTTGACAGCCACTTCTTATCCAGCACTGATTTCCAAGCACCCTGTTCCAGTGGTGATGTCCTGTAACTTCAGAAGCCAAAGCAAACGGCTTCCTCCCAAAATGAAACTGAACATTCGATGGTACTTGATGAACCATTCTTCCTCCAGCATTTCAAATAGGAAAAGCTTTTCACTCCTCTCTTCATCTTTTGATCGGTTTAATTCTATTCGCCCTATGGGGAAACCAAGGCATAGAAAGTTAAGGTTTTTGCTTAAAATGGCTCTTCCAGAACCAGGTGTGTGGAATCATGACTGCTATATATCTTTAGAGATGCCCCATGACCCCTTACCTTCTAATAGTCGGGAGGCAGCATTGTGTGGTGTTGAGAACTTTGCTTTGTATAGCCCGCCAGATGGGTATTCAAATCCTAACTCGAATATTCCCTAGCTTTGTGGCCGTAGCCAGCTCGCTTATCCCGCCAACGTCTATTCCATCCTGTGGGAGAGTGATTCTGAGACACCTTACGGGGGTCGAGGTGGCGATTAAATGAGATCATGTTCATGAGGCTGTTAGAATTGTGCCTGGTACCTATGAATTCTCCATAACCGTGATCATTATTAATAGTATTAGTATAGCAGGGAGATTGAGAGCAAATATTCAGAGCCAAATTTCTGGGTTCAAGTCCTATATTTACTACTTATAGGCTGAGCACCCATTGCAAATTACTTAAGCTAACTTTGTGCCTCTATATAAAGCCTACTTGGGAGGGCTGTTGTGAAGATTAAATGAGATATTTTTAAGGGCTTGGAATAGTGCATGGTATGTAGTAAGTACTCAGTATTTTAGGAATTATTACCACCATCCTCACGTCTATAGGTAGCAGGCTAAGCTGTATCTCCCCAGAATTCATATGTTGAAGTTCTAAACCCCCAGTACGTCAGAATATGGCTTCAGAATAGTTGGAGATCAGATCTTTTAGGGGTAATTTAGGTGAAATTAAGTCATAGGAGTTGGGCTCTGATGCCACCTGTCTGACGTCCTTATAAGAAGAGGAGATTGGAAGCCGGGCAGCGCCTGGGTGGTGCAGTCTGTTAAACATCCGCCTTTGGCTTGTGTCATGATCCTGGGGTCCTGGGATCCAGTCCTCTCCTTGGGGTCCCTGCTCAGTGAGGAGCCTGCTTCTCTCTCTCCCTCTACCCTCCACCACTTATTTTCTCTCTCTCTCCCTCTCTCTCTCTCTCTCTCTATGTCAAGTAAATAAATAAAATCTTTAAAAAAATAAAAAGAAGATGAAATCAGGACACATGGAGAGACACCAGGACTGGGTGCACACACAGTAAAGGCCATGTGAGGACACAGAGAGAAGGCACCATCTGCAAGTCAAGGAGACAGGCCTCAGGAGAAACCACCTCTGCCAGCACCTTGATCTCAGTCTTCTACCCCCAGAACTGAGAGATAGTTGGCTTCCGTAGTATTTTGTTATGGCAGGTCAGACACACTCATGGAGATGGGCCACGTCTTTTGTCATTTCTTTTTTAACATCTCAGGGGCCAGGTAGAGAAAGCTAGAGGTCCTAACCTGGAGTATCAATCCTGAACGGTAACCACCAATACAAATCCATGGTCGGAAGCTTGAATTGCATACAGAGGGACAGGACGTGCCGTGAGAGGGATCATTGGAAGGAAGGAGGAGGTGAATGGGGCCAATAGAACAGCCCATTTAGCACCTTTCTCAGCCAGATTAGACAGGGCAAGGGGCCAAAGGCAGAAAACCTCGTGGAAATGAGCCAGACATCCAGACAGATGACAGGTGTCTAGATGGAGAATCTGGTTGAAGCATCAGAAAGGAGGCAGCAGATCGGAACTGGGCAAACATCAATTTCTAAACTATTTGGTCAGAAATATTCAGATGTGACTGCTGTCAGATGTCACTGCTCTGAATGGTCTATTAGAATTTTAAGCTTTTTTCTGTTCAACCAAGAAGGACCATGGTTTTTCCCTTCCTCCCTTAGGACAAAGCAGGATACCTACACCAGCTTCACTACATCGTGGCTGAAACATGGGGCTCAGATCTGAACATGAAAACTCTCTGGCTTATTCAATCCATTGATTCTTCAACAGCTTATGCTCCTGACCACGGCCTGCTCACCAGGACACAGGAACAGCTAATTTCTCTAGAGAACATTTAAATCCCTCAGTAATTATGGACGTAAGATGCATTTATAGACACAACCCTTATTAGTGAGGCAGTCACCATAACAAAGTTAGGAGGAAAAGGAGGATCCTCATGTGTATTCATAAGAGGAAGAAAATAGCTAACCCCAAATAATCACACTGCTAAATATGTATCTCTCCAAGGCCAAGGTGGAGCATTCGTAATAAAGATATGTAGGTTAGCCAGCAATTTCTTTGTTTAAATCTGAGGTGGAGCATGGGAAGCCCGGACCAGGCAAGGCAGAGGCGACAGTTCTGGGAAAGAAAGAGTCTAAATCTTGACCCATGTCACCCCCCTGTCATCTGGGCCTTGAGCCCTTGGGGAAGTCGCCTGTAACTACATATGCAGTATCTTCCTATAAATGAGCACTAATTAAGCCCCTGTTCCGGGAGGCCTGTCTGGAGGGTTACCAGATCATTAGTCTTGGTTTCGGAGAAAAAGTCTATGTGGGGAAAAGGTCAAAGGATCTAAAAGAACCCTCAGCACTGTCCAACCCATTTTCTTTCCTCCAGGCAGGACGGCATGCTGGCAGCTCCTGCAAGGAGAGGACCACCAAGCTGGGCGGGATTCTAATTCTTTCTTAGATGTCGTTGTCCTTTCCTCTATGGTGAGTCCCATCACTTTCACAGAGGAAAAGATTAGCCAGGGGCCTTTATCAGTGGGCACAGGAAGCTGGTGAGCCAGCCATGCCACCGGGCTTGAGAACAAGCTCAGACCTGTTGGAGAGGTGGTGCCAGTGAGGAGGCATAGTTGGCAAGTAGATGTCTAAATTTATTTGCGGAAAAAATGCTTATTTGCAAAGTTTGTATACTTCCTCTTCTGGTAGAGTCCTCTTCAAGCATCTATCCCACATCACACTGCACAAGAACCCGCACACTCTGTTCCCTCAACTCAAGGGTAGACACACTCCAACTGGTTCAGAATGGAGAGATGCTGAAGGTAGGGGTGAAGGCACAATAGAGAAAGGCCAGTGCCAGAGATGGGGTGGGAGGCTCAAGAGCATGGTTCAGAGTTGAATAGAAAAAGCTTTAAATCACACAAGACAGACCAAGCATTTGCCAACAAACACTGATTCTAGCAAGTTATGATTCCTGCCATCGTTTCCTATTTTTAATAAAATTGACCTTTATGAAACAGAAACAGCAATACAACAAATACGTTCTTTCTGAACTTATCTGGATCATGTCTCCTGAGCCTCTCCGATTCCGATTCCGATTCCGGGAGCCCAATGCTTCCGTGTCCCCAGCTGGTTGCTCCACTAAGGGAAACAAACTTTAGATGCATGATAATAGGAGGCCTGTCGCAGTTGGGTGGATGCAAAACAGAAAGCCTGGGGGTGCAGAAAACAGAGCTTACCACATTATAGGCCTTGCACCTCCACAGTTTAATTAATGTTACTTTCTGTACTCATTTTTATTGCTGCTGTAACAAATCACCATATAGCTTAAAACAACATAAATTTCTTATCTTATAGTTCTATAGGTCAAATATTTGATATATTTATCTCACTGAGTTAAAGTCAAGTAGGCGACTCAGTTGGTGAAGTGTTCAACTCTTGTTGGGGACTCAGGTCATGATCTAAGGGTCATAGGATCAAGCCCTGCATCAGGCTCCACGTTCAGTGGGAAGTCTGTTTAAGATTCTTTCTCTGCCTCTTCTTCTGCTCCTCCCCCTATACTCGCATGTGTGTTCTCTCTCTAAAATAAATAAATAAACTTTAAAAAAAAAAATAAAGTCAAGATGTCAGCAGGGCTGGTTCTTTTTGGAGCCTTGGAGGCATATCCATTTCTTTGAGTTTTGTGGGGTTTTTTTCACCTTCTAGAGGCTGCCTGCATGACTTGACTTGTGGCCCTTTAAGTCATGTCTCCAGCCTCTTGCCTCTGTTGCTCCTGCTACTGCCTTTGACCTTGTTGCCTCCCTCTTTAAAGACATTTGTCTTTACATCAGGTCCCCCTGGATAATTTGGCACAGTATCCCCAACTCATAACCCTTAACCTAATCACACATGCAAAGACCCTTTTGCCGTAGAAAGTAACAGAGTCAGAAGATCCAGGGATTACAGCATGGACATCTTTGGAAGCCAGGTGTTTAGCCCAGTGCACTTTCATTTATAAAACTCCAGTGAGCAACTAAGTGAGAGCAAGACACTGAACCTGATGCAAATCACCTGCCCACCACAACCAATGGGAGGGAGAAAGTTAAGGGAGGCTTTCATAATAGAATCCTCCCATGACATTCTGGGCATAGATGGCTCAGATTTATACATCCTCAAGAATGGCATGCAACCAGTCTTGACTCAGGCTCCCCCTCGTCCACACCACTGATATCTCTTGTCCAAGCTACGATGATGGTTTCCCAATGCTTGCTGTTCCTCTCTTCTCATTTTATCTACACATAGCAGCTAAAGAGAATCTTTTTAACTCCCAACCCTCCCTCTAATGTCTTGCCTTTACATAAAATAAAAACCAACTTCTTTTTATGGCCTCCAAACCCCTACACAATCTGGCTTCTGTCCCCTACCCTTTCATTTGGTCCCACTCTCTCCCTCACCTACCCAGCCCAGCTATAATGGCCTCTTTCGGTCCCTTGAAACATGCTGAGCTATTTCCCACCACACAGCCTTCTTGTCAGCCCTCTGCCTGAGATGCTCTTCTGTCTCTCTTTCACCACTGGTCTCCTCTCAACCTTCAGGTTTCAGCTTGAATGACACTCCTCCAAGAGCCCTTCTCTGATCACTCTATTTATGGAAATTTCCCCCATCCCCCACCTTACCCTCTCTCAGTTCTCCTTATACACTGTCATAGTACTTAGCACAAATTACGGCTTTGTATTTATTTACTTACATATAATAACAAATTTTCATATATAAAATAAAAATAATATGTATTATATAAATAATAAAAATAATATATATTATATATATAATATAGTCAGACAAACAAATTATGAGAAATGAGGACTGTTGATGCCCCTACAAGACTACAAGGTAATGACAAGGACCAAGTGCAGGCACTTTTTCTTCATCAGTGTACCCTGAGCACTTAGGGTAGAGTTTGGTCATCTGTTGCATGGATAAATAAATGAATGGTTGATGGATGTATGCATGGGTGAATGGAAGGGCGGATTCATCTCTGAAGGCTAACCCAAGGGAGATGGTGTACTCACTCTGACCCCTGGGGTCTCTCTGTACTGGTCTAATTAGAGCGTAACTTGGTGATTTCCTCTGCCCGCTTGGTGATGAAAGTAGAAAACTTAAGGAGCTCCTAAAGTATATACCTTGATTTTAATACATGGGAGATTCGATGTAGGACACAGACTCTGCTCATTTTGAAACCGGGTCCGTATGTCTCTACACACATGACGCACAAATAGCAACAGCCAGGCTGACAAAACCTTAGTGATTTGTTTTACTTTCTTGCAATTTAATAGAGAATCAATAGACTGACCAGGAAAATCTCTACGTTCATGTCATTGCTCCTCATTTCTACAGTGACTCCTGCCAGGGTATATGCAGTTGGCTTTGCACAGGCAACAAAGAGGAAGAAAATCTCATCTGGTCTTTGACCAGATGGACAGGCTTGGCCTTTGAGTGGATGGACAGGCTTTGGAGACCAACCCAGTCATGTCCCACCTCCTTCCTGTGCCCTCACTCCCTCGCTCACTCTGCATTTGAACACCTGGCTGGAGCTCAGGCAGGGCGCTTATTCCTTCTCTACCTGTTCAGTTTCCCTCAAAGCCTAGTCTTTAGAAGAGCTATTACTGGCTCCCTGGTGAGTGGGAGATGAGAAACAAAGGAGATTTGGATATCTGTGGGTGGTGTCTGACCCGTACTGACGCTGTAGTTGTGATCCGTGCAGTCAGCTTCTAGCTCACATTTTCTGACATGCTGATAAAGGTATGACAGGCCTCAGTCCATGCAGAACACTTCCACCAGGGTACAACAAGGCGTTTGGTTCCTGTGATTCCTCTCTATCACAGCTCCGGTCTTCGCTTCCTAGTGAGCTCTGAATTCCACTCCAAATTGCTTTGTTGACATTTAAAGATCTCCATCAGTCTAGTCGTGTGGCAAAAAGGACTGGATCAAATCACCCCTGCCTCACTACCTCCTAGCTGAACCTAAGACAAAATGATTGCTGTCTGGAAGGCAGGCCCAAGTATGCCTTCCAGCTCTAAAATTCTACGATCCTATGATGCCTCCTGTTCAGCCAGTTGTCTGAGCCCCTCTGACTGCCAATAACTTGTAGAAAATCCCATTAAAAGCATAAATGAAACCTGTACCCAAACCTATCATGAGACAGCCAAAAGCTGAGGATATTTTCCACCATGGATTGTTTGTTTTCCAAAAGTCCTGCATTGCCAAATGGGAATTTTAGGTGAGGTGTGAACTACAACTTCCTAACCGTATGTGTTACGGATCAAGGGAAGGAAAGTCATTGAATCACCTCCTTCTTGTCCAGAGGATTAGGCCCTGTCTTCCATAGGAAGAGGTTATGGCTTAGGAACATTTTGAAGGGCTCTGCTTGCCTTAGGTTCTATCCTTTTCTTTATAACACTCACAACTGCCATCTCAAATGCCGAACTGAGCACCTTGAATAGGATAATGAGCATGCCATTTTCCTTCTAAATAAAAAATTTTATCCTGGGACCACAGCAGTTCAATGTTTCTTAATAGAAGTTCTCTACAGAGTTAAACTGTTTTCAGAACAACCCAACATCCAGGTTGGAACTAACTGCTGAATCCTTCTCTCACGAGGAAAGAACCCTGGGACATTTAGAGAAATTAAATGTTGATCCATATCCTGTGTGAATTGGCACTTGGGTTATTGTGGTTTCAAAATACCCTGCCTATCCTTTGCCCTCTGCAGGGATCCAGCTAGCCGATCACGTAGAAAGGTGTTATGTCTATTTCTGCTTCGCGGGTCTGCTCCAGAGGAGATGCGCACAAGACCATGGGCAGTCTTGCAAGCACTCAACACACCATCCAGCCACACAGAGCATATAAATACCTAAGTCTCTTGCTTTTATTAGAACATTGTTCTCCCTCAGTGATTAAGTTTCGAACCTACGCAGACAGTTGCACTACAGTTGTTCAGATTTCTCTAGACCAATGAACTTCTCTCTTCAGTTCCCACTAATAATAACACGTCCCTTCGTGTCTTAAAAAAAAAAAATGCAGCCCTTTCTGGAGCCAGGAAAGCTTCCCACTAAGGATGGGCTACATTGATCAGATCAAAGGCACCCCTGGTGCAAACTCAGATTTCATTAGAGTCTGCCCTGAACCCACCAATTTGAATAAGCTTTGTTATCATCACTGTAGATGGTAAGGGGGAAAAAAATGATCAGTTGTTATTTCTCCTTTCTGGTGTTTGATGCACAATCCTCTAAATGAAGCATGTGGTGTTTGAGCAGTTGACATCTTCCCTGGTGTAAGGTTGCCAGGGCAGCAATGGGTTTAGGCTGCCTACAGATAAACAGAGGTCTGGGAAAATTAACAGATCCCGAAAAAAGGATATTATTTGAGTCATCAAACTAAAAATTATATAATTTCAAAAATACCCTCACTTTACAAATAAGGAGATTGAGAATAAGAAAACTTTTGGGACTTCTGCAAGGTCACGTGATAATACTGAAATAGAATTGAGACTAAAACACAGGTCTGCTGACAACCAGCCCTAACTTCCCACCAAAAGGAGACCCAACAGGGGATATGACGAGAAAAAATGTTGTTTTGTATTCTACTCTATGTGGCCCTCTCTGCTGACATTCCTCCCAATCTCCCAATCCCCTCCTTAATTCAAGTTCTGTTAATTGGACAGCACATCAAAACAAGACTATAGATCCATTTCCTTTGGTTTTCAAATTAGGTCCTATTAGAGCTTCAAGAAGTTCCTTGGGAAGACCTAATGGTAAGGCCCATGGTACTTTGCCTCCCACAATATGCTCCTCACTCCTGCCTCCACACACAGGAGAAGCTGAGTCTGTGTGCTGAGTCTAACCCTGTGGCTTACAAACATGGACTTGGTTTTGCTGGTCGAGTCCAGCTGAGGCCATGAGCAGTTCATCCACCAGCATGTTCATGAGCAAGCACTGGGGGTGGCAGCCAGGCTATGGAAATTACTAGGGTTGGGAGCTGGGAGCGAGGGCAGAGAGGCAGCCCTGTGAGTCTCTTGACCTCTTACTCAGCAGTTTTTATGATGTGATGAATGTGCCAGTGAAATAATGGTGGTAAAAAACGATGCGTTTGAAGGTTATTTCCTTCCCCATTTCATACATGTTGACTCCTCTCTCTCCCAGCTTCTCCCACCAAGACAGAAAGGGACTCAGGTAATAAGTGCACAAAATTGAGATGTGTGTCTGACTTTGAGTGCAGAGAAAGGAGAAAAAGGAGAAAAGAGAAAAAGAAGAAAAAGACATTCTGAAAAAGGAAATTCTCCTGATTCATGATCTGTCCCAAATAGGGTTGCCAGACCAAATACAGGATCAGGATGCCCATAAAATTT
Organism: Vulpes vulpes; assembly: GCF_048418805.1. Classification (NCBI taxonomy): domain Eukaryota; kingdom Metazoa; phylum Chordata; class Mammalia; order Carnivora; family Canidae; genus Vulpes; species Vulpes vulpes. The sequence continues at coordinate 104,833,048 of NC_132791.1, forward strand.
AAACTTCAGACAAAAAGTAAACATTCTTTTTTTTTTTTTTTTTTTTTTTTTTTTTAAGTAGCCTCTATACCTAGTGAGGAGCCCAGTGCATAGACGGAACTCACTACCTGGAGATTAAGACCTGAGCTGAGATCAAGAGTTGGATGCTTACCCAACTGGGCCACCCAGGTGTCCAATAACTTTTTAATATAAAATCTGTCCCAAATAAAGTATTTTTCATTGTTTATCTGAACAATAATATAACTGAGTGTTGTGTATTTTTGTTTGCCACCTCTAGCAACTTTCGTCCCAAAGTCATGTGAGGCATTCTGTATGTTTTAAATCTCTCCTACCTCTCGCACCCACTAGCAAAACATATAAAAACACCAAGGGGGAAAATACCCAAAGCGTTAACCCATACAACGCTAAGAACATTCTAAATTGCTGGGGAAGTTCAAGAATCAACATGGTTTAGGCCTTGTCAATTGGTCATAAATTCAGCATGCATCAGAATCACCCGGGCCTTGTCAAAACACAGATTTCTGGGCTCCATCTCCATGGTTTCAGATTTAGTCCATCTGGAGTTGGGCATGAGAATTTGCCTTCCTAACAGTTGTCTTGGGATTGCAATGTCACTGGCCTAGACTTCGGCTTAGAGGAAGGAATTCTGGCCTAAGGAGGCAGATGCCCACAATTCTGGTTTCTGTGCTCTCCATCAGATGTGCAACTTCAGATAAGTAACTTAGGATTATTTCATTTGTGTTTAATAATACAGTGAATACTTACATCCTTAGAATTTCAAGATCAAGCACTATGGGAATAAATAAGTTACTGAAGCACTATTCTTAGTGACCTCATCTGTAGTGGAGTTCATTAGCTTAGTAGCATTCCGAATGGGCTCACCACAGTGGCCAGGGCATAGGGGAGGTCTGCAAGGCTTCGGTGAGGAGCTGAGCGCACCAGGCTGCAGGTTGAGTCTGCTTCCACCACAGCAGGCTCTCTTTATCTGCTTTGTATACTGGGAGGTGGTTCTCTTTGTATAAAGGTGCCACTAGTTTAAAAAAAAAAAAAAAGTCTGCAACCTATTGACTTCGAAAATCACCCAGGATCCTTTCTAAGAGTCTATGATTATAGTTCAACTCCATTCCAATTCCATCCCCTATTATTTTCCCAGACAGCCTGCCCTTGGATTTCCTGTCATAAATGGTCCTCTGGTCTCAAGGGAAAGATCAGCTCCTGGCTGATACCGGGATCACCCCCAAGTCATCATGATTGTTCATACTAGGTAACAAGTGGCAAGACTAGCAGACTGGAATCTGGTGGGTTCGAGGAATGGCTAACTTGCTCTCCAAGGCATGGGCAGCTGTAGTGTGCAGGCAATACTGTTTGGAGATTGAGAGCATAGGCACGCAGGCCTAAGAAGAGTTAGAAAGAGCCAATAAGAAATTAGGAGAACTCAAGTGCACACGCGGGGAAGGCAAGACCTTCTCATTAAAGGAATAGACATGTGGGTTTTGACAGAGTGAGAGGAGGGATGGTGAACACAACACGTACCACCATCCATCACTGGCCCCAGGCAGATGTAGACACCTGCAGAGTCCATCGACCCTGGGCCAAGGGCCAGGCTAGCACATGGGAGACAGTGATGTATTTGGCCAAATAACCTCCCAGACTATTGGCCATGCCCTTTTCTCCTCCAAAGGGCCCTGCAAACTTCTAAATGCTCCTCAACTCCACAAAGAAAATGTTTGTGTGTGGAGGTAGCCCCAAGCCCGCTGCCCTGGTACGCCGTGTTGTCACTGATCACAGGATGGACTCTGGTGCGGCCTTTAGCACCGGCCCCTCCACGGGTGCGGTGGAGCAGAGCACTGCTCCAAGGTGTCAGCTAGAGTCTGGGTGACAGACTGGCTCATCCGGGGCAGGAGGAAAGAAACGGGGATGCCAATGCCCAGGGCATTTCCGCTCACATCACCTCCCAGTATCTGGGGAGGGAGACACTGTACAGTTCTTCTTTAGATTTTATCTATTTCTTACGGTTTCCCAGCGTTGACCAGAACCGTCTGCTCTTCCCTTTCTCTGTACTTGGAGCTTTTCTCCAGAGTTCCAGAATGTTATGATAAGACGAAATCCTAAAGAGCCATCCATTTGCACGTAAGGCACGTAAGGCAGATGAAATTGAGATTCAGACAGTTTGGAGTTTCCCAAAGTCACACGATCAGTGGGAGCCAATCCAGGCCTAGGAACCAGGTCCCCCAGCGTCCTGAGCTGGATTTGTCCCAGGGTTAGCCTCCACTTTTCTGACATAAAGAACCTCTCATCCTGATTTCTCTGATCACTGCAGAACCCTGCCAACTGGCTTTCCCGCCTTTTCACCCCAGCACTTTTCCTGCCTCTCCCCAAGGGTCTGGACGGGCAAGAGGAATGTATTCACATGCAAACTCAGAAGGCTGTACTGCTTTGAACGCCATTATTTTTAATAAAATTCCTTGGGCTGGGCAACCCAGGTGTTTGTGTGTCTGGCCTCATTTAGTCAGACTACTGTTTCTTTCAGGCTGTAGCGCAAGGGAAGCCACACCAAGCAGACAACAGATCCCATCTTGGGGAGAAGATACCAGGTGTACCCACAAGACAGGGCTCTGCCCAAAACGGCCCTGGGGGGAGGACAGCTGAGCTACGGGGCTGTGTCTGGATTAGCGGGTTTGGCCATGGCATTGGTTGGGTACTGTCATCACCTTGTCCTCAAAAAGAGGACACACACTGCTCCGGGGTCATGCCCACAGTGGCTAGGCTGAAAGCAAAAGGAAACATGCGCATACTGTTTATTACTGAAACAGAATAAAACGCTATTTAAAGGCAATCAGCCGGAATTACCTTCAATACATAAATATTTTGGGAAATGATTAGTTCATTTTAATTACTTCTCTAACATCGATAACAATATTTTCGCAAGCGGTGGCTTCTCCAAAGGGGTTGCAAGGTGGCATTGATTCCATTCCTGACACCAGGACTCTTCCTTGGAGAAAGAGCCATTGTCTTACTCAGGGAACACATGGGAAGAGGTGGGCTCCACAGGCAATTGTGTCGAGCTCACAAGACCAAGGAGTAAAAACTCTCTCTCTTTCACCCAAATCCAGCATTAAGTCTTATTAGATCTTAAATGTTCTCTAAGAACTCTGCAACTGGGCCAGGCTGAAGCTCCACTCAGAATCTACAACCATCTTAGGACCAAATGGTTCTCCCATCAGAGATGTTCTCCGTTGAAGCCAACCAAGAGAAAGGAGACACGTTCCCTTTCATATAATCAGTGACGATTCAGAAACATCCGCACACGCACACGCACACGCCCCATCGAGGGGTGGCTGCTTTGCCAAGAATTACATTCAAGAATATGTTCTTTTTTTTTTTTCCTTTTTTGAAACCACCTTGTAGATCTTTCTAACTCAAGCTACGCACAGATCCCGTCCTTATAACGCAGGGAGGAGATAAGACACAAATGTCACCAATAAACCACATCACTCAGCAAACAAATTCATGGCTATCAGTTCCTTGGGGGATTAACAAAAGTCTTCTACTTCTGATAAGTACTGAAATGTTTAACTTGATGTAGTGGGGAGGGGATGGGAGGGGACGGCAATTCCGTCTTAACGTTCCAGATTATTATTTGGAAGTCAGGTGACGAAGATTATAGAGGAGAATGTCCGGGTCATAAGTGTGTGCTTTAAATTGAAAATGCAAAAAAAATAAATAAATAAAATAAAAATAAATAAATAAATTGAAAATGCATAGATAACCAATGGTCAATTTGTTTTCCTTTTCCATATCTCTCCTAGCTTCTTCCTTTCTCCTTCCTTCCTTCCTTCCTCCCTTCCTTCCTTCCTTCCTTCCTTCCTTCCTTCCTTCCTTCCTTCCATTCCCCCCTCTGAACCCTCTCTCTTTCATTCTTCCCTTCTATTCCCTTTCCCTTCCTCTCTTCCTTTCTTCCTACTTTCCCCCATCCTTTTTTCCCTCCTTTCTTCCTTCCACACCATATCATTTCCATGAAAACACTCAAAAGGTGATGTATGCTAAACCTTAGGTGTGGTCTTCCTGACGAGTGTCATAGGCTTTTCCCAAAACGGCTTAGTTCATCATCATTCCATGATTAGAATCTACAAGCTTATGGGGGCAAAAACAAAAGCTGTCCTTGCTTCCTTAGCTCCCACATCCCTTCTGGCAGGAGTTTGCAAGCTCGCACAGGACAGGAAAAGAGGAGGTAAAGACATAATCCTTAGGGCTCAATAAACTGAAGTGATATTTCTACTAGAGTCACAGTGGCACCGAGTGACACCTCCGTGAGCTGGCGGCCAGCTTGCACCCCCGGGAGAAGGGGCGGGGTGCACAGTACTTTTGTGGCCAGGAAGAACCAGGCTTGAGACCAGAAAGGAGCCAACTATGTTTTCGGGTCTAGCCATGCAAGAGATTTTGCAACAGCTCTTTGGACATAAGTAAGACAAATGTTGCGTATAGTTTCGTTCCCTTTGCTGAATAAAACTGTCCTCAGGGCTCTGTTCCAAACACACAATTGGGGAAGAAGAAGAAAAAATGCGACAGCCATGTGCTCTGACTTGCCCCACCTGCTCTTTGAGCTCTGTAAATCTGGCGCCGTGGGCAGGAATGTATCCCGGCCTGCAACTGAGAGTCAGAGCTGCTGGGGTTCACCTCCTGCTACTTTGGGAGCAGAGCATCGGATCCTCTTGATTTGGGGAACCCCAGTAGTTGCTAACTGGGGTCTCCTTGCTGTTGATTGGCTTCATCAGCTCCCCACCACACACACCCACACCAATACAGCCTCATTTAAATCCTCCAGCAGTCCTTTTCCTCCATCCCCTTACTCTTGCCTGATGGGGCCGGGGGTGGGGGGAAACTAAAATACAGAAACCTTTTTCCTCCTCTTTCCATCCTTCCCTTCAAAAGTTAGGGGGTGGCTCTTGTATTAGACTAATATATCCTTGGCAATCTTTAGCTCAGACATGTGTTGAGTGTCAATTAGGTCCCAGGCACTGTGCTAAAAAGGAGAACACAAACTCACTGCTTTTTAAAAATCTCATGGAGGTACACGAGCTGTCCACATAAACAAATCATTAAAAGAGCATAATAAGCACATTATTAGCAGGGCACACAGACGGCCATGGAAGGATCTCTGAGCAAGTGATTAAAACCTCCATGGAGAGCTCACGAGGACTCACAGAAGAAGTGATCATGGAGCAGAGTTTTAAAGGACAAGAGGGATTTGCCAGCAGAAGATGAAGTGAAGGTCCAGTGGGTAGAGACTCCTGGGGGCAAAGTCATCTCAGAACATGGCTTGTTCAAAAGGACGCAGGTGTCAGGGAAGGGGCCTGATAGCAAAGGATGGAAAGGCTTATAAAATTCAGGACCCAAGAACCTTAAACCTTACTGTCAGGTTTGAAGTTTCATCCAAGGAGAAATGGGGAGCCGGTGCAGGTTGAAGGGGAATAGTAACATATTTTTCTTAAGAAATGTAATTCTTTTTTTTTTTTAAGATTTTCTTTATTTATTCTTGAGAGACAGAGAGAGGGGCAGAGACACAGGCAGAGGGAGAATCAGGCTCCCTGTGGGGAGCCCGATGGGAGCTCGATCCCAGGACCCCAGGATCATGACCCGAGCCCAAGGCAGATGCTCCACCGCTGAGCCAGCCGGGGGCCCCCAGCAATGTAAGTCTAAAGCAAAAACCACAGTCAGAAATTGGGGAGATAATGAATCTGTTTATGAGAGGCTGCGACCGTGTTTAATCCAAGGCAAACTAATGACAAACCCTAGGTTGGCACGAGGGACCACACGGGGGGTAAGAGGAGGAAGACAAGGCTCTAAGGATCCAACCAGCTGAAATCCCGCCTCCTTGAAGGGCCCAGTTTGGACTGACTGGCAGCCTCTGCAGACCTGCACCCACAAAGCAGCTTCGTCTGAGCACTTTGAGCTCCCCACCGCCCCCCCCCCCCCCCCCGCAGGTGCCCAGCAGCCAGCTCCCCCGCCGTTTCGGACTCGCTGTCCCTCTTCCCGACCACTTGAGTCCCTCTCCACCTGTCCTTCCCTTGCTCTCAGGTATTAATTGCTTAGATTCTGTGCCATGGGAAGCTGCTGCTAACAAAAGATTAGCCTTTTTTACAGGAAGAGGTGATTAAAAAAAAAAGGAGAGATTTTTGTTTTTAAGGCAGATGAAAGAAAGCCCAAGGAGATGTGCATTTGACCCTCCAACATGCTTCTTCAAGCCTCCCTCAGCAGTACTTAAAGGCGCTTCCAAGGGAAGGCTTTATGAATGCAAAATGAAGTCAGTGCCTTGTGCCTGCTCCAGAAGAAAGGGAAAACAGACCTTTTATATACAATATTTCCTTTATGGCTGGCGCTGCTCCTCCTGCCCCAGTGATGCTGCACGACTTCAGACGCCAGCTTGACCTTCTCAAGGTCACTCCACACAGCAGGCCCCCTTGTGCCTCTCCCGGGGACCTGCGCCGAGGAGCCCGAAGGGCCAGCTTTTGTTTTCTGTTTCTCCTTAGTCACAGTAGAGCCCTTGCCCGGGGGCAGAGACACCTGAAGTCCCCAGCAGGGCGAGCCCAGTCGGGGGTGTCAGTCTGGTGCCCCCCTCTACAGAAAGAAGCCCCTCGGCAGCATCCAACCTCCTCCCCTCCACTCTGCCACCCGTGGGGTCCAGATGCCCGCTCGAGGGCGTGATGAGGACACGGTGCACACGCGGACGTGCCCTTGCTCAGCGTCCCTTGCACGCTTGCCTTGTGTCCTTCTGCTTCTCAGACACCGTTGGATACTAATGCTTTGCAGTCTCCTTACATTTCACTCGGCACTTGGTATTTTAGGCTGTGCACCTGTTACCGGCTTGCGGATGTCAGTGATTTGCGCGTCTCCAGTTGGTGGGGATGGGGTGTCGTCTCTGCATCACCTGACGGCTTTGGGGGGCACCGAGAGTGGTGTAGTCGCCTCCGTATCTGCCGCCGCACTCCCCAGGCACACTCCGTTTTGCAGGGAATCGGCACTGGTTACATGCTAAGTGGTTTCTTCTTTTCCAAAGGTGGTTTCTAATGCCTGTAGAGGAATCTGCTTCGTGGTGATGACCGTCCGCTGAAATAAATGTCCGTATAAAGGAACTGCCTCAAACCAATGTTACTAAGCGACGTGGACTTGAGTTAGATTCTTTCTGTGTCCAAAAAGCTGGGGACCTTGGGGCAAGGTATTTCCCAACTCTGAGGCTCAGATTTCTCATCTGTTCATTGGAAACCATGCTGTTTTCTATCTCATAAATTTCTTGCTAAGAACTTACATAATATCACAGCAAATGTTCAAAAAGTGACCATCCGTTTTACTCACAAGCTGATCATGATAAGGGAGAGGGACACGAGATTAAAATTCCACCTGGAATGCGCTTCATATTTTTATGCATATAAATTAATGCCTTTTTTTCAAGACCTGGCTGAAACGCTACCTCTAGAAGCTTCATCCAACTCTCCCTCTCCTCTGGACAAAACTAATTTCTCCTTCCTCTTCTGAAATCCCTGAATCTCACCCACTCACCTCTATCTACAATACTTAGAGATTATAAGTTCCTTATAGACAGGGCAGGGGTCTGCCCAGCTCAGTAAATATTTTTCACAAATGAACAAAAGGAAGACAAGGCATTTTGTTTCGCTCTTTCAGCAGGGGAAGGGGTTTCCAAGACCTGTTGGCCATCCCTGGGCAAGAGCAATCTCTTCCTGAAGCCTGAAGAACACTGAGTGACCCAATGATAAATAACAGGCTTTTCGTGTAGGGTAGGCCTGGAAATGCCCATTAAGGGGGGCGTTGAGGCATTGCACATTAATCCTAAACATTTCCCCTTAAACCCAAATGAAATAACTAACTGTTGCATAATTCAATAAGAAGCCCAGGCTGGGGGCTGCATTCACTTTCCGAGTAACCAGTGAATAAGTACCATCCATGAAACTATTAAGTTAATTTAAAATCCTGACAATTTAGCACCACTCTGGCGAGATAAGAACCATTTATTAAAAGGCACAGTTCATTAACCCAAATGCTACTGGCTTATTTGCTCAGAGAAAGGGGCGGGTCCAAGCCCCATCAGGAGTCACCTTTCCCCCCTCCCAGAAACCAAGCAGATCCAGGCAGTCAGGCCAAGAAATCCCCATTTGCGATGTCCTGGGCAGTGTTCTGACCACGTGACTCTTTCTCCTCAACATCCAGTCCATGGGGACCATCTCTTATAGTATTTGAGCTAAGGCAGAAAATGTGACAAAGCCTGATCTTTGAGGGTTCTCTGAGCCTTTTTTTCTGCCTTTTTCCCCCACTGACTATTCTTCTCTGTCCCAGATCCCCTCCCCTGGCTTCTCTATAAGCCTCCCCTGGACCTGGGGCATGTTTCCCATATAAATTTTACATATCACATTTCTGTCCTCTGTCATTGGGTCTTTTGAGCATGCAGACTGGGTGCTGCTATAAAATATTTCCCGATTCCACCATGACACTGCTTTCCAGGGCGTTGTATGCCACCCTCGTATAAAAACTGACAAGCAAAGGACAGCACAAAGCACAGGGCTCCCTTTTGTGACACTGTTTTTTTCTGACCACATAACAGATCCATTTAGGGAGAAAATGCACTGAATCCCATGACAGACATGTTGAGTCACTAAGGTCCTCTCCTGACAGCCTTGGGATGTTTGTTTGTTTGTGTTTTGTTTTGGGGGAGAGGTTGTTTAAATCCAGTCTTGTAACTATTCACTAGAAACCCTCAGGCCACTGATATAACCAGAAAGTGGAAGGGACCTTTCAAAGTGAACCAGTACCTGGAACAGGTGGAAGACTGGGGTCTTCAATATTTACAATTTAAAATGCTAATCTTATCTCATTAACTGTAAAGAGTAAACATCTTAGCTTTCCTACTTGTTTTAATCAACTGAAAAACTGACTTAATGTGGACCAAGGTAACAATGTTTGTGTGGGGGAAGGTGTCTATCTGCAATCTTCGGAGCTGTTCAGTGTGGAGCCCTTTGCACATCTATGCATATTCTTAGACTGCAGAGTTGGAGTAAAGTAGAGCATCTATCTGGTTCTCAACGAGGAATATAATAAAAGTTCCCATTTAGCAAAATATTTATTTACATAAATGATTTCATTTCACTCTGAAATCATCCAGGCATATAAGGATTTCTGTTCAGCCACCATTTCTATTTCCCAATTTCTAGAAGGGCGTTATATTTCATGTTTTGGAAGGATGGTAAGACTCTTATGTTCAGAGCCACCACTTTGAAGAAGAAAAGACGGCATATCAATATGTATCCCTTCATTAATTCTGACAGTATTGATCAATCATCTACGAGTTACCAGACACCGCCTTCAGTCTTAAGGATACAATAATAAATGAGATGATTCCTTTCCCTCTTGAACTAACATCCTACTTGGATGAAATAAATAATACACGTGTAAACAAATCCACAAAATGACTTCGAAAAGTGGGAGGTGCTCTACGGGAAGTTGTGTAAATGATGTGATCGAGAAAGAAAGAAGAAAGGCTTCCTTGAGGTTGGAATGACAGAAATCCATCCTGTGTGGAAAGGTCTGGAAGGAAAAAGGTCCAGGGAGAAGACAGAGCAACGGGAGAGTCCCTCAAGTAAAACTCAAGCGTCTAAGAAACAGACCAAGAAGCAGAAGGCAAGTCTGAGAAACAGTAGGACAGACATTCATTGGAGCAAAATCACCGAGGAAGATGGCGATGTGTGGGGACCTCGTGGAGGCAAGGGCTAAGGCTTCGGAGTCTTTGAGTCTGTGAGGAGGAGTGTGGATTTCAATCTCGGTGTAAAGGAGGAGTAACAATTTATGCTGGAAGGTATTACTTGCGCTTCTGTTTGGAAAATGGATTGTAGGAGGCATGAGGCAGAGGGTGGGTGGAAAGCATGGAAGCAATCAAAAGTGACTACCACAGTGGTCCAGGCAAGATGTCATGGTGCTGTGGACAAAGGTATCAGAGTGAAGGGGGATGAGAATAGATTGGAGATTGACTTTGGAGTAAAACTAACAAGAAATGCTGATAGATTTGAAATTAGAAGTTCTGAAAAGGGAGGAACGAGAATAATTCTTAAGTTCTGTGCATGAGCAACGTGTTCAAAAGGGTGCCATCAAGTAATTTAGAGAAGACTGAGTGAATAACACCCTCCCCACGGGGTGCAAGGTGGTGGAATAATGAGCTTCGTTGTGGACACACCAAATGGCAGATGTAATCTATTCTAAGACACACAATTAGCTTATATACTAAGGAAGGAAAAATAAGACAAAACAAAACACTCTCAACTGGTCATACCAGCCTCTATTGAGCTGATATCTTCTTGTCCTTGCAAATGACTTGGCAATTTCCTCTGCCTTAAGTTTAAGTGTGATAGGCAACCTTATTCATGTATCTCAACAACTAGGTCATCAGCTGTGGTCATCCTTTTCTATCTTTGGTTCTATAGAGCACTTGACTGTTGTGATCATTCTTCCATAGACAAATATAGACTTCTCTATTCTCCAATTTGCACCCTACTGGTCTGTCCCCATGCATTTTTGTAGACAAAATAATTTCTATTTCAATCACACTGAAGTACAGTGTGATTCAAGGAATCATTTCTTGAAAAATTTTAAATGGCAATTAAACTCACTCATGTCGTACCGACGATGCATAGCACTCAAGAAAATGAAGAAAATGGGTCTGAGTTTGCGCACTTGTGGGCAGTAGTGACTACACATCTCCACTTGGCAGACTGAGGTTATAAGATGCCATTGATTATAAGATCCACCCTAATTTCAGAGATATAAAGATGTGCGAAAATATGGGCAATCAAATGAATAAAATGACATAATAAGTTTGAAATATGTTTATAAATCTGGAGTCTGGACTGGAGATACGAATTTGGCAGTCCTCAGTAGATAGAGATATTGGAAACCGTAGTACTAGATGAGGTCTAGAAAAGTGAACAGATACAGAAAATACCTGAGGATCAAGCCTGTGGCACCCCAGCATACAGAGATCCAGTAGAGGAGCAGTCAGCAAAAGAGAAGAGGGATGGTTAGTGAGGTAGGAAAAAAACCAGGAGAGGATGATGCCAAAGAAGCCAAGAGGAAAATTCTCAAAAGGAAAGAAAGGGTCAGCTCTGTCAAGTGCAGCTGAGAGGTGGGCTAAAGATTGGAAATTGATCACTGTATTTGGCAAAATAAATGTTGCTGATGACCTTGACGAGAACAGTTTCAGGGGAGTGGTATGGACCAGTGCCAGACAGGAGAGATGAAGAGTGAGTGGCAGGATCTAAAGGACAGACAGGCAAGTAAAGATCGTTCCTCTGAGAAGCTTTACTGGGAAGGAGAGCGGAAAAACATGGGTGAAGCTGAGGGAGAATGAGAGACCAAGTGAAGTTGTTGATGTTATAGTTGTAAAGATGGGAGATACTAGAGCAGATGTGCGTCCATGGAAGTGATCCAATGCAGAGGAAAGAAGGAATGATGTAGAAGAAAGAGAAAGAGAATTCTAGGGTGGAAATCCTTGAGGGAGGAGGGAAGCCACCAGAGCATACATAGAGAAGCTGAACGCTAAAATGGAATGGGATTTTTTTCCTATTATAATAAGACTGAAATATGGGTTTACAAACACGAGGCAGGTGTAGTGGAAGATTTGGTACCTTGAAGATGAGTTAGTTCCTGACTGCTTCTGTTTCCTCAATGAACTATGAGTCATCCACGCCAAATGGGAGCAAGAAGATGTTTGGAAGACTGTAAACATATTGAGGAGAGGGGCAGAAATACAAATCAGACGTCTGAGAAAATAAAAGCAAACATCCCAGGAATGCATAGTAGGATTCATGGGCATTAGTGAGTAATTTAAATTGAACATGGCATCAGATCACAGGATTCTTTCCTAGCAAGGTCCGGCTTCACAAGTCCAGGATCAGAAAAAGTAGGTAGGTAGTTTCAGCTCGGCTCGAGGTCTCGTCTCAGCCAGGGAAATGCAACAGAAAGAAAGAGAATCAGAGGATTGAGAGTGTTTTCAGACAAGTGATTATGGGGTCAAAGCAGCTATAGTGAGGAAAGAATGAGGTGAACACAGGAGAGGAGTGAAAAACTGCAGGGTCCATGACTTAGGGAATGTGCTGTAACCTTTGGGACAAGGGGGAAGACTCCTCGGTGAGCAATGGAGGGTCTTGTTACTTCACATGGAAGAGACAAAGAACCTCCAGAAGGAAGGAGGTGAGCCCATCTGAGATCTGAACAGAAGTGGTGCCTCAGAGAATCACGACAGTCCAGGAGGCCTAAAGGTCCCAGAGTCTGGAAGAAGTGTGAATGGGTTGGTTGGCTTTTCCTTTTATGCCATCTCAGCTTTTCTTACTGCAATTAAATTAGGTTTCACCTTCTCCAGTCCCCAAAGCCTAATGAAGAGCAGCTGCTTGTCATCCACATGGAGTATCCTTTATTTTAATTGTGAACTTGTGTTAAGTCACCCTTTAAATTTCTTCATCCTGCTGAACAACCCTATTTCCTTGTGGCAGTCCTCATAGGCCCTATAATATGGCCCTTTGATCATTTCCGTTGAGTTCCTCTGGAGTACTATAACAGATGCCATAAAAGTTTAATAAGGGTCCTAATAAAGGTTCACTAGTACCAGTAGGATCACAGGATATCCCATTGTGTCTATATATATATATTTTTTTACCCTGGATTATATACTTTGTTTTAATGATTACTTTCAAATAACTAGAGTTTTCTTGCAGGTTTAAGTTCAATTCTTGTTTGTTTCAGAAAATCTTTCCATCCTGTGTAGGCAGACACTTATATCGAGATTGACTCTACCACTTAGTGGCTTGTGGTTCCTTCTGCAACTCCCATGAATGGGGCCCATCTTCTATGAGTATTCATGTAACTCCTTTTATTTTTATCTTACTTTTTCATCTCTTGATCTTTCTCTGGAGATCTCATCTACCAAACTCCACTTGGCCTGTGGGCAAGCAGGATCCTACAAAATTTGGTTCTGTTTTCTCTACAAACTGGGTTCTTTTATCTGCCGGGAGAGAATGAATGTCTCTGTTGATCATTCTTTCCTGATAACCTCAGTACAAGGTACTGAATCCTAGAGATGCCCTGGGTATGGAACTGAGAAATGTAACAGAGATCATGGTAACTGCTAAATGTGGATTCAATATCTGATCATTGTAGTTATGATATGACATGCAATTTCCACAGTGTTGCATCCATAACATTATTTTTGGAATATAATCTATTCTTAGGACCCTGTGAAGCCAAATTCTCCCATCCATAGAAATCAATGAGGATCCTTTACCCAGTTCCTGCCAGCTGCCTTTCCAAAGTTGGCATTAAGTCCAGAAACCATCTGAGAAGGAGGGCTCCTGGGGGGACTCAGTTGGCTAGGCGTCTGCCTTCGGCTCGGGTCATGATCCCCGGGTCCTGGAATTGAGCCTGTGTTGGGCTCCCTGCTCAGTGAGGAGTATGTTTCTCTCTCTCTCTCTCTGCCATTCTCATTCTCTCTCTCAAATAAATAAATAAAATCTTTTAAAAAATCTGAGGACTCTCAGCTTACAGGACATACTATCCCACAGTAGCAAGGTGACTTCTGCTGAGCCTTTGATGACTGAGAAAGGCACAGCTAACATCTCTCTCCTCCCTCTGCAACTAAGACACTGAGTAGTGCCCAGTTGTCACAGTTCAGTTCCTCTTTTGGTGAAACTCACAGTTTAAATTAATATATAGATATAGGTATATAGAAATATAAATATATAGATATATGGATCTATTTATACCTATAAATCTATAGATCTAGACATAAGTATATTAATATGACCAGACTCAAGTGATGATGAAGATAATTCTGGGGTGATGAAGTAAGTGATGATGAAATATATGTGAAGAAAATTCTTTCAGTTTACCATTTCTACTAATTGCCCCAATTAAAGTATCTTCTCCAAATGCCCAAAATCCTGAGGGAGGGGAGACACAGGTGAGCACTAAGGGCAACCAGTGGAAGATGGAGAAGGAGGGAGCTGCTACTGAGACATCCAAACATCAGATGTTAGGATGCAGTGTCTCCCTATATTGAGTACATAATATCAAGCACCGCCATAGATTCATTTATCTTTGTAGCACCACAGAGACATAAGTATTACAGCTGATTAAAGGTTAAATAGCTTATAGCCAGCAGAGGGCACGTTGGGTATTTGAACCCTTGTCTACTTATTCTCAAAACCCACGTTTTAACCAAAGGAAACAATTCAAGGAGACATCCCAATAGTCTTCCCTGAGCAAAAGGATATGGTGAGCACACTGTCTCAAATGTAACACATATCTTGATGGGATTTGGGCCTTTGGTGGGGAATGGTAAAGTTGCCTGACCTGGGAGTTTATTCTTTGTACACCCTGGGGATACTTTATTTAAAGGCTTCTAGGAGGGGATCCCTGGGTGGCTCTGTGGTTTAGCGCCTGCCTTCGGCCCAGGGTGTGATCCTGGAGTCCTGGGATCAAATCTCCCGTCAGGGTCCTTGCATGGCGCCTGCTTCTCCCTCTGTCTGTGTCTCTGCCTCTCTCTCTCTGTCTGTGTGTCTCTCATGAATAAATAAATAAAATCTTAAAAAAAATAAAGGCCTCTAGGATTTTGTTTGTTAATTAAAAGCTTTTCTGATCACTAAGTATTTTTCGCTTGGATTTTAAGGGTTTTAACATCTATCTCTCTATCATTTGTCATCTCTCTCTCTCTCTACCTGCCACTTGCCCTGTCTTTTCTCTCTCTCTCTCTCTCTCTCTCTCTCTCTCTAAACCCCTGTCTGTTTCTATGTATGCCACACTTTTTTTTTTCTTCTCTCTTGGTATGAGAGAGGGGACTATGGTTAAGGAGGTTCAGTAACAGACTTCAGAAACATAAAAGGCCCAGGGCTAAGCCCAGAGAGAGGAAGAAGAAAACTGGTTTTACTCCAAGCTCAAGGGAGAAAAATTAAAGAATAAAGAGCACATGTCCTAGATTTTCTAAAATGTGCCTTATTTTAAATCATATGGTCCATCATCCCCATAAACATACCTGTACTTGTTGTAAATTGGGGGCCAACTAATAGTTCAGCACATGGGGGTTTTCTGGGAATGGATAACCTCAGATTTCCTTCTCTGGCATCCTTCCCAGGTCACCAGGTTCAGAAAAGAAAGGGGGGGGGGGTGCAAAAATGTGTTCTGTTTCCGTAATGCATGGATACTTTTATGTATATTCTGGTATTTGACCATTAAAATCATCTCATAGTTGACAAAAGCAAAGCTGCCAAAGAATAAACAAACTGTTCAAGGTCACATAATAAGTAGAATCAGGATTCAAACCAAGTCCCCCCTCCCCCGCCCCGAGTTCTAAATCCTGAGCTTGTGATTGACATTGCAAGATTTTAGAACAGAGACACTGTCAAAGGATAAAGATTGTACATCTGGAAGGAGCTCCTCTAGTGCTTTATATTTCAGAAAAGGCATATGGTCTTTAGCATAAAGAGATAAGTACCCTAACATGAATCCTCAGGAAAGCTAGTGGAAATAGAAACTGAGTTGCCATAGGTTCAGGATAGCTGGTAAACCTGAGGGAACCTGAAGAGAGATTAAAGAGAAGGGACAGGTGATATCCTAATCATCTATTCATTACAGCCTTCTTAGCCTACAATACCCTCTGTTTGTTGGGTCCCTTTGCAGCTTCCCTGTGCTGACTGGGGGGCAGGCATGATGGTTATATATCCGCCTTTCTCCCTTCACTGCAATGTGCTACCAACCGATGATGACCCTTATTAAGGCAATCGTGTTCCATATATGTGCTAGAATAAGCCTTATGAAGATGATATTATTAGATATCAAAATGGTTGAATACTGGCAATTTTGCATGGCCCAATTTAACACTGTAATCATGATCACCCATAGACTTTTTGCAAATCATGCCAGGGCACAGAGCCACCCACCCATTTCTATGCAGCAGGAAGAGCCATCCTGCTGCATAGAATCCCAGTGATTCTGGAGAGCCAGATGGTAAAGAAGAGGGTCCAGAGAGCCCTACAATCTCCCTCACCCCATAACTGGCTTGTGAAAGAGTGGTTAGGATAAGAACGAGAGCTGAAAACATAAGGACCATAACCTGCCTCGTCACACTTCTAAAATCTCAGGAGAAAAAAATAAAATAAAATAAAATCTCAGGAGGACAGTGAGTGAATGAGATGGTATGTGCATGGAGTAAGAGGCTTTGTGGCCATGCTTCCAAGGTTCAAATCCCATCCTATCACTTGTTCTGTGTGAGCTGAACCTCAGTCTTCTCATCTGTAAAATTATGAGAAATGTAGCACCCACTTCCTAGAAACACTATAAAAATTAACGGGAATAATATGTGCATAGCAATTAGGATTATACCTAGTAACTAGTGGGCAGTCAGTAAATTTAAACTATCGCTATTATTGGAGACTATTCCTTCGGGTTGTAAAGCCTTCAAGTCTTTACATAAAACTTATGAAGACCTGTTCTGACTCTCAATATTCTCCTCTGCCACTTGGATATCCCCATAAATTAAAGAGGGCAGGAAAGATCCAGAGGGAGATAACTGTGGGTATCCGAAGGTTCTAGCTGGGAAAAAAAAAAAACAAACTAAGGGTGCCTTCCTTTATGGTACAGTGGACCCTAGTTTGGGGTAAGGTGTGAAGAGGGAGGTTTTAAAAGGAGAATGGGATCCAAGTGCTGCGGGCAGATGGAGTAGATACACCACTCACATTATTTCTAAATACACATGGATGCTGCTGTATTTCGTTGCATACATGCTGTTTACAAATGCTACATAATTTATGATGCCTTTTACTGTGTTTTTTCCTCAATTATTGCATACTAAAAATCAAATTAATTCTATGTGGACACTCAACACATTTTTCAAGCTCTTTTACTTAGAAATATGGAAGACCATCATATAATGGAAGGGTTGTAAAACCAGGAGAGAAAAGACCCGACTTCTGGTCAGAGTGCTGCTGTTCTAATCCACCACAGGATCCAGAGTCACTTTACTTCTTTATGACTCAGTTTCCCCTGAGTCAAAGAAGAAAGCTGATGATACTCGTATTTCTAGTGACCTGGTCTAAGGAAACAATCATAAAACTGGAATGAGGCTAAATTCATGACGATGTTCACTAAAACATTATTTATACCGGCCAAAAATTAGAACAACATAAATGTCCAAACATAGGGTAATGGTATTGTACATCTACTTGATGTAATGTAATGAAACCAATTAAAATTATGTTCACTAATACTATGTAACGGCATGGAAAATTGCTTCTGATCTATTCTTAAAAGAAAAAATGAGATATAAATGATATGATTATAACTATATAATAAAAACCATGGCAGAGAATAAGGAAAAAATTGGAAGAAATACATTAAATGAAATTGTGCATGAGTGACTTTAAATCTTTTAAAGCTACTTTTGTATGGTGCCCAAATTATATTTAATACGGATACATTACTTAAACTAAACAAAATACATCAATAATAATCAGCTGAGAAAGTTGGAGTAGATGTTTCTAGGGCCCCTTCATTTCTAAAATCCAGCTGCAGTCATCAAGATTAAAAGACGGAATAGATTTGTGGGAGTCCTTTCAAAGGCACCCGGCACCACACAATTATAATGCCTTATTATTATTAACTCGCACCAAGCAAGAACTAACGCAAATCCATTACAAAAGCAAAATAGAGAAATGAGAAAGAGGCAGATGACACAATATTCCACTTGCTGTGAAAGCTCTTTTGGGTTGGAATATTCTTGACGCAACCTTTGGAAGAATGAATTTTACACAGCTTTCTGCCATGCAGCCCTCTCTGCCCTTTGTGCTGACATAATTGTCAAGCCGGTTTTATTGCATTCTCAAGTGATGGGCAGAACAGATGGCCAAAGCCCAGCCTGGGGACTGGTGTCTGCTTAGAGTGTCAGTGATGCTTTGCAGGGAAGAAGGAGGAGAGGTATGGCTGGCCCTGTGAAGAAGGGGGACTGGGACCACACAGAGAGGGAGACCAAAAATGAAAGGGGGCGGCCTGCGGGCTTCCCTGTGGGAAACCCAATGGAAGTTCGTTGATCCGTCCCAATGCCAAAGAGAACCGAAGCCCGATGGGGAATCAAACCAGGAAAGTAGACTTTCAGCCCAAATCATTGGTCACTAGTTATGATCCATGCCAGAACAGGAGCAGCTGAAAAAGTATGTCTTTATTTCATGGAAGATGGTATGTCACCTCATCCTTACTCATAGGAGCTGAAGGAATGGGCAAAAGTATGATGAGTACAAAAACAAACACACAAAAAAACCCTACCTGGACTTAAATTCAAGAGATCTGGGCTTGACCTACGACCCTGCAATGTACATAAATCTTGGACTGGGCATACTATCTCTTCAAGCCTCAGTTTACTTATCTATCAAATGAGGTTAACCCACCTTGGAAGAGTATTATAAAGTATTAAATGATACCATCTGTGAGGTGTGTGGTTCCCGGGAGGCCCTGAGGGGTCATCTCAGTCTCTACTGCGTGGATTTGAGACAGCCTTAAAAACAAGTTCAAGGGATCCCTGGGTGGCGCAGCGGTTTGGCGCCTGCCTTTGGCCCAGGGCGCGATCCTGGAGACCCGGGATCGAGTCCCACGTCGGGCTCCCGGTGCATGGAGCCTGCTTCTCCCTCCGCCTGTGTCTCTGCCTCTCTCTCTCTCTCTCTCTCTCTGTGACTATCATAAATGAAAAAAATAAAAAAAAAAAAGGAAAAATTTAAGTCTTCCCTCTGTGGGAAATACGTTTAAAAAAAAAAAAAATAAGTTCAAGTCCGTAATTCTAAATGCCTAGTACAAAAATGGGTGGTATCAAGAGAAATCAGGTGATTAGTCAAAAATGAATTAAATGCACATTTTCTATTTTTCTCAACTATTTGTGTTTGCTTTTGTTAGAGTTCTAAGCTCAATGGCATGGTGCTTGACAAGACGAGAATTTAAGAGCTCCACTGGTCGAAGGGACCTGAGTCACTGGCATGGCCCTTAGGGCCGACACATGGGTCAAACAATAAAATCACAGGATTTGCTAAGATCAAGGAGCCTTAAAAAATATGAAATCCAAAAATAAGAGAAGTGAGGCTCGGGGAAGTGAAGTGATTTGCTCCGAGTTGCACAGCTAATTAGTAACAGAGTTGATACTTACATTTAGATTCCCCCATTCCCAATTTAACATACTTTCTACGACATGTTTTGCTGACTGAAAATACATTTTTCTGGCTTGAGAAATGTGATATGAATGCAACAGTATGGAGGTTGGAAAGCTTCCATATTCGTGGGTATGAATGATGACAGGGCACTGCTTCAGCAAGGGGTCGGGATATATATGCAGAGGGGCAGATAAAGGCAAGAAATGATATCAATCACGACACCTTGCCTCGATGTCTTATCAGTTTTACAAGTTTGATACAATTGCAACTCCATTTAATCCTTACAGATTTTCACCGTATTCGTTGGGTGGGACAGATATTGGCCTCATTTAAAAAAAAATTAGTTATTCTGATTGAAGTATGGTTGGCACAATGCTACATGAGTTTCAGGTGTACAAGATGGTGACCCCACAACTCTATACGTGGTGTGGCGCTCACCACAAGGACAGCTACCACCTGTCACCATGCAACACTATTATGAAACCCTTGACTATTCCTCATGCTGTGCCATCCGTCCCCACGACGTATTCAGTCCTTAACTGGAAGCCTGTGACTCCATGGTGTAGATGAGAAGGGAAGTCCAATGTTTTGCCCAAAGTCTCATGGCCGATTGTGGCAACAATGGGACAACTGGTGAGCTTTCTTGACACGAGGAAAGAGACTCCCTTATGTGACCTCTTTCAGTGTGTTCATTCGGAGACTATTCTTGAGTGTTTGAAGAAGCACATGGATAGTTCCTGGCACGACTTACCCCTGGAGCGCTCCATGGTTCGTCACCTTTAGGAGCTACGAAACATGGCGTGACATTGGGCCTCTCGGGAAGTTGCCTTGGCCCTGGGAGTCCAAAGATATCAGAGTGTGTGTATCTCCCTGGAACTTTAAGCCACTAGGCACTTTTTTAAAGATAAATACAGGCAACCAAAGAAGAAGCTGGGTTGACATCTGGTGGTGGGGATAGGGGGTGGAGGACAAAGGAACAGAGGAAATCAGCCAGGCTTTATCAACTCCACCATGCCTTTCCCCTGGCGGGCAGCAGCGAGGTACCAGCCACTTGCCTCTTTACAGTTTTAACTAAAAGGAGCATTACAGAGGTGAATTAACATTTAAAAAGAATGTAAAAACTCAGAGCTGTTCTAATGATGATTAATGGAGAGCTATAAGGGGGCCATGACCTGCTAGTGTCATTAAATGGATTGGCAGGTTTCTGAGCATTAATTATAAATAGCCACAGGAGTTCTCCTGCTTCACAGAATGATGATAAATCCAAGTCTCTGAGAGAGAAGAAGAAAGGAAAGCAAAGAGGGGAAAAAAGTTTGCCTGTGAGTGTCTGCCTCTATGTTGCGGGGAGGGGAGCGAGCAGAGGGAATGAGATAAATGATAAATTAGACCCTGCCAGTCAATCACATTTTCTAAATGTTTTATGTCCCAAAAGCTATAAAAGCAATATTCCTTTCTGCCCTTATTGGAGCCATTTCTGTAGAGCAATCACATCAGTTTCCTTGGGGATTTCCGCTGAAATGTGCTTTGCCTTTTCTTTTTATATTTACTCTCCAGCCTGTGACCAAGGGAGGGTCAGAGTCCGCATACAAATGGGCAGGAGGGAGACCCAGTGACCAGGCGAGGCAGGCAGGGGGAGTGAGAGGCCCTTGCTGGGGGCCACGGCGCAGGTGCTTTCCGGCCGTCCAGTGATGATCCCGGGATGGTCGCAGGCCCAGGGCCCGGTGGGATGGACGGTGCGGACTCAGCACAAATTTTGCTGACTTGAGAGACCGCAAGCGTCATGAGGGCAGGGATGGATTTGGGGTCTGCGTCCTTCATCGCCAGAACCTAGCATGGTGCGCGGCCGTCACGGGCACCCCGGGACTTCCAGACAGAGAAGCATCGCAGTGTCTTCCCATGTGCGTGGCCTGTGCCGGGTGACAGCCGGAGCCGAGCTGGGCCATCCTGTCGAGGTGACTCCTCTCTCATTGACCTGTGACAAGACTCCTAAGGGTTTGCTTCCTAACCCCGGTGATGAGATGAAGACAGAGATGAGGCAGGGAGAGGGAGAGAGAAGGAGAGAGCTCTGGAAGAAAGAATGAATGAAAGAGCCCCCAACCCAGGATGTGGCATTAGGGACACTCCCGGGCGATGTTGTATTTTTTGTGTCGTTACTTTTCAAGGCTTTCGGCTGCAAGTCATTATTTCAGCTGATTGGAAAGTGGTGTTGAAAGACCTGCTTCTCTGCTACAATTTTCTTCATATCCTATTAGTTGCAATACAATTACAGAGAATACATCAATTCCTGGCCTGCCCGCCGCTGCCGCCGGAGCCGCCTATTAAAAAGCGGCCTTATTAATGGAATTGTACATCTAGGATTAATCGGCTTGCGTTGGCCATTTACATTTCTCATTCCACAAGCACTTTTGTTTGCTTAATAGGCTGAAGGAGGTAGGAAATGACACAACAAAAGCCTCTCCCGATTGCCACGCGTATCACTGGTGGATTTAATGTCCCCTCCTCCTTTCATCCTCAAGTGCTGCATGGGGATAAGATCTGGCACATGCCACTAGGGAAAAGCAAGGCAGCAGCGACGCAGCGATTGGTGGGCCAAGCAGGAAGGAAGGTGGGCGGAGAGAGAGGCCAGAGCATGGTCTTTGCACGATGGGGACGGAGCACAGGCTCAGTTTTTCCCTCTACTCTCACAGGTTCGCCTGGGACGAAGGAGCCTGTGAGGATGAAGCCCAGGGAACAGGATCTCAGCAGCAGGGCAGGGCGGGAGGCGCACAGGGAGGCTGTCGAGCTGCTTCCATGGGACGAATGCACCCTCCCCTTGGCCACAAGTGACTTCAACGAGTCGTCCTTCATCCCGGAGGCTGTTTTTGTTAATCCTGGCCTGGCCTCCTGCCCATCACCACGTTCCTCCATCATTTCTCCTTAGGGCTTAGGGAACAGACTTAAGGCTGGAGGATTCCAAGTCACTCTGCTCTCAGGTCAAGCCAAGCACAACGTAACACCGAGGGGGGCATGGAGCGGGGAGATGGGGGGGCATCATATAAGACCGTTGGCTCCCTTTATCTCTGTTGGTGTGGATGACTTAGAGCTAACAGCTTGGGATTTCTCCCCAGAACTTAGAGAAGGAGAAAGAAGCACATCACAGCCGAATTCTTACATTCGATGGATTCCAAGAGACGAGGCACCAGGCAGCTGTCCGCAACAGCAGTCTGCCTGGAAAAGGATGTGCCAGAGAGAGAGAGATGCCAGCCCATCTGAATGAGGATCCCTGACTGCAGGGAAGTGGGGCTGAAGGCAACGTAGGAGGGCGGTGAGGATGCTCCAGGCCCTTCCTCACCCACCGGACTCTCCAAGGGCGGCGGCTTACACCTCCAACTCCTCCCACACACACTGGCCTACGGGGACTTCCAGGACATCAGAGAGGCTTGGGTACCCCAGCGAAAAGCTGCTCAAAAATAATACAACTTGGACCTTTTCATCAAACCTTATCTCCGGAGAGTTCAGCTGTTCCAGGACGGGGACTGTTGCCCCAGGAGGGCAACATCAAGCTCCCAGGAGGGAGGCCAGGTTGTTGATGGACCACAGCGGATTTCCTTTCTCCAGATGGGAGCCACACCTCCCAGCTGGGCGAGGTGCCCACCAGACCACCCTCTTCTCCTGTCCTCTCTCCAACCTGCTCCAGGAGGTCATGCTTATCAAAGCTCAACGTTCCTTCCGCCAGCGATGCTTTGTTGAATTTGCTCCTCCCTTTGTCTCCGGCTGGCTCAGCCCATGACCCAGGGAGGTCCTGAGGTCTGAAACGGTGAACAGCCGCGGCGCATGCAGCCCAGACTCCCTTGCCAGCCAGGGGGGCTCTGTGGTTGAACAGAGGGCTCCAGTCTCGGGGAGGGCGCTACCCCAGCAGCAGAGTCCATGTATGTTGGAGCGATGTAATATAGTATGACTTTTCGCTTTAATGGGATTTTTCTAGACCACTAAGAAAAAAAGACTCCATTAACCACACTACAAAGGCCTCTACTTATTAGTATTTTAGAACAGTGGCAAAACATTGCGTGAATCTAATTATTGCTGACAAATATGAAAATTGAAATCAAAGTTAAATTTTCAGCTACAGTGCCTCATATGCCAGCCTCCTCTGCCTGCAACTACTTCCCCAACACATTTATTCTTCCAATAGTTTCAGCAGAAGATTGGCTATTTCCCTCTTCCCCTATAATATCGCTTGCTTGCTTCCCCCAGTCCCTCAGCCCTCCCTGGCTCGGACCCTATATATTTTGAAGCATTAAATCTGACATATTCATCTTGGTGGCTGGCACTAGCTAACTAACTTCATGTTTACCTGTCACAGATACAGACACCGGCTGAGCAAGGTGCCGGGGAAGCTGCTTCCCTCTCCCCTACCCTCTCTCCCTCCGCCCCCAATCCTAGCCTCCTCCTTCTTCTTCTTCTTCTTTTTTTTTTTTTTTTCCAGATAAAAGTCATTTGACTGATTTCAAATTCCTCGTGATATCAGGACAGAAAAAAAAAAAAAAAAAGGACTTGTCAACACCTTTCTTTCTTTTTCCCTATTAAGCATACTGTAAAAATCAATCCCTTTTGTCACTTCACTCTGCTTGCGAGAATGTTTAATGGATGTCAAGGGAGCTAATGATCGCTGGTAGAAAATTCATTTTAGATTTGCTATTTATAAAGTACTCAGTACTCAGGTGGGAAATTAACATGAGGCAAGGAGTCGGGTGGGGTGGGGGAGGGAGAGAAATACAGAACTGGGGCCTGCCAGGCTGGCAGTGGCTTTGTGTGGGCGGCACCCGCCGCGTTCTGGGGGCAGAGGGCGCGTGTGCCAGGGATGCTGGGTGGGACAGGCTCGGGAAACATCCAGACCTGGGCGAGCCCATCTCTCTGAGCCAAAATTTCCTCAGCAGCAAAATCCGATCTACAACACCTAGCTCACAAGGTTGTAGAAAGGATTAAATAAAATATCACACATAAAACATTTACCAGTGCCTGGCACCGAGTACTAGGACATGTTTAATAAATGTTAAATTTCTTTCCCTGCAGCCCCAAAGCCCTGGGAGGGGATTGGGACTGAGCGGGTGGGCACAGATCTGCTTCAGGATCTGGCAGCGGCCAGCCCACACGAGCGCCCTGCGCGTTCCCTGGCACCTGCAGTGCCCGGGAGGCCAGTGGTTAGCGAGCATCAGAATCGCCCAGAGGGCTGCTGGGCCTCGTTTGGGAGCTTCTGAAAGTCGGTAGGCCTGGGGTGGGATCCGGGGACGTGCACTCCCGGTAGGTCCCCCGGTCTGGGGACACGCTTGGGGAACACCCAGGTGGGCATACAAACCCATGTGCCTCCGAAACGGCGTGGTGCCGCTGTGTGACCTGCGCCACCCAGACGGAGTGCGTCCCCACCCCTGGCTCGTCCCCACAACTGCAGACGGCACCAGGACCCAGAAACCTGAGGCAGATCACCAAGGGCTACTAAAATCATGGCCTGATTGTGCATCCCTGGCCATGAGCAGGAGAGGCAAGTGCTCAGGTTCCTGTCGTGGCTAGTGCAGGATGCGGCCAAGCCTCAGTTTCCCCCCTACATGTCTGGTGCCGGGAGTGCTCAGCTGGGCAGGTGCCCTGCGGGCTCCGCAGGAGGCTCCAGTGGCCCGGGAGTCCAGGTCAGAAGGCCCTCAGCCGTGCACTTCTCCCTCCCCTGGCCGTCTGCTTGGCTACTTGTCTGTCCTGTTTGGATTAACCGCAAATCTCTGGTCACTCACTGTCCTAGCGCGGCCACCTGTGGGCCCAGCTTGAGTCCCAGGGGAGTTCCTGTTTGCGCTGCAGCCCGTTCCAGTGCGCCTGGCATTACACACAGTCATTGAGCTGCTAATTCATTGTCTAAGAAGTTGCTTTTCAGTTTCTGATTTTTCAATAATAGGCTTCTCACGAAGCCCTTAAGCTTCGGAAATAAGCCAAAAACTGCTTTTCCAGTCATTTACATAAACACAAGCGGATCAGGAGGGGGGAAATGGCATCGTTCGACGTGTGATCCCCGGGCTCGGGTGCCCGGGTGGACGGCGCTGCGGGCGGCAGGTGGGCGCGGGGCGCGCGGCCTCCACCTGCCACCCGGGCCGCTGATACATCCTGAGATTTCTCCTGACGCTTCGGCTGCCGCCTCACCGGCCCCGGGTGGGTATTCTGGGCACCAGCAAATTGTTCTGTCAGCAAGCCGCTCCCTCAGCTGCATCTCGTTAGGGAGCCTGTCACTCACCCGCCAGGCCCAGCATCACAGCCCCGCCACGGAGGACGGAGGATGCAGTCACCTGGCACAGGTAAGGGGTGGCCTGGAAACTCTGCCCGGGAGACAGAGCCCCCCAGGTACACAGCCCCAGGTCCCCGAAGCTCGCTCCAGGGTTCGGTGGTGGGGGATGTGGATTTGGGGCCTGGCCCTCCCTAGGGGTTCAGCTACTTCAAGAGGGAGGAACTTTCTGGCATGCTGGTCACTTTCAACCATCTCCATGTCTCTCTCTCCCTCCTCTGTCTTTTCAAATGTCGATTTTTGCAAATAATCCAATGAGCCAGAAAGAACAGCCATTCCTTTTCTTCCCGGACAACTCCTATTCTTCTGCATTAAAAAGTAAAGAAACAGATGACTGAAACTTCTACCTTTTAAGCACCTGATTCTGAGCAGGCTGTTTCCCTTCCGCACCAAGGCCTTAGGGGACAAAAGGTAAGGTGCCGGATAAAACAGAACAGAAACAAGATGCCCAATTGAATTTGAAATTCGGATCAATGGCAAATATTTATTTATTTTTATTTTTTTTAGTGTAAGTATATGCTGTGCATAATAAAAAAAATTATTTGCTGCTTATCTGGAATTCAAATTTGTTGAGCGTCCTGGATTTTTTTATTTGTCAAATCTGGCAATCCGAGCAAAAGGGAATATTCAATGACTTACTTTATATATTCCCATCGCTTGCATAGCACCAAGGTTGCTTTGTCCTGATGTTTTGTTTTTGTTTTTTCCTGGGGTGGGCATATTCAAGAGAAACTGAGGGTAGAGAGGTGACTCCTCCCCCGCCCCCCACCCTGGGGCCCCTCCAGTCAGAGCTCGCTGCACCTATGTTCACCATTTCTCTAAGTCAGTGGTTCTCCAAATTTAGCATTTATTGAAGGGTTTATTGAAATGCACATAGCTAGGTTTCGGAAAGCCCCGGACTTTCTGATTCAAAGGCCACATTTGGACAGCCCTGACTCTAAGGACACTGTGTACCCCCTCCTCTTCCCCTTGGGCAGACTAGGAACAAGGAAACCACTCAGAGGGGTCCGCTTAAAGGCTCAGGATAGAAACGAAGGGCTGGAGTAGGTCTCAAAAATCCTTGTTCTCCTTTTCAGCCTTTCAAATTCCTTCCCTGGCCCGGATTATTCCATCATTCCACCCTCAATATTGATGCAGATTCATACAGTGTTGCACTGGGTGAGTCCTGTGGGAAGGCCAACCCTGCCCGGGCGCAGCATGTGCAAAGGCCCTGTGCTGCGGCAGCGGGGCATTAGTGTCCAGAGGCAGTGCCTGGGGCCTGCAGGGTGAAAGGGCAGAAGCAAGTGGGTGCCGGAGCCAGAGCAATAGAGAGCCTAGGGCAAGCTAGGGGAGGGACTTCCGTGCCATGTTAAGGACCCTGAGCGTTTGTCTTGAAAGCCAGCTGCGTGGAGCTAACGGATATTTTAAGAAAAGACTGAGGTGACAATTTTTTTTGTTGTTGTTAAGCAATAATTAGTTATTGGCAAGAGAGAAGATGGACTCATCTGGGGAGGACCTGGTAGCAGGGGACCTATTTAGAGACGGCATTAGTTTAGCATGACGTGGCTTGAGCTCAAAGTGAGACAGGGCCACCGGGCAGGGGAGGAGGGACAGATATGGGAGGTCCCACGGAGGCCACCCTGAACTGAGCCGTGAGTGGTTATAGGAGCGGGAGGGGGGGAGTGCAGGTGCAAGGGACAGGGGGCAGAGGGGAAGTGCAGTCCCCGGGTTTCATAAACATAATTCAGTGAAACATGGAAGCTACATTCCAAGGAAGTTTAAATTTTCTATTTTACAGATGCAGAAAACAAGGGCTCTGGGAAGAATATTCGATTCCAAAAGTCAGAGTTAATGGCAGGGCTGGGGTGAGAGAGAACATTCTGACGGCAGAGTAGACTTCATGTGGACGCACTCTGCAAACCGTGAACGTGTAACTGTGTCTCGTGTAATTCCCTTGAGAGTTAGCCCAAGCAAGGAGCTGGGGGTGAGCCCGAGTTTGAGAGATGGTCGGCTACTATCTCCTCAACGGTAGGACCAGAACCATGGGAACAGATGGAGACATCGAGAAGGAGCGGGTCAGACTGCCTCTTAGCGTCCAGAGGGAAGAGGATGCCACGAGGAAAGGAGGAGACTTTGTGATCCTGAGTCGAAATCAGCATTTTGCCCATTCCACAAGTCACTGTGTTTAGTCTTTTCTGCCTTCTGGGAAATGCAGCCTACAGGTTTACAGACACGTATGTGAACATGTACACACGTGTGTGCGAACACACATCTTCCCCGGATTACGCTCAGTGAAAATCACAGCTGTTGAATGCAGACTCCTTCGCCTTCCTATAACCAAGCCGGAAGGCTTGCCCAAATCTCTGCTGTGCGAGGACAGTTGATTTTTGCTTTTTTCATTTGTCTTTATCAGAGCAACTTACATACAACATAAAATCTACCCTTTTAACCATTTTAAACGTACAAGTCACTGGCATCAAGTACATTCACGCCGTTGTGCAACCAGCATCACCATCCATCTCTAGAACGCTTGCACCATCCCAAAGAGAAATTTTACCTATTAAACAACTCTCCATTTCTTCCTCCCTACAGCTGCCAGAAACTTCTATTTTCCATCTCTATGAATTTGCCTATTCTAGGGACCTCACATAAGAGGAATCATACAATATTTGTCCTTTCATGTCTGACTTCTTTCACTTAGCATTGTGTTTTCAAGCTTCATCCATGCTGCAGCATGTGTCACAATTTCATTCATTAATTCCATTCAGGCAGGATAATACTTGATTGTACGCACACATCGTATTTTATCCATTCATCCACTGATGGACATTTGGGTTGTTTCCACCTTTTGCCCATTGTGAATAAGGCTGCTGCGCACATGGCTGCACAAATACCTGAATCCCTGCTTTCAAATTTTTGTGTTTTTATGGTAAATACCTAGAAGTGAAATTACTAGATCGTATCATAATTCCATTTTCAATTTTGGGACGAACCACCACACTGCTTCCCCCAATGGTTGTACCACTTTACTTGCCCCCCAGCAATGCAGAGGGGGATTCCAATTCAATTTCCCCATATCTTCACCAACATTTTTTAGTTTCCTTTTTAAATTTCTTAACAGCAGCCATCCTAATGCGTGTAAAGTGGTGTCTCATTGTGGTTTTGATTTGCGTTTCCCTAATGACAGTTTGACAACCTATGGTTAGATGCCACAAAGTAGGTGGTGATACCTTAATCACGTGTGTATTGTGGGGATCCAAGGGCTTCCATCCTTGTCGAGGGGAGATCTAACATTCCTTCCTGCCACACAAAATGCTAATTGTCTCCTAACATTCGTCTTCCTCTTCCTCCATGATAATAAGCCCCCGAATTTTTCTGGGCGCATGGTCATCCAAAGGGGATGATGCATTTCCCATCACGGCACCTAAATGTAGCAGGGTAACTAAGTTCTGTCCACAGGCATTTGGAGAAGAGTGCCGTATGTGGGCTTCCAGGAAGGAACATTCTTTGGGAGACAGCACACTGGGAGACAGCATCCTGTCCCTTCTTCACCGACCCTTTCGTCCCACTGCTGGGCACACAGATGCTGCCATCTTAGACCACAGGGCCAAAGATGTGGCCTGTACAACAGATCCGAACCACAGAAAGGATGGGGTTCCTCAATTTAGAAGACATTACATGAGCCATGAAAAGACAGAGAGGAATGTTTCTGTGGCCACACAGAAAATGTCTTATTTAAGCCACTTTTATTGTGTAGTTTCTATCATTTGCAGGTGAATCCAATCATAGTGGGAATTCTCAAATAAGTTTCTCTTCTTTAATATATGTAGTAATGCAATTTGTCTTTCTCCTTGTACTCAAGACTCATACTTTTACCAGTGCCACCCTTCTCACCCTTCTCACCCTCTCATATTTACTAGAGGACCTCACTTGGTAAGATATCTGCTGGGTCTTTCATCCTTCCCCTTAACAGCACCTGACCTTCAGGATTCAGAGAACTCTTTCCCATCTTATAAAAACAACAACATCCTCTTCAATTGCAATTCCCCCTTGTTTCCCCATTTCCTCCCTCTTTTTTTTTCTTAACAACAGCAATAACAACAACCAAAAAAATAACTTTTTGAAATAATTGTCCACATTTTCTATATTCTCACCTTACTTTTGTTCCCCACATTAAAGGCTCCACCCCACAGAACTGCTCTCCCAAGAGGATAGAAGATATTTTTGTCACTAAGTATAATCTCACTTGATCCTTTAGTAGCATTTGACACTGTTATTGTTTCTGCCTTCTCCAGACACATCTTTTGACCTTGATGGCATCATGCTCTCCTGGCTTTTCTCCTATGTTTTTGACCACCTCTTGTCAGTTATCTTCCCAAGATCTCTTCTCTTCCCAAATTTTGGGTACTAGTTATCTAGTTTGTATTCTCTACTCTTCTCCTGGGTAATTAATTGTATCTGTGTCACAGACTATCTTTGTTGAGGCTCAAAGGTCTCTCCAGAGTTCCAGATCAGTGTGTAACTTCATATTGGATAGAACTTTGTACATGCCTACCATTAGGCATCTTCAAACACTGTGGCCCAAACTGCATCACCACCATTTCCCTCAAACCCACCTAAGCATCATTTACCCCAAAATGAAAAGTTTTCTTTCACTTCCCCTTATTACTTATCATCTTCTTTCTTCTCCATCTCTAAGTCACAACCCTTCTACCTCCATAACACTTGACTACTCCCATATCTCCCTATTTCTGCAGCGCTCACCCTGGTTAACTTATGCTTGATTGGCTGCAGCATCTTCTAGAAGGCTCCCTTTTCCTCTAGTCTTGCCCCTATTTTAATTCATTTTCCACACTGTCACTGGAACCATATTTTAACATTTTTAAGTAACCCAAATAACCTTACTTAACAAGTAAAACTGCAAAGCTGACCATGTTACTATCTGCATGCAATCCAACATAATTTCTTCTCTCAATATAAAATCTTTAATAGGAAACCTAAGGCTATTCAAGCTCTGACCTCTGCCTACATCTCTACCTATATATCTTGTCTTTCTACCTACCCCCTTTCCCCATCCCTTTGAGCCCCCAAACCACACAAACACACTCCATCTAGCCGGATTGGATATTGGATTCCTGCATTCCTACCATGCTCTTCTGACTCTAGGCCTTAGCATGTGCCATATCTTATTTGTAACATGTATTTCTCCTCTTACTTGGTTATATCTAGTCACCTTTGTGTCTCAGCTTTCACATCTCTTCATTCTAGAAGATTTTTCCAACCTGAAAAGTCTCATAGATGCTGCCATAGGCAAACAACACTCGCTTTTATCTCAATACTTACCATTTTGTATTGAATTGTCTACTTCATTGAGTATAAGAACTATGTTTTGTTGTTGTTTATGGCTAGCATACAGTAGGGTATGAATAAATCATTCTGGAGTGGATGAAATATAAGTGTAAGTAAGAACTTGGCCATACCCTTGGGTCTATTATTGAAATATAAATGTAAATAAGAATTGGCCATGTCCTTGGTGCTATTATGTTGCTTTTTTTAAATCATTCTGATGTAGAGATTATATATCTAAATCATCTGAGGAAGACACAAAGCTGGTGGTGACAACTTATCAGAATCCAAAAATAATCTCAGTGTATTTAAATAAAGGACTCAAAGGAATAAAATTTCAAATACTTAGAAGAAACATTTATTTTAAAAAAATTTTTATTTTATTATTTATTCATGACAGACACAGAGAGAGAGAGACAGAGAGAGAGAGACACACAGACAGAGGGAGAAGCAGGCTCCATGCAGGAAGCCTGAGGCAGGACTTGATCCTGGGACTCCAGGATCATGCCCTGGGCTAAAGGCAGGCACTAAACTCCTGAGCCACCCAGGGATCCCCAGAAGAAACATTTAAAGAAAGTTAAATATAAGCAAGAATAAGAGAGGTTTTTATATAGTAGCATTTTGGTCATCACAATGACCAAATCACATCAATATGAGCCAATAGGGTAGTATCTCTGAAAAAATAAAAGAAAATAATACAATAATAAAGTGAACCTATGTAACCATACAGTCCAAAATGTGGTAGGTAATAGTCTATGCTCCACTTTACCATCAAACTACATTTAGGAGAATTTGTATGGTAATGCCTTTTAGTGGATCATTATCAAACTGGAGCATGTTCAGAAGATAAGGATCCGGATGATTAATGGTTTAAAAGTTATGCCATATGATAATCATAAGAAGGAGCTAAGAATGTCAAGATAAGTAGTGTTTGTGATAACCATCTTTTAGAAAGAAGATCACACAATATTACTTATATTTTTGAGCAGCTCTAATTGACAGAAGTTAGAAAGAGGCAAATTTTTGCTCAGCATAGATCCATTAGGATTATATTCATCTGTGAGTAACAGAAACCTAATTAAATAAGTTTTTTTCTCATAAGTGAAAGTGAGTATGGGAACATGTATCCTAGTGCTAGTACAACTGCTATGTCATCTTGAACCCAAGGTCCTTTAATTAGATTGAGCCATATGAAATTGCCTATATTCAACTATTTTTGATTTACCAAATAGCTAAGTCCATTTGGTTTAGCCTAAAAGTTTCCTTCTTTGTCAATCTTTTTTTTCTTTTTAAGTATGCTCCATGCCCAGTGTGGAACCCAATACCAGGCTTGAACTCACAACCCTGAGATCAAAACCTGAGCTGAGATCAAGAGCCAGATGTTTAACTGACTGAGCCACTCAGGTGCCCCTTGCCATTCTTTATATGTATTGTTTATCCTCCTGTTTTCAAGCTGTTTCCTGGACCTCTAGGTAGTATCCTATTCTCTGAGTCAAGGAGAAGCAGCAATGGTAAGGTTGAGAAAGCTCAGGCTTCCTGAGTATGATCCTCAAAACCCCAAGTAAACTTGTGCTTATATTCCACTTCCCTGAACTGCATTACATGACCATATTCAGCTATAAGGGAATTTTGGTGACGAATATTTTGAACAGGCACGTTGCTGCCCTGAACAAATTTAGAGCACTGTTTATACAGAGAAAAGATAATAATTGATTTGGAGGCGATATCGAAAGTCCTTGCCAAAAAAGTATTTTCTCACAGAGTTTATCCACTATGAAAAGTGGTGCTAATATCATTTATTCTCCATTGTATCTACACAATAGAATTATCTGTAGTTATTTCGAAGTACAAAAGACTCTGCTCTATACTGACCTCTTCAATGTGAATTTCTGTGAGTCATCCCTGGGCATCTGCTCATAATAAACTCCACAGGTGATTTCAATAGGCAGCCAGAACTGGGGACCACAACGCAGGTGGTTAGTGTCTGCTCACTGGGAATCTCTGGAGTTGTTGGGCATAAATTGGTGAAAATCATTCAGACGGGATCATTGTCTTAGGGGAGAGGCTGAGAATACTCCATGATATCTCACAACTCTAGGAATCTGTGAAAAAGCTTTTGTATTTGATGATTGAATTATTTTGGCCTTGACAAGTCTTCAGCAGTGCAAGAAAGTAATGAAAAAAATGGTGACAAGGCATTTAGATCCTTCTATTAAGATGTGTTGGGGGGAAAGAAAGGAGAGATGTAGAACAATTAATTAATTTTTATTTGTTTTCAAAATTAGCAAAATGGTTTATCCAACTGCAGAGTTCTATGCGTCACTGGTTACATTGAGAAAAAAGCTGTCAATTAACCTTTTCCATGTCTGGGATGAATTTCTCCTTGACTGTTTAGGAGGAGAGCCAAATGACCTAGTGGTCAACTTTGTGGAAGAGAGATAAAGTAGATCAGAAGAAGAAGTAGATCTGAAGATAAGAAACATTTGAGCACTTCATCTTCTACAACTAAATACAATCCATCCAGTCACTTCCCCAGTTTTTTTAGATCCAAATTTCCCATCTGTGTTGCTTCTCCTGATGCCAATGTACTTTCAGATAGCCACCTTGTTCCTCCACTCATCTGATCTACTGACCATTAGAGTGGCTATTTTCTGCTCTTGGGTAAGTTTAATCATAAATATTGATCTCATCCACCACACCCCAGGTGCCTACAGCATAAGATTTATGACTGATTATCACCAGAAGGGATTGCTGAAATATGGGATCACAGATTCAGAGTCCCAAAAATATTTTGTCAGGAAAAAAAGGTAGTAATTGAATCTGATAAGATAATTTCAGATAGGGTAAGTTCTGAGGCCAGGTTGTTGTATACATAGCAAAACATCACAAGCATAGGATAAGAAAGGGTTGAATTGACAACAGCTCCTGAAAAAAACTAAAGGGACCTTATGGCACTTCCCCTCTGTCTCTCCCTCTCTCTGTCCTTTCTTTCCAGCCATAAATGCTGGGTGTTGAATTTGTGCCAAGTGTTTTGCTAGGTTCCCTGGGAAATAAAGATACATAAGGCAGCCCTTGACCTCTAGGAGCTCAGAGACTGGTAGGGGAAGATAGACATGTGAGCATGTAACTACACAGTGTGTGGTGAATGTTAAGAATAGAGGTAAGGTCAAGAGAAATGGAGGCATAAAGGATGAAATGAGAGACTTCAGAAGGATGCTGAGCTTGGAATTTTTTCTTGAATTATAACAAGTGTTTTTGAGGTAGACTAGGACGGCACTCAGCAGAGAGAGCAGTGTGCACACATGCTGGGAGGAAGGAGCCCTCGAGCAGCCCATGGAACAGGAGTGCAGAGGATTAGGAGAGGCTGGCAAACCTAGGTCAGACCTGTAGGGTTTCCAATACCTTCCCAAAGGGCTAAGACTTCATCTTCTTTGGATTTGGAACCAGAAGGGTCCATATTCTATAATATTTTGGGCTCCTCAGAGCACACTGGAATAAGACTTTAAGAAGAATACAAAGTAACCAGAACAATCTTTGAGAAAAGCAATCAGCACCCTCTCTATGGATGATAATATAGAAAATAGGAAAAATGCTTGGGATAATTAACCTTGTGGGGAGAAAATTTGAGGAAGGAGAGGAGGGAATGTTTCTTTCAAATATTTAAAGAAAAGTAATGTTGAAGAAGGATTAGACTTGTCCTGTGGGTGATAGTATTCATATCAATCATAATACTATTAGGTAATATTTATTGAGAACCTACTATGTGCTAAGCAATGCTCCAAGCACCTTATCTGCAGCAACTTATTTAATCCTCATAACAGCCTTAAAGCTAAGTCTCATAATTATCTCCATTTTATAGAAGAGGAAAGAGAATCACAGAGGTTGACTGAATCGCATAAGGTTTCAAACTAGGGAGTGGTGGAGCCAGGGTTTGGACCCAGGCAATCCAGCCACTGTGTGATAATATCTCTCTAGACCTAGAGCAAATGGCTGGAATCTATAAGAAGACAGATTCTCTTTCTCCTTTGCCTTCCTCCTCTTCCCGTCTTCCTGAAATCCAACAGTCAGGTACAATAGACCATCTGGAGAGATGCATGTTCCCTCTTATTAGAGACAGACGCTAGGGGACCACTGCAGCTTTATTGCTGAGGTATCAGAGCTCCTAGAGAGGGACTGAAAGAAGTCATCTTGAAAGTTCCTCTGGGCTTGAGCTGGTTGTGACCCTGAGCTGACGGACGCAGCAGTGTGAACACTTTGGGGAGCCTTCAATGTAAGTACTTTCTGAATTACTCAAAGACTGCCCTGGGCACAAATTTCCAGGGTAGCTCTGTTCCCCATGGCCCTCGTATCCTGCAGATCCATCAAAACAGACCAAATTTTCACTCTTGCGTGTACTGCAGCAAATGACCTGGCTTGGGGGGTGGAACCAGCATCACTTCTGCCTAATGCATGAGCTGCACAATTGTCATTGAGGTTCTCAGCATTGGGTCTTTGGTTGCCACTGACAAGGAGAGCAATGGGAGCAACACTCCTGGGTCACTGACTCTCGGGGACAGGAAGGGGGAGCCTGAGCAGAAGAGAAAATGCAAATCTTCACACTAAGGAATGGGGCTTCTTCCAAGACTCACCATCATTTAGCACTCTCTAAATCCAGCTCTAACATGTTCTTTCTTGACCCACATTCAAGTGATCCTGAATTTCCCTTATTAGACGGATTGGTTAAGAATCCTTATCATTCCTGATTCCCTCTACCTAAAATGCTGTGACTAGTTAATCCTTTCCTCCCATCCTTTTCTCCCTTGCCTTATAAAGATATACATGCATATATGGATATGTGATATAGTAGATATGAATTGGTATGTAGGGTTTGCACGCACACACACCATTCACACATTCTGACTTTGGTCATCTGTCTGTGACTATGTCTATATTCTTAGCTTCCTGCAAACAGAAACTACTTCTGAATACTTTCTTCTAGCGTCACTCTCTTTCAAGTGCTATACTCAAAAAGACTATTTGCAGAATTGCAAAATGTTGAACTTGAAACTTGCAAACATTTCAGTCCAACTTCTATATTTTAGAGATATGGAAACTAAGGCTCATATAGAGGAAGTATCTTACCCAAGATCATAGAACATTTCAGATGACTATAGAGGTACAATTTTTAAACTTGACCACCTATTAGAACCTCTAACAGAGCTCTGAATAAGATTGATGATGAAGTTCTGATTTTGTTCACCTGGGAAAGGGTTCAGTCATTGGTATTTTTGTAAATCTCCTCAGGCACTTGAATACACCAAGTTTGAGAACCACAGATATAGGGAATGAAAATATTGCAGATAAATACACATTGAACCTACCCCCAAGGACCAGAGGTCAGGAGATCCCAACTGCTGTGGGCTGCTTGACTTGGAAGAATCAGGATCCATGACAAAGGCAGTTATCTGTTCTTCTACAGGAGAAAAGCTAAGAACAATCATCACCACCACTATGGGAATGCAGATAGAAGCAGCCAGATAGGCAATCATCTCAGAGCATTCCGGACTCAGCTAGTACAGTGTGAGCCTAAAGAGAAGCTATATTCCCTCTTGTACATATGGCTGAAAAGACAAGTTGATGGATTGGAAGAAGACTTGTGCCCCAACTGTCGTATATGACCAGAGGAGAACAAATAAATCATGATGCATTTTTATTATTCTCGGAACCCTAAGTTGGGTATGATGAGTGGATAGCAAGTCAAAGGGTTCTCATAAGGGAGATCATCTTAGATTTACCCTGAGTTATGAATCCTTCACAGAGGTCCGCTGCACAGCATTTGCCCCATGCAGACTAGCTGCCAGAGGCAAAGCCTTTCCTGGTTTTATATAAGCTCCCCCCACCGCTCCCCCATCCCCGTTCTGCTTACCTTCTTTGGTCCTCTAATTCCGTGCAGAAGGCAGGGCAAAAAGGAGCTGGGGAGGCTACCAGACAGGTGGCATTGTGCCAAGAATCAGTTAATAACTTGAATGACAAAAGACAATTGTCACAAGGCCAACTAACTTACGCCAGCTTTCATCATCCATGTACTAACTGAGGGCACATCAAACATGCATGAGGCCCTTCTTGGCAGGAGACGGCAGGGAGGAGCAAAGGCAGCACCTCTCATCTGTTGTTAACCCAGGACTAGAGCCATGCACCCTTTCCCAGTGCTCTCCAGGTGGAACAGTGATCAAGGGTTAGTTGCTCCCTCGCTGCCCGCCCTCATTTCTGCCAGAAACCAGAAGCTGTGTCGTTCACTCTCCCGCTTGCTTCTGGCACTCCTTGTTGGTGCTTCTGAGCACTATTAAAAAGGATGGCAAACCAAGCCAAATCTTGGAAATTCTACTCTGCCTTTGGTCTCATCCTTTAGTTTGTTTTAGTCACCGACATATTTATTCCCACCACCTACGACTCCACACGGAACATAATAAACATTCAATAAACGCTGGGTGATCCAACCAATAAACACAGAGACAGCTACGGGCTGTGTTGGGTTAGAGTTTGGTCGTAGCACCACCAAGACTAAGCAAAGGCAGCCCCTCCAGGGAGTGAATCTGAATGAACCATTGAAGCCAAAACCAGCCAGTTCTTTGAACAGTCTTTTATAACTGTGAAGGCAATACTCTTAGAGAAGAAAAAAAAAAAACAAAAAAACCCCTCAAATTTAGTAACCTAAGATGTCCTTAGTAACAGTGCTAAAGAATGTGTTTTCCAATATTTGATTTCTTAGCTTGACAGTCTCTCTTGAAATATTCTCTTCTCAGCACCGAAAATGTGAATCTTTGTTGGTTTGTTTTGCAGTTTGCAAATGACTTACAGAGTTCTTCTGGCAGGGTTTCTGTTTTCCTTCTTGCAAATAAACAAAAGGCCATCTCTCTAATATGACTTAGGTGGGAGTATCTGTGATCTGTTGTGGTTTTGGAAGGAGGAGAAAAGGGGAAGAGGACAGGAGGGGAAAGTAGAAAGGAAAATGGGAACAGGCAGGGTATAGAAGCTGAGCAAAATGCGGGCAAGTGGCAAAGGTAAATCGGATATGGAAAATTGGAGTGGCAGGGATATCACAGGGCTGAGCACTCTGCAATCAATCAACGGGGTCCCGGGTAGCCTTGCTAAGGATGCCGGAAACTGCCCACCAGTTCACTGGTTCCCCCTCCCCCCCCCCCCCCCCCCCCCCCCCCCCGCGATGCCCTATCATCTTGGCTCCTTGTGAACTGGGAAGACAGACTTTCCCTCCTTCTCTTGGGCAAGCCTGCATGAAGCGGAGCAACCCCTGCCAGCATGACCTAGATCTGTCAACTGATCAATTATTGTTCCCGTGGAGGAGAAGGAAGAATGAAAGGAGGAAAGAGAAAGGGAAATGGAGAAAAACAGAAAAGGGGGAGAGAGGGCAGGAGGCAGGAGGGGGAGAGGGATGGGGAGACAGAGGAGGAGCGGGAAGGTGCAGGAACACACAGATCCTTTAAGTCTAAGCAGTTGATAGCCCGAGCAGGCTTCCTCCAGAAGGTTGCATAAATAAACGCAGAAATACAGAAAATAAAATCTAAGACTCTCAGAGATTATTGACCAAATTCGCAGTCAAGGTGGAGGATTGAGTCCTCTCTTTCCCACTTTTTCTTTCTGATCCAAACTAGAGCTCTTTTTTAACCTTCCAAAACTAGCTCCAGCTTTCTTCTCCACCACCTCCTCTCTGCCACCGGCCCAGCCAGCATGGCACCTCCGTTGGCAAGTGGGTGGGGGGTAGGCCTCCTTCATGCTCCTTCCAAAGCCCCTCTGCCTTTCCCCAGTGCCCTTGCTAGTGGAACTGAGTGGAAGCATCCACCACCAAGGGAGGGAGGCTGCAATGGCGCCACCAGACCCCATTTGACCCTTATGCCATCGATCACTCTATTTTTGCATGTTTTCATCTTTTATGTTTAATTTGTTTTATTGAATTTCAAATGACTATAGACATAAAGTAAACATTTAACAAGCCAATAGAGCAGAAAGGAAGTAAACTGCATAAATACAACCAGTCTCAGCATGGAGTTCCACTTAGCGCCACATGTTTGGAGCGTTAAGAGCATTAATGAGTCCTTACAGCACCCAGGGGAGTTGCCCCCCAGCCTGGCAGGCAGGTGGGGAGACAGGCGCACAGAGGGAAAGATTTTCCCCTACAGAAAACATAGGGGACTTTGAGCTCAGATGGACCTGCTCCCCACCGAGGCTTGTGCAGGCCACCAGAACTGGCTTGAAACCCGGAGGGCATGCGCATGAGAGGCTTTGGAGAGTCTGGAGGCCCTCTGCTGAGGTCAAAATAAAGAAGAATTTGATTGCATCTTTGGTTTTCTGGGTGGTGCGTGGGAGCAGGTCGTGAACTCCAAACCCATAACAACCCGGAACAGAGCCCCCTCTCAGACATGACGTCCTGCCTCCCCCCAAACGTGTTCATCCTGAACAGACAGACACGAAAAGATGCTGCGGATCTTTCTAGCACAGGTGTCCCGAACACACCAGAGGCATGTGGCTCATACTGATTTAGAAATATCCTCCTTCCTAAGGATATTAAGAGGGATCACCGCATCCCAGTGGATAAACTGTGGCCGAAGACCCCCAGTTGTTGGGCCCTCTGTGAGCAGTGGGCCATCCCGCCCGAGTCACTGTAACTCTGGGCCACCAGAATGCAGGCATGCTGAGGACGGAGCCAGACATTCCAGAGCACAGCCCCTGAGCAGGGAGGCAGGAGAGCCGGCTCCTCAAGGACCCACCCCTAATACCAGCATTGTGGGAGAGGCCTGCTGAGAATCCCCAGAGGTCGCGGCGAGGCGTCCAGCTCCTAGGAAGGCATTACTGGACCTATATTCGGCTTTACCAGTGTCAGGAAGGAGCAACCAGCACCTGGACGAGGCTGTGCACCTGGGAACTGGAGCTGCAATCCCAAGAACGGTCTTTATGCGGCAAGACCTGCTGGTGGATTCTGGGTGTTCCCAGGTCCCCTTGGTGAACTGCTCACAAGACCATCACCGAGCATGAAGGACGAAGGTGAGTGCATGTGTTACGCTGCGCACGCCTTGCCTCTAACTTGCCCCAAGTTCCCAGCTCCAAGCCTGACAGCCAGGGTTTACTTTGTGAGGCTCCTCTCTCTCTCTCTTATTATTATTATTATTATTATTATTATTATTATTATTATTATTTTGGCTGTGCTTGCAAGTGCCCACAATGCTTACATCAGGCCCAGGGGCCCATCATCACACATCGATTTTTCACTTTGCCAGTAAACGCAGTGCACGGCCTCATCTGCCTCCCTCGCACCCCTGAAGCATCACCCAACTCAGGCTCCTGCTGGAACTCAAATGTAGGTTTCCGGTGAGCGGCAGGAAGTTGGCTCATCTGCCAGCTGAACAGTGTCCGAGTGAAGGAGGGCAAGAGCTTGGCCCCAGGGTCCCCTTCCCTCTCCTCCGCCCCTTTGGGTCTCAGGGGGCCCGGATACACGTTGATGTGGGACGTGGGGAGATGAGAGAAAATGTGGAAGGTAAGACA
The DNA here is from genome assembly GCF_048418805.1 of Vulpes vulpes. Lineage (NCBI taxonomy): Eukaryota > Metazoa > Chordata > Mammalia > Carnivora > Canidae > Vulpes > Vulpes vulpes. The sequence continues at coordinate 104,873,440 of NC_132791.1, forward strand.
GGAACCTAGCCAAGCTCAGGCAAGGTGTTGAAGGGAGCATTCATCCTTCGAAGGAGGACTGGCCGGGTTTCTAGAAAGAGAAAGGCTGCAGCACCACCAGCCATTCCTTTCAGAGCCTCCCGGTGGCAGGAGGTGGGCGGTGTGCTGAGAAGGACAGCCGCCTAATCCAGCCTCCCGGCTCCTGTTCCCAGGGAAGAGGAGCTGCTGGTTAATCAACCCTGGGGCATCTTAGGGCCGGAGCCCCAGGGCGCTAATCACCCCCTCCCCGCCCCCCGCCCGGCACTAATCAGCGCTGATTCCCTTGGAAATTCCCTCCCCCTCTAATCTGGATCTGGGCGGCCAGTGGCTGGGGTGGGGGCACAGGGGGTGGGGGAGGAGAGGGGTCCCTAATCCGCCACTAGCTCCGGACACCTTTTTTTTAAAAAAAAAAAAAAAAAAGGCAAGAAACCCAGGAAGTGGCAGCTCTAGGAAGAGCTGGCTTAAAACAAAAACAGAGCAGAAAAAATTGCCTTGGAATGTGCCCTGCATTCCAACTAGTCCCCCGGGTCAGGGCAGTAGGGGTGGCTACTGCAGCCAGACCCCGCTGCCTCAGTCTCTCCTAAGTTTGACTTGAAGAGATAGTGGGGACACCAGCTTCCAGCCCCCAGAGGGAAACCAGACGGCACCTTTGCCTGCCCGGCTGGCGTGTGCGGGTGTGGGGGGTGTCTTTGCGGGTTCGTCGTCCTTAAAACTGGACAGCCTGCCTCCTGGGGATGCAGCGGAGCCTGCTCACAGCTGGCTCGAGGTGGGGAGCACAGGTCTCCGGGGACAATGTCAGATTTGGTGGGATGTGAGATGGTTATGATACTCACCACCCGGGGCCCTACTGCACGGGAGGACCAAGACCATGAAATCTGACTTCGCCCTGGGGCATCTGGGATCTGCCACTTTCTACGCGTCTATGCAAGGATGAGTCCAAGTATGAGCAAATATTATGCTTCCCTGCATTTATTTCTGATGGGGGAAAAAAAAATCACGTATGCTAATTTATATGTAAATTCAGTATGGCCCTGGGGCTCCTGGCTTGCTGCCAGTGGGGCCGCTGAAGGTGGAAGTTTGGCCATTGTCTCCAGTTCCATGTAGAGAGAGGAGAGATGTGGACCTGAGGACAGATGGGGGTTCCCGAGGGTCGGTCCCCTCCCCTCCCCTTCCCCTGATCCTTCACTCTACCCTCTGCCTGCTTAGTTTTCAGGTCTGTGGTTAGCTTGGGAGAAGGCCGGCCCTGCCTCAGTTTCCCCGCTGCGAGTGTCGGAGCGCTGCTCTGACCAGGGGAGCCCCCCCAGGGGCCCCGATCACTCAGGGCGCGCACCCTCCCCTGCACACACATGCACACACACTTACATGCGCACACGCACTATTGCTGCTCCCTATTACGTAAGAGGAGTCAGCCCAGGATGCCTCCAAGTTGGCTCCTTTCCTCCTCCACGCACCAAGGCCCCTGTGGGAGAGGACAGAGATGCCAGGGCCGGCGCCCCTCAGAGGCTGAGGGCAGCAGACCATATCCACGCTCAGGCCACCCCTGCAAAATGCACCTCCTGAACTTCCTGGGGTCGGACTCGCGTCCCTGCAGCCCCCTTGCCTTGCTCCTTGAGCCCCAGCCAAGGGGACACACGCACCTGCCTCTCCCGGCCAGGCGCCCCCTGCCCACCCCACATGGGTCCGCACTGTGCATGCTGCAGCCTACGTCCAGGAGCCACAGCAGCCCCCAGAGCCTGCCCTCGGAGGGGGGTCAGCAGGACCGGAGCGGGGACACCAGGGCGAGAGCTGAGAAGTCCATACTGCCGGGATGAGGAGGGGCCAGGTGGCTGGAGCTCCCCATCCTCTCTGGCCCCCTGAGCCCGAACTTTCCTCTGGGAATACAAGGTGCGGGGCTGAGCTCCGCCTGGGATCCCGGCTGCGGCTGGGCTGGACCACCCAGGGAAAGTTCCCTGCCAGCCCCCAGCCCGGGGACTCCGGGCGCCTTTCCTATGAAAAGGGCAAGTGAGACCCTCCAGAGGAGGGTAGGTGCGGGCCGCAGGTGAGCAGACGGGCCCAGGAACGTCAGCCGGGGCGAGCGCGGGGCCACAGGGTGCAGCAGATGGACAGGAGCTTGAGGCCGCGTCCAAAGGCACCCAGCACAGCCCGCCCTGGCCGGGACGGGGTGGGGGGGCAAGCCCTCCCCAGCTGCCTGCCGCCCCAGGGCCTCGGCTCTCCCCCACCCGGATAAATAAACACCAAATTAGCATTGACTCTTCTTGCCTCTCTCCCTTCAACTTGGAAAATCTTTCCCCCAATTCCGGTCCCCCCGCCCAGTGCTCCCACCGCCTTTTATCAGCTGGCTACCCTCCCCCCCAGCCCGGCCGCCAGCCCCCACCGCCAACACACCCCCAGACACATCCAGAACTAACACAGTTGTCCGCTGCTGCCGCAAATTGATTCATCCCTCGGAGCTGGGTCTGCGACCAGAACCTCGCAGGGTGCACGGTTACCTGATTTTTCCTAGCCTGCATTTTTCCAGCCGCTCCTTTTAGAAGCTTTGCAAGTTTACCGGCCGATATTTAAAGTTTCCTCTCGTAATTCCTTCCCGGTTACACAAGCAACACATTAGCAGCCCCGGCTGCCCTCCGGGTCTGTGATCTCCCCCACCGCTCCCGTGTGCGCTCCGTGGTGCATGTGTGCAAGAATGCACAGAGAGCCGGGGAGACCGGCACGCAGCCCCGCACCTCGCCCGAGCCCCAGCCACATTTTACTTATGCATATACATTCCCCCATTCCGGCAGCAGCCAGAATCGAATCAATATTCTCACAGCCTGCTCGGGAGAATGAAGTCCCAGCCATGCTGTGTAAACGCTCTCGCCTCCACCTGCAAACCGTGCAGCACAGCCGAGACTCAGGAGCCTGCGGATCCTATAAAGCACCCTGTGCGATGCCTGGGTCTACGGTAGGCAAATCGATAGCAAGCTCTTACCTTGAAAGAGAAACAGAGCCGCCAGCCCCGTGAAGATTGCCCAAGAGATAGAATTGTGCATTTTTGCCTGGATGGTTTTCATGATTTTTTTTTTTCTTCTTCTTCTTCTTCTTTTTCTTCTTTCTTGTCAGGTTCGGTTTTTTCTTTCTGTCTTTCCTGACAGATTGCGTTGCTCTCAAGCTGTTGGAAGGAGATTTAAATCCACTGTTTTGCTTGAAGGACACAAGAAAGCCGAGGGTGTGAGAGAGTGTGACTTCTCAGTAATTATCTCTACTCATACTCTGGCACTGAGACACATCGTACAATCTGGCCCTGGACAGCCCTCCTACAAGCTGCAATCATTGGTTCTAATCCAAGGATTGACAGAGCTACAACACACGCGCGCCGGCACACGCACACGCGCACACACACACACACACACTCGCTCAGGAATCATTTACTGGGCAAATCAGGCTAGCTGATTAAAGAGACAGGAGCCCGGAGAGATGGGATGATAAATGCCACTTTGCCCCTTCTATATTACTTTCATTTTTTAAACTGACAGTCTCAGAGCCCCAAGCATCAAAAAAATCCCTTTCCTTCTGGCATTCCCTGGCCTCTGGAACTCAGATTCCCCGTGCACTGGAAAAATCCCATAGCCGGCAACGGCTTACGGGAAATTTTAAAGGGATATTTTCATGCTCAGTGAAACTTGCAAAGATGAGTCAAATTCCATTTGTTGGTACCTATTTTCCTCTCCGATGAAAATATCATTCAGTGACAGATTTTTTTTTCTATCTCTCTCTCTCTCATGGCTCACCTTTCCCCAATCAACCCCCGACTTAGTTGCTTTGGAAAATAATAAAGAATTTCCTATTTTCCTGTGCCATCCCTCCTGTTTCAGAATTCTTGTATGACTCGTCTTTTTCGTTCCCTTCGTTTATTTCCCGAAGTCCTCGGTGTGTGTACGATGCCAGGGAGAATACTATGGGCAAGGATGAGGCTTCTGAGGTCTTTGGGGAGCTGCAGTCTGAATAAGGAGAAGCTCCTCCAAGAGAGAACAAGAGATGGGCTTATTCTTCACGCCTCGGTCAGCCTTCATTCATTAAAATGGAGAATGTAAGTGCCTGTGGCTTAAACTGCAGTAAGACAGATTTAAGTTAGACGTGCTGAAGGACTTTCTGACTGTGGACTTTGTGTGTGGTTATGAAATGTCCTCAGAGAGTTGCAGACTCCATCTCCTCGGTGATGGGTAAGAAGAAAAATCAGACAGAAATAGTCAAAAGGGCATTAAGGACCTCTAGAGTGACTTTTAACTCCAAGGGCCTGGAGGTTGATATGAATTTTTGGTTTCTTCCTATGGGAAGGAAGTTATATGATATGAATGGGCTTCTGGGGACACTTAGCCCCCCAAAGAACTTCTCCAAGCTGACCCTCAATACACACCATCACAATGCCCTGATGGACATTTTGGGGATATTTCTTCCAAATCTCCACAACTAACCCCGATACTAAGGGCACAGATTCATTCCAGACTGGCGTAGAATGAAAGCACTTCCCGTCTGTTTATCTTCTGGAGCGCATGGGCCATTCTGCACGAGTGTAAGCGGCACGTGCACCTGCGCTGAGTGTGAACAGGAGCAGTGGCCCCGCGGAGACGTGCAGCCCAGGGACCGGCTGGAGGGAGCGCCCAGGTGTGCTCACACACGCCGAAGGACCGTGGGCAGCTCATCTGACCCTGTGATCCTGGGCCTCTCTTCTGTAAAGTTCGAGAACTGGAACAATTTCCAGGATCTCTCCATTTTAAAGGTGTTTTTACGTTAACAGATTTTTTTTTCCCTGCCACTATGTTCTAATTCACATGTCCATCAAAATGTCCTTGATATTGTGAGCTCCCGGTGGACGAGAATTTTATCTCCCTACCAGTCTTTTTGTGTGGTGCTCAGCGGAGTGACATGTGCAATTAAATGCTTTGGAATGGCTGTGGCAACGCGAGCAGTACAGTTCAGAGGAAGGAGGGCTTCCTTTTACCATCAGCCCGCGGCTCCCCGGAGTGACGAGAAAAGCCATGGGTCATCGATAAGTCTTCAGTCCCTCCCCGGAGAGGCAGGCACACTAACGTTTGTAAATGTCCTCACCCTAAACTGCTGTAAATCTGTACCCTGACCAATATTTATTGAGCATCTGTATGTGTGACAACAATAACAAGTGATAGTTCTAGGTGGTACGTATCGAGCATATGCTTTGCGTCAGGGATGGCGCTCAGTGTTTTGCATGCATTTTTCTCACTAACTCCTCACCTACGAAGTGTCCTCGCTTATCATCCCACCCATTTGACAGATGAGAACATTGAGGCACAAAGGAAACACGTCCGCATTCAGTCGGCGCACCATGGAAACAGTCGGCACACAGCTGGCACACGGTGGAGCCAGAATTGGAGTCCCAGCCTTTGCCTCTCAAGAGAACCTCTTAAACACTGTCCTATGCTCAAAACTCTGATGGACCCAAGTAGATTTCACTCTTCACATATGATGTTTTTGCTTCTTTAATAGCATGTGAAATTGCAAATTATATGAAACACATATATCAATAGAGGCAATACAAGAAAAACCCTTATATTGTTTTAAATATTCATTGAATTGCATACGGTCGGTACGCGTAATTAATTTTATCAGAATGCAAACAAGTGATAGAAGAGATTTTCTGACAGTTTTTAAAAGTTTTATGGGGATAGTGAAAGTCATGATACCCCTTGAAAGTGAAGTAGAGACTAAATCTCAGGCAGAGGGAAGAATATTGCAGGCAAGGGAAGCCGTAAATTAGAAATTAGAGATGGAAATACATCACATAAATTTGGGGCTCCAGAGACCTGTCTGAGATCTCCCGTCTTGTCCCACTGTGTCACAATAAAATCTTTTAAAGACTAAAAAAAAAAAAAGAAAAGTGAAATACAGCCTATTGTGTGATCCATAGTAGTTACTTCCTACACACGGATGATGTAAGATGCCTGGCACATGAGAGGAGCCCTCGACAGACACCCGTCACCGTCAACGTGGCCTGTTGACTGAGAGTACAGAGAGTACAGACTGGTATTGAGCCTGGCTCGGTTCACATCCCAGCTCCAACCCCTCGGCGCTACAGGCCTTTGGTTCAGTTCTATCCACTCCAGGTCTGAAATGGGGACGACGATTCGAATTCCCTTATAAGCACCACCGTCCATCATAGCCACCAACTCATTTTTACTTGTTTTACTATTTTAACCAAACCGAGACCCATGTGGTCTCCCATGAGCCATTGGGAGGAGCTGCCAGCGCTTGTGGACTATGAGTCCAGGAGGGAGTAGTTTCAGAATTGTACTTTGTGGATTCACTAAGGCAAAATATATCCTCGGGGATTGCCAAACCAAAGAGTCTAATTTGGGCTCTGAGTGCTGCTAAATGCTAAACTATCTAGAGAGCTGTATCTCTTTCAGTGCTTGAATTTACCACATGGAGTAATTTCCCAATGGCCTTCATGTCTCACAAAAGCACACAGTTAACCTCCTCCCGGAGAAGCCATCTTTGCCTCTCCTTTGTCATGGGGCTTTAACACAATGTCACCTGTCGAGGCCTGTTGGGTCGTTTGGCAGCTCATTGATATCATTACAGATTGAAAGGCTGATCCTGGGCTATACCCAGAAGGGTTCTGTTCAACCAGGCCCATCCCTTACTTAATGAAGTGGGTCTCACCCAAGCAGTCAGAATTTGTCCTCTCCTTTTTCCATTTTAGTCTCAGAGTCTTTCGGGCCTAGAGCTAGAAATCTCTGTTGTGGCAACTGCCCCGAAACAGCAGGGGTCTAGGGCCAGGCCTCTCGTGTTGGGGTGACCTACGGCTGTGTTTGGGATTCCTGTGACTAGATGCGGTGGGGGGAATGACTAAGGAGCCTCTGATTGGGGGGAGCTCTGATTGGAAGGAGATGCTGTGAAATCGCCGTGCCTCACTCCACAATCACCGCTCCCTCCTCTGAGTTGGGAGGTGTGCGCACTTACAATCAGGTGTCTGCAGGACTCAATTTGCTTCTTGGATTAGCGAGATGCACGTTATGCACCACTGACTTCCCAGTTCCAGGGTCAAAAGAGGGTGAGTGGTCTTAAGACAAAATTAATGTCAGGAAAGGGACCTCAAAGTGGAGGCGGAATGGTGTACCCCCACCTTCGCACTCCTTCAACGCAAGAGAACTTTACGACAGAAATAATTTTGCTGTTTGTAGGTAAGGGGTAAGGGAAAAGCATAAGAAATAAGGCATAAGGAAGGGGAAAACAGATGAGGTGCCTGACTGCTGAGAAGAGGGCAGCCAGGATGGCATTTCATGAACCTCTCATCATCAGGTAGCTTAAGATTCTGCACGGTGTGCAGTGAGCTAGTATAAATAGGGATTGATTCCCTGTAAACTGCCCCCGTGTGCACCTGTCACCTCGCCGAGTCAGACAGGAAGTCCGGGAAGGTCACCGTGGGCCTGGCTGTCCCACCATCAAATGCCACCTGAGCCCTGACAGCAGCCCTCCAGCCCCCGGAGGAGGGCCGGCCTACAGTGCACCCCTGGGGCTCCAGGCCCAGAGGCCTGGCAGACAGAAGGCCCCAGTGAGGGGGAGGAGGTAGGTGTGGATGCTGTGTGGGAAGGAGGGAGGAAGGGGTGGGGGCCAGTGTTTTTTATTTCTCTCAGCTATTATGGAAAGAACCGCAGGAGCTTAAATCTAAAGAGCAGCACTGAAATAATGTGCAGGACTTAACAAAAGCCTCTGCTCTGCTCTGCCGTCCGCCCGCTGCGGCCTGCCTCAGCTGAGCCTCAGTGCAGGGGATCTCACAGCTCAGATGCGGGGAAGGGCCCGCCTCCGCCGGGGAGGGAGCCGGCCTGCCCTCCACACACCTGGGCTGGGGATGCAGCTCTGACTTGTCACTTCAGGGAGGGAAGCGGCCTGGCGGCCAGAAGGCAGCCTCCTACCTCTGCAAGGGGCTCTCCCTGAAGAGCCATCTTGACTGCGGCTCCCGTGTATGGTCATTTTTGATGTGAATGGAATCGGTCGAGGGCACAAGTGTTGGAATTACGGGGGCTCCGTTTTGAGCACTGGACCCCTATCAGGAGATTTCCTGATGTATGGATAAATTGCCTAAGCTGATATTAAACATGAAAGCCTAGGTCCTCACAGCACAGAGATTAAGGACACAGAGATTTAAGTCTGCGTTCCCACAAATTTCAGTGTTTTCTAACTGGAATTAGAGGCACAGTCATCTGGCTGTGATTTCTATGAATTATCATCATCATCTCAAAAAGAAGCAATATGGCATAGTAGCGTAATGGGAAGAATCTAACACTTAAAATCAGAAGACCTGGATCTGAGTCTAATTCCACTTATCAGCTTCAATTCCATGATCCTCAATTTTCTCATCTCATCCCCTCACATCTTGTCCTTAAAATGGAAATAGTAATATCAACCTCGCAGAGTTGATGGGCATTAACCCCGCGAACACTGCGAAAGGCCCCCTGTGATGTCTAACCCACGTGTCGGCTCCCAGTCTTTGTGATCCTGTTGTTTGAGAAACAGATCACTGTGCTGAATCATATACAATGAGAACCTCACAGAAAGAGCCACTGCCTTCAGGATGCTTCTAACTAAAAAGTTTTCCCTGGGATCTGTAGGAGACTGAGGAGCTATTGTCTTTCTTTGTTGTTGTTGTTGTTGTTGTTGTTGTTAGAATTAAACATAGTAGGGGGATCCCTGGGTGGCTCAGCGGTTTGGTGCCTGCCTTTGGCCCGGGGTGTGATCCTGGAGACCCGGGATTGAGTCCCACATCAAGCTTCTGGCATGAAGCCTGTTTCTCCCTCTGCCTCTGTGTGTGCGTGTGTGTGTGTCTTTCATGAATAAATAAACAAAATCTTAAAAAAATAAAAATTAAACATAGTTTAATTTTCTTTGTATATGTTTCTTTCTCGATCAGTGCATACTTACCTAATTGTTTCGTCTCTTTTGTACACATACACATTCTGCTGATAATTATTCTTATCCATGTAAAAAAAATCAAGGGGTGTTCTTATAATTATATGGTTTCCAACGTAACTCTCTTTTATATGTCTACTTTTACTTGCTTTCCCTAACCTCTTCCTTTACATTGCTGAGTACTCTATCATCTGCTTTACCTTCCCTGAAGTCTATTCTCCTTTGTCGTTTTCTAAATATGTTTGTATCAGCTCACTGTTTGCTTTGCTCAAGAAATTCACCATTAATTAAACCTTCGATTTTGTTTTATTTTTTTCTAAAAGAACTTTTTTTTACTCCCCCACAACATGTTTTATGTATATGTTATCATATCTGACATCTTCTTATTCATAATTTTCGTACTTCTAATTAGGGCCTCTCCTTTTTCACCTTAAAAAAAGTCTTTTTAACACCTTTTTGTAAAACTGGTTTAGTGATAATGAACTCCTTTAACTTTTGTTTGTCTGGGAAACTCTTTATCTCGCCTTAATTCTGCATGACAACCTTCCTGGCTAGAGTGTTCTCTGTTGAGGGGATTTTTTCTACAGTTCTTGGATATGCCATGCCACTGTCTTCCTGCCTACAGCGTTTCTGCTGAAAACTCAACTGACAGTGTCCTGGGGTTTTTCTTGTAGTAAGTAGCTTTTTGCTTTTCTCTTCCTACTTCTAAAATTCTCCCTTTACTTTTCAACTTTAACATTTTAATTATTCTGTACTGTGGTGTGGACTTCTTTGGGTTCATCTTATTTAGGGCTTCCTGTAATTCCTGAGCCTGGATGTCAGTTTCCTATCCCAGGTTAGGGAAGTATTCAGCTATTATTTCTTCAGATAAGTTCTCTGCTCCTTTCTCTCTTTTCCTTCTGGAATCCCTATGATAGGCATGTTTATTTACTCGATGTTGTCCAAGAGATCCTCTAATCTATCCTCACTTTTTCAATTAGCAATAATCAGATCTCAGATGAAGTGCATTGACTGCAATGCTACCATTGTACAAAGTTCTTATCCTTATTCTTTTATAAAATTAGTTTTTCCATTTGACTGTTTAGCTTAGGTGCTTTCCATTACCCTGTCTTCCAGTTCACTGATATGTTCTTCTGTATCTTCTAGTGTACTATTGATTCCCTCTAGTGTATTTTTCATTTCAGTTATTGTATTCTTCAACTCTGATTCATTCTATATATATATTTTTTTCTGGCTCTGTGTTGAAGATCTCAGAGTCCTTCCACCCTTCTCTCCAATCCTGTGAACATCTTTGTGAAAAACCACCTTCCACTCTTTATCAAACATATTGCTCATCTCCATTTCATGTTGTTCTTTTTCTGAGGTTTTATCTTGTCTTTTCATGTAGAGCATATTCCTCTCTCTCTTCATTTTGCTTGACTTTCTGTGTTTGTTTCTATGAGTTAGGTGGAACAGCTACTCTTATACTTGAAGGAAGGGTTTCAGGTATGGTAATCCCCTGTGTAGATTATTTATGCCTGGTGACTTTGGATGGCTGACTGGAGTTGTGTCTGGCATGGGCTGGGGATTCCAGGGCACTCCAAGATGGTCAGAACTGAAGTGGGCATGGGCTAAGGCAATCTCTGGGATCTCAGGGCCCAGGCAGGATAGATGAAGGTGAAGTGAATATAAGGAAAAGGGTCCTGGGGCTCTCTGCACAGAAGGGTAGGGTGGCCTGAGCTGAGATGGGGCTTAGGCCAGGGAGTCCCAGGGTACTCAGCACAGAGGGCACCATGGCAAGACCACTGTCATGAAGTGCACATGGGCCAGGATGTCCCTGGGTGCTAAGTGCAGGGTGCTCTTGCCAATGGCTGGAGTTGAGGTGGGATGTAAGCTGGGGGGACTTGGGGCACTTTACGTAGAGGGAATCTTCACAGGGTTGCTGGAGCCAAAGTTGTGTGAGCTAAGCAGTTGTGGAGTACTCTGTGCTGGGGGTGCTCTAAAAAGCCATCTGAAGCCCAAATAATGAGGGCCTGGTGTGTTCTGGGGTGCTTTGCACTTGTGTCACCTTGGCCTAACAGCTGGGGCTATAGGGAATGCTGACCAGACATGTCCCAATGTGTACTACCCTGCTGACTCCTTAGTGGGATGACTGAGGCTCATGTGGCCTAGGGAACAGGGACTCATGAGGCAGTGGTCCACCTAAGGCACCTGGAACCTGCTCCCATCCACTCTCTCAAGGTGGAGGGGAATGTAAACTATGACACTCATCAGCCACTTCAACTGAGAGAGTGTCCCAGCAGCTTACCTGCCTTTGGAAGGCTTCTTGGGCTAGTTCTCTTATATACTAGTTGTTTTTTTTTAAACCAAAGCAGTTTTTTTTTTTTTTTTTTTTCTGTTACCCAGCACACCGGGGCCAAGGCAGGGCTCACTGAAGGGGCCATGGTGTTGAGACCTCTGCTCCCTGCTCCCATTGGTGTTATCACAGTTGAGGGGTATGTTAACTGTGGACCCCAAAAGAGATCCACCACCATTTGGTGGAGTCTAAGGCTGAATATTTTATATTCTAGTTGCTTTTTTAAACTACAGCTTTTTGGGACGCCTGGGTGGCACAGCTGTTGAGCATCTGCCTTCAGCTCCCAGCATGATCCCAGAGCCCTGGGATCGAGTCCCACATCAGGCTCCCTGCATAGAGCCTGCTTTTCCCTCAGCCTGTGTCTCTGCCTCTCTTTCTCTGTCTCTCATTAATAAATAAATAAAATATTTTTAAAAATTAAAATAATAAAATACACTTAAACTACAGCTTTTTTCCATGCCCCAGGGCAGAAAATCTGCTCTCGTTCCTCAGTACTATCCTTCCTACTGCAGTTCACGTGTAGGTATTGACGACTGCCTTCCTTACCATGTCTTTGTCTCCCTTACCATTTTCTATGTGGTCTCTCATCTTTTTTTGTGCAGAAGCTGTTCAGTCATCCTTCAGTTCTTCTTCAGGAGGAATTGCCCTGATGTATAGATCTGGTGAGGTAGTAGGTTCAGGGCCTTCCCACCTCACCATCTTGAACTGGAACATGGGCAATGTCTTTGGATGCCTGGCACACTTTCCTTCCACTTGCCCATCAGGGAATTAGTGCTATGTGGTTTCATCATGGCTGTTAGACTCTTGGTGTGGGAGTGGACAAATGACCCTGGCCTGGCCAATCAGTTTCTTCCCTGAGACTTTTCTAGGCACTTTTGGAAAGAGGCATTGCTGTTAGGGGGTATCTTTCCTAACAGGTGGAGAAAGTCTACAAGGAAATGAAGTCAACAAAAAAGAAAGTAGAACCAAGAGGAGAGAGCATCATTAAAAGTAGGATGAGTCATGCTTGAAGGCAGACATACACCCTCAGATTTCCGGTTCCCTTATTTGCTTGTTATTTTGAATTGAGTTTCTATCATTTGCAACTGAAAAGGTCCAGACTGATAGGGACCATGTGGACAATGGCTGAATACAAACTTCCTTTCCTTCCTTCTACTTTCTACATTACTTTCTCTGATACATGGAAAATATCTGGATATTATCTGACACCTTAGGTAGAGATATAAGTGTCCAAGGCCCTATATTTTATAAAACAAATGGTTAGTGTTATTATTTAATTGGGATTAAAATAAGGTCATAGATGGAGTCAAGATGGACCAAATCTCTCCTCCTTCTAAATGTTGGGGTATATAGAGTGAAACACCATTTAATGAACCCCTTGCATGCCATGGACTGTGGTAGCATTTTTTTGTACCTTCTTGCTTAGCCCTTAGAGTATCCTTAGAGGATGAATATCATTACCCCTAATTTGCAAGTAAAGAAGTAAATTAACTCATCCATAGTCATCTGGTAGTATTTGGTCAGGCCTTCTGAACACCTAAGGCCATGCTCTTCCCCCCACATACTTGATACACTCTAAGTAAAATAGATTCAAAGTAGAAAGATCAGAGAAGCCTTGTGTGGTCAATGAAAGCTATGAAAAAGACATCTGTCTTGATCAACTTTAAATAGGAGAAGGTGGGAGTTTATTCAAACTGAAGTGAATGGCTCAGCAAATTGTTGGAAGGAAACATGGAGCTCTGTGAGAATCAAGGTGATCCAACTTGAGTGGATTTGAGCCTATGTGTTCAAGATAACTAAGAGTACCTGTACTTTGGGCCCAAACTGGAAGGACTTAAGTGTCCAGGAGGTTTGAACTGAATTTGAAAGCATAATTGCTGTTGATTCAAAGCAAGAAAGTGAAAAAAAAATTGGTAAAATAACATTTGGTATTTCTGGTGCTTAATAGGACAAAACGCAGAGCAAAGCAAATCACTCCCTCAGAGGAGATCCCTTCCTCGCCTGATCTAGTCTCTGGCCCTGTGGACTTGGACACCTTCCTGTCCTTTGCTTTCCTAGTCTGACTGGGCAGATTGTGGGACAGTGGCTCTGGGATATTCCACAGGTCACACACATGAGTGACTCTGGCACATACACAGGCCCTGGTAACCTCTTCTTTGTAGCCCACTGTCCACCAGGCAGTTGAACAGACGATAGTACAGTGGTGAGAACCAAGCTTGAACTTAGAAGAAGGTGGGAGCATTCTAGGGATACCTGGGACAGCTCTACTTCCCTACATTGGAAGTGATAGTTCAGCCTATTTGACCATCAAGTGTCACTTTATTGTCTTTGACCACTCATCCTCATGTACATATCTGATTTGAAGAAATGATGGGGAGGAGAGGTCTGGTCTGAAGAAAGATTTATGTGTTTCTTAATCGCTTGGCCTCATAGTATCTTAACACTACTTAAAACCATGCTGAACTCTGTCAACTGGGTTTGGGCAGCAGTGTGAAATAAACAGAGTCTGGGAATATTTCTGTTGGTCTCCCACACCCATTTTATGCTGAAAAGTGGTCCAGAGAAGCACAATAATATGCTTAGATTTATACAAGTTAGAAACAGAGCTGGGAGTAGAATGAACTCTCTTGACTTATTGTCCAGTGTTATTTCTTTTATTCCAGAATATATCTGAATGCCTTAGTTCAAAGCTTGATTGAACGGCTCCTGGCAAAAACTCCTCTGCCTAAACAATAGCCCCTGGCTTGCCCTTCTACCTCCAAATTGTCTTCCTTGCCACTGAAAGTTCTTAATCATACCTGGATGGGATACATACATGAACCCACTGTCTATTATTGAAAGTTTAGGGTGAAGGGGTTCCAACTTCCTTATAAAGTGCAGGTTACAAAAAAAAAGGGTGACAGTGAGAACAAAAGAGCACGTGTGGTATGCGGAGTATGGGGGAAGGAGAGGGGAGGGTGGGGATGGAAACCAGAGAGGCTAGGTCTGTCAAGGATGATGGACCCAGCTTTCCTAGTGATTCTGGAAATTGCTCTGCAAGGCAGGAGACAAAAGATCTAGTGGTAAGAGGGCATGGTTAATACTCTTATCAAGCCACCGGCTTGTCCATGGGCTGCCCCCATCAGCTGCATTGATGATTTCTGCAGAGAGGGAGAGATAAAGATTGTTCCAGGAGGGTATCAACAGAGTGTATGTGGGAGTTGACTAGCCTAGGCAGCAATAGCTATTCATCACAGACATTTGACTGATTCTAACCCACAGTAGGATATAGAAGAGACATATAAAGGCTTAAAATCAAATCATGTGTCAGGCTGAAGAATAATGGTACTTTCTGTAAGGAGTATGTATATATTTTTAATTTCTGAGTGAATTAAGTGCCTATAAAAGGTGTTGAATTGGCAGCCTAGAAAGCTAGAGTCTTTGATTTATGCCCAGAAGAAGAAAGACAGAGACAGTTGCCTGAATCATTCCTGAGTATTCGAGTATTCTGAGCTACCTCCCCATATAGTCTGCCCTTTGTCTCTTGAAGAGTTGTGTGTGATCCATTGTCCCTCCCTTGTGTGCAGGTCGCTCCCACCATTCTGTGTAGGCTTTAGGTTAGGATGATATAAGGGCTAACTGGTAGGGAAACAAAATCAATGAGTTTTAAAGTCCGTTGCAAACAAATTATTCTATGACTATCGTTATGGATAGACTCATAACACTAATGCTTTACATATATCTCAAAGCTGAATTTCAATTTTCAGAGTATGTTGGCACATTTTATTTCCAAGTATTTTCAAAAAATATTTGTAATATGTGTTATTGTCATTTTTTGGAGGGGGATGGGAGACTGAGATAGAGAAAATGATAGCATGTTAGGTCTGAAAGTAAGCTTAGGGAAGTGAGGAGGACAGAAATATAACTTGGATATCCAGAAGAGAGAGGATGAGGAGAGAAGCTTGCAGTCCAAAATGGAGTT
This sequence comes from Vulpes vulpes, assembly GCF_048418805.1. NCBI lineage: Eukaryota > Metazoa > Chordata > Mammalia > Carnivora > Canidae > Vulpes > Vulpes vulpes. The sequence goes on from NC_132791.1 coordinate 104,888,676, forward strand.
GGGGGGATCCCTGGGTGGCTCAGCAGTTGAGCGTCTGCCTTTGACTTAGGGTTTGATCCTGGAGACCCGGGATCGAGTCCCACATCTGGCTCCCTGCATGGAGCCTGCTTCTCCCTCTGCCTCTGCCTTTGCCTCTCTGTCTGCGTCTCTCATGAATAAATAAATAAAATCCTAAAAAAAAAATGGAGTTAGAAGGAACTCAGATTCCCTAACCCCCTGCCTTTGTTCCACTGGTTCAGGCATGAGTTATCATTAATATAAAGCAAAAAAAGGAAATACACACAACACAGAGATAATGTGATGATGATAATAAAAACATTAACAGAAATACCACCTTTTGAGGGAAGAAAGTAACAAGATAGATTAGAGGCCTAGAGGCAGAATAGATGTGTGGTCTTTGTGAGGCAGAGCTGGATTCTGCCCCTGTCCCACCTTTGCTTTTTCTTTCTCTCTCTTTTTTTTCTTTTTTTACCAGAGATTTGAGTTGCCTGAGCTGCAGGTGCCCCATTCATGGGCTATCGAATAACAACAGCCTCATAGGTTTGAATGCAGCATATATGTAAAGCCACTGGCACTCAGTAGCCACGGAGTGTATGTTGATTCTCTTACTAGAAGAGCATTATTTTTCAATTCAGATGGACAAATTTAATTATTTGTGGAGAAACTTTCTATGTAAACAAAAGATAGATTTTACATTAAAATTGTCATTTTTATTTGTTCTAATTGCAATTTCTTTTTCCTTTGTTTTTTTTTTTTTTCTTTCCCTTTTTTTCTCTTTAAATGAAGAAGAGACTCTTAACCTGATAGAAGAAGTAGGCTTCCATATACCTTCTTTGCATTTAGCCCAGAAAAGCTTTCTGGGGGTGGCATACACTGACAAAATATCAAAATATATTGAAATTGGTTACTAAAATATGGGGTAAGAAATGACTCCAGGCAGAATGGTATTCCTGCATCCATCTCATTCAAAAGGAGGCCTGTGACCAGAAAATGTGAGGATTCTGGGACCCTCAGTGCACAACTTCCTGTCACTGTTAATAGAAACGTGTACATGTAGACATGGTTCATGCCTTCTACAGCAATTCAGAAATTTTATCATGCAATCGCAAAGGCTTGTATGGGGAAAAATGGCTTTAACGAGTATGTTTGTATTTGATGTTATTAGAAATGAAATGTGTGTAGAAATGTCACTGCACAAATAAGGCACCCACACAGGGCAAGAGGTGAGGTTCTTAATAAAAGCAGGAAGAAGAGTCATACGTGCACGCACCCACACACATGCACACACACAGGCTCTGCTCCTTTCTTTTCTACGTTTACAACTGTAATTCAATCTAAACCACACATGAAAGTAAAAAGGCTGAAAATACAACCAGAATTTTAGTATGTTTTTATTGGTTGTTGTGGCATGCTCTGCTCAACTTTATTTTTCTTCCCCATCTTGCAGATGGAAAAAGTGAGCAGCAAAAGGACGCAGGGTAAGCAGACCAGAAGGGACCCTTATGAGGTCTGACCCCCAGCCCTCACACTGCAGTCACTGACTGCAAACGATGTCCTCACACTAGATGAACATTGATCATATTGCAAAGGTGTTGAAGGGGTTTATTTCCTTTAAATGAAACAGAAAACTTTATTATGTTTCTCTACCAAGGAAGAGAGACTTAAAGACATGTATTCACAAATCAAACTATCAACAAGTGTTGATTGGGCCCCAGCTTTGTCCAGGCATGGTGATGGGCTCTGTGTCTTACCCAGATACGGTACCCGGGCATCCTTGCCATTCGCAGGCACACTCTCATTCCTGTGACAGATGGGACAATACTGACTTAGCACCCGCTGTGAGCTACACAGTTTGCAAGTACTACAAAACAACTATTCATAAATTTGGGATTTTTCCTGAAGTTCCTCACAGTTTAAGTGAGAGACTGACCAGCAGATATAAATATCATGAATATTGAATTAATCAACATAAATGACACTAACTGACACAAAAGAAGAACGCTAGACTGTGGCTTAAGGCAGGAAAGTTGTTTGCAGGGTTTTTTGGGTTGTTTTTGTTGTTGCTGCTTTGTTTTTGTTTTTGTTTTTTTCTTTTTTGTTTTAGCTCCTGCTAAGTTTCATATGGGGCAGGGACACCATTTAGGAAGTCAAAAGTAGAGTTTAGACAAAAATGAAAAGAGCCATAACTAAGGAATGCCATGAGATAGCAAGCAGAAGTTGAATTCTAGAAATACCTCATCTAAGGTGTTTTGCTATATGATAACTTCGCTAGATCCTGGAAATCTCAGGACAGTCTCATCAAACGTGGTGGTTACTAGGAAAAGCAATTAAGAAGAAAAAGAAGTTCCAAAGTGAAACAGCTGCAAGTAATAGTAGAAAGAAACCAGTAATACTTATAGCTAAACTTAAATAATTGTTGATGTTATGGTTTTCTGGGAAAAAAGAAAAAAAGCCACTTAACATCTAAAACTCAAATATCAGATGCTCTTAACATGGGAGAGACCAAGGGTTTTGATGGGTAGAGAGCAGTAGATAGGAAATCAGAAAATAATTTTTAAAAGCTAAGATTCTGGGTTCTTAAGGAAAAGTTCTTAAGGAAAAGAAAAATACCTAAAAAATTCTATGTGTTTTTAGAAAAGTACAATACATTTAATTCTATGACTTAAACATGCTTGGATAATCTGCAAAAAACTTGATAAGATTTTTAAAAAATCTGAGACAGAGCTAACTAAGCAATTATAAAGAATAATATAGAAAACAGAAAGGTTGGGCAACCCCGGTGGCGCAGCGGTTTGGCGCCGCCTGCAGCCCGGGGTGTGATCCTGGAGACCTGGGATCAAGTTCCAAGTCGGGCTCCCTGCATGGAGCCTGCTTCTCCCACTGCCTGTGTCTCTGCCTCTCTCTCTCTGTGTCTATGAATAAATAAATAAAATCTAAAAAAACAAAAAACAAAAAAAAAACAAAAAAAGAGAGAAAACAGAAAGGTAGATAACTAGAAAAAATATAAAGATTTCACTATTAATAATTATGTGTCTTAATTTTCTTTGTTAAAACACAGAGATATGAATACTGAGAAAATTTGGTTTTAGGCTATTTAATAATGATACATATAAAATAAAACAATATAGAAGTTTTATTAATAGCCCAGGAAAATAATAGCAAAAACAGGTACAATGAATATTAATATCAAAAGAAACAAAAATGTAGGTGGAAAGATTAATCATGAGAAAAGGTGGTACTTACAGGATAAATAGTACAATCCACCAAGAAGAAACAATAGTAACTTCAGTGAAGTGAATAAAGTAATTACATAATAAAACCTTTCATATAGGGGCACCTGGGCGGCTCAGCGGTTGAGCATCCGCCTTCTGCTCAGGTCGTGACCCTGGGGTCCTGGGATGGAGTTCTGCATCGGGCTCCCTGCAGGGAACTTGCTTCTCCCTCTGCCTGCATCTCTGCCTCTCTGTGTGTCTCTCATGAATGAATAAATAAAATCTTTTTTTAAAAAACTTTCATATATGCAAGGATAAATGGACCACTCCACAATTGTTGTAAAAATATTAATACAACTCTCAAAAAAAACATAGGTACACAAATAGTTAGGGAAAAAGTACTCAGAAGATTTTAATGAATGAACCATCTGAAAATAAGTAAATGAATAATATAGGTAGACATAGATACATAAATAGGCAAATGATAGATATATAAAGAGACAGAACTTTGAATTACAAAATAGACAGTGTTCATCCTTTCAAACACAATGGAATTTTCACAAATCTACTATCTTCAGGTCAGCATATCTTAATACATTTTAATGTTCTGAATGCTGTGGGCCATGTTCTTAGATAAAATACAATAAACTTAGAAATTAATAGAAAGAGAAGAGAAACCACTTGAAAGGAGAAAAATCTTACTTTAAACAGGAATTTGAGCAACAATTACAAAATATTTATGAAAGAATTCGAACATTGCATATTAAATTGCATGGAATGTGGCCAAAAAAAGTATAGTCTTAAATAACATTAGATAAGCAGAAGTAGTAGAAGTAAATCCAGGAGGCATACGTGTCTATTAAGGAATATTTATACAAATAGCAGACAAAAAAACACTGAAAATTCAGTGTTAAAAAGAAAAAAAAAAAACGAGTCGTTATTGATGCTGTTTTTTTTTTTCTTTATTTAAAAAGGAGTCCAGAGATGGGCATTTGCTGGCATTGGTTCAGCAGTTAGGCAGTATCAGGGTTGATGTTTCTGTGAGTCTATTATTACCCTTTGCCTTATCTCTCATGATGTTTAGTGCTTCTCCAGACATTGCATTCACATCCCAAGCAAGAAGAAGGAGAGGAGTAAAGAGTGCATTAGCTTTGTCCACCCTCTTGTATCAGGAAAGCAAATGTTTTCCCAAAATCCCACTAGTTTTCATTGGCCAAAACTATAGCAATTGGCCAATGCTGGGTGCAAGGGGAAATTTGAAAATGAATAGAGGAGTTGATGGAGGAAATGAGCAACAACAAGAGGAAAAAGATATATGAGAAACGATTAAAACAGAAAACCTGATCAATAAAAACAAAATCTTGTTATGTGAAAAGATAATATAATAGCTAAAGCTCAGGTCAGTGCAAGCACACCTGTTACACAGGCAGAATTAGAAATAAGAAGACACAAATTAAATTTTAAACATTGGGAGAATATTAGGTGCATCTTTAAGCCAAAACTTTGAATATCTAAATGAAACAGAAGATTTCTTAAGCATATGGAATTGTAACATTGACTCAGTAGGCAGAAATCTGAGGAAGAATAATCATCAAATAAATTTCAGAATGGATCCACCGGTATTTTACAAGAATACAATGGAGCCTCATCATATACAAAATTGCAGACAGTCAAAAATAGCTTTTAAAATCCCTTAGGAGTCTAGCATAACCATTTTTCCAGAATTAGAAGAGTTCACTGGTTTTTTTAGAGGTGGATCAAAAATGAAGTTGCTTGTTTAAATTTAGAGGCACGTTGCATGAAAACATATTATCTTTAGACATGCGGATCACATTCATCTTCATGAAATATACACAGAAATGGAAGCCAATTGAAGGAAAAACATACTTACAACTCCCACCTCATCCTTACTCTGTGGCTGAAACACTCTGGAATAGAGTTTAGAACAAGATTTGTGTGCCTCCTGGAATTTAGTTAATACTAAAGATGGTATTTTAAATCAGTGGGGAAGAAATTGGCTATTAAATAAATGATGTTAGGAAAATGATAATCGTCTATCCAAGAGGAAGAAGGAGCGAAAGAAAGAGAGAGAGAGAGAGAGAGAGAGACTCTTCCTTTCTTGATCTTATACAAAAGAATTAATTTATGATGGGATAAAGTATTTAAGGTAAAAAACAAAATTCTTTAAGTCTTTGAAGAAAATATCAAAGAATATATTTTTAATTTGTATATCGGAAGGCTTTCCTAAGATACCCAACCTAGAATTTATAAAAGGAAAGATTGACAGACAGGCTTTTCTGTACAAAAATTATAAATGTCTGCATGACAAAAGACTCCATAAACAAAGTTAAAAGACACGTAAAAGAAATACTGGTGCAGCAGAATAATATTTTGATATTAGAACTGATTTCTCTCTGACTTCGTGTTATACCTGCCACCTAACCCCACCAGCTGCCCCCTCCTTCTTTTGGCAGCAGCAAGGGTGTTCTATGTTCATTGCCTCAGAGAACAGATGACACAGCATAATGCAGAGAACAAAGGAGTCAGCTCTCAGTTTTTGAATTACAAAAGCCTAGGGCAGGGCATAGAAAAACTATCTGGAAAAATGTGTTTGTGACCATCCCATTCTCAAGATCTAATTGTCTAGATTATCAATCAAGATTCTATTAGCTTTGGGAAGAAGAGGAGTCCAGAGAGAAGTAAAGAGAAGGACCAAACTGGTGGATGCTTGGGAAAGACATCCTGCCTCCAGCCTTTGCCAAGGGCTGAGAATGGTGTGGCGGAGGGTGGGGGGCTGGGGGAGAATGAGGGGGTTGAGGGGTGAGGGGTGTACTTACAGTGTGTATGTAAGGCGGGGGGTGGGGTGGGGGGCAGGCTTTAGAGACAGAAAATGCAGAAACAGAAGCTTATATCTCTTTTTCTCAAGTGGAACTCAGGGCCAAGCAAGACCCTAGTGTTTCCACTTCTTAACCCAGCCCTTTGTTGTGGGCATTAGAGTGAAAACACCTGCATGATGTGTCTGGGGAGACAGGCTTGACCTGTTCTTACAGATTTCTCTCATGTTCAACAAAACAGCCAAATTATCGCAGTGCACCGAATAATGGCACTGAAGTTGCACGCAAAGTCACCTTGAATGGAAGTAAAGGATCATTCAGCTTTACCTTAAAGATCAAGAACCAGAGGGTATAAGCTATTTCTCAGGGGAGGCAGTGTGAACAAAAGGTGGCTGGAGCCCGGATGCATCTGGCCGCCAACACCTTTGTACTCTCCTGCCCCAGGGACTTGGCCCCAATGGAAGGGAAGGAGTGATGATGGTTGGGTCTCAGATTCAGCTTCTGCCATCTAGTGGAAAGGGCTGAAATCAAATTAAGTGAGAGAAAAATGAGATCTTTCACTTGTAGCTTTTTGGGGGTCTGGAATCCATTGTATTTGCAACATTTATTAGGCACCAGCATACCTAAGATGCTCCTACAAATCATTACAATGAAGACAGGCATCCTGCCACAGGTTGGATTCTCTGAGAAGCTGATTCGGACCTGGAGCATAGAGTGGGGACGCTTAAGAGGCTGCTGGCCTGCCCCTCCCCCCATGGGTTGGCAGCGCATCTCCTTACCCATCAACAAACACCCCAATATAAAAACAGGCCGACAGAGGAGACACAGAAAGGAAATACAAAAGCCAATAAATAAATATATGAGAAGATCTTCAAGTGTACTAGTATGCATAGGTATTCGATTTTAAGCAATAATGTGATTCTCCACTCTACCCTCTGCCATAGATTGGCAACATTTTTAAATTGTTGACAGTATTGAGGGTTGTTGAGGATGTAAGAAAAGAACATTTCACACGCTGTTGGGCAGTGTCAATCAACATTTTAGATGTGCATTTTCTTTTAGTCAACAATGGTATGTTTTTTGCTCCACACTGGAGAAATATGGAGAGGTACAAAGAACCATCTACACAAGTGTGTTGTCTGCAATCTTGATTGCAATCTTGATTGCGGAAAGGGAAATGAGCACCACCCAGAGATCCATCAGAAGGGATGTTTTAAAGTACACATTTGTTCTTCTGTTCTACAGGATGCTCTACCATTGTGTAAAAGAATGGGGTGAGGCTGTATGTACTGAAATATCTCTAAACGAAATTATTACATGAAAAATGAAAAACTCAAAGCACAATGAGTATAATATCCCATTTATTGATAAAAGGTTAAGTATACATGTGCATGTATCTTGGGAGGTGAATGGAGGTGAATCAGTGGACAGACAGTGCTCACCTTGGGGTCGGAGTCGAGGAAGGGTGAGGAAAGGCTTTCCTCTTTCGCTTTGTATATTTCCATCTTCATTTATCCTCCTGAAAACATGATCATGAAGTGTTTCTATGGTAAAAATAATAGAAGAACTGAGAAGCTCACATGCAGTATTAGAAAAATTTTTGCTTTTATTTGGGTTATTTAAAAAAACATAAACACTGCATTTTTTATCATTTAACACCCTCAGCACTCTCTCCAAGCTCCTGACTCACCAGGATGCCCTTCCCAAGAGCTGAGCATAGTGCATGGAGGATGAAATCCACTTCCTTTATTCGCCCTCAGGGAGCCATCTCCTGACTGCTGGGGAGGGCAGGGCAGGTGAAAGGTGGGGACACTCCGTGGGGGCAGGGGAAGCCAGGAGCCAAGAAGGTGTATGAGCATCTCCAGAAAGACTGTGGGCTTGTTGGATCAGAGAGAAAAGACAAACAAGCAAGCGAGAGCACGTGACCAGAGCAATCTGGAATCCTGCATTATCACTCCCACTTAGGGTTCTGTCCTCTTAGAAATATATGCAAATTGGGATCCCTGGGTGGTGCAGAGGTTTGGCGCCTGCCTTTGGCCCAGGGCGCGATCCTGGAGACCCGGGATCGAATCCCACATCGGGCTCCCGGTGCATGGAGCCTGCTTCTCCCTCTGCCTGTGTCTCTGCCTCTCTCTCTCTCTCTGTGACTATCATAAATAAATAAAAATTAAAAAAAAAAAAAAAGAAATATATGCAAATAAATCTGCACCCCACTCTCCCAACTCAACTAAGCTACCGAAGGACATAGGTTCTGTTTTAATCTTCTCCATCCCCAGCACAGACGCTTAGCGCAGGATGGCACACATCAGAAACTAACTGTGTGCAAATGGGTTGGTCTATCCCAGGGTTGCTTCTGTTGGCTAAACACTCCCAGGGTGTAAGCAGCACATAATAAGGTAGTAGAAAGACAAGAAATTCCCTCCAGTGGAAACACCTGTTCTAAGGCCACATAGCAAAGATCAAGAAATTGCCGTTTTTAATGATCTTGTGTTTCTGCTGCACTCAATTCATTTTGAGAAACAGTTCTATGAAAAGGAGGTTTCTACAGGGTGGACGGTGTCTGTCTGATCAATAGTCAGGGAAAACTTCCTAAAGGAGCTTAGTTGGAGAGATGGCAGGTGTTTGAAGAATCGACACACGTTCCAGGTGTAAAAGATGCCTTACAGGCGCTCTTTGAGGCATGCACTGGGAATGACATGAGTGGGAGAAAGAGAGATGGACAAAGACACACTTTGCTGAGCTTTCGCAAAAACAGAAACGCTGGTAGAGGAACAGAGAATAGGACAAAGAATGAAATCCAGGCCACAGTATTGGCTCTGATAGAAGATGGGGGAGTGGGATGCCTGGATGGTGCAGCGGTTGAGCTCTGCTTTCATGATCAGGGTGTGATCCTGGAGCTCAGGGATCCAGTCCCGCATCGGGCTCCCTGCATGGAGCCTGCTTCTCCCTCTGCCTGTGTCTCTGCCTCTCTCTCTCTCTCTCTCTCTGTCTCTCACGAATAAATAAATAAAATCTTAAAAAAATAAAAAGAACATGGGGTAGAGAGATGAGAAAATGTTGGAGGGAAGCACATGGTGGCTACTAGTTGGACACTAGGGAGGTATGTTAGCCGTGGCATGTCGACTCAGAATAATAAGAGGGCTCTGATTGAGCATCAGAGGTGGCACACCCAAAAGATGATTGGGCCCTGGGTGCAGTGCTGGGACTAGCTCTGTGCGTGAAGCATTGTGGTTGAATCTTATCCAAATCCATTCTTTGGCTCGTTGGATATACCTTGGTTTTGTTCAGAGTTGCTGAATAAGACGCTTCGCTGCCTGAGAAACTCCCTGGTTGTATTCTTGGCTGTTCTGAAACAGCAGCTCTTCTATGCTATTCAGTAAATTGTTCTTTCTCTCATCAGTGAAACCTAGTAGCCTGGGGAAAAAAGAAAAAAAAAAAAAAAGAATAACTTTAACATGGCCACCAGGAAAGTGCTTGGGTCTCTTCAATCTGCTTTTAGATATAAAGACAGGCAGCACTTACCCCACGTGCTCCTTCTGGAAGCACCTGCCCTGAAGGTGACACTCCTTGGGAATGAGAATATTTGGTGCTTCTCTGCTCCAGTTGCTATCACAGGATCTGGAATGTAGTCAATGTTTATTTTTGTTTTGTTTTGTTTTGGGGGGTTTTGTTTTGTTTTGAATGGATCTACACTATCTCTGCTTCTTTAGTTATTCTATTTCCCCAAACTTAGGATGTTCTCCTTCACAAAGCTTACCATGGAGAACCAGTTGGCCCGCATGGGACATTTCACACTGATTTCCCTCAGGGATTCCCTACAACCATAGCTGCCAGTAGCAAACATTTTGGAATGTGAGTTTTGCATTGTATTATATCAGCTTATTATTTCATGTGAAGTCTCGTGTTCCAGGAGAGCTCTGTAACCTATATGGAGTCCGTTAGCCTTTCTGGGCCTGTTCCCTCACCCGGAAAATGAAAAGAAAAATACACATCTCACACAATTTCTGCTGAAATTAAAAGAGGGAACTGCAGAAAGAGCCAGCAGAGTGCCTGCCCGGGGGGGAGGAGCCTGGAAGTGTTAACTGGCTTTTCCTTCCCTGAACTAGGTAGGTCTCCCATTTAGGAAATACTATCTTAAACATATTTGTGTCTGCAACACTTCACAAAGTGCTCAGCACACATTAAAAAAAATCATGGAATTATGAGATTTCAGGTGTAAGAGGGACTTAAAGGTCATAGACTCCAATGGCTTTCAAAAATTTTAGTGCAATGCACATTTTATACCAGGACACATTGTGTCTATGAGTGTGTGCGTAGGTGAGTGTGATGCATGTACTGAAAATTTTTATTCTAGTCTAGTCCATTCATTTAAAAAAAAACAAAATGCTGCCCACGACCCAGTACATTGATTTTGTGACCCACCATGTGACATGACTTGCAGTTAGAAAATAGTAATCTATCCAGTTCCTAGATAACCAGCCAAGAGATGGACATTCTCTCTCCACACCGTCCATGCCATAGTGACCGTCCAGCATCCATCCACTTACGTAAGAAATACCCCACACTGAACAGGGTGCCAATTTTGAGGCACTAAATATAAAGTCATGCTGAGGCCACAGAAGATGCTGTCACAGTGCCCACCCTGCGCTGCTGTGTGCATGCACCAACCAGCACTCAGACACACCCCCTCTGCTCTCATCGAGAAGGAGCTGGCTCTGGCCTTTCAATTATGCATGCTTCTTTTGCAAAAGTTCTGACTAAATGAAGTGGCTGCAGCAAGGATACCCATGAATTCTTCATAAGTGCCGGGGAGGGAACGCCTCCATTCTTCACTCCGTGGTGCTTTCCAGATGCATCCCTTATCATTCCTCGTGTGCTCATGCTCAAACTCTGTTGGCATGTGTGTGGGTGATCGAGACAATGCTTCTCGCTGGCCAAGAGGTGGGAGCTGCCCTGTGCGGGTGTGCAGACTAGAAAAGGTGGCCTTTAGTTTCTCTACAGAAGAAGGACCCCTCAGATGTCTTGGATAGAGATGCACATTTGCCCACAGAGCAAGAAAGGAGACATATTTCCAGCAAAGACATGATGTAACCTGGATTGGTCTCCCAAACACACCTGAAATCCTGCCTAAGATGTGCCGATTCAAGTGCTCTCCTGCCATTGTCATTTATTTTAATTGTTCTCTTAAGAGTCCTTCCTGCCCCTCATCCCACTGAGGGTAGAGAAGAACCCAAAAAGAATGCAGACGTCTGTGTAGGATCAGGTCAGTCCTTTTCTCCTAGCAAAAATATTGCCCTCTGGCCGACTGAAGTGCAGGAACCAGCCCTTCCTCTTTTCTCTCTCACTCAGTGAGGAGCCTGGGTCGTGGAAGCTGGGGGAAGAGACTTACCTAAGGAGAACAGAAGACATCTCCCCAAAGGATGAATGAGTCCAGTTGGGCTTCCATAGCAAAGGTCCATGAACCGGACGCTTCAACAGCACACGTTTATTTTCTCACTACTCTGGAGACTGAAAGCACAGTCAGGGTGCCAGCGTGAGAGCTCACTTCCCAGCTTACAGGCAGCCTCGTTCTTTCTGAGTTCCAACGCGTGTGTACAGGTTACAGGTTCAGGGTAGGGAGGAAGATCTGACATCTCTTCTTCTAATAAAGACGCTGGCCCTATTGGATTAGGGCCCCACCCTCATGAACTCACTTAATCTTAATGACTTCCTTAATGTCCCTATCTCCAAATCCAGCCACCTTGGAGATTAGAGCTCAAGCTATGAATTTTGGGGGGAGAGGCACAATTTAGTCCAGAACAGGAGGACTTATTATTATTTGTGCCAGGGCCAAGAAATGCATCCCAGGTGGTTCCCTTATAAGTATCTGTTGATGTTGCTAATAATGTATCCGGAACAGAAGATACCCATGAGATTAAACCTTGATTAGGACAGGACCTTGTTCCAGGAGGAGAAACTCATGCAACTTAAGTCACGGCCAATGTTAATGTAAGTATCAAATAGGATTTTGGCTAGACTCAGTCGTGGCAACCTGTGATTTAATTAATAACTATTTTAGTCAATACTTGAAATATTCTTCATGGACAACATTGGGAAGAACCTCTCACTTACTAATTTCTCTGGACCCTAGACCAGCTTAACCCAGCTCCATGTGAGAGAGCTATGCAGCCTACACTAAACATTTCCAGAGGAGAATGATGAATTAGTAAGTGCTTCACTTACAACTTGAAGGTCACACTTTCTAGTATTTATTTACGTGATTCCTGGCTGGGCACACTGAGGACTGAGAGGCAGGGCTTGTGGGACTCTTACGGACTGATGTGTGATCCTCTTCTGATTGACTTTATCCACCTGCTTTCCAGAACGTTGAGCATCGGTTAAGGATGAAGTTTTCCAAGAGGACTTCCCAGCAACGTGTCAAGATCTGTACACAGTTGTAACAACCAGCTCACCCAAAGCTGGGAGGAAGTGATGAAGGTGAGGGTTGAAGGACTGGGGAGATTTTTGAAGGGGGGTAGTCATTCAATCAACTTACTTATTTCTTAAGTGTCAACTCCAAAGTTTCTGTTCCAGCTATTCAGATGCCCTTTGCTTCAGACAGCTAGCTGCCTTCCCTCTTCCTCCTACCCACCCAACCTGCTCCTCTCCACCTTTCTGTGCCTCTTCTTTTCCCACTTTACTGTGCCTAAGAAATTAGTATCTATCTTTCAAGCAAGAATTTAGGGTCATTATGTCCAAGAAACGTGCCCCACTTTCCACAGGCTTAGCTGGGCACATTTCCCCTTGCATTTCCATGTATCCGGGCTTCTTTCCTTCACAGCACTTACCACTCACCACATTTTATTGCAATCATCAGTTTACTGATCTCTCTCCCCACATCAGCTGTAAACATTTAAAACTCAGGGTTCATGTCTAAGTTGTCCCTATATATGACATGCCTAACATAGAATTTGGTATATGATCAATACTAATAAGTACTGAATAAATGAATATTTTTTCTTGATGCCTGTATTTCCATAAGAGACTGACCATAGCATTTCAATCCATATGTATGTTGCTGTCATGAAGATGGGGAAAAGGAAAGTTTGTCCTCCTTGACAGTATCAGAAGCATCACTGAAAAATCATTTTCCAAATGAAACCTGAGTGAAGGTTGACCAACCATCCAGGTTTCCCTGGGGCTGAGTGTTTTCCTAAGATTTAGGAATTTTACTGCTAAAATCAAGCCCCTGGGTAGGGATAGTGGTCCTACCAAGGGACCACCTGATTCCCCACTCACAAGACTTCTGTGGTAATCACCTTCCCATGTCTTTGGCTTTAATATTTTCTGTCACTCAGGTGCATGGACTAAGCCATATCTGATTTAGCTTTGGCAGATGAGGGGCTAGCCATGCCTTGCTAAGAATTTTCCAGGTCGTCTGATGGATGTATCATAGGCATTTTTCCCACTAAATTTCCCTTGTCTAGAGTCATCCTGTTCTCCTTTCTCTTCTACTCCATTATCCATTTTTCTCTTCTAGTACTAGAACTCCTATGAGTTTTAAAGATGACAAAACTAGAGACACCTGTGTGGCTCAGTGACTGAGCATCTGCCTTCGGCTCAGGACATGATCCTGGAGTCCCGGGATCAAGTCCCACATTGAGCTCCCTGCATGGAGCCTGCTTCCCCCTCTTCCTGTGTCTCTACCTCTCTCTGTGTGTCTCCCATAAATGAATAAATAAAATATACCTACCTACCTACCTAAATAAGTAAATAAATAAGTATGACAGAACTAGAGCAGTTGCCTTGGACTCTGAGGCAGAGCCACATGCTGGGGATCCAGAGCTGCTCCACAGACTCTGTGTCATTAGGTGAGAGAGGACTAAACTTCTCTTTTGTTTAGAGTATGGTCATTTCCAGTGGCTATATTACTATTAATATAGTAGCCAAACATTATTTTCTATCTACATAGCTCATGATTATCCACCTGTTGAAAAACTGTTGAAAAAAACAGAGATTCAGAAACCCATGGAAACAGTAGCAACAAAATAAATGATAACCACTACTCCATTTAGTGAGCACTTACTTCCTGCCAGATGGGACCTCTGTGAGAAGCCTTTAGGATACATGAGCTTCTGTTATCCCCACAACAGTCCTCTGTAATGAATTTTATTTTCTCTATTTTGCATCTGAGAAAATTGAAGCTAAAGATGATGTAATTAGTACAGGTTAAACACCCAATCATGGAAGAGTCAGGATTTGAATTCTGACCAGTCCTAATATTTAATTCCCTAGAAACAAAAATTTACTAGGAGGTCAAATTAATCTCTCTCTTCTCCTAGTTCCCTGCCAAGAGAAGCATCTTGACTTCCATGTTACCCACTGTCTCTGAGATTCCTTTTAGTTTCCTCCACCATCTCTCTGTTTTCTGCTTTACCACCAGAGCTATGTGTGCAAATCAAGACCTAGTAGTCATCTACATAAAAACTTTCAAAGGCACCCCATTACCTCCTGCAGCTATTCTTAGCAGGATGAGGCTCAAGTTGGAGAGAATACTGAAATAACGTCTAATAATAATAATTAAAAAAAAATCCTCAGCTGAGCTAAGAGGTACTAGAATCTTTATGAGATGCTGAGAAGCAGTCAACTAGCAGGGAAGCACCACCTAGCAGTCTGCACCTGGTCAGACAAGGACGTCAGCCTCAAAGAGGATGCGAGAACACAACTGCAGAGCAACAGGGGCTCAGGGGAGGACTTGGACTCTTCCATTCCTCAAAGGCTTGGAAAGGACAGGTGGCCATGGAATCCAGAACCTGGAAGAGCCAGACCCTGCCCTGCATGCTTATGCCAAGAAACAGTATGAAAGCCCTCTGGGGTGCAAGAGAGGCCAGCTCCAAGACAATATGAAGCAGAGGATAAAATATGGAGGAATTCCTGAAAGAATAGAATTTTAAGTCAGTCGTTTCAAGAATCGGAAATTGGAGGAGAGGATTGGCATTTACCAAGAATGCAAAACCCCAGAGAGGGTGAAACCATGCACAGGAGACTTCTGGTGGTTTGATTAAGGCAGAGTGGCCAGTGGGGGGATGCTAGGACATGAAGTTCCAGCCAAATGAAGGACCATCTGATAAGAAAACAAACAAACAAATAAAAACTTCCCAGATGAATCAAAAATCCCCTACTTCGGCACCCTTCCCACAGCTACATCATAAGTGTAAACCTCTAGCCCAGAAAGAAAACAGAATGAGCAGACAAACAGCAAAATAGAATACCAATATTTATTAAACACTCTTTCTATACAGGCAATATGCAGTATCATATGTCATCTGATTTATTCTCTTAAATATAGTAGTTGCATTTACATATCTTATCTCATTCAATCCTCATAAATGTTCCATGAGAAAGATGTTATTATTATCCCTAGTTTTAAAATGAGAAAGCAGATACCTAGAGAGAATAATTCACCCAAGATCATACTCTAGCAAATTTCGGAGTCCAAATTCAGCCTAGGTCTGGATTCCAAATCCACAGTCTTTTTCCATAACAATCCCTAAATACAGTATGCGAGACTCTTCCTCATGTGGGTTAAGCACGTCTCCTGTCAGCTCAGCTCAGCTCCTTCTCACACAGGTTATGCTTGCATACCTCCATCCATGGAGCCTGGATTTCTCAATTTCATTACCATAGGGATGTCTTCTCTTCCTTCCCAATCAGTCAGCCCCTTCTTGCCTTCTCCTTTTCTCTCTCTGGGCAAGAACTCATTGACTAATACTTCAATCATACTCCTGGAAGATTTCCAAAATATCCATGCTTCCTTCCTGTCCATTATACTGACATGAAAAAAAAAATCTTCAACACTGGATCCATCCAAGTATCTTCTGTCTCCCTCTATGGGGGCTGCTAAGAAACTTTAGGGAAAAAAAATCACAACTTTCAAGTTATTTCATGGTCCCAAATACTAATGGTCCCTTTACATTTCACCATGATATTTCTACCCTTCCCAAAACACTTCTCTTCCCCATTGTCATGCTCTTTTCTCCTCCCTCAGCAGATGGCATTGCCTCCCATTTCACTAGGGAAAAAAATATAAGGCACTATTCATTCATCCATTTATTCATCCAACAAATATTTATTGGGCCCATTCTATGAGCCAGGAATACTTCTGAGTTCTAGAGATAAAATAGTAAATAAAAGAGATGAAAATGCCTGAACTTATGGAGCTTACATCCTACTGGGAAGTGACAGACAGTAAAGAAATGAGCAAGTTTACTAGTATAGGGTATGTCTGATAGCGAAGTAAAATAAAGAGGGGGCAGGGAAGGGTCAAATTGATATTTTAAATAGATGGTAAAGGGAGGCTTCACTGATAAGGTGATGTCTGTATAGAGGCTCCAAAGGAACACCAACCTGAAAATGTCTCAAGCTCTTCTTCTTTGCCTTCAAAGTGCTTTGTATGCACACCCACCTGTGTGGCCACAGTGGAAGCCAAGGTTTCCCTCTGCTGTCATTCCTCATTGCTCTGGGTTGCATTTCCTTCCTCCTTCCCCCTTAGAGGCCTCCTTCCAACAATTATATCTTATCTTTCTGTATATCCAACCTCTTTCCCTTTCCAGGCCTTTCCTATTCCCATGTAAATTTGTCATGCTAGAAAGAAAGAAAGAAAGAAAGAAAGAAAGAAAGAAAGAAAGAAAGAAAGAAAGAAAGAAAGAAAGAAAATCAAAGAACAAAACCTCATCTTCCCCCTTTGTGTTAGTTTTCTGGGACTATCAGAAGAAAATACTATAGACTGTGTGGCATAAACAACACAAATTTATTGTCTCATGGTTCTGGAGGCAGAAATTCAAGTTTAAGTTATCAGTAGGACCATGGTTCCTTTGAAGGCACCGAGAGATGATCTGTTCCAGGCTTCCCTCTTGGCTTCCAGTCATTCCTTGGCTTGTGGCAGCGTAACTCCAATCTTTACATGGCATTTCGTGTGCATGCCTCTGTGTCCAAATATCCCTTTCTATAAGGACACTCATCACATTGGATTAGGGCCCAACTTACTCAGAATAACCTCTCTTGACTAATTACATCTACAATGACCCTATTTCCAAATAAGGTCACATTTGGAGGTGCTAGAGGTTAGGACTTCAACATATGAATTCTTAGGGGACACAGTTCAACCAAAAGCATCACAACATGCTCCCAGAACAAAACATGTGTCTCTTCCTGCCTCACAGTTATGGTTCCTGGAAGAAATAGCTCCTATCTGCTTCATTTTTAACACTCTTTTTTTTTTTTTTTCATTCTGTATACTTTCACCCAAATCTGTTCCCAGGGCTTCAATTAGCATCTTATCCTAATGATTCCTGAATCTGTATCTCTAGCCAGATCTCTCTTCTGGGCTCCAGACCGTATAGCCAATGCTTAAAGGAGATCTTCACTTAGATGCGCCAAACTGAACTCCCCTTTGTCTCCCCCTCAGCCACTCCTAAGCCCAATCCTTGTACTTTTTCCCTAGTTGAGAGAAGAACATCACCATTCATTCACTGCCCCTCCAAAACCTGCAAGTCCCTGAGCTATCCTATTTCTACTTTACCCCTCACCCATTGCCAAGTCTTCTTGATTGGCAGATACTTTTGAGTATCTCCAGACTGCATTCCTTTCTCTCTGCTTACTGTGTCTCCCACACTTGCATGGCAAATGCCTCTCAACTACCTCCTGGTTTCAAGTTTTCTTCCTCTCCTCAGTCAATACTCCAGATGCAAACAGCATGATCAGTTTCAAATCCCAAGTCCCTTTCCCTCACCCCCCTCTAAGTCCCTTCAGTGACTATGGTCCAAAAGATGAAGTCCAAATTGCTGACATAGCACAGAAAGGTTTTCAAGAGGAGGCTTTTCTTACCTCCAGTCTTGTCTCTCACTAATCTGTTCCCCAACTTGCCCTCCACTTGGGTGTGCCCTCCAGTGAGTGTTCCCACTCCCTGGATCATCCTTTCTTTTTCAAGTTTTCTGTCCTCAGGGCTCAACTTAGCTGGATCTCTTCTACCAGTCAGTCTTTGTTGACCACTGCTCAAGACTGGCTTTTGAATTTTTTGGATGTGTTCTCACTGTGTTCTCTACTTACCTCTGCTATACCACTATGTTAGGTTGCACTAGGTTATAGGACATAATAAACAACCCCAAAGTCTCAGTAGCTTATAGCCAAACCAAAAAGATATCATAACTGCTTGTGTTTTATGTCTGCAGATAAGAGCTGGCTGATGAATCTTTGCTTCAGGCTGTGGGACAGTTTTAGATCCATTCCAGGTAACCTCTCTTCTAGGACCCATCTTTAAGGGGCACCTCTCCTCTGAAACATGCTATTCTCATGGCAGCTGGCATAGGAAAACAAGAAGCTGAACGGAACAATCCAACAAAATGTACAATTCCTCATGGCACATGGTATAGGTCACTCACACAACTAGCCAGGGCAAATTACATGGCCAAACCCAATGTCAGTGAGGCAGGAAATTATATTCTTTTCCCAGGGAGGCAGGGTAGGAATGGGCATATATGATGTTCCTACAGAGGAGGAATCCCATAATTGTAAACAATATTACAATCTACCACAAGCACTTAGACTCAATGCCTTTTCATTGCCTGTTTCTCCCAGTAAAATATAAGTTCCTTTGGAACCAAATTGATTTTACACCATTTTATTTCCAATGCTTTACACAGCACCTGGCATGTCTTAGGTGCTCAATGCAGATTAAGCAAATACAGACACACATATCACTTTTTATATGCTCTCCTGATAAGCTAAGAGAGTCACTTCTTTCTTTATTCTTTCATAAAACAACAGCATAAGTCTATTCTGGCTCTTATGACATCATACTTTTTTTTTTTAATTGTGTGTGAATTTCCCCCTTCTGGTCTAGAACCCTACAAAGGCGGGAGCATTATCTCACTTCTAGCACCTAACATAACTTCTGGAAGAGAGGCATTCAATAAATATTTGGATAACCTAACCATATAGTCTCTCTGTTTAAATCAGCATGTGTTTATTGGTTATCTACTAGGTGCCAAGCATTCTCATTTTAATAGTTGGGGCTAGAAGCTAGAAAGGCCAGTGAGGTGGAGAGAGGAAGAGACAAGGGGCAAGAATATTCCTGTGATCCTTTCTTGAAGGACTGTACTTGCTTTCCAAGGAGCAGACCAGTGCCACTCCACTGGCCTATGCTCATCCCCACTCACCTCTGCCTGAGACTCTCACCCGACAGCATGGCTGTGATCTAATCTTCCCATCCAGTTTATTGCTTTGCACTGCTCAGCTCACCAAACACATTTGTGTTTATTGTGCGATTAGTGCTGAGTACACTGAACAAGGTAATGACATGCAGCAAAGGCCAAGAGATGATGCCCTGGCTCTGTGCATTGCTTAAAAGGAGAGAATGAAGCTCTCCTTTCCCTCTCTCTGAGGCCCAGATGTATTAGATATTTAAGTCTGAACTCTAGGCTCCCAAGAAGGAGCCCAGTGGAACGAAGCCTAAGGAGCTCTTCAGAGGCAATCCTGGTATCTGGCAACACCAATGATTTGGAGTAAAGAGTATGATTTCCCATTGAAATGTAGCCAATAAAGAATTTAGTGTTTGTGGACAATGATAAATGGTCTTCCAGAGACTGAGTATGAGGGAAACTGAGGCTGGATTTTCAGCATGCTGGTCTTGAATTTAGGGAAAAGTGGGAATTTGGAACAATGTAACAGGAAAGAAGGTCCTGGAAAATTGGTGGGCAATGCTGGGTTAGGCCTTCCCACCATGGAGCAGGGTCAGACAACTTCTACCAAGTAGATACAAAGATCCCCCTGTGGCTAGAACATTAGGCAAGGTTTTCAGGGACTTGACCCTGTACTGTTGTCTCCCTACCTGGATGAAATACAGTTCACAACCCCCATTCCCCCTGAGCAATAAATACAGTCTCTTCCCCTAAATGACTACCACACTACCATCTTCTTTATATCTGTATCAAAATGGTGATTCAAACATTTCCCTGTCTATTTCTCCTCTAGCCTGTTCACATGTTTATATAATTCTTAACTTACAGCTGGAGATGGAAAGAACACCAATAAGCACTAACTCATTCATTCATTCATTCATTCATTCAATTCTTTTCTCAAATAACTGAGACATGCATTAGTTCTTCAAATATCTAGATATCTGATCTGGGGCAAGATGCTTCTCTGACCAGTACCTCAATTTACTCACCTATAAAAAGGCAAAGTCACACCATCCCTGTCCATTACATAGTGTAATTATGAGATATAAACAAGCTAATGAGAACCACAATCTCATAAAGATCAGAGTGGAAAGGATGTGCTATGACACAACCATGTGTCAATCAGAAATGTGATTTTGCACTTATTATCACAAAGTCTGAGAATAAAGTACAATTGACCCTTGAACAACATAGTCGTTAGGAATACTTATCCCTCACACAGCTGAAAATTTATATATAACTTTTGAGCACCCCAAAACTTTACTGAAACAGCCTACTCCTGACCAGAAGCCTTGTTGATAACATTAATGATTGATTAACACATATTTTGTACTATGTATTATGTACTACATACTACATAACATCCAACTTTAAAAAAATTTCAGTATTTCTAAACCACATGATTCAAATGCACTTTTTTTTTCAAATTGCAAATTTCCAAAAAAATTTCCAATATATTTATCGAAAAAAAATCCACACATAAGAGGATCCATGCAGTCCAAACCCATGTTGTTCAAGGGTCAACTATACATTACTGAAACACATAATCTTTATAGACATAAATAACAATATAGATGTAAATATCACTTCAGAGATAGCTCTTATACACTGTTTTGTTTTTGTTTTTGTTTTTTAATAAACCAAGGAACACCAAGAAAGAAAATATCACAATACTCAGCCAGGAACTGTGTTTCCTACAGTGTATGTCCAACATCTGGCCCTAGCCACCCATCTCACCTCCAAACTCTTATCCCAAAAAAATGTCTATCTGTCACATCCCATTGCACAAAATAGTAGAAAATGATAAAGAAGGCATGTCCATGTGGCGGGCTGATGATGGCACAGGGGACTTTGAGGGCAGAAAGGGGATCTAGAAAAAGGCAGATTATCTCTAACTTTTGTTCTGTGAACTCTCCTGCCAGGTAGAGCAATGGGGTGATTATTGTTGTTATTTATAGAGCAATTTTCCCCCTCATTTAGACATACAGTCTAGCAAGGCACATTGGCACAGATAAATAATACCTAACAGTTCTGCTAGACATTGTTCTCAAAGTTTTACTTATTTATTTTTGTGCACCCTGAAATCCAAAGTGGTTGGAGAAGCTTGAGGGTAAAAGGAAGAGGGTTCCTTTCTGCAAGAACAAAGTGAAGGAATTAAAATGGACTGTGAGAGCCACACTCTTTCTTTTTTCATGTTTGATGACTTTATTTCTTGTGAAGTGGGTGCAAAATGGGAAACCTGACCCTTTACTGATCATGACCCAAGTCATGATCAACGTCATCCTGCCTGTGTTTCACAATGGGATGAGTGCTTATCCTTTCTCGTCTATGGTGTAGTTTTCAGGTAAACATGAGATTTAGAGTAGATCAACATTTCCCAAATTGTGTTCAACAGAACATTAGTTCTACCGGATGTTAATAATCATTAATGTGAGGGGGAAAACACAGAGTTCTGTGGTCAATTAACTTTGGAAAGTGCAAGGTTGAACAGATTTCTTTACTACAAAGATTCTCAGAATTTTTGCTATGCTAATGCAAGTTCTGAATCTCCAAAAGGTGACCATAAATAGGAGAAAATCCATCCCCCACTCCCAACTTACTTGGCCATAGAATCTGGGGGCTTGGTTTTGGTTTGGTTTGGTTTTGCTCTATTGTATTTTACTTAGTACCAACAAAGATCTGGAGATAATTTCAGAACACTAGAGCAGATGATCTTTACAGTGCCTACCAGCCCACGAATGGTATTCTGTAAACGACCATTAAATGGCCATTGTGCATTTTATTATGCTTATGAATGGCTGAGAGGGACCAGTGTCATATTGATGACAACTGGGGCGTAGCTCCATGTGTGTGTTTTCTCATTCAATCTACATAATAACCCAGCAAGGTGAGTACTATCATTCTAATCTTACGAGAGTTTCTTGAAAATTGCAGACTTCTCAAGATAGTGCAACTAGAATTATGGATCCTCTAGTCAAACATAGAGAAATACAGATGCAATCTTTTAAAAAAATATTTATTTATTTATTTATTTATTTATGAAACAGAGAGAGGAAGTCAGGGAGAGGGGCAGAGGGAAAAGAGAATCTCAAGAAGACTCCCTGTTGAGCGTGGAGCCTGACATGGGGCTCGACCACATGACCCTAAGATCATGACCTGAGTGAAATCAAGAATCTGATGTTCAACCGACTGAGTGATCCAGGCACTACTGCAATGCTATCTTAATAGGATGGAATTTTAACAAAAAACCTGAAGGGAGTGAGATTAAAAAATTAAAGGTAATAGCCATGCATATATCTAGGGAAGAGTGTTCTAGGCAGAGGGAAAAGCCAGTACAAAAGCCCAAAGATGAAAGTGTGTGTGGCTTGTTTGAGGAAAAGGAAGGAGGTCAGTAGCACCAGAATGGAGTGAGCAAAGAAATGAGAAGTAGGACACATGGGACCAGAGAACTAATGAGGCGTCAGATCATGTAGCACCTTGTAGTAATCATAAGAACTCTGACTTTGACTCAGAGGGAAATGGAGAGCAGAAGAGTGATTCCATCTGGCTTATGTTTTAAAAAGTTCACTCGGTCTATTAGGTTGAGAACAGATCCTAGGAGGGTGCCGTAGTCATTAGCGCTGTCCGCAAATTATTTCTGATTCCTTGGGACATGGTTGGATTGCACCTTCCTGCCCCCTTGACGTTAGGCATGGCCATGGCTTGGCCAATGAGATGTGACAATAAATCCTATGTTTCACTGCCTGGTGGAAGCTTTAAGGGCCTCTGGGCAATTCTTTCTCCACCACATGACTGGCAATGATGGATGCTTTGTCAGTCTGCGTTGGTGAGAAATTGCAATGAAGTTAATCCCTCCATTAACTAACCTATGTTTAATGTGAAAGTGAGCGAGAAGTAACTTTGTTGGCCAAGTCACCGAGAGATTGATATTTATTTGAGTACCATGATGGAACCTATAATTACCGGCATTGAAGGCAAGGATGGGGCCGGAGAACCACAGGAGATCATTGCAATAATCCAGATGGGAGATGATTTTGGCGTGAGCGAGGATATTAGCGGTGGAAATGCTTGGACTGTGGATATATTTTGTAGATTAGGCAAACAAGATTTCTGAACAGATTAGATGTAGGTTGTGAGCGAGGTCAGGGCGTCAGCCGTGACTCCAGCTTGTTTGGCCTGAGCAATTAGAAGATAGAATTGCCATCAACCGCGTTGGGGTAGGGGGGGACTGGTTAAGGAGACTTGGGGGAAAGGCAGTTTATTGTGATTTTTTTATGTTTCAATTTCTATTTTATCCTTTTGAATGTTTTTATAGTTTCTGGTTATCTGCTGATATTTTCAAGTTTGGTTTTTATTTCCTTGAATATAGTAGGAGAAGTCATAAAAGGTTTTAAGCAGAAGAGTGACAGGTTCCAATTTATGAATCCTGCACACAACTCAGTGCAAAGGGATAGTGTTCTGTTTTGTTTTCCTCTGCTTTTTTGGGGGAGGAAGTGAGCACACTGAAGTGCCTAGGGAAGATATTAACAGCATTTTATGTGACTCCTTTTTGAGCCAGGGTTCAAAAAACAAACCATTTGGAACTCATTGATTTTAGTTTTCTCTTTATTGTTTTCCACCTTGATTGAGTCCTTTGACTGTAAAGAGCAGATTGATTCAGACACTTCTAATTTTCTGCCTCTTTGATGATTCCCACCTATCATGTTTGCTTCCTGTCTTCAATCATTAGAGTCTCCTCCTTCTGGACCCTGCTAAAATCATACCACCTAGGGAGGATGGCTCTCTGGATTCCAAATTCCTCTGCCCTGAGGTGGTTTGCATTTGTGAGGTTCCAGGGCTCTAACAACAAAGTCAGCTTCCCGAAGCCCTTTACAAGGCAGAGGTTGCAAACTGACAGCCTCAAGACCCAACTCTCTCTCAGATTCCTAGTACTACTTTGTTTGATCAGCAATGATTTTAAAAACATTTATTTATTTTATTATATTATTATTATTATTATTATTTGCCCACAAATTCAGGAGGTTTCTTTCAAACAATCAGAAATGTTGGCAACATACTTTCTGAATCCCTGGCAACAGTCTGTTTAAATTGCCATTGCCTCTTTTTTTGTTGTTTGTTTTGTTTTCAAGAATGTTTTTTTTAATAATAAATTTATTTTTTATTGGTGTTCAATTTGCCAACATACAGAATAACACCCAGTGCTCATCCAGTCAAGTGCTCCCCTCAGTGCCCGTCACCCATTCACCCCCACCCCCCGCCCTCCTCCCCTTCCACCACCCCTAGTTCATTTCCCAGAGTTAGGAGTCTACCATGTTCTGTCTCCCTTTCTGATATTTCCACTCATTTTTTCTGCTTTCCCTTTTATTCCTTTTCACTATTTTTTATATTCCCCAAATGAATGAGACCATATGATGTTTGTCCTCCGATTGACTTACTTCACTCAGCATAATACCCTCCAGGTCCATCCACGTTGAAGCAAATGGTGGGTATTTGTCGTTTCTAATGGCTGAGGAATATTCCATTGTATACATAGACCACAGCTTCTTTATCCATCATCTTTGGATGGACACCGAGGCTCCTTCCACAGTTTGGCTATTGTGGACATTGCTGTTAGAAACATCGGGGTGCAGGTGTCCCGGCGTTTCATTGCATCTGAATCTTTGGGGTAAATCCCCAGCAGTGCAATTGCTGGGTCGTAGGGCAGATCTATTTTTAACTCTTTGAGGAACCTCTCATTGCCTCTTCAAATGGGGCAGCGCTCCTTCGTAAGCCCTGTCCCCACCTGGATAGCTAAACTAATTTATGCCACCTGTCTGGCTCCTGTGAGCATTCGTGCTTCTGCTCTCTGCTTCCTAGATTACAGAGGACTTCCATATACGTTATCATATTTAATCCTCACCCCCATATAAGGTCAATATTTTATAGATCAGGAATCTGTTGTCAGAACTATATTAATTGCACTTTTTATTTGAGTGCATTTAAGGGTACTTAGGTGTTTCTACTTGAATTCTCTGAAGGCAAGGATGATATATTCTTTATCTTCTTTTTCTAAACAATTAGCAACCGAGACTCTGCTCAGGAATATCCACCCAGAGAGGTGTCTGATCTGTGGCATAGACGGTAAAATTGGGATGGGAATGTGGACTCTGGGCTCACATTACCTCACGTGATGACTGCGTCTTCTTGAGCATGTTATTTAATCATGCCATGACTCGGTTGTGTCATCTGTAAAACACAGAAGGAAAAATATTTATTATTTTCTCAGGATTTTTCCTGTAGGATATAAACTGGAAGACGGTAAATGACGAGGAATCTGATTAAGGAGATAGACCAAGGCCAGGTCAGGAGGGCTTTCACTGCGTGGCAGGATCATTGTATTCAGTCAGCCAGCGACTTTCAAACAATAGGGTTTGGAGCCCTCAGGATCCTAGACTCTGAGGTCCTCTGCAGACTCTCCGGGGGGCAAAGGAGTGAATGGTATGGACTCCAGACTCCCAACTAATTTTGAAGGATATGAGGAGCCACCCAGGGCTTTCAAGTGGAAATTAAACCGGCCAAATTCTGCATTTATAAAAATTGATCTGTATAAAGGTTGGATTTGAGGAGATAAATCTGGTAATAGACAGCAATGCAAGTAGAAGACGGTATGTTCAATAACGTGGAGAGGAGGACAGTTATGAACTACCCAGTGGGGTGACCACAGAGCACCAAGGAGGGAGAGAAATCAAGGCTGACTGCCATGGCCTACGTTTCACCGATGGCTATGGAGAGTGAAAGAGGGGTCGTTTAAGGATGATAAACAACTATAGAGAAATGGCAACGAACGTGAGCCTTGTGATGGGGCATCTAGGTTGAGGTGTTGATTAAGAAATTGGAGGAGATATCAAGCAGTCCAAACAAAGAGATCCCCCACCTAGCTACTGAAGAGCTCAGATGAGCTTAGGAACATACTTTCCACCTCCAGAGGCCATTTCCCCACCCACCAGGTGAGCACATGTGTGTCCTGGGAGAATGGGAGGATGCATACACATGAGAGGACTTTGAACACCATGAAGTTATATGTGATAATCACATTTTACTTATGGACACTCTTAGTCAGTAAAAATGAGAGAGATGAGCAAAAGATTATTGAATTTTATTTTATTATTATTATTATTATTTTAGATTATTGAATTTTAAAGTCAGAAGCTCCCCCCAGGGGCAGGGCTAATCTAACCCAAAACTCCTGCAGGGCCCACAGTAAAGATCTTCAGGGAAGTGTGTCTTCACAGCTTCTCAGCACACCTGGCAGAGAGAAAAGTTTGGTCCTGTTCTCTAATTTTGTTTCCCGGTGGGAATATTCCTAGAGGAACTTGCTCTGCACATCACAGGTAAAAATGATGCCCAAGCAGTTGACTCTTGGGCTTTCTGTACTGTCTGGGTAGAACTTCTCTCTTTTTGGAAGTATTACTTTGTCGATCATTCCTTGGATAGTTCCTTATGGTCTTAAGTAAATATTATTTGATTAATTTCTAACTAATTGAGATTTCCCTTTTAAGTGTTCTTTTTTTTTTTTTTAATTTGAGTGTTGTTGGCACACAACATCATGCTAGTTTCAGGTGTACAACATAGAGATTCCACAAGTTTATAGGTTACACTATATTCACCAGAAGCGTAGCTCCCCTCTGCCCCCATACAGCCCTATTACAACATCATTGACAATATTCCTTATGCTGTGCCTTTTATTCTCCTTTTGGGTATTCTTAAGAAGATTGAATGAGAGATAAAATATGTATACATGAAAGTGGAGACTCTTCTATCAGAGGAAAAAAAAAGTTTATGTGTTCTGTAACTTCTCTCCCTGGTTCTTGATCTCTGAGATACAGCTACGGGTTAGGTAGCATGATAATAGAAATACGCTCTGTTTTTCTGTTTGGTTTGTTTCTTTCCAGTTTTACTGAGAAATATCTGATGCACATCACTGTGTAAGTTTCATGCATACTGCATGATAGCTCAATTTACATATATTGTGAAATGATTTCCACAGTAGGTTCAGCTAACATCCAGCTTCTCCTATGGATACAATAAAAAGAAATGAAAGAAGAAGAGAAAAAAGGGGGGGAAATTCTCCTTGTGATGAGAACTCTTAGGATTTACCCTCCTAACACCTTTCCTACAGCAGTGTTCGTATCATTATCTCGTGGTACTTGACATCCCCAGTACTTATTTACATTAGAACTGGAATTTGGGGGGCACCTGGGTGGCTCAGCAGTTGAGTGTCTGCCTTTGGCTCAGGTCATGATCCCGGGGTCCTGAGATCAAGTCCTGCATCAGGCTTCCTGCTCATCGGGGAGCCTGCTTCTCCCTCTGCCTGTGTCTCTGCCTCTCTCTCTCTCTCTCTCTCTGTGTGTGTCTCATGAATAAATAAAATATTCAAAAAAAAAAAAAAAAAAGAACCAGAAGTTTGCACTTTTTGACCACCTTCCTCCAATCCTAACCCCCAATTCTGCCTCTGATAATCAGACAAGTCTGATCTCTTTTTCTATAATTTTTCATTTTTGTTGCTGTTGTTATTGTTGTTTTTAAATTCTGCATATAAGTGAGATCAAACAGCATTTGTCGTTCCTGTCTGACTCATTTCATTCAGCACAATGCCTTCATGGTCCATCTATGTTGTTGCAAATGGTAAGATTTCCTCATTTTTTATAGCTTAATAATATTCCATTGATTTTGACCGGCAGTTTTCCTTTTTAATAGTGTCCTTTTCTGGTTTTGATAGCACAATAGTGCTGGCCTCATAAAATGAGTTTGGGAGGGTTTTCTCTGCTTCAGTTTTGTTGTTGTTGTTGTTGTTGTTGTTGTTGTTGTTGTTGGAAAAGTTTGAGAAGGATTGATGTTAATTCTTCTTTCAATGTTTAGTAAAATTTACCAGGGAAACCAGCTGGTCTTGGGCATTTCTTCATTGGAAAAATTTTGATTGCTATTTCAATCTCTTTACTAATAATTGTTCCATGCAGACTTTCTACTTCTTCTTAATTCA
Organism: Vulpes vulpes; assembly: GCF_048418805.1. Taxonomy (NCBI): domain Eukaryota; kingdom Metazoa; phylum Chordata; class Mammalia; order Carnivora; family Canidae; genus Vulpes; species Vulpes vulpes. Next base: position 104,916,958 of record NC_132791.1, read on the forward strand.
GTCTTGGTAAGTTGTATGTTGGCAAGAAACTTTCCATTCCTTCCAGGTTGTTCAATTTGTTGGTGTAGAGCTATTCACAATAGCCTCTCATAATCCTTTGAATTTCTGTAGTTATCAGTTGTAATGTCACCTTTTTTATTTATAATTTTGCTGATTTAGGTCTTTTCTCTCTTTCTCTCCCTTACTTTTATTTATTTATTTATTTTTGGTCAGTCTACCTATGGTTTGTCAATTTTTATTGAGTTTTGTTAATCTGTTCTATTGCTTTTCTATTCTCTATTTTATTTATTTCAGCTCTAATAATTCTTATTTCCTTTTTTCTGATAACTTTGGGCCCAGTTTGTTCTTTTTTTTTTCTAGTTCCTCAAGACATAGAGTTAGGTTGTTTATTTGAGATCTTTCTTGTTTCATAATGTAGATATTTATTTCTATCAGAACATCCTTTTTGAAACTGCTTTTCCTGCATCCCATAAATTTTGGTATATTGTGTTTCCATTTTCTCCTTTCTCATTTTTTAAAATTTCTCCATTAGTTTGTCATTGATCCATTGGTTGTTCAGAAAAGCGTTAATTTCCATGTATTGGTGAATTTTCCACTGTCCTCTCTTGTTGATTTCTTGTTTCATGGCCTTGTGGTCAGAGAAGACACTTGGTATGACTTTAACCTTCAATTTGCCAAGATTTGTTTTATGGCCTAACATTTGGATTTTTCTCTATGTGTACTTGAGAATAATATATATTCTGCTGTTGTTGCATAGAATATTCTGTATGTGTCTGTTAGGTCCATTTTGTCTACAATGTCCAAACCCACTTTTCCTTATTTATTATCTGGATAATGTATGCATTATTGAGAGTGGGGTGTTATTATGTTAGTTCCCAATTATTATTATATTAGTATATACTTCTTTTTTTAGCCCTGTTAACTTTTGCTTTATATATATGCATGCTCCCATGCTATGTGAATAAATATTTACAATTGTTCTATCTTCTTGATGTATTGACCACTTTATCTTCATGTAATGACCTTCTTTGCCTCTTTTGATCATTCTTACTTTTTTTTTTAAGATTTTATTCATTTATTTATTTGAGAGAGAGCAGGGGGAGGAGTAGAGGAAGAGGGATAAGCAGACTCTGCACTAAGCACAGAGACCAACACAGGACTTGATCTCACAACCCTGAGATCATGATGTTAGCTAAAATCAAGAGTCAGACACATGACAGACTGAACCACCCAGGTGCTCCTAGCTTAAACTCTATTTTGTCCAATATAAGTATAGCTTATACAATACTGCCTTTTTTATTATTTGCTTGAAATGTCTTTTTTTCTATGTATATTTTAAAAGATAATTATTCTCAGTCTATGTATATTTTTAAAGATAATTTAAAGATAAAGTGAGTACTTTGTATACAGAATAATGTTGGATTTTTTTTTCAGCCGTTATATTCCTTTTGACTGGAAAATTTAATCTGCTTATGTTTACAGGAATTCCTGATAGGTAAGGACTTAGCGGTGCCATTTTGTAATTTTTTCCCCTGGTCCTTTTGTAAATCCATTATTCCTTGTTTCTTATTCTACTGCTTTTTTATTTAAAAAAATAAGTATGTTGATGTGTCTTTTGCGTATCAGTATTCTTTGCGTTATTGTGTTATTTTGTATAATTACCAGAGGATTTTCCCTTGTGGTTACCATGAGGCTTGCATAAAGTATCTTAAACTTATAACACCTTGTTTTATTTTTTTTATTATTTTTTTTTATAACACCTTGTTTTAAACTGATAACACTTGACGGGATGAGCAGTGGGTGTTATTCTGTATGTTGGCAAATTGAACACCAATAAAAAATAAATTTATTATTAAAAATTAAAAAAAAAATAAAGAGTAATGATAGTAAAAATAAAAAATAAAAAAATAAACAGGTAACAACTTAAATTCAGTAGAATTGATGAACTTTACACTTTTCCTTTTCCTCCTCCTCACATAGCTAGACTGTAACTGAGGTTCTCTCGGCTGCTGTTCCTCAGATGTGACACCTGTGTGACCTCTCTTAGAGCAACAGGCCAAAGCCCACTCGCTCTTGTCCCTGTGCTCTTGCTAAACCTGTGGCTATGCTGTGGCCAGAAGGGCAGAGAGCTTCATTGGAGGAGGAAGAGATATAGTACAGCCCTCATTTTCAGAGGGACACTAGAATGCCTGTCGAGGAAATCTAAGCCTAGTAGTGCAGGCCCTTGGGTGGCTTGGCTGCAGGTGTTCACAGCAAGGCTACGTTCTTCTTCATCCTTCCAAACAACTGACAGAAAAACTAGGGCTTGATTCTGTGAGGAGGTTGATCTGCAGATGGCCAAGGGGGGTGACGCAATTCCGCCCCGCTGTCTTCCTCAGCCCATTCTACTCTCTGAATCTACCTTGTATTTGCTCCTTGTTCGGTGGCCTCCCAGCCTTACTGGCCAGCAGAAAGCATAAGCAGCATCTGGGGAGATTAGTTCTGTAACTCGCCCCTAAGAACCTGAAGAGAATTGAATGTGGCAAGACAGGGGCCCAGAAGTATAAGGAGCGGGGTTAGGAATGGGATTTCTTTCTTTCTTATTCTTTCTCGGTTGTTTGTGTTTGCACAAGATGTGTTTCCTCCCTAAACCTCATGCAGCTGTATTCCCAGCAAATTGAAGAAAGGAGGGAAAAAGCTATTTAAATTTATACTATTGAATTTCTGTAGGACACCGAAATATTTTTGAAGTTAATGGGGAGCTTTGAATAGTCTGTTTCAAATAATTACAGGAAAAAAAATACATTGAAATAATTAGTAGTTGCTACTAGAACATTCAGCAAAATGAAATGACATCTTTGCATGCCTATTAAACAGCACTTTATTTTCAGTTTAGGGTGTTTTGGATGAAATTAGATGGCAAACATACTGCATCATTGAGTGATTAGAAGAACTAGTATCATTTAGAGTTACACTAGTACCGTCATCAGCTTTTTTCTCCATCCTCTCAAAAAAATACTGTGCTCTCCTTCCCGTTAGGGAGACTTTAATAGAAATGGGACCAACTGCAGCCCTTGAGACTTGAGCTTAAGTGACTTAGGTGTAATCCCTCTGGATGTAAGGAAAAGCATTAAACAGAATCTGATTATTCCCTGTTTTCTAATTCTGGGATTCTCTTTCTCCTCTGCTTAAAGAATCCATTGCCCCCCCCCCCCCCCCCACTCCATCACCCTCTCCAGGCTCAAAGCAGAATGGTACTTGCCAAAACCAGAAAATGGTCTTCATGTAATGAGTAAAACCTAATTTGCCTTAGCTCCATCCCACCACCTTCACAGCATTGCTCCTCTCTACTTAAAAGAAAAAAATTCAACTTAAAAAAATATTGGCAAGGAGTCTCATTTTTAACATTTTAATTTATGAAAGGCATTTGCCAACCCTGACCACAGGCTGATGCCCCTTTCATTTCTTTACTCCCCTTTCTCCCCTTCTCCCCCTTCTTCCTCTTCACCCCGTCTCCATCTTCCTCTTTACCTCTTCTTCCAACTGCTTTCCCTTCGCTTCTTCCTTTCGAGCTCCCGTGTGAGATGAGAAATGGAAAGAAGATCAAAGAGAAATTGAGGAATGCTTATGACGCAACAGTGTCGCAGGTCCTCGAGTGTGTATTCCATAAAATAGTGTTTAGTTTTGACTTCTACCATTCATGGCTTTGGAGGAATATTTTTGAGGCAAGAGGGATTGAAACGAATCTGTACAAGACTGTTCTCCTTTTCTCTAATAGTTTACATTGCGTTTCAAGATATTTATCAGAATAACCAGCTGTTTCTTAATAAAAAATAAATAAATTTTAAGAAAAGCTGTTTGAGAGTTTTGAGATTCCATTCTGAGCAGAGAGGAAGGAAGAGATGGGAGAGAAGTGGCCAGTGAAGAAGGTGGATCCCTGATCCATGAGGGGAAACAGGAAAGGAATAAGCAGACCAGAGATGGCTCTGCTTCAGAGTTTGACTTAGGGTCACCATGTTTCTTTCCTAGGGCCTACCCACGTTTTCTTGTATTGCTGAGCTTCTCTACTAACCATACCTGGTCCTTCCTTCACCCAACATGCCCACACACTCTCCCTAGGCCTTACTTGTCCGAGGGGACCCTCTGAGATGCTCTACCTGCATCCCTAATTCTGGGTTGTACCCTCTGTACCCAGGAGAAAGGCACATTATCTGTCTCTCCTGCCCTAGAAGCTTCACCCTCCATGAGTCCTCCAGTGGGACATTTAAGCAAGGTTGTGATGTACTCATAAGAGGGCAACCAGGTCTACAAGCTTTCTTTTGTAGCATTCGTGATTCAACTATCTCCCCTCCAGAGATCAATTTGTTGTTTATCCCATAAGAGTGACACCAGACTTTAACATTTTAAGTAAAAATAAAGGGAAAGAAGAAGAAGTAGGCTCTCGGGCGTATGGGAGGTGGGACTCCTAGCAATAGTCCTGTCATCTGCACACCTTTTGCTCAGGGCACCCTTGTTGGCATGCTGTTAGCCTGGCCCTGCCACATGGCGGTGACAGTGAAAGAGCAAGGCCGCCGTGTGGGCCAACACCCGGCCCCCCAATGAGGACAATCTTCTTTATAATATCACCCATCTCCATCGGCTCAGCAAGGCCACTTCTCCCTTCTCTCTCCCTCCTAGATGCCCCCCTTTGTCTCTGATCATCCTCTCTTCATCCCTGCCTGTCTGTCTCTCATCCCCACACCTGCTGTTTTGTTTGACTGTGCTCCTCTCCTCCTTCCTTCTATTAATAGAGCCCCATCAGGTCACACATTTTCTTTTCCTTCCAGTGATACATTAATGGACTCTCTCCTTTCTATCTCCCCTTCCCTGATCCTACCTGTGGTGACTTCTCCCATCACCCCATTTGAACAGCTTCCCTCTGAGTTTGATGTAGGCACAGTGTAGAGCTTAATGGGTAGCCGGCCCCCTTGCGAAATGCTCTTCTGTGACTGATTTTCCCAATACCCTCCCGGGACAAGCTCTAGATCTGGTGGCTACAGATCCAGAGCACTGTCTCCTCAACTGAAACAATGACCCTTGGCAGTGATGACCTGCTCCTGCTGAGGCAAGAGGCAATTTTTCAGGCCCTGAACCAAAAAGAAACCAAGCCCTTCTAGTGAGTGCTGTTTGAGGATACCCCCGGAGGAGCAGCTGCCGCTCAAATCCATGATTGTCCAGCTCTCCTGCTGACCGTCTCCCACTTCTGTCTTTAATTCTGATAATTCTTGACTCTAAGATCTTAAGAAGATGTCAGCGTTTGTTTCTACTTGTTCCCACTACCTCAGCTATGGCTCTGCTGGGCTCCTTCCCCAACCTGTCAGCTTCAGCTACGAGGCAACCCGGTGTGGCTCCGCCAGGCAGCAGTTACTGCAGAAAGGAACAGAAGGAAATTTGGTTTTATAGGGCAGCAAATATACTGAAAGCCCTCAGGGAAAAGCCACAACCTCAGTTCCCAAACCAGGTCGGTTCAGAAGCTCCACGCTCTAGATTTATAGTGTCTGTACTGAGCCAATTTAAACAATTTCAATCAACAGGCCCCATATGATAAATTGCATGCAACGCATCCTTATAAAAGAAAACTAGATGCTTGGATTGAATCTGAACTTGGGTAATCCAAGGAGTTTCAGAGTTTCCCATTATAGTCATTAAAACTAACTAGGCAGGGAGAGACCAGTTCATAAGCTAACAATAATGCCGTGCCCTGGAATTATGACTGAGGCTGGTCAGTAGCCCCATAACAAATGCCTTGTGAAGGGTACTTGGGGAGGCCTGTCTGGATTTCCATCTTACCAGCAGGCTGGCTTGGGAGAGTTAAATAACCTCATCAAGCTTACTCGAATAATAATCCTATATGTACCTCACTGTGCACCTTACATATTAGAGATAAAATAAAATCACTAATATTTATTATGCACTTCATATGTCACAAGCAATATTCTAAGCATTTTCATGTATCAGCCCATGCACTGAAAGTTGAACGGTTAACGCAGTTTCCAGAACATAGTAGGTTCTTTTTTAAAAATTTTTTAAAGATTTTATTTATTTATTCATCAGAGAGAGAGAGAGAGAGAGAGAGAGAGAGGCAGAGGCACAGGCAGAGGGAGAAGCAGGGCCCATGCAGGGAGCCCGACTTGGGACTCAATCCCAGGTCTCCAGGATCAGGCCCTGGGCTGAAGGCGGCACTAAAGCACTGAGCCCCCCAGGCGCCCCCATAGTAGGTTCTTAATAATTGTTGGGTATCCTTGCGAATCACCACAGTCATCGTGGACACTTTTAAAACATGCATCATGTATCAAAATCTGTTTAAATATCTGACATACTCCAGACTTCATATCCTTACCAACTCTGTGAGTAGGTGCTGTTACTATCACCCCATTTTACAGCTGAGGGGAAGGCTCAGTGAAACCCTGACCAAGGTCAAGAACGGGAAGGGAGGTAAGATATTCAGTGTGGGGAATGTTGAAATTTTGGATCAGAGAAAGCCTCACTGAGACAATGGTGTTTGTATAAAGACATAAAGTTGCTGAGGGAGCTAGCCATCAAGATATGAGGTAAGAGCGGGGCAGGCAGAGGAAACAGGTGCAAAGGCCCTGGGGCCTGTATTACAAAATGACTGGGCTAAATTAATCCATATTCCCTCCTTACACCAAACTGCTAAGCCTAGCCAACAATTCCACTGCCATGGACAAAGGAGCGAGGTACTGGAAGTAGAATTGGGGATTGTTCTCATTTTCTCACAAATCCAGCTGTTAACAGTGCTTGATACGAGGGAGGCAATGACTGCCATGGGGATAGCTCATTCTTATGACACCTTAGGACACATCAGTAGCCCCTTCCTGAAGAACTAGTTCACATATTTTGCTGGCAGTTAGAGTGAGTGAGAGAAAGGGTAAAACTGAACACAACCTTATTTAAAACCACTTTGATCCAAGGATTGTAACCATTTAGTGTTTATCGATTTTTCTTTCCTATTTTTAGGAAGGTGGGAGCATGGTAATTAAACATTTGTGAGTGAGGCTGGTTTCTAGGGAGGATGGCTTAAGAGTCCCTGAGAGCCAAATCCTTTGTTTACTTTCCAACACAGTCTCCTCAGATACGAGGAACAGGTTGACACGCTGGTTTCCCACCTCCCAGTAAGTCAGATTCCAGAACCCGGCAGAGGACACTATTTCTGTGCCTCTTCTCACCTTGTCTTTGGCTCTTGGCCTCCTATGCAGAGAGTCATCAAAAGATGGTTGAAGAGTCCATGCTTTTAACAGGAAGTAGGAACTGCCTTTCTGAGTTTACTCAACCTGTCTTCATTACACATGAGCTCGTTGAGACAAGACCACTCTGAAATATCACTGACTCCACACAGGTGACTGACAGCACCAGGCAACAGCCACAGGTGGCCCCACAACCAGCCCATAGAGAGGGGTGGGTGCCAAGTGCTGGTGTTCTGCTCACTGGACCACCCCAAACATCCTAAGAGCCAAGGTAAAGAATAGAGACAGAGGGGCCCCCACTGGAGGACATGCAAACATGCACAAACTGATTTACACTCCCCCTTCAACATATTTCTTTTTTCCCCAATGTTAAACTTGTCCTTTATTCTGTGTTACAGTTCCAGTGTTATTTTATTATACTTTTAACTGTAACAACTAACATTTAGGCCGATGCTATCCTACTTAGTCTAATGAAGGCTTTTAAATATTCTGAAGAACATATAGTATTGTCCTCATTTTCCAGACAAGGGAAGTTTAGAGATATTATGTACCTTACTCAAAATAAAAAGTTAGTAAATGGCGGAGTGAGGGTTGGACCCAGGTCTGAAGACTCTGGAACACGTGCTCTTAAGCACTTTGTTACATAGCTTTATTTGTGTCAATTATCTAAGACCTTAAAATGTGTTTTTACTCACAAACAAGCATATGGATGTAGACATTACATGCACATATACATATTACCCCGCCAATCCTATTTATATAAACACACACACACACACACACACACACACACACACACCTGGTTATGGAAGGATTGGATAGAATGAAAGAGATGGTGCTATACACCATACACTGTTGTATGGAGGAGGGTGTAAGGAAGATGAGACTTGAGGTACACTTATTATGGATGGGAAACATTAATACCCCGCACTTCAAATGTTTCATGGAGACCCTAGCAAGAGGGAGCTGAGCTGTGTATCCATGCGTTTGGGGCACTTTCAGTGCATAAAGCTGTCATATAGTATAAGCCCACCATTAATCAATCGTATAGTATAAACTCACCGTTAAATAAGCAGGTGGAGTGACATCACCAAAATGGTAATATAGGTTGTTTTTGACTTGGCTTCTCTTCATAAAAACAGCAACAATGTTTCAGTAAGTAACTATGGAAAGAATCCTAGAATATGGGGTGAAGCTGAAGCACCCCCTTCACCACAGATACCAAGACAGGCTGCATTACAAGGGTAAGAGAAGTAGCTCCATGCCAGCCACATTGGTTCTCTCTCAGACCAGCACAGTGTCACATGGAGAGGTCTCTTTTTGCCTCCAGTTCTTCAAGTAGGATAAGAGAACCCAGGGAGGACAACCAGCTTCCCCCAGCACTGTAAGTCACTTTTCAGGAACCCGTACTCTATTCTCATGCCATAAAATTGTAGTGGAATATGTGGGGCTCAACCAACCAGGAATCTGCCTGTGACAGAGAGGTGGGAAGGGGCTTGCACCAACCAGCAAGTGGATCTTTGCAGACTGAGTCATACCTACAGAAACCAAGTAGTAAACCCAATGAGCAGCTTTGCTCATCTGCAGAGCCAAGTCAGGGGTACAGTGACCAGGAAACTCAGCAAGGTACAGTTCTGCCTGACTCTGATCCCCAGATGAGAAATTTCATGGCCCTAGATCCTGGTTTGGACATGCCCAGGGAAGGTGATGAGTCACATCCCTATCCAGTGGAGGGTACTTTGCAGCCCTATCTGACCAGAGAGCTAGTAACAACCCCTAGAATCTGTGTGGCCCCAGAGCAAAGCCAAAATCAGTATGGAGGTTCCCTGTGGTACATAGGCAGAGGAATTCATTCATAGCCAAGGTTGAGAGTAGTTCCTGGCCCAGGCTAACTGGAGTCCCTGTTTGAGAAACTGGCAGAGTCAACATTTTATAGAGCAAAGCTAGTGGCTGTGCTCAGCCATGGACCCTGGGGAATGGATCAGCTTGAGTCAAAACAAAAGATAACTTTACCAGTTTCAAAGTTGCTTCTCCCATGGGACCCAGTCAGGGACTCTAATTCATAGCCCCATACATCACTGGATAAAATCTTCAGCTTGTTTGACCAGGGAACCTACTCAAAGCATATGGGAAACAACATAGCCTAGTCAACAGGCTTAGGTACTGTAGTACTTGAACAGAGAGCATAGCCTGTAGCTTCCCTCATTTGCAGCGTTGGTGGTCTCATTTGACCAGGGAATCCAGTGCAAACTTAGGCCTAATTCAAGACCACAAACAATGAGCTGCTCAGCCCTGGACCATGGCCTGCTGCCCTGTGAGAGCAGGGAAGCCAGTTGATAGCCACTTCCTCTACTGACTAGAGTACTAGTCAGACTATTTACATAAACCTGACCAGAGAATTCATGCCACCACAGAGCTTAAGTCAGTAGTCCAATCCAAGTCCTCTCAGTCAGAGACATATATCTACATTTCTGTCCTCAGAGCACATACAATTGTCTCACCAAAAATAGACAATGACAGCAGGCCCCACCTGCCCAAAGATAATACCAGAAGATACAACCAGAAGCCCAAACTTAGCTAACTGGTGAAGAATGGTCTCTGCCAAAACAGACTTGTAAAGAGAAGTCTGGTTACTCAAATGTATTCCAATGTAAGGAATCAAGGATCATAAAAAATCAGATAAATATGACACCACTAAAGGAAACTAATAAACCCCCAATAACCGATCCTTAAGCAATGGGGATCTATGAACCGTCAAATAATCCAGAATAATCTTCTTAAGGAAGCCTTGTGAACTATTTAAAAAACTGACAACTAAATGAAATTCAAATAATAATTCATGGACAAAAAAAAAAGTTTGACAAAAAATAGCAACTATCAAAAATAGTGAAACAGAAATTCTGGAGTTGAAAAACACAATAATTGAACTAAAGAATTCAATAGAGAGTTTTAAAGGTAGACTCAACCATGCAGAAGAAAGAATGAGGGACCTGGAGAATTATCCAGTCAGAGGGGGAAGAAGAAAGAAGAGTGAAGAAAGCCTGTAAGAATTAGAGGACAGAAGGAGAGGAAACAACACCCTCAATATGGGAATCCCAGAAAGAAAAGAGAAAGGGATGGAATGTATAGTTAAAGCAACAATGGTTGGCAAATCTGGGGAAAGAAATGGATATCCAGAACCTTGAGGCCCAAAAGACTTCAAATAGGAACCTCAATAGGGCCATAGTGAGATATATTAAAATTGTCAGAATTCAAACATAAGGAAAGAATTTTAAGAGCAGCACCAGAAAGGGTAAAGTTACATACAAGAAATTCCCACAAGACTATTAGCGAATTTTCAACAAAAAGTTTTTCAGGCGAAAAGAGCATAGGATGACATATTCAAATGCTTAAAGAAAGTAACTGTCAGCCAAAAATTCTATACCAGGACTTACAAACAGTACATAACCATAAACTTTTACATTAGGAAGCAAGAACTATCCCAAATAAACTAAATTATTCTATGCCTTAAGGAATTAAGAACAGAGTCCGAGGTTACCAGAAGAAAAGAAATAATAAGGACCAGAGCAGAAATAAATGAAATAGAGAACAGAAAAACAATAGAAACATTAAACAAAGGAGGAGTCAATTCTTTGAAAATATAAACAAAATTGACCAGCACTAACTAGAGTAACCAAGAGAAAAAGAGAAAGGACTCAAATCATCAAAATCGTAAATGAAAAAGGAGTCACTGCAATTGATAACACAAAAACTCAAAGGATCATTAGAGGTTTTTATGTTTATAGAGGTTACTATATGCTAACAAGCTGGACAACCTAGAAGAATTTAAAAAAAAATATCTTAGAAGCATACAACTTACTAAGACTGAATCAGAAGAAAAATAGAAAATCTGAATTGACCACTTAGTAGTAAAGAGATGATCAATAATTAAAATTCTCCCAATAAAGAAAGGTTCAGGACCAAATGACTTCTCTGGCCAATTTCACCAAATATTTAAAGAAAAATTAACATCAATTCTTTTCAAACTTTTCCAAAACAAACAAACAAAAAAATGAAGCATAGAGACACTCCCAAGTTCATTTTACAAGGCCAGCATCATTCTCATTCCATAGCCAGAAGAGGACACTACTAGAAAAAACTACCAGCCAAAATCCCTGATAAAGATGGATGCAAAAATTCTCAGTAAAATGCTAGCAAACCAAATTCAACTGCACATTAGAAGGATTATTCACCATGATCAAATGGAATTTATTCTTGGGATGTGAGGATGGTTCAACATACACAAAGTAGGCAAAACACTCCCAGAATTTATATACAACCACAAAAGAATAGCCAAAAAGAAAAATCGTGAGAAAGAACAAAGGAGGAGGCATCACATCTGATTTCAAGCCATACTATAAAGCTATCATTATCAGAACAATATGGTGCTGTCATAAGCAGACAAATAGATCTACAGATCAGAACTGCGAACCCAGAAATAAACCCAAGCATAAAAGATCAACTTATATTTGACAAAGGAGCATATATAAAATTATATATATATATATATATATATATATATATATATATATATGTATGTATAATTCAACCATAAAAAAGAGGAAATCCAAATGTGGGGTGTTGTGTTTTGTTCTTTAATTTTTCATATAATCTGGTTAACTCTTTATAAATAATTGTTCTCTGGAATCATCTATAGAGATTCTGTGACTTACCTTCCGTTCCCCGCCCCCGCCCCCCCCACTGGACAATATCGAACCAGTGCATGACATTGCAGACCTAGTGCCTCTGTGCTCTCGGTTGCCTCATCTTCCACACAGAGCATCACACAGGAGCAAAAACCACTTCTCTTTCACCTTCCCCCTCCTTCTGCCTCCCCATATAATCAAGTCATTAATTTATTCATTTGTTCAACAACAAAACTCACTGAATACCCACTATATGCCAGGTACTGTTCTAGGCCCTGGAGATAAGGGTGGTAAAGAATAGCCAATGCTGGTGTAGACACCGACAATAAGGAAAATAAATAAAATATGTTAGACATTAGACAGTGAGGGAGACAAAGGAGACACGGGAAGTGTGAAGGAGAGAGGAAGTGTCAGGGGTCATTGCAAATTTACACAGGGTGTCCCAGGAAGGCTTTGCTACGGTGACATTTGAATAAATGAAGTGCATGAGTGAGCCATGCATTCATCAGGGGCAGAGCACACCCTAAGACTAGGACATGGGGTTGAGAGCCTGATGCAGGAGCATATCTGACAAAGAGGAACAGGATGGCCACGTGTGGCTGAAGTGAGGGAATGTCCCTGGTTTCTAAGTGTTTCTTTATTATATAAATGTGTATGTACATACAATTGTGTGAGAGAAAGAGAGGAAAAGAGGAAGTAGGGGAGGGGAACAAGGACAAGAAGTGACAAAGGGAGGGAGGTGTAAAGAAGGAAAGGAGGAGAGGGAGAGAGAGGAGGAAGGTAAGGGGCAGGGAGAGAGAATGAGAGACAGACAGAAGCTGCCTCCCTGATGTCTGTTCTTTGAGGTCAGGGACATTCATTAATTGTCCTTGTTCTAATCTGGCTAAGTTGGGAATGTACAGAGAGGAAACTCTCAACAGATGCTATAAACAACTAGAGGAATATTCTCCGGTGGAGGGGGATTTAATAAAATAGTTGCTAATTGAATTGAAGCAACTCAGATGGCAGCAGGTCCACCATGCCACCTACTGGGGTATGCCCTTAAGAATTCTCTGCCTGTTGGGGAGCCTGGGTGGCTCAGTGGTTGAGCATCTGCCTTCGGGTCATCATCCCGGGGTCATGGGGTCAAGTCTCACATCAGCCTCCTTGAAGAGAGCCTGCTTCTCTCTCTGCCTCTCTCTCTGCGTGTCTCTCATGAATAAATAAATAAAATCTTAAAAAAAAAAAGAATTGTCTGCCTGTTGAATCAAAATGTGTAAATATGCTTCCAACATGAGAGAATAGCTTCTTAGAACCAGATCAGCACCTATACGTGTCTTCATGGGCCAAAGCCCTATAGCAAGCTCAATTGCTCACTTCTCAAAGATCCAAGCAAACCTCTATAACAGGGAAAACCATCAAGAAAGTATTGGTAGGTGTACTCTCTCTTTTACACACACACACACACACACACACACACACACACACATTTTAGGGAAGAATTTGTTCTGGATCAATTGTCTGCTTTACTTAGTCACACAAATCTAGGTAATAGGACAAGAAAGAAAAACCATGGAAGAGAGGGGCTGGCTAAGGATATAATTAAAACCTAGTGTAAAAGGCAAAACAGAAATAAGTCATAGGGGATCATAAAGAATCATTTCCCCCTTTGAGGAACTGAGTAAAGATTCTAGAGACTTTCAATTAGTTTTTGAATACTGGACCTTTTTCTTGGAAAATAGAGCACTGAGACTGGGTGGGCCACAGATCGCTTAGGAACATATTCAATTTATGCTCTGGAGGTAAGGAAGGGTACAAGTTTCAAAATTAGTGTTCTTAAAGATTTGTGCTACTTTTTTTTCCCTCCTGATTTCTCTTTTATGCTTAAAGAACAACATGTCTCTTTATCCACCACCCCCCCCCCCCAAAAAAGCCTGTAAAATATGAGAGATTCGATAGGGTCATTTATAAAACCCCTTGTAGTGATGTTTATGTTGAGGTGCCCTCTACTGAAGGCAAAGCCAGAAACTTGTCAATAAGTGAATGGTTCTTGTTCCTTGAAGTGGAAGTAGCCAAGTGACCTAAGATGAATTCTCAGAGCCTCCTTTTGAGAGGCCCCAGTGATCTTGCCATTGGACTTAAATTCACAGGAGAAGACTGGGAAAATTCCTAGGATTCAAGCCCACTTGGCAGGAAGGCAGTGTCTGACAACAGTGTCTGAACTGGCTCCCTACCAAAAGGAACAAAAGCCAAGAAACATGAATGGAGATATGACCAGGAGATGAGGACAGAGAAGGGAAGGTGAAAATCCTGATTAAGAAAAAGAAGACAGGATGAAATGAATAGACTGCATTAGCATTCAATGAAAACTCTAAGAAATCTAGTAAAGGTGAGAGAGATGGGGTCCCTCAAGATAAAAAAAAACAACGAAGTTTTGTAGAGGAAGTGACTCGGGTAGGGACTAGGAAGACTAAGTAAATTCTGATTTCAAATCAGGCTTGAGCCTGAATGCAGACACATGACTTAATTATAGACTCTGCTGGGGATGGTTCAACTGAGTATCCTGCCTTTTTTTCTTTTTTTTCATTTCCAAACTTTAGAGGAACTAGAACACTGAATAAAGTGTGGGCTGAGCCTGTGATCTCCAGGCATGAATTAAAGTGAATCACCATCCCCTTACTCCCCAGTGGGGTAATGACTCCCTAACCTCAAGAACATAGGAACTCTGACCATTCAGCCACAGGTATGAGCTCCACAAAAGAGCCTCAGCAAATCTCCCTGGTCCCAAACACGAGGTATCATTTGTGGGGTAAGCACAAAGAACCCACTGTCCCCACAGATCTCTGTTGAAGGGCCTCAATCTTCACTCACATTACATTGACCCAGGCCAACAACTTCCACATCCCTAGACTTCATGTCAGCCTAACTCTTGCTTCTGCTTCCTATTGGCTTTATCTGGAATAACTTCTTCCTTGCCTCTCCGAATTTTATTCTCTCTTCAATAGGCAGGGTGAGCACCAGCCCTTCTTTGAAGATTAGTGAATAGTTCACCCCCTAATCCTATGCTAGCATGGCCCAGGGTCTAACACACATCCTACAGAGCTTGATTATACATTCTACCTTGTTCAAATCTCTAATGCACGATAGAAGATGTCGCCCCTCCCACCCACACCTACCCCTCTAATGTGTGGTATGAACGACATTTTTTATGACCTTTCTTCACTAGTCATACACAGTGGTTAGCCTAAGACTGGGAATTTGGAAGAAGACAAACCAATGTCTTCACTGAGAAATTTCTTATAGCTAGAAGAGGAACCTTGTACTCTTGGTGTTAAAGGTGTGAGGAGGTAAGTCAGTGACAGCCACCCTTCTTTGCCTCCACCATATGATGAAAGCTGGTGTGTAGTAGATAAGGATGAAGCTGACATTGAGAGCGGAGCTGAGACAGAGACAGAGAGAGCCAGAAAGAAGGAGGTAGAATGGGGGTGGGATGAGAGAATGAGAGACGAGTCCTAACAGTGTTCATGTCCCTGGTTCTAGATGCTGTGGTCCTGGGATCTGCCCTGTTTTCTTTGATTTTATGAGCTACTTGTGTTAAATTCCTCTTCCTACTTATGTCTGTTTCCTATAACCAAGAGTCCCGACTACCTGGCCGGTACTCCAAACCATTAAATTATGTCATATGTGTTAAATGTTTATCACATTGGTTAGCCTATGGTTTAAGCACACGCATACAGATGATAGCTGCCCATCTTCATTTGGAAACTGTAAAGCATAGTGATAAGGTTTGTGGACTCTGGACACAAATTTTTTGGGTTTCAATCCTAGACCTACTGCTTAGTATCTGTGTGACCTTAGATGAATTATTTCTCTGTGTCTTAGTATCTTGTCTGTAAGATGGAGATTATGGTGAAGATTGAATAGCTCAACACATACTACGTCCTTAGAATGCTGATGATTATCAACCTTACCTAAACTCTCAAGGTTTGCATGGTCACGTCCCCCAAGTAACTAGGATCAAAACTGTCTTAAATGCAGAGTATGTGTCTTAAAATTTGCATATCAGATATCACATGTAAGATATGCAGCAGGCTTGCACAAATGTTGAATAAATGACTAAACTAACATTTCTTTATAAAATGCTCTCTAGCAGTTTAAGGTGAGTGAGTTTTCTCTTCTAAGTTAGACCCTGCACACGGACAGGTGACAGGGCCAGTGCTAGAGACATGTTAGGAATATGTCCTTTCCTGATTCTCCTCCACATTTGAAGAGCAAAACCAGAGGCACTGAAGGCATTTGGGGGTCATTGCCCCCTTTGCTTTTCTGAAGTTTCTCTAGCAGTTCCTCAGGAGCAAATGGAAAAATCTATGTGGCAAATACAGAGCGACTTTGTCCCATTCCCCAAAGCACTGGCCTTTGGATGCTAAATGGAACTGTTCTCAGATCTGTTTCGAACAAGCACTTTGTGAAATTCTTAGGGCTCCTTTGAGGTGACAGTCATAGGAGAACCCTAGGGTAATCTTACTCTGTGGGGTGGTTATGAGATTATCTCCTTGTCCACTGGGGACTGTCAATAATGGCAGCTCAGAGCAGCTGCAGAATCTGAAGGAAGATGAAAAAAAAAAAAAAAAACCCTCACCAATCCACGGCGCCTTGATGCCATCAATGAATGCAGTGCCTATCTCCAGCTGATTTCATCTAATGTGATAACACTCATGATAATAAATATTGTTAAAAATAAAAGTCACTCTGGGGATTGAGAATCACTGGGACAGGTGTTCAGAATGAGAAGAGTGCAGTAATTGGGTGACTTATTCATTATTGGAAATGCCGTTTAAAATCTATTGCATTTAAAAAAACAATACTTCAGCTGCTCTCTGGCCTTCCAAAGTCATTAGCTGGTGTTCTTTATCTGTTTGTTTTCCTCACTGAAGTGAGGTTTTTAATGTCACATAAGAACTAACTTGACTCGGTGCCAACATTTCAGAGTGAATGATGAAGCCCTTCTGAGGCTCACACATCACTCCGCACGATGCTTCTCCTCTTTAGAGCTCATTGTCTCCGCAGTCTGGGAATGGGGCTGCAGGGAGGGAGGGGGAGCCAGTACAGTCTCTGCTTGACAACAAAGCCCATGTGGAGTCATGGGAGATGGTCATAGTTTTCCACAGTCCACACAGTCAGGCTGTTCAAGAACGCTGAGGGAGGGCCTCCTGGACCTCTCAGTCCACATTCTCAGAGAGGAGATGCAAATCTGTTTTAGGCAGTACCCTTCTCCGGCATTTTTGAAGTACCTCATCCTTCTTTATCTCAATCAGGAAAAGACTATCATAAGGGCAGATTGTCCCATACCATAAACCAAAATGACCGAGGTTCCAACAGAAGACCTGAGCTCCGCTGTTATGTAGCAAGTTTCTAGTTGTCCTTGAAGTAGGTTTTGAAACACCCATTCACCTTCTTGTTCAGACATTAGCTCCAGATTCTACATGAATTATCCATAATTTGAATTTCTAAGGCTGGGTTTGCTCTTGTCCCTTGGAGGAATCCTTACCGTGTTGTGAGGTGTGGGGGAAATTGGATTTGAGAACTTGCTTTGGCCTAGAAGATTTGCTGACCTTCTGCAGGGATAGCAAATTGTGTTCCTGTTGAATTTCATCTTCTGAGGTGGCCTCCTCTGAGTTTCTCTGAGTTATGAAGGGAAAAATCTATCCAGGAAGTAGGGAAGTGCTTTATGCTATTTAATCCTACGTAAAGTTGGCTGGGAAAGTCTTGGACCAAAACTTCCCTATCCAACCTCTAAAGGTAAACCCTTTGGGGTGATTTCCTGCCAAAGGTATCCCTGGGGGTTGGAAGAAAAGGGTGGAGGAGTGGCTAAATGTTCCCCTATTCTTTTGGGAGAGCAAGCAGAACAATTCACAACCACATTCTGAGGATTGGCACCCAGGAAGTGTCAAAAATACACAGAAGAGCTCCATTCCACCAAGCTCTCAGAACAAGGCAGCATACTAAAGGCTGGGGACCTAAAAATCAAAAGAGGCAGAGTTCTTGCCCTCTGGGAGTTCATGAGTATTTGTCATAAGGGACCTTAGATGCTAGACAGGCAACAAAAAGGTTCAACCCCACATGAGCAGGTATCTGCCAAGGAATGACTCGAAGGTTGAAAGCCAGGAGGTCTGGGTTTTACTCTCTCCTTGGCCATTAAATGTTCATTTCTTCATGATTCTTTCTCATCCTGCAAAATATAAACATGAAAACCAAGTTTCCTGCAGAAGGATTTTCCCAAAGTCCCCCAGTCTAGATTAAGTCTTCCATGTGTCTTTCCCATGTCATTTATCAAAACGATAATTATATAGATCTTTTTGTGATCGTTCATGTAGGATTTGTCTCATCTATCAGTTCAGAAGCACCAGGAGGGAGGGCAGGGGTCATGCGGCTGTGGTATCGACTGTGCCCCAAGACGGTACCTGGCGTAAAGTAGATAGCATTAAATATTTGAGAATAAATTCAAAAATAGAAAAGTTTTACCTCTATTAGTCCTGAGCCATGGCAAAGCTGATGCTTGACATCAAAACAAAGAAACACACAAAGTGAAAACAGAGCCATACAGAAAAGTATTTAGTCCCCTTACCTTGTCCCACAGATGGGGAACTTGGTCTTGAATGAAGGTAACTTCTTTACCGATGAGAACACTAGGAAAACACAGTAACGGATGCTTGGAAAGATGTTCCATACAGGTGTTTTATGCCTGTCTTGCCCTATATTTTGACTTGTCCATTTTTTTTTCAGCCATTTAGGGATGACAGGGAGGGGCCTGGAACTGCAGAGCTCACCCTGTTCCCTCTGTGGCTGAGCCACAGCCCTACAAAGCAAGCCAACGTGGAGAAGCCAGAGCACGTCTCATCGTGGAGCTGCTCAGAGGGCCGGGAACTCCCAACTGGCTGCTGAATAGCGTCTCCGATATACCAAAGAAGTAAATTAAATGCATTAATCTCAGTGAGAGTCACCATTGAGGCATTCAGGGCTCCACAGAAATTTCCAACAATTGGCCTCATTTGCTTCAATAACAAATAAAAAAAAAGAGAGAGAGAGAGAAGGAGGGAGAGTTTGGGTGGATACGAGCGGCTATTTTTCTGCTCTCCTTCTCCAGACGGGTAATCAAAATGAAGTTCCACATTGAGAATATGCATTTCATTTTATTCTATACTTGAAAGCAAACACATTTGGCCCTTTCTCCTGTAATAAGGCAAATCCTTTATCTGTTATTCATTTAAGAACATAAAGATGATGTTGGTGACACCAAGACCCTGCAAGCTTCATTTCAGCCTCTTCGCAGCATAAAAAGGCAAATTTATTCTGGTTAAGATAGGTTTGTGCCGGGTACATGACATTCATTCTCTTAAACCGTGGAGGCTGCAGCTATATGGATCTATTTATGTTTTTATTTCTATTTTTCAATCATTTTCTTTCTATTTGTGGGTCTGGGAGAAGCCCGTCCTCCCAAATCGTGCACCGAGGTTGACTACGTATTTTGTAGGATTTGAGAGAAAGTTCAGCACCGTCTAACCCCGAAAGTCCTGATTTGGGCTCATTTTTCAGAACTTAACCAAGAAAACGAATGTTAGAAAAGACACAAGACTGAAAATCAGAAGAGGTGGGCTCAGCCTTGGCTGTGTTGTCGATTTTGAACGAGTCGGTTAATAGAAACGAAAACTCATTGCTTCCATTATCCCATTTAAGCCTCAAGACAATCCAGTGGATTGAAATATCACAAATTTCATGTCATATTTGAGGAAAGAGTCTTGGGGAGGTTGGGAAGTCGTCTTTGGGCACCCAGCTGGTGCATAAAGGAGCCAAGATTTGGACCGAGGTCAACTGCTTGAGAAGCCTGAGCTCCTGTTAGCTATTTCACACTGCCTCGGGGCCTGAATTACCCTTTTAAGGATTTGGTTTTTTTCTTGCTAATACCTAATAAGGCCTCTCTCCCAGGAGTTTTGGGTAGAATCAGCTAAGAAAATATAAGTATGTTGGAAATTATTAAAATAACATAAAGGAAAGGTATTATTATGATTATAAGATCATAATGTATTGAACTTACCAACACAAATATTAAATAAATTCCACCATCTAATCACTTTTTAAATATTTTCTCAGGATATACAAACAGAATATGCTCCTATGGGTGTGAGTGTGCTTTTCCCAAAAGGAATTTACGTGACACGCTGAGAATCTCTCTGGGAAGAGACTTACTCTTGAGGCAAGAAATTAGGACTTTGGCAGGTGAGAAAGAATATAAAATAAGGGATGGATGGGGCAATTTCTCTCTCTCTCTCTCTCTCTCTCTCTCTCTCTCTGCAGATGTCAGTTAGCTCTGGGCCCAAAGGATAAAAGCAATTAAACTGGGTTGGTGTGAGCTTCTTTAGGCCCTAGAGAGCCAAAAACAAAAAGGGAATTTCACCTAGTAATGACCCTTGCATTACCCTGGGCTGCCAGAGCCCTGCTCATCCTCCAAACATTCTCATCCATGACCATAGGCTCTTGGGCAACCTGCGATCCTCCTCCGAGGGCTTCCTCCCAGGCCCTTTGAGAGTGCTTTACCACCAACGCCCAGGAGTTTGTACTTCTAGGCAAAGCCCTCCAGCAACCATGGACGAGAATAGGGGGATAAATACAAGAGCCTCTTCATTCCTAGGGGGACAACTGAGGATGCGCTCAGGGGTCTCCCAGAGGTGCTCACAAGGATTGAGCCTCGCTGGCCCCAGTGCTGTTCTGCTTGATAACACACTCCTGGTCATATTCCTCCTTGTTCCTTTCTGATTTCCCCACTCTTTGTGCAGGGCTTCCTGAGTTCATGTCTTAAATAAAGTATTTGTACTCAAATTCTTATTTCAGGTCTCCTCCTAAGGAATCCCAGCCTAAACTTGGAGTGAGAGGGCTCTTTCTATATTCGTGGTAAAACGGCAGAAAGAAGTGTGATGACTCACTCCCCCCAGCCAGCAATGGGAAAGACTTTGGGGATGATTAGGTAGTTGCTTGGGGCAAGCTCTTAGGAAGAAGCAGTGCGGAACCTTGGCTTTTTTGCTGCTGGCAGCTGGCCAACGCAACCTCCTTCTGAAGAAACCAGCATCCAAGGCCAAGGTCCTGGGTTCCATGGGTGGTAAGAATGCATCAGCCACAGTGAACAGAAACCTCATGTAGCCCTGACCATTTGGCTCTGGATAGCCTTTCCAGGAGGAGGCATCTGGGAGGACACAAGAAAAACCTAGGCTTCCTTCTAAACTGGGAATATGATGAACATTAAGAAGGGCACATGATGTAATGAGCACCGAGTGTTATGTAAGACTGATGAATCACTGGCCTCTACCTCTGAAACCAATAATACATAGTATGTTGATTAATTGGATTTAAATAAAAGTATAAACAAATAGGAATATCCATTCTCAAAGCTATAATTTCAGGTGGCACCAACATGATCTGTCAATATTTATATCCTAATACTATGCAACTTGACATAAAGGATGATTAATATTTTTAGTAATGTGGTTATTTTTTTTTTGTCTCATATTTACTCATTTCATGAAATAGTCCCTTTCCCATATGAAATGAAAGAGAGAGAGAGAGAGAGAATATTTTGGGCAGGGAGGGAACATTGATCTAAAAAGTGAAATTCTTCCAAGGCTTTGCTTCTCACTAACATCAATGCTCTGAAGAGGAGCTGCAGCGCTTGGATTTTAATTTAGTCCATTAATAAATGAATTATGCAATTAGTTGATATACAATTAACTGGATTCACAACGCATGTAGAGCTAACTGGGTCAGCCTGCATCTGTATGACTGTAATGTGCCTAAATGAATATGCCATCAAAGGACATGCAGTGGAATGGTGAATCAGATTTGTCTGAGGCAGGGAATCGTGCCTGCCAGCTGCCGAGAGTGCTGCAGATAAAGCCTTGGTCTGAGTTGGCAGGAGAAACAAAAGCAGCACAATGCAGGACCCCAAGTGGCACTCTCTCTGTTGTAGCAGCATTGTTCTTCCCAGATGAGTTTGGACAGAGATCAATAAATCCCAAATCCTTCTGGGCAGAAAAGATGAGCAATTGGATTTGGATTGAGATCTATCAATCAATCACCAGCCAAAAGTGGTTCTGGCAGCACAAGATGAAAACCTCTTAGCACAACACAGCCATTCCCTCGGCCGTGCAATGTTGACTGATCCCAATGCAAAGTCAATCAAAATACCCAGTCCTATGATATCTAATTCTAGCTGGAAAATGTAAGCCAATAAAGCACTCAGTTGTGGTTTGTGGGTGTGACCAATCAATCTATGTCCAGGAATTTGTCTTACAGTCAAGGCTTTTGCTGATCAAGTTAAGGCTGATATCATAAACACCCTGATATCTGTGACCAAAGCTGATATGTGTGTATGTGTGTACGCATGCGTGTGTGTGTGTGTGTGTGTGCGCGTGTGTGTTTCCTCTTGAGGGAGAGGGGAAAATTAAGGGAATGTCTAAATTAAGTTTACTTAATTTTGCTTTTGAATTCATCAAAAATGTTTTGGGATTCTCGAGTCTTTCTGAGTCAGAATCTGTACTTTAGAAGATCCCCACATGATTCACTTGGTTCTGTCTGAGAAGCATGACTGTAAAGCACTTCACATTCATAGGAATAGTCATGGTAATAAAATAGGACATTAAGAGCTCTTCTTGTGTGCAGAGGTCAGCGATAGAATAACTCATTATCAATATGAAGGTATTGACATCACCACCCTTAGCACCATCACTGGGCTGAGAGCAGACTTCGTGTGGGATCTGGTCTAGGCTTCACGATGATTTGCGGCATCAATCACCTCACCTCCATGTCTGTTCCCGTATTGAGACAATGAAAAAGGTTGGATCAGATTATTCTTTCCCAGCCTGCATTACCTCTATCTGTGGACATGGTAAAGAAAGGAGGTAGGATAATATGGCAGTTCAGAGCATGGGATTGAAATCCAACAATCCTTGGATCAAATGTAGGGTCTGCCACTTGAGAAATTTATTTAATCTTTCTAAGCTTCAATTTCTTTAAGTGTAAATTGGACACATTTAAGATGCTCTGTTGCGTGGATTTTGACAAATGTATTCCATAAAACCCAAACCCCAATGAGACATAGAGCAATTTCATCACCCCCCTGCTCACTCTTATCCACTATGCTTCAGTGGCATGCCCCCAGGATGGCGCAGTGGCAGACGGTGGGTGGCAGAAAGGCTCTGTATCTTGATTGGGGTGGTATTCATATGGGGATACATTTCTTGAACTTGTAGAACTATGCACTTAAGGAGAATTTATTTTATTGTATGTCAATTATACCTCAATAAAGTTGATTTTTTTTTAAAAAAAAATCACCTTGGGGAGTAAAGCAGTTCTTTAGTTCCCTCTTCAAGAGCAGGTTTCCTGGTGTGATTCCTAGAGCATCAATCCAAATAGCTGAGGAACGATAGAAGTGAAGAGAGTTATTTTGAGCATAGGATGGGTATTCATGGCAAAGCCACCGAATTTCCCCTTGTGGTTCACCTTCTGGGGCTAGTAGATGCTTCATGAGTCATTATATTTGGCTAAGGGTACTAAGGTACGACTTCTCCCGTGACCCGTGAGTGAAAGCCAGCTTGACTCCCTGCGTGGCAATCCTCCCTGGGGCAGAGGTATCTGGAGTTTCCAGAAAAGATGGGCAAAGGCAAAACCTTGGACTTCCCCACAGACCTGACCACCATCCTACAGCAACCTCAACGGGGAAATGAGATAAGAGACAGACTCCCCAGCTGCAGTATCCGAGAGCTCACAGAATTCGCTTAAAAACAGAAATGCTCATACACAAACAACAGCTACAGATTTAACCCCAAGTGTCAAATGTAAAGAAGTGAGCAAATTGCTAAAATGAGTTGAAACACAGCCTCAGGACTTCTTACCACAAGCTGTTAGTCTCTGACCCGGGTTTATGATCCGATCCAATTAGCAGGTGCTACCTTAAAATTATAGAGCTAAGAGGGCACCTTAGAGATCATCTAGTCAAAGGATTTCAAATTATTTTTAGCCACCAAATATTTTCCTCAAACTGAATCTTATGCAAAGATGTAAACTGATAAAAACGATAAAAGCATAGGAAATGCAGCAGAAGCAGAGGTGGGGATTCCAGCGTCCCACCCACCACCGTCCTTATGACGGCCTCTGAGGAATGTAGTTTGACAAGCACAGGATCTAGTCCAATGTCCTGATTCTCAGCGAGGAAACTGAGGCCCCGAAAGGCTTCTATAGTTGGGCAGGGGCAGAGGTAGGTCTGGAAAGCTCCTGACAATAGTAAAAAAATAATAATAATAATAATCCAGAAAACACCTTTTTTTGTTATTCAAACATGCCTCAACTAACAGCACAGAAACCCATTACTCTCCATATGATTTATTCCATTCTGAGCCACTCCGCAGAGAATCCTGAGAACTTCCTGCAGACGTCAGCCAAGTCAGATTTGCTCAGCACCCATGGGTCATAATCCCTTAACTGTCCAGAGGCAGCACCCTGATTTTGAGAATCTGCTTCTACCCAGACTGGAAGGGAAAAGAGGCTCCACAGCTCAGGAGTAAACAAAGCCTGGAATGGAAAAAAGGAGAACAAAGATCTCTCTCTCCGTGGTGAACCATGTAAGGGGCCCAAGGTAGGGGAGCGCGGCCGGAGACTGGGGGGAAGCCACCCAGCTGGCCCGGTGTCCCAGAACCACCTAACAGACAGCCTTTCCCAGCCCCTCCCCTGTGTTTAGTATTCGAGTAAGTCACTGACACTTAGGATCCAGGGACCCACAAAGTTTGGTGATAACCACAGCTATACCTTCTTCGTGTCCCAAAGAGCTTCTTGGAAGGGCTGCTCCACGAGTGGGCTCTCAGGCCAGAGTGGGAACTAAGCCAGGAGGTACCTCAAGCCGGTGCATCCCGGGGCAGCTCAGCCTCCCAGGGAAATGCAGTGATGCCGCAGTCGTGGACCAGGAACCTCATCTCACCCAGGGGCCACCAGGCTTCCTCCCTGCAGCTTGCTGGAGAGCAGGAGGCCAGGAACAGCGCTTCAGAGGGGTCTCATGGTTCCGTCTATACCGTCTATAGAGGGCCGAAGCTCCAGCCACCTGCCCACCCCCCACCATCCCTGGATCCTTGTTCAACTTTGGGGTAGCTCTCAGGTGTTCTGGAAGGAGGAATGAACCCTTCTACTGAGCATCGCTGTGTTCTGACCCACCGGTTCCTGAAATAGCTACTGATGTGCCCTGGTGTTTGAGCCCTGGAAGACGCTGAAGTGCTCCCAAGGGGTGCCGTCAGCCTGGGGGCTGCACAGTGCATGCCAGTCTCTACCCCACATCCACCCCCCAGCCTGCTAATGCCCGAATATTGAGCTGTCGGTGGTCAGCACAGCTGAGAAGCAAAGCAGACCCCAAATGGTCCTCCTGCACCGCTAGAGAGGGGAAGGCGAGAACCAAATCCTCACACCTTAAAAAAAAAAAATTGCTATCTGGGACCAATAGCTAATGAAAGCAGAGAAAGTTCCCAAAGGATACATCGAGATGAGCTGGTCATGTTTCAAGGAGCACGGCTGCATTCCCCTCGTGTACAACCAGCTGGGCCTCTTTGCCCTTCAAGACCCTCAGGGTCGGTGAGTTTGCTGCTGGCGGCCAGGCACGCTGCGGAAGCCCAGGTCTCCTCCAACGTGTGCCCCTGGCCCCGCAGCCACGGTCCCTGCAGGCTGGTGGCTCCGGGTTCTGTGCTGCCCGGGAGCACATCTCGGTCACTGCCCAGGGTTCCTGCGGCCGCTGCTTCTCTGGGCCCGTGGTGGGCCCCTCACCTGTCAGCCGTCACCGGTTGAGTCCGACTAGCTGGCATGGGTAGCGGCATGCTGGGGTCGTGCCAGGTGGGCTTCGGGGCAGCAGGGCCTTGCCTGGCTGCCAGAGGCTGAGCGGGAGCGCTGCGCGTAATGGGGTCCGGAAGATGGGGGATGCCTTATGGGGCGAAGGGCGGGGATGGGATGGGATGGTTATTTTAAGAGGCGGGGGACGCAGCACAGGGTGTGCCACACATTAGAAGTTCAGCCAATGTCACCTCACTTTTTGAACTTGATCACAGAGGTGCTGGGGAACCACAGTCCCCCGGGTTTGTCTTCCCAGGTCCCAGCCGCCCTACGCCCCGTGAGCTATGCCGATGGGTTTAGCCAAACTGCGACTGTTAATTCCAACTATTTGCAGCCCACACTGGAGCCTTTCCTCTCTCCCTCCGCTTTGTTAGGCAGCAGGTGGTTCTCATTGTCACCCAGGGAGGTGGCGGCCATGCGATTCTTAAACCACGTGGCTTGTGCCCAGGGACCGTGGGCGAAGTCTACCCGTGGTGCAGTGTAGAATCTCCTCTGGTTAACATTTAGTCTCATGGGATGTGGCCCAGGGACGGGGAAAGGCCCTGGGTTGTGCAGTCAGGGCCAGGATTCTTGGTGTCCTGACTCCGGGGCTTATTGCAATGTTGGGTGAGTCGCTTATTCTCTCGTAGGGCATCGTGTAGTCCGGGTCGCTCTCGTTCCTCCTGGTGCTAAGATTCAGCAATTCCAGGATAGAGACACAGCTCTCAAGAGATCATCTTGCTGGGGATGGTTGGGTTTCTCCGCAGCAGGCATTTTGTGTGCCCCCATGCCCAACGTCACAAGGAAGCAACCACGTGTGCACCCCACACCCAACATCACAGGGGAGGAAGGGGAGCTTGGGACTCAGAGAGAAACACTAAGGGAAAGATGCCAGGGCAGGGCCACTAGGAACCCCTCAGCCAGGCGCTCTGGAGCAAGCTGTTTGCCAGAAGGGCCCAGCACTGGGTAACTGGAGTTGGACACAATGACTTCATACAAATAAAATGACCCCGTGGGAACAGCAATCGGAGGTAGAGCCCCACATCCTCCCTGCTAGCTCTCGGGCGCTCTAGTCTGCCCTACTTAGATACCCACTGGTTTCCCTTGGTCCCAGCCCCACTTGGTCACCCGGAGCAAACTGTGATGATCAAAACCTGCAGTTCCTCCTGCTGATTCACCTGTGTCTCCTGAATCAGCAGAACTGGAGGGTTCGCACTCCCCAGAGACTCGTGCCTCGGGCTCTGCTCCCGTCGGCCAGCAGGGACATCCTAGCCTCTGTTTCAAGCGCCCGTCCCCAGAGCTCCGCTCTCGGCTTCGATGCATCACGCCTCTTGTCCAGCCTCCACGTGCTGAGCGCACATCTTCCACGACACAGCCCGCAGACACACTGCAACGCTCTGGGCTCATTTTGGAGGGTGCTGGGCCCCCCTCCAAATCGCTTCCTTTGGATACAGATGGAGGGACGATCTTCACAAACCAGGAGTTTCCAGCAGGTCAGCAGTGGGCTGGGGAACAGGCTCGGGCCGCTGCGGGCTCTCACGGGGTTGATGACGGTGGGCGGCCCACGCCACATCACTAGTAGGGACCTGCTTTATTTAGAGAGTGGTTCAGGTTTGCCAAATACTTCCCACAGAGGGGATCGATTTATCCCCATTTTCCAAAGATTGGGAGGCAAGGTGGTGGCCCCACGGCTAGTTCACTGCGAGGCCGGGACTCGACCCAGTGACCCGTCCTCATTCATTTCTTCATTGATTCCAAGTCCTGGGGATGCAACCGTGAGAAAAACACACACACCAGCTTCCTTCTCTACAGCAAAGCTGCGCAAGACGGTCACTGGACAGAAATTAAGAAGTAAAGGGCACGTTGTGTGAGGAGAGGGGGGCCAGCGGGGCGCCGGGGGGACAGTCGCCACTAGAACCCCGGGTGCTTTAGCCACGGCCGGGACTTGGAGGAGGCGAGGGACACCCTGCTAACGCTCTGGATTTTTCCAGCTTCCTCCCACCCCGGAGCCACACGAGGAGCACAAGAGCCCCGTCTGCGAAGATGAATGGTCGATCCTCAGGAGCTGAGACTCTCAGCTTGCCCCCCCGGCGGTCGGTGTCACCTTGCCCGAGGGGGTCTTCGCGAGGGCAGCAGAACAGAGGCCACAGAGGTCCCGCCGAGCCCAGGCGCTGTCCGTCCTCGTCGGGGACGCGGTCCGAGGACCCAGCAAAGCAAAGGACGGTGCGTCACCACGAGAAAATCTTAATGAGAGCAGGGAATGGAAACAGTGGGGGTGAGCTTTTATGGGGCCGGAGGGGAGAGAGGCTACGTGGCGGCCCGGGTGCCGAGGAGCCCGGGTCGGCTGCACCCTCCCCCTCGTGCCCTCTCTCCTCCTGGGCGGCGGGGTCCTTGCATCCTCTGGACACCCCACATGCTCAGATTTCACAAGCCCCTCCAGGCACCCTCGGGTCCGTCAGCCCAAACGGGGTTTGGTCCCTCTTTGTCTGCTCCCGTCTCCACGGCCCCCTGCACCGCGCCTTCCCTGTCTCCTGCTCGCCTTTCCTGGGCTGGGCCAGGCCCGCAGCCTGTCACCCATTTATCAATGCATTCCAACTGTAACTCAGGTATTGATCTGTGTTTGTTGTTTTTTTTCCCGTAAACTCGGGCTGTAAAGGTTTCATTAGCCTGCCTCACAGTCATTACATCAAGTAATAGGAAACATCCATCTTCCTTGGGCTTCACTTCTGTACCCAATGGAGATCGGTTTGAAGAGCGTTAATCAAGCTATGAAAATCATTGGCAGCTCATTCCTTTATGATGAAAAAGCTGGTTTGCAGCCTCACTGGGTAGCAGAGGCCTGACACCTTTAGATACCTACAGCAATTATGGGCTGTGCGGTTTCCCTCTTACGGACACTATTCTCTGCCTAAATGCCGGCATGCAAACCCCAGTCCTTGTGACTCCCCGAGAGTCTTGGGCCGTAAGAACCAGGCATGGGCAAGACCCCTGAGCAGAAGGGAGGGTGGTGGGTCACGGCTGTGGATCCCTGCCACAGCCAGACCCCTACGGAGGTGGGAAAGGAGCCCACGGAAATGGTGTCTTGTCTTGTAAACAATTGGAGCTCAGATAGCACTGACTTGGCCACTTACTTGACTTTTTCCACCCGGCCTTCGAGATAGAGCTCAGTTCTTCAAAGATCATTCTGGCTTCTCTGTGGTCTGCACAGGCAGGGCTGGGGGCACAGAGGGAACAGAGACAGGGACACCAATGAGGAGGAAATTGCAGTATCCCAGGTCAGTGGGGGAGGGCAGTGAGAGCCGGGACGCTGCAAAGGGCCAGGGAATGTGCTAGAAAGCTTGGAGACATATGTCCAATCCTGCTATAAGTCTGTGAGGCAAGGATTATAAACCCATTTTCCAGATGCAGAGACTGAGGTGCAAAGAGTTTGAGACTCCTCCCTGCTCACAGCTTCCTACATCGTCCCCGCAGCTTAACACACGAGCCATCCTTTCTCCAAGGCCACGACAAGGAGCACTTGTTTGACAAGAGGCGTTGGGTGGAGCTGATGAAGGAAATAGGAGTAAACGCCTGTTATGAAAAGAGCCCCAAATCTGAATCTTCTATTAACTATCCGCCGCCAACACACTGATCTGCTCCTTGCACACATATTTCCCGTGTTCTTCCTTGCCTAGCTTAAGCTTTATTGTTTATTTCTCAAGTCTTTGAAAAACCTCAAACAGCAAAGAAAAGAGCCTCTATCCCCAGGGTATCAGAGGGGGAGCCTGCAAGCACAGCAAGCATGAAAGTTTCTGGAACTCACCTGTTTTATCTTAAAAATTTATGTGAATGTTGGATTCTGCTCCACAATGCATCCGATGTTTATGTTAATGTTTAAAACTGTGTTGTAAATTACAGTCAAATATAACTACTTAAAGGCAAAGGATTAAAAAAAACTTTACCTTCTTGAATTGTCTCTCCTAATATAATGGGCACTTCGTACCGTTGCTACGTGCCAGGCGTGCTTCCGAATGTGTTATTTCAACGACCTCATGGTGAGGTTTCAGTGTCTCCATCTGCAGCTGAGGAACCTGGGGCTCAGAGAACGAGACAGTTTGCCCAAGGACACGCAGTTCGTAGGCGGCGGAGTCAGGTTTGGGGTCTGGGTATGTCTGTCCCCACTCCCGTGCGCCAGGCCATCTGCCGCATACCTGCAGGGACTGGTAACCCGGCTCGGAAGGCAGGTCTCGGTGGCATCTGAAAGGTTACACAGAAAAAGAGCATCGCTCACGGTTCAGGTGGTCTGGGCGAAAAGCACACTCCACTCCGTCTTCAGTTTCCAGGTTTGGGAAGAGCGGGGAGGGAGGCCGAGAGGAAGAAGCTACTGTGACTCTGGGAGTGGCCTCCGGAGGGCAGGAGCTGGCGGGTCCGCAGCCCTGTCCAAGGCTGTCCTGAAGGCTGAGATCCCAGGAAGGGCAAGAGATGACCACGGGCCATCCCACGGGCCTGGGATTTCTGCGCGGAGCTCTGACCGTCCTCTCGTTGTGGGGTCCAACTCGGGGCTGAGGCACTGAGGTCCGTTTTCAGCCCTTGCTAGAGAGGTGGATGCAGAAAAGCAGGTTCAAAGCCCAGTTAAACAGATCGTGTCTCCCAAAAGAACAGGAGCTGCAAGAGGGAAGCCAGTGAATGCGGGCTCCAAGCTGACCCGTGTGCACGGCTTGGTGGGACAAGGGACACAGGCTGCAGCTTAGCTGGGTCTGCCGGCTACCAGCCCCCTCCCTTCCCCTCACGGCCAGGCTTCTGCAGACCCCAGCAGCCTGCAGGTCTGAGCCTCTTCTCTACTTCCTCTTCTGGCCCAGTTTGGCTCAGGAAGTGGGGAGGGATGGCACTAAGGTTAAGAACCGTGCAGGCTCCAAGTGCAAGACACTGAAAAAGACAGCAGAGAAGAGGTCTACACAGCATTTCCTTTAATGGGCCAGGTGTTCAAATCCCCTTCCCTGTGGCCCAGCACCCCTGCAATTCTAATTTAAATCACAGTATTCTTTGTGGCAGTCTTGTTTATGTTTCTGACAAATGGAAACAACCTTAGACTAGTCTCCAAATAACAGCCTTCAGAAGTTAAATACCTTTATTTTTCTTTTAAATGTAGACAATCATGCCCAAAACCTCCAAGGCGGTTCAACTACCTTATTTTTCTCCAAAAGTTCTTTTTTTTAGATTCTATTTATTTATTCACGAGAGACACACAGAGAGAGGGGCAGAGACACAGGCAGAGGGAGAAGCAGGCTCCATGCAGGGAGCCCAATGCAGGACTCGATCCCGGGTCTCCAGGATCAGGCCCTGGGTAGAAGGCGGCGCTAAAGCACTGAGTCACCCAGGCTGCTCTCTCCAAAAGTTCTGCACCCTATTTATGGGGCAGGACAGAATCTGGACACTTGACGGAGGGGACCGTGTTTGAGGGGTCTCCGTTTGCTGATAGGTCTCTTGGCATTTTGTCATTCCTTATGCCCCTGGTTATTCCGGCCAAGGGAAAAATCCAGCTTGGATCATTTTCGAGAAAGGTAACAAGAGGTCAAGATTCAGGCAAAACGAGAAGAATGAGTTCATTTACCACCTCAGGGCTATAGGCACAGTCCCCGATTGGAAACCCCAAATCGGTTAAAAGACCCAAAGCAAAAAAAAAAAAAGACAGGAAGCAAAGACTAAGGGTAAATTGTCAATAACCATCTTTGGGAAGAAAGGTTAATCTGGAGCTTCAGAGAATTTGCGTGACGGCTGAGACCACCCGGGACCTGTTCAGTATGTTAAAAGTCCATCATTTCCCAGGGACACAGGGCACCTAGTTCCAGAAGGGACAGAGGAAGAGTTAGAAGAGAAATCTCTGTCATCACACGCCAACTATTCGCTCATTAACATGATTGAGTTCAGCTCTATGCCGCACACGTGTTTTGTACGCGTTTCATGTGATTTAACCTCTCAAAAGCGTTGTGAGGAAGGAACTGGGTTTTTTTCTCTGTTTTACAGATGAGGAAAGTATGACTCAGAAGTGAATTACCCAAAATCAGCTGGCTGAGAGGCACTAGAATTGGGACTTCAACTCAGGTGCGCATAACTACGAATCCTTACGTCTTGCCCGTTACATTTTATTGTCTCTTTCTACCGCTCGGAATAACTTTGCTGTTGTTGTCTTGAGTTGACTTAAACCTTAAATAATTTCAAATTTCGTATATGAACTGTCTGGGTTTCCTACCTGATTACGAGTTCCATTAGGAAGAGACAGTTTTAGGCCTCTCTAATATCACCCCAAATGAAAAAAAAAATACCTTCAATATCATAATTTTGCCTTTTTATAGCATTGTATAACTCTTCAAAAACATTTCTGCATATGTATATTTCCTCACCATGCTCCTATGAGAAAAATAGGCCATTATTATCTCTAATTCACAGGTAAGAAAGCAGAGGCATAAGGATTTTTGGCGACGTGTCTCAGTGAGCAAATGGAAGAAAATGATCTGACTTCCTTGCTCACTTTACTTCTAGTACAATGCCCTTTTGTGTCAGGCACTGTGAGCGGCCTTCCTAAAAGCCAGTTCTCCTTGCTAAAAGGCAGAACTTCACCTCACATTTGGCTAGGAATCAGAAGGGATCCTTCGATTGTAGGGAACCTGAGCTCATCAGCCCCTAATCCAAGAGCGGGCATTAATCCCATTTTAGTTAATGAGATGTAAACAAGGAGAGTTTTCCTCCCTGGTAGGAGAAATATGCTGTGTTGCCGGATGTTTCCCAACTGGAAGGTCGGACCCGATTCTTGGCACTGCTGCAGCCATCGTGTGACCATGAGGAGATAAAGAGAATTGCAGACATGCTGACTTGAGCCCTAACATCTTTGAGCTGCTGAACCAACATGAGCCACTGCCTACAGCCGCCCCTTTGTTACAACAAAGCGTAAAATAAACTTCTGTTATTTGTAAGGGAAAGAGTTTCTACTGATTTCATTTTCTACTGCACCAACGAAATGACTCTTAGCTGACATGTGTTCGGAAGAAGATAACCTATAAACACGCTTTGTACAGCACGGCCAGCAAACAACTTCACTATGTGAATGCAAGTATCACTGTTATTCTTATGTTTTATTTTAAACACTTCCAGATATGACTTTGTGTTTCCATTTGAATTCCTAGAACCCAGCTCCCCACAATGGAGAGTGAACATATCTACCGAGGGTAGAGGCTGCTCTGATCAATTGTCACCGAGCCTGATGTGGGGCCTGTGATTTGAACTGTTCTTATAGGCAAGTCTTCTCTGCTTGCCTCAGTTTGCTTTCTGTTCACTAGCATTACAACATCTACTCTCTTGGCTCAGAGTTTAGAGTGAAGACAAAATGGAGATAGGAAAGAAAGTTAAAGGAGCAGGAGGGGGGCACTCAGCACTTATTAAGATGATTATTATGTTCTCGCGTTGTGTTTGGCATTTTACCTGTGAAATCTCATTAACTGGCGACCTTACAAGGGTAAACATCCTTTCTGAACACTGAGGGACATGTTTAGGGGGATGGCGGGGTAAACTGAGATGTGTTGATTCATTTCACACCCACTAGGAATCTAAGTGGGTAATCTGGGGCTGGAACCCTTCTTTGTTACTTTGAAGAGCTTCAGACTATAAAACAGTCTGGAAGGGCCTCTCTTAGGCCAGGGTACTGGGTCACAAGGAACAAAGTCAATAGAATTGATTTCTTGGATAGACTAAGTAGGAGTCTTTTCATCCTTAGGGTGACGGGTGTGTTGAATTATCGGCTAAAAGGAATTCTGAAAGAAAGTGAGCTCTGTCCCCCAGCTCCGCATAGTCAACAGGCAGAGAAAGAGCAGGGTTTGGCTCTCTTCCCTCTAAGGACAACGATAGTTGGCCAGGGGAAGCTGCAGAATTTTCCAGGCACATGCAGGGAAAGGACTGCTCAGAGCTTAGGGAGAAGAGAAAGACGTCAGAGAAAACAGTACCAATGGAGGACAGTCTTCCAGAAATCTGAGAGTAAGGGAAGGATTCCCACACCCACCCCACCCCCCCACTCACCCACCTCCCTGAATCTATGTGGCTTCGAATCAATTTCTGAACCCCTGAGAGATAGGTGTTTGAGGCTTTCTCAGGGACTCCTACAGATTTGATTCATAAGTGGATAAAACTCAGCCTCTGCCCTCAAGGTGCTCAGTGTCTATATGGAAGCTGAAAGATGTAAAACCATAAATAGCAAATGTGGCAAGCATGGCATTGACCTTATGATTTGCAGCTGGAATCTCTGAGCTCTGCTTACTTCTTTATTTTAGTCAGTAAAGTCTTCCTGAAATACTGAGATATAGTTTGCGTTGAATGGGTTTTGGGAATCTGGGGCTCTCCAAAGAGGATACTACACTGAAATTTAGCTAATGTATGTAAAGCGATCAATGCATTGACTGTTACACGCTAAGGAGGAAATGGGTATTAAAAAGCTCAGGCTCCAGATCCAGGATGCCTGAGTTTAATCCTGCCTTCTCCATGTACTAGCTGTATGACCCTGGTCAAGTTAGCGGGCCTCTCTGCACCTTGATCGCCTCATCTGGAAAATGCAACGATAATGGAACCTACCTCCTGAGTGGTAGAGAGACCAAATGAGTTAACACATGTGAAGTTCTTCATTGTGCCTGGCACATCGTAAGCACTCACTAAATTTCAGACACTCACAGGAATTGGTCCTTACAGGGCAAGTAGCCACAGTCATAGTAGTAAGAGTACGTTGGGGTTGGAAAGGCGAAGACACACACAATTGATTATCCACTGGGAAGACCCAGAAAGTGAGAACATAGGATGTGGGAGCATACATCATTTATGGGAATGGCTATGAGTTGATGAAGGCTTGAAAAACTCTCAAAATCTCAATTCTTCTCAGATGTACTTCCGGCCAGGGTAGACCACTGCTCCCCCAAGAAACTCCGGGAAAAAGAAAACAACAACAAAGAAAGAAAACCATTGTGGAGAATATAATTTACTGAATCTCTCCAACCTCAGCATTAAGTTAAGGTGAATTTGGGATAGGGGCAACTACTCTGATGTAATCTGAAGTGACTTTTCTGTTTGATATAAAGCCATAGAAAATGCACAGGGACAGTTTAAAGAACAAGCAAGGTGAGTGAGCTGCATTAAAATGGGAATGAAAAATAACCCAGAAAATGCTATTTATTGTAAAAATTGCTGGCATGCTTAGAGCTGCTTTGATCATCTTTGCCTCAAAGAAAGCAGAGCCAACAAAGTGAAGTTTCAGAAAAGGGCAGCAAAATGATCAGAGGCATAATGGGTGAAAGGAGGTCTTTATCCCTAGAAGGAAAGAAACAATTGGAGAAAAAAAAATTCTTTGGCTTAATAGAGATCTATTGGATAATGAATGGTGAGTAGCGGCCATTCAGGTGGTGCCCTCTCCCCTGTCCCAAATCACAAAAAACGAGAAGGAATTTGAAAGGCCTGAAAATAGATAAATGGCCATCATATGTTTAAAGCCTCAACTGGGGGAACTGGCAGCCTCGGGGCATTTTTGAAGCAAACAATAGAGTGACTTTCTACGAAGATCAAAAGTTCTGCTCTTGCCCAATAGCAGCTCATCATCCAGGGGTGTTTGCTGAAAAACAGAGGGGCAATGCCCTGCACTAGACCCTCTGCAATAGAGAGAGCCCTTCCCTGTGGCTGTTCACAGGGACCGTTGGTTGAAATGGAGGCCGCGGGGGGAAGAAAAAGACTGAATTTATTTCCCCTTTGGGATTCAGAAAGTCCAAGGGGGATAAAGTTGAGAAGACACTTTCAGGTTTGGGATAATGTGAAGCAACCCACCCTCCAGGTCCCCCCACACCTCCTCCTCAAGAAAGAAAGAATTGCATCTTGGCCCTGGCCACTCAAAGTTGATGCAGGACAAACCCTAGCAGGTCCCCAGGGAGCTCATTAGAAATGCAGAAGGCTAACCCCATTCTAGACTCCAGAATCAGAATCTGCATTGTGACAAAATGCACTGGTGATTTGCAGGCACATCAAAGTTTGCGGTTTACTATAGTTTCAGGACCTTCAAAGAAAAGATTAGGTGTGCCTCAACCCAGCTGTGCCATTCACTCGCCACGGGAACAGCCAACTGTTCTCTTATCTCTTAAGCTGCAGTATCTCCATCCCAAAACTGGGAACTACGTTCCTAGGAGTATTAAATTAGATAATGCATTTTTAGAATTAGGAAATGGATCTGACACATAATAATAAGAATTCAGAAAGCATTAGTGATCACGTAGGTTACTCTTGATGTTTATCGTCATCCAACACCCGGAAATGGTAAGACAGCTGCAAGAATGAGCCTGTTATAAGAATGGAAAAACTGGGGGCGCCTGGGTGACTCGGTCCATTAAGCATCTGACTCTTGGTTTCAGCTCAGGCCATGATCTGAGGGTCTTGGGATAGAGCCCTGAGTTAGGCTCTACTTTCAGCGGGGAGTCTGCTTGTCCCTCTCCCTCCCTCTCCCCTCTGCTCCTCCCCCTGCTCACACATGCATGTGCTCTTCTCTCCCTCTTTCCTTCCAATAAATAAAATCGTTTAAAAAAATGGAAAAAAAAAAAAACTGTCCATGCAGTAAGAACAGGGGACAATGGAAACCTGACTGTCAGGTTGAAACCATACTCTGGAGTATGTAAATGGCTTTATAATAATAAAGCCCAGGTGTGAACAGACTCCAGAGACAGGTACCTGGGTTACAAGTTCATCAAGAAAGACCACACGTGGCTTTTGTGCGTCTATTGTGTGTGTTTTCTTCTGGGTCATTTACCAAATATTTTGGTATTACTTGATTTTTTTCCTGAAGTTATTAAGATAAATTGTTTCACATTATCTTAAATAATTAGTATCTTACTTCCTGACAACAACAAAAAACAAAATACTACAGGGTAATCACCTAGAATTTCTTACTAACTTTAGCAAAGCAAGATTCGATCTGAGACTAGAGTTATTCTTGTAACAGTTAAACAATCCCAATATTATCAGAAGAAATAACTCAGGGATGATAGTAAAATAATAGGTTTTCATCAGCTTCAAATGCCCCAAATAGTGGTAAGACTGGGACACAGTAGTAGAACTGACACAGGCTGCACCTAGACTTCATGTTAAGCGGAATTCTGGGAGAAGGTGAAGCTTGAATTTGGAGGTAGAGTCATCCAGTGACCTGAGCCCAGTCTCTTGAACCTGTGCCCACAGCCTGAACTGGGTAACCAGTATCCCCTCTATGATGCAGTCACTGTAATCACTTAGTTCATGCTCTCTCACCATTTAGATACCCTTGGGAGCAGACATTCTGCCATCCTTATCCTTCATCTAATTAATAGCATGAGTAATAAACAGCCACCTGTTATTCACGGACAGGTGTATACCCTTGTCAAAGGTCTTGCCTAAATCATCTGGATTGTCTCTAATAACAATGTTAACGACCCTCTGCATTAGCTTCAGGTTGTAAAATATCTTCCCTTGATGTTTGTTCAATATTTCCATGAGAATTAGAAATATCTATTATAGACTCTAAGATACAAAAGGGCTCTTGGAACACAGTGCTATAATTCACACTGGGGACTCAGCTGAAACCACACTACTTGGAGCCCCGCTCCATCATCAGAAAAAAAGAAACGCGGTTCTGACACTATCTACATTTTTTTCTCCCAATAAATGTATACACACCCACAACTGGAAATCATGAATTTCTAAGTAGATTTGTGTGGTTTAGTAACTTCCTAAACATAATGGTCACTATGTGTAGGTGAGTTTTGCAGCCAAACTCCCTACTCTGATACTGAATTGTACATTTTACCAATATGCACATATGCAGGAGGATAAATACAAGAACAATTTATCTGATCAGAAATGTGGATTAACCAATGACAGACATTAAAAATAGCCAGGAGCCTATCCAGGGAGTTTGAAAGAACCAAAAAAGGTTATTTCTTTTATAAAGGAATGTGTTCCCTATTAACAAGCTTAGCGGTCCCGAGATTATGATGGATCCAGGAAAATGAGCAGAAAAGATATCCTCCTGAGAGCTTCCTTCCAGGAAAAAGAAAAAAAGTGTCTTATGCTTGTTCATTTGAAATCTCTTTGAAATTAGGAGAGAACTTTAGTTATTTCTGGACTATTTGGAAGGCAGAAATTTTGAGTTCTAGTTCTTGTTTTCATTTGGTCCAAATTTCTCATTAGATCCATAAATGCCACTCTAAGTAGCTGGCAAATCTATGTAAACATATGAAATGTGCACATTCTGTAGCCTGTGGGCTGGAAGGTAGGCTTGATGTCTTTCTCCTCCTCCAGCCCAGACCTCTCAACCCATATTCCATATTTTTTTTAACTGTCGATCCTAAGTCTGCACTGGGATTGTCTTATATCACCCGAAGTTATATAACATAAAATAGAACTCATAATCTACCCTGCCTCCTCCCTCTATGTGTCTACATTCCAAATATCTCAAGCCTGTTCCCAATGATTGACTCTGTTATCAGCAGTACCCACTATATAAAGTCTTGGAAATATTTCTTTTTCTTAAATTGTCTATCATAATTACTCTCCACACACACCCCCATTACCAACATTCATTCACTTCATCCCTCATTTAACAAATATTTTCTGGGCATCTCTGATGTTCTAGGTCTCAGTCAGCACCTTGAAGAGCTGGACCCTATGAATGGAGTCAGAAAGTAGTTTTGCAGTTTGAAAATCTGTTTTTTGGTTTTAGCTTATTCTCTGAGTGAACTGATGTGACTTGTTTCTATTCTAGTTGGCTGCCAGGGAGCAAAGTTAACTACTCTGCAGAAAGATAACATCACCCAGAGTCTCTCCAATTCTTTATACTCAATGTCTAAAATTAAAAAAAAAAAAAATACTAGGCATGTTGAAAGACAAAAGCAAAAGGAAAACAGATAGTAGAAAACAATCTCAAGTGACACAGACTTGGGTTTTCAGAGATGGACTTTAAATAGCTACAGTTAATATGTTCAAGAAAATGGATGACAGAAAAAAAAAAGAAAATGGATGACAGGATGGAGAATTTCACCAGAGAATGTAACATATATAAACATATCAAACAAATTCTTGAACTGGAATTAAAAAAAAAGCCCTGATATTATAAATCCCACAGATGGACTTCACAGCAGATTGGGTCTAAGTAGCTTTATGAGGCCAACATAACTTTTTACGGAATGTGACAAAAACGTTGCACAAAAAATGCAAAGTGCAAAGCATTTTTCTCAAAATCACAGTTTTGAAATTTCAAAACAAAATAATATAATTCAGCACATATGTATACTAAATAAAAATATTTCATTAGATGCAGAACATTTGATGACATTCAGTAACCATTCATTATATAAAATTTTTAAATACTCTCATCAAAATAAAAATAAGATATCTCTTAATTTTATAACAATTATCAACAAAAACAAAACTACAGCAATAACATTTAATGGAATTTTGAAGACTTCCCTTTGAGAGTAAGAACGATAACCACTATTACTACCTTTATTCTACATTATAGTGGACATAATGGCCTATGCAATAAAGAAAAAAAAAAGAGGGTTGCCAGGATAAGAAAGAAAGAAAGAAAGAAAGAAAGAAAGAAAGAAAGAAAGAAAGAAAGAAAGAAAACCATCACTATTCACATTATTCAACTGTTGATGGCATGATAGAAAATTTTATTGTTTTTCAGCTCCCATACTTTATGAGCCTAGAAAATTTTAAATAATTTATGGAAAATAACTATTAAAATTAATAAGTAGATTAAGCAAGGTCATTGAATATAATTACAACTCTTATAATTATATAAAAATAAATTATATTTCTATCCAATATCAACAATGAGATTATAAAAATTACAAAACCAGTTTTGTTTACAACTTTAAATAACATCAAACATGAAGGAATAAACTGAACAAAATGGGTAGAACATGCATACATAGAAAACTACAAATTTCTACTGAGAAAAATTAAAGAAATCCTAAGTAAGTGAAGAAATATATTTATAGATCAGTAATTCAATAATTAAAAGTTGTGAAAATACTAATTCTCTTCTCTTATACATACATAGATTCCAGGCAATCTAAATCAATATCCCAACAGTATCTTTTGGTGGAAAATGACCAATGAGTACTAAAATGACCAAAATACAAAGGACTAAAAATAACTGAGGCTATCTGGAAGAAGTAAGAAAAAAGTTGGAAGACTTGAATTGCTAGATATCATGACTCATTATAAAGTTATAAAACTATACTAATTGA
Source organism: Vulpes vulpes (assembly GCF_048418805.1). Classification (NCBI taxonomy): domain Eukaryota; kingdom Metazoa; phylum Chordata; class Mammalia; order Carnivora; family Canidae; genus Vulpes; species Vulpes vulpes. The sequence goes on from NC_132791.1 coordinate 104,957,014, forward strand.
GAAAGTGAAGTATTGTGCAGGAACAGGATAAAGAACCCAGAGAGAAATCCACTATAGTCATTTGGTTTATGACAAAGGTATTACTCTGGTGGTATGAAGAAAAGATAATTTTTTCAATTAATGGTATTGAATACTTAAATCAATGTTGAAAAAATAAAGCTTTGCCATCTTTCTCACACTACATACAAAAGCAAATTTCAAGTTGATTTTAGTTCCTAATGTAAAAGAAAAATAAAACTGCTAGAAGTTGGAAAGAACACTATTTACATTACCTTGATTTAGGGAGATTTTTGACAAAGACATAAACAATACCAAACAAGAGAAAATGATTGATAAAACAGACTTTGTTAAAACTAAAAATTCATTTTCACAATTAAGAAAATAAAATCCCAAGTCTCAGAATGAAAGGAAATATTTGCAGCATATCTAACTGACAAAAAATTAGGCTTATATTCACAATGCATAAAGAATACTTTTAAATCAATAAGGAACAAAAAAATAGACAAAATGTCATTTAAAAATGGGCAAAAGATTTGAACAGGAGTTTCACATGTTATATATAAATGGCCAACAGTCACATAAAAAGTCTTCAATTTCATTAGCCATCTGGAAAACATGAATTTCAAAATACTGAAATATTATCACTCTGCTTACTTCAAAAAGACCAATAATAAATACAAGTGTTGCTGAAGAGACAGAGCAAACGGAACTGGTATACAGTACTTGTGGGAGTATAAATTGGCATAACAATTTGGAAAACGATTTTGCAGTATTTCCTGAAGGTGAATACATGACCCAGAAACTCCATTAGTAGGTAAGTGCCCAATAGAAATGTGCACGTATATGCAACAGAAGAGCGCACGCACGATAGTTTTCATGGCAGCACCGTTCATTGTAGACACAAACTGCAAGTAACTCCAGCAACCATCAACACAATACTTAAATTACGGTGTCTATTGAATGGAATCCTCCACGGCAATGAGAACAAACGCGCTGTTGCTATGTTCAAACACGGATGAATCCTTCAAACCATTGAGCCCTAGAAGTCCGATACGGAGGTAGGCACAGCATAACATCTCATTTCTGTGGAGTGCCCCAAACAAACTGATGGTGGCACAAGTCAGGACAAGAGTTACTTCTGGAGATCATGTAGGTAAATAGGAAGGGACGTGATGGGAGTCCTGTGGTGCCGGTGGTTACCTATTTTTTTGCCCTCCAGATGGTGGTTTGATGATAGTTTTGACTTTATAAAAGCTAATTTATGTGTACATTTTTTCTTTGTGAAGCTTTTCTTGATAGATACTATACTTGAATTTCAAAATTCCTTAGAAGATGACTTTTAAAAAGAAAAAACTAATTGACAGTGTCTACAATGTTAACAGGTTAAATAAACTGAAGACGGTAAATGAATATCATATTTTTTTTCTAAATGGATGCTATTGACAATCTTGACAAGAACAATTTTAGTTTCCTCATATTAGCTACAACAATCTTCAACTTCTTTATTTAATTGCAGGAACCTTAGAGCTCTTCCTGACTTGAATACTTCCCCGATTGTAATTCACCAAGAATTTTTACGCTAGACAATTCTCATTAAAGACTTCTTTGCACCATGTGATTTCCTCAGGAATGTAATGTTTTTTTCTATTTTCAACCTTACCATATCCACATTTTTCTTCTTAACATTAAGATTCCTCTATCAGCCTACCTCTCTCTTTTTGAAAACTTACTTTTGACTACCTGTCATGAGTTTTCCACTTTAGTCTAGCTGATTTCTTTACCAAATCCCATATATTTTATTTTCATTGCCATTCATGCATTTCTTTCTGACTTTTATTTTTATTCACGCATTTATACCCAACATTAAAGTTCTCTTCTGCTACTGTAAACCACTGCAGAAATACCAGGATGCCTTCCAGGTCTAGATCAAGTTTCCAATGTCTATCATTACTGGAGAAAAGAATTATTTTGCACAAAGGTCTTAGAACAATGATTTCATGAGAAAGAAGTCAGAAATGTAAAACTACTCAAATTCAGTCACAGAAAGAGTTAATTCCTTACCAGCTCTGAACCTATGATATGACAAGGTTAAGTAGGGACAATCTCGATCTCAAAAAGGATCCTTGTGAGTACTGGCTTTTCGTTTTTGAAATTTATGGAAAATGTCTCTAGGCTTAAAATTCGTCAATCCCATCTCCTCCAAAGATACAAAAATTGTTCCCTTAAACTTCATTTCCAAGGCTCTGTACACTGGTTAATATTATCATTCTTTTGCTCACTCAGATGCTGAGACCTCTTCAGCTCACTGTTCTCCTCTTCTTCCTCACCTCATTCATTACTTGTCAAACCCCCATGATTCTAACCCAATTAAATCTCTTGCACCAAATTCCCTCTTTTTCAACCCATGGTGTCTGAGTTGGCTTAGATCCTTACTTCTTCTTATACCATTGAAACAACTTCAGCACTGAATCCTCTCTCTTCTATGTATTTCTTTGCATTCCAGTTTCCAGAATACTAGAAGAATCGAAGTGAAAATAGTCCTCAAAAAAACCTGGTCCTATATTGCCTACAACATAATACCAGTGAGAGAGCCTGGCATCCCAGGGCCCCGTAAACAGCACCAGTTGGCTTTTCTAGCTTTACCTCCCATCATGGCATTTTCTCTAACTGTGGACTTCCCCCAAGTACCCTACACATGACTACCTCCCTTACCTTTGCTCATGCTGTCTTTTCCCCTGAAGATTCCTTAATTACCTCTGCACTTATCCATTCCCTTTAATGCCTATGAAAGTCCTGGCAAACACTCAAGACTTTATTAAAATTCTGCTCTCCAAAATTCTTCTCAGATCTCCACTCCATGTTCATTTGACTTTCTTCTTCCTATTTACCCATGTCCTCTGATCATGGCTGTATTTAAGCATCTATCACGGTCTGGATTATATCACAGGTACTTACATGTGTTCATCTGTCATTCTGGGAAGGACATCTCTAACGGGAAGAATTGGTGTCTTAATTACCATTGCACTTCTTTCTCCATTATGCTCTATCTGGCAGCTATCAGTTGGTTGCTAATTAGCTTATGTCTTAATGCAATAGCCATAATCATCATCCTCATAATCAGGAGTATCTTACTTGGATTACACCATTTGATTTTCAAAACAACACCACGTAGAATGGTGTTATGATATATAAAAAGCAAACCCATCTAGGAATCAAATAACCTGGATCCAGGACTCTATCTCTGTCACTAATTTTGTGTGTGTGAGTCCAATTTGGGGGGACAACTCATGTCTTGTTTCTGGTTCCTCATGCCCTAAGCATTAAAAAGAAGGGATTGGACTAGCTCAGCATTTCCAAAAGTATGTTCCATGGAACACCAGTTCTGCATGATACTCTCTCCACAGGAGAGGATTCTGCAGTCAAATTGAGGAAATATCAAATAGCACGTGCCCTTTGCAGAGATTTGCCCTATACTAGTTTTTCAAACTGCGGATCATGAACAACTAATAAATAGGCCATGAAATTAAGTGAGTCGCAATGAATTTTCTTAAAATAAACTAGAATAAAAGACACCAGAGGCCATTACATATAGAAAGGGTAAAAGTTGTCTCCTGTTTAGGTTGTGTATGACAGTGTGTGTGCATACATGCGTGCAGCATGTGTCTTTTTTATTGACTCTTTTGGCCAAACATGCTTTAGAGCGCTGCACTATATACACTAGCATATTAATGGCTCTAAATTATTTTGCAGTAAACTATTTAAATTCTTTTATCCCAATCTTCTTCAACTTTACGTATTACCTACCTACCCCCCACACACGTTTTTTTTTTCCTTGACATAACATTTATTGACATGTAAGATAGGATTATTTGAAAAAAACTCATATCAGGAAACAAAACATGTTTATACGATCTCAGAAATTCCTCTATCCCCGACTATATCACGATGCTGTGGGTTGGGACAAACATGCCTAGAGTAACATGCTGTTGCCTGCTGGAACATGCTGGATAAGACCTGTAGAGAGGCCAAGGGTCTCCCTGCTTACAGAGGAGCTCTGGGAAATTTGGATTCCCCCCTCCCTTTTCCATTCTACTTGTAGGAATTTATCTCTTATTATACATGTACACAACAGCCTGCAAAAATAGAAACTCCCTCAGCTAGCTCACTAGCCGGGGCCAGATGCAGAGGTATGCTGGGCATGCCCTCCAGTAAGACCAGCCCGAGGACACTCCCAGCTGCCCCAGACCACGCTGTCACCTCTTTACTCAGACTGCCCCTTTCTGCCCACTTCTCCCAAAGCACTTCCAGGGGTGCAGCAGCGAATGCCTTGGCTTCCAATGGGGCTTTCTCTTCTTATAATGTGAGCACACTCCCAAGGGTGCTTTCTCAGCCCACAGAGATACTGCAGGTGATGGAAAATGTGAGAGGGCTTGGAACCAAGCTCCTGGCTGCAGGCAGCTCATGATCTGGCACCTGCTAGTAGTGAGAGTCCCCTGTGTCCCCATATTAAACTGAAACATGAAGCAATTGAGCCATGAGTATCTGTGAGTGGAAAAATGAAAAGTCCAGCATAGGGAACCCAGTTTCTAAGAAAGCTTTGCTCTCCTCATCTCATGCCCTGAGACCAGGAAATCCCGTGTCCACAGGAGGACATCTCTTCCCCTTAATGCCCCTTTTTAAATATCATGAAGTGATATGTACCCCTTGGTAAATCTGATATAGACTGATCCCCCGCAGCCACTGGGACACAGTTCTTGAAATGTGCTTCTGAATTTTGGGGAACAGGCTCTCCTGGAAGTGAATCCTCCTCTCTCACGCTGTGGGTGTGGCTTTCCCCTGCTTGAGTCTGCTTGCGGTGACTCCCCACTCTGTCCTTTTTGGCACAACAGAGTCAATAAATAGAGCGACACACACTACTGTACTAGACTGGCAGAGAACCTTGGAGTAGACTTGTGTGCAAATCTTGGAGTGGAATCACAGGGACAGAGCTTCCTAATAATCAAGTCTTTGACATAGTTTTCCTTCCACATCTGCCTAAGACAGCTGCTCAGAACTTCCTTCTGTTTATCTCTCATCTCAGCCCCAAAGTTCACAGACCCATTTCTCATAACTCCCTTGGCACCTGAGAAGTACAGCTTATCCTGTCTATGCTATTGCTATAACCCCCAATCTCAGGTTAAATTGTTTTTCCACTTTGACATTACTCAAGGCCCAAGTCTGTGGCATCACTAAGGTTTCACTACAGATTACCCTGAATTAAACCTTTTTCCCTCTAGAGCCCAGCTCAGAATAAAGGGCCCAATGAAGTTTCTCTCCAACCTCATTCTTCTCACCGTGCCCTCTGCACCTCTCTACCTTATTCAAATTCTATCCTTTACCTCAAACGATTTGTGGTGGTCGTGGGGGTGTGTATGTGTGTGTTTTCACAATGCCATCAATAGCTCTTGAGAATAGTATGCTTTTTCAGGTTAATGTCATCTTATGTCAAATTTCAGTAAAATCCACTTATGTTGCTTCAGAAAGGAATTAAAGAATTTTAGAATGTTAGTTGATAGTTTCTCCTAGAAGAGTAATGATTTGAATGTATGACTCAGATCATGTATATTGCCCATGCTTCAGTTATAACAATAAGAGAAGGGTAATATATTTAAAGAAAAAAAATGATAAAAGGTCTGACTTTTTTTCTGAGACCAACAGCTTCCAAAGATAGGTCAGATTAGTCAGAGCTCGCCAAAGAAACAGAGCCAATAGGATGTGTGTGTGTGTGTGTGTGTGCAGAAAAGATATATTTTCCTTTAAAAAAAAGATTTTATTTATTCATTCATGAGAGACAGAGAGAGAGAGAGAGAGAGAGGCAGAGACACAGGCAGAGGGAGAAACAGACTCCCTGTGGGGAACCCGATGTGGGACTTGATCCCGGGACCCCAGGATCATACCCTAAGCCAAATGCAGGCGCTCAATGGCTGAGCCACCCGGGCATCCCTGAAGAGATATATTTCTTTTTGGTTTTGGCTCATGTGATTATGGAGGCTAAGAAGCCCTGAGATATGCAGTCAGCAAGCTAGAACCCCAGAAAGAAAATGGTAGAAGCTCCCATTGGAAGGCAGGAAGATGCCAACGTCCCAAGCCTATAGTCATGCAGGAGAAATTCCCTCTTACTTGCAGGAGGTTCAGTGTTTTTGTTCTATGTAGGCCATGATTGATTGGATGAGACTCACCCATGTTAGGGAGGACCATCTACTTTATTGGTTTGACAGATTTAAATGTTCATCAAACCCCAAACACCCTCACAGACACACCCAGAATAAGGTTTGATCAAATGTCCTGGCACCCCATGGCCCAGTCATGTTGAGACGTCAAGTTAACCATCACAGAAGGGTTCTTAGAACTATCATTGGCCTTTTCATTCAAAACACAGAGGACAAGAAACATGATCAGGCCCATAGGCTACAAGGAGCATGCAAAATTAATTGGCAGTGATGGGAGGAATCGTTGCACCTGAGAGAGACAAGAAACATCAGAGATGGTAGCCTTCTCAGTACAGCTAATGCCCCTCTTAATGGTGTCAATTGGCTAGTAGTTGTTGTTGTGACCATGGCTAAGTTGGCTAGCGCAGTCAGAGCATCATATGGCCAGGGGAGTGGGTGACCACAGGACCACGTAGGCAGAGCGGAGCCTCTTAAAGTTCCAGGAACCAAAACCTAAGTTTAAGCAACAAATGACTGAAGGGAGTATTATGGGCTATGTGTTTTTATCTCACCAGCCTTCTTATATTGAAACTTTAACCCCTGCTGGGATGGTGTTAGGCCTGTGAGGCCTTTAGGAGGTAACGATGTTTAGATGAGGTCATGAGGCTAGAGCCCTCATGATGGGATTAGTGCCCTTTTAAGAAGAGATGGACACTGGAGCTTTTTCTCTCCACCCTAGGAGGATACAGAAAGATGACTCACCTGCAAACCAAGACGAGATCTCTTACCAGACACCAGATCTGCTGGCGCCTTGATCTTGGACTTCTCAGACTCCAAAACTCCCAATATGTATGAGGAATAAGTATTTGTTGTGTAAGCTACCCAGTCTATGAGATTTGTTACAGCAGTGTGAACTCACGGAAACAGGGAGATCCCACTCTGGAAAGTGGGTGCAAATGGCCCCCACACACAAAAAAGTCATGCAGATGAGTACAGCTCGGTAGTTAGGGAAGCTCGGGGAAGCCACAACCAGCATGCAGCAATGATGTACATCAAATCTAAAGTACAGCAGATTGAAGCAGTATTACTTTGCCTCCCTAACAAGACAGAAGCAGATGTCCCATATCCACAGTGCCATGTCATGTGCAGATATACACACGCAAGAATATAGAAGCGGCGGCGGGGGGTGGGGGTGTAATAATGGTGTAACACTAGCAGCTGTGACTTCTAAGAAAAATGCTTAAAACAATGTAAATTGAACCTAAATAAACACACAGCAATATTGTGGTGCACAGGTAGCCAACGCACTCTAGGGACTCTGTTATCTCATGAAATGACGACCAGCCGGCAGGGACAAATGTGGAGCCTGAGGGGAAGCCTGTGAAGAATGGGACCAGCTCTGAGACTTTGCCTGTAGCGATCTACAGCTGCAAGAGTGTGCTCATCCCTTTGTGAGATAGCATCGTACCTGTGTTATAAATATCTCAGGTATTGATATAGGTAGCTAGGCTAATATTTAATAAACCTCTGTGTAATTCAGTCATCATCTTATGTGAGCTTTTCTCAATTCTTTGGCTTCCAGATCTCTCATTATATCATCAATGTATTGATGGGTCGCGTAGTGTTGGTGCCAAAGTCGCCCAGACAATGCCCCTCCACCTTCACAGAAACGCACTTGTAACTCCCTGTTCTTAACTTGCGTATCAGTTCGTTTTTGCTGCATAAAAATCACCCCAAAACTGTGGCTCTGAACAACAAATGTGTATTCTTTCTTTTACAAGCTCTGGTCGGTCGCCTAGGTAGTCCTTATCTTGAATGGTCTGGTCCATCGTTGTGATCATTTCACTAGCTATTTCCCTAGCTCAACTGGGGCTGTACAGTCTAGGGTGGCTCTCCTTACTTGCTGATGGATGGTGTCTTGAGGGTTGGGTGGGAGGGGGCTATAAAGATGACTTGTTCACACACTTCTTCTTACCCAACAGCCTAGCCCGGGCCCGTTGGCATGGAAGTGGTCATGGGATTCACCAGAGCAGTGAAAAAGGGAAAACAGCAAACACAAGCAATGTTCAAGCCCTTGCTTATGTTACATTTGCTATTGTCTCATTGACCAATACAGGTTGCCTGGGCAAACCCGGAGTCAGGGTAGGAGAAGATAAAACAGGGAGATTCGCTGCTGCCACCTTGTAAATAGGACACTACTATGGCCTTGCCCGCCAGACCTGATTCTCTATTCGCATAGCCGCCGCCACATTGCAACCCAGTTATGGCAGATTCCACAATTCTTTACGTGAATTTGCAGCTATCGATTATGTGCACCACATGTAACCTGTCATGGCTGAAATGTCACCCCTACATGACACTAAGGTCACCACCACAACAGGTATGAAAATTCCAGACACTTTGGTACAGCCCCATAACCTACAAACAAGGCTCTTTTTCAGCTGGATAAAATAATGATCATGTGCACACTTCTATCCAAAGTCTTGCTTTCTGCTTTGTGCCCTCTGATGACTCAGCAGTAACGTACATAAGGTAAGGGAAACTTAATATGCAAAATACCAAACCCACAGAGCAGATAAATTAGGGAGTAGAGAGTGAATCATCCCATCACAATAGAATTCTTCACTCTTACATCAAGATTCTTTAAAATAGCCAGCTCCCGAGGGTCCCTAAAATAAAACTCATCCCCAAACTTCACGTGTAAATTCCCAGGACGACACCCACCGCGTGTAGCAAGGGATTCCCATACTGATTATTCCATGTGTGGCTTTTGTCTGACTTAACCTCCGCCTGCCTAAAGGGTCAGCAGGACTGTGTCCTACTTGAGGAAGCGTATGAATCGAACCAGCAGTGCGATGCCCAGAGGACATCTGTAAAGCTACATAGCATTACATGATCTCAGACACATGAATGTCTCGTCTCATGTCACAGTCCTGTGGAAACTGAGTCTACTCTCCTGCCCAGAAGGGGAGGACTGAGTTCAGTCATCAGCCTTCAGGTGCCAAGTGGTGGGGCAGAGGGACGGTGTCTGCCAAGTAGAGCAAGGACAGACCTGGGTTATAACCCCCTGCACTTCCCAGGGTACTGCCTCAAGTATCAAGTCTCCTTCCTTCCCTCCCTGTCCCCCCCTCACCCCATATAACCTCCTTTCCCCTCTCCTGCTCGCTCCCAACTTTGCCAGGATTAATTTTTTTCTCTTGATTGACACAGCCTTTAAAGAGCAAGCATCCCCATCCCCTCGGCGTGTGTTCACGCATGGCAAGGCAGGGGCAGGCAATCCATTAGTGGGCGGAGGAGCAGGGCCTGGTCCTCACCTCACGGCCCACTGCCCGTGCTGCCCTCCGTTCTGTTCCACCGGGGCCGGTGTGAGCCAGCAGGTTACGTAACATCCTATAGCAGGCTCCTATTTAAAACGCTGATAGGTGACAGCCCAGATGACAAACAGCCTTCAGTCTGTCAAGCGAACATCCCCAAAGCGTCTGCATTTTCCGGGCTGCTCTTCTCCTTCTGGTAGTGGAGTGGGGCTGCGCTTGGCTCTTCAGGCCCTTCCAGGGGATGGGAGCCGCTGTGTCTCAGCAAGGGGCTGTCAAATTGTCCCACATCTCAGGCCTAATTCATACAGGAGTATCCATATTTATATTGATCTAGGCACATGAGTGGCATTCTCACGCTAGGCATCCGCTCGGCAGAGATGATCCAAAGCAACTTTGCACTCACTAAAAATTTTAAGTTACTCACAAAATGAATATATTTAGCCTTGTCACTGATGTGACTTGTTTCCCCACTACAAACAGAAGTCACATCAGGGCCTGGATATATCTGTGATATACGTGTGATATGTATATATTCCATATAGATTATGGAATTACGTGTAGTCTCTTTACTATGGTAACTTTTTAGAAATTCCGTCCATCATTCAATGTGATTATCGGTTTCCTATGGCAGCTCACCTATAAATTATTATTATTTTTTCACCTATAAATTAAATGATCATCGCTCCCCCGGCCGGTATGTCACCTTAGAGCTCTCTTCGAAGCCCACACTCGGATGCAGCCCTAACAAAATGCAAACCATGGAGGGAATGAAGCAGTACGCGGACTGTCCCAAGCACGTCGCGTTGCCAGCTCACACGGGCCAAGACGGGATGAACTGAACCTCCTATTTCTGAACCCTTACTGAACCTCCTATTTCTACGGTTGTGGCAAACGTAACCTGGGCCATTTAAGCTGATCTGTGTCTTCATTTAAACTCAGCATCTTCAAGCATCTTCTAGCTAAATACTGGCAGCCCGTGGCCCCCTGCCCCAGGTCTATGATGTGGGTGTGGAGAGGACGGAGTGTGGCATATCCTCTCACCCAGGACTGTCAGGGAAGGTGTCACCTGGTGCACTCCCATCCCCCACCTTTGTCAGTTGCCTGTGAGATGCGTCTGGCCTCTTTTGGTCCTTGTCCCTTTGGTGTCTTCCTCGGGTATCCACCATTCTAGCATCCTGAGGGAGCCTGGAGTAAGCAGTCCGTTGCCTTTGCCCAATCACAGACCGCTTCAACTCCATGGGCTCTCTGATTCTTCGACGTCTCCTGGGGGCTCAGTGCCGCTCTCAGATGCTCTTCCGTAACTATGGTGGGGTGCTAGGATTCTGCAAGCTGGTGCTTCATTGGTCTGGGCTACTCCACAGCTAAGTTGCCCTTCTGCTATCACGTATCATGAGTTCCCCCCCGGGGTGGCAGAGGAGGGAGGCACATGTCTCTTCTGTTCTCCTTGTGTTGAGCTTACCTGGGATTGGGGTCACGCTCCACCATCTGCCATCCACCCAGTTAGCTCTGAGGTGGTGTGGAGGTGGGGCTCCCAGGAAGAGCGGTCTCTAACTTTGACATTGTCTTGATATCCACTTCTGCATCCCTCTAGAAACCATTGCAACGAGAAGGGATTTTGATCCCTTCCTCAGGCTACGTGGAACCTAACATTACATGATTACACATTTTCTATTCCGTCGTTGCTGTGAATACATTTTATCCCTTGATCTTTCTCTTCTCTCAAAAAGCCCATCCTTGGCAAATCAAAAGTTTTCATTTTTCAAGACTTTTCTTTTTGCTTCTGCTCTCCATTAAATTATGTATTTAATAACATGGTGGACTTCCGCATTTTAGTATCTGCCCACAGTTCCCCCCAAGAAGAGTGCTTATAGGAAACTGTTCTCTAAATGTTAGGGTGGGAGGTCATAGGTACACGAAGACTTGGTGTTCTGTTATGGGGATAAAAAGGAAGAGTTTATATCTAAAACTTTTATCTATTCCTTCCTCATGAGAAATCCATACTCACGCTCTTTCAGCACAAAAACCTTTAATATACGTCTGGGTATTGGTTGTTACCACTGCTACTCACCCGAGGCTGTACTACTGCTAGACCAAAATGGCATGCCTGTAGCTCTTTTATCATGAGGACTTTTTCATATCTATCAAACAGCATGCGCTTCATCATATTTGTATGTCAGCCGGACTAAATTCTGTGCATAACATGTCACTCACAGCAGCTGCTAGGTGGCCAGCTCTTCGGGGTCAAGGAGGGCATTACCTTGCTTGCTGTGTATGACTAGTGCGCGGCATGATGCCTGCATGCAGTCGGTGTTCTGTAGATGTTGGTTGATTGAATGATCGACTCCCATCCCCTTCACAGCTGCGGAAATGGGGTTCCAGGCAGAACAAGATTAAAATATCCAGATGTAGGTTGGGTTTGCCCAGTATACTCTCCAGAAAGGAGACATGGATCCATATCATATCCGAGTTTTAGAATCCCTGTTGGCTCTGCTGACAGGAAATGTCAGGTGGCTTGTCAAAATGAGCCAGGACTACCACCCAAAAACCTCCACAGATTCTAATTTAACTTCTTTTTCAAGCTGCTATGCCCATTTCATCATTTGGCATCTCCGAAATTGTGAAAAATACTTATTTCCTAGGCCCTCTGGTTCAGATTGCCTCCTCTTTTCTCCAGAACCTTGTCTGCTGGTTTAAAAAAACAAAATGAACAGACAAAACAAAACAAAAAGACAAAAACAACCAAGCACACAAACAAAGAAACAGCATCTAAATCCATCCTGAGAGAATGAAAGAAATAGAAAGCACACTGCTGGAGAAAAAGAGAACTTTCTTGAAAGGGAAATTCAGGACCATGGACACCTGCGTCTCTTGGTTGCCTCAGTCTAAGGGCCTGATGAGAAGCCACCCCTAACAAAAACTTGGCCTTCACAGACCATGCTGGTGCTCAGTTAAAAAATAATAATAAAAAATAAAAACAAATAAAAAATAAAAAAGAACAGTCAAGCAGAGTATTTAAATATCAGCTCTTAACAGAGTAGACCCCTCATAAGAAAGGCAGCCAGATTTTGTGCACCCACTCTCCTTAGGCCAAGATTAGTGTGTGCATGAGCGGAGAGAGGAGGCTCTTTCAGGACATAGGAAAGGATTCCAGGAAGGGGTGGATGGAAGCATCTCTCAGAGGCGGCTGGAGAAAATTGATCAAACAGAGCCGTCCTGAGGTTCGCCTGCAGGTAGGCAGCTTTCCTAGAGTTTGCCACGCTTTGTGCTTAGAATAGCCCCTCAAGGAAGAGCAGCTGTAGAGAGCCAGCTCTTTATATGCTCAGACATTTAACCTTCCCCAAAGCCCACGGTTTATCCCTCATACTTGTCTTTACCTTATCCCTTCTTTATAGCTCAAGCTTGATTCCTCTTATCACCCTTTCAAAATTTGTTAGATTCATAGATAATAGGTCCTATAGTTTCTGAAATGTTTTAAATATCAACCCAACGTGTATTATTTAGATGCATGGATTTTAAAATGCATGCATATCAATAATACACGTAAATCAATGATAGTGATCCTAGACACCCATATCTATGTTTTATAAAATGGTCAAGTATTTCCTAAGTACTTCAGGGGGTGCTGAACCCTTTGAAACCACCCCACAGGGGTTTGAATTCTGGCTCTATTCTTTCCTACCTGTGTGGCTTCTGGACCTTGATTTTATCTTCCTCAAAGTGGAAATGATAGAATTTTATTTCATGTAGTTGCCAAGAGGATTCAATGAGTTAATTTACAAGTAAGATCCTTAAAGCACTGCCGAGGTTACACGTGCTTAACAAATGTTAAATAATATTAGCATTATTTATATTTATCCTCTCTCTCCTCTTTTACTATCACTTTTACAACCCACAGAAGCCGTTGAGATGCCCCACTGAGCACTGGTCAAGATCATAGAAAATCAGTGTTCATGCACAGAACCTTTAGTTCTCAGCCCAAATGTCACTTTCTGGGAACAGAGGCTCCCTTGCCCATCCTGGGTCCACTGTGCCATTCATTGTCCACCATCGGTCTCACCAGAGCTCTTAGATGAAGTTCGCTTCTTGAACACACAACAGCCAGTACTGGTTTCTCTCATTTATTTGTTAAATGTTTATATATTATTTTTATCTAAATAAATGCCCATATATATCAGCATATTTTGCTCCCCTTTAAACTATAGCATGAGTTCAAAGACTTTGTCTGCCTTTTCTTGGCTCTATCCCCAGGACCTCATGCAGGCAGTGCCTGGTAAGAGTTAATAAGTATCTGTCGAAGGAAGGAAGGAAAGATTGCTGTTATCTTGCAGACAAGGAAAGTTAGGCACAGTAGATAAAAGTAACTTCCCCAAGGTCACCTAATACTCAGGGGCAGGATGGAGAAGAAGTCTAGCACTAGGTCGATGGCAGCAATATCCTGTGTGCAAGAGACTAGAATACTGTGCACTAAGTGTGATCACAGCCCCCCAGAGTCCTCAACACCTTTACAGGAACCCCTCGGTGGTCAAAATTATTTTCATACTCATACCCAGAATGTTATTTGTTTTTTTCACTCAGTTGACACTTGCCCTAGTGATACAAAAGCAACGGTAGGTAAAAATGTTGATCACTTAGCGACAACTGAGGCACAAACACCAAACTCTCTTAGCTGTTGTATTTTTCACCACCGCATGCTCGTAGTAAGGAAAGTAAAAAAATAACCAGTTCACCTAAGAATACCCTCTAAGGAAATGATTAATTTTATTAAACCTCATCCTTTAAATACCAACATTTTTAATATTCTGTGGGTCAAGCTGATGTACATACAAAACACATGCACTGGCAAAACCAAGGAGGACAGTTATCTCAAGGAAATGAACATGCATGATTCACTTGTGAGCTCCACTAGCCACTTGTTCTTTTTTTTTTATTGAGGAATAATTAACATATGGTATCATATTTGTTCCAGATGTACAATATAGTGAGTCAGTATTTACCCACATTCAGCGATGGTCATCGCAATAAGTATAGTTACTGTCACCATACAAAGTTGTGAGCCACTTTTTTTCTTGGAACATAATTTTTGCTTGAAAGAACAAATTTCAGACAAACCATGGTTATTCAGAGTTGGGCATTTGGCAGACATTTTCTCAAAAATGAGCAAAGGGAACCTACCAGTTAAGGGAAAACAATTTAGAGTATTTGTTGCCAATGACAAAATGTGAGCATCTGAGAAAAAATCAGAATTTCAAAAAAAAAAAAATGTGTGCCTGCAACCATGAGCTAGATAGCATCCCAATACTCAAAGGGGATTTTTCTTATATGATCAGTAGTTATTTTAATAAAGGGAGTTTTGATATTGGATTAGAGAACGTGTCAACTTTTAGATGATCTGAATAATTCAACAAACCAGTATTTTCCAAATGACTAATGCCTGATGTTATGAAATCATACATGGATAAAAGATCTATTTAAGTTAGACCAGTGAATTTTTATATAACAGACTATGAAATTCACTAATGTGGTTTCAGATTCCATATTGCTTGTAACCTCTAAGAAACTACTGCGACCTGTCAAGTTTTAGTGTAGTAACAAAGAATATCCATAATTATTTGAAAAACCTATGAGGATATGTCTCCTTTATCCTACTGCATATTTGTGTGAGGCTCGATTTTCTTCGTGTACTTCAACCAAAACCAACCTGTTCCAACAGATTGAATGCAAAAGCAGGTAGGAGAATCCAGCTGAATTCTATCATCAGACATTAAAGAGATTTGCAAAATGTAAAATAATGACCCTTTTCTTATTGAATTTTTCTTATTTTGGAAACTGGTTATCTTTCATAAAAACAGTTTACAAAGAGTTTATTGTTATTTTAGAATAATAAGTATTCTCTTCTTTTCAGTTTTTCTTTCTAATAATGGCAAATAGTGATAGTGATAACTCACACAAAATAATACTTCTTTGAGGACCTCAGTTATTTTTAAGTGTGTAAAGGGGATCCCGAGACCATAAAGTATTAGAACTGCTGAATTAGAAAATACTAGCTGGTGTTCAAACTTATAAGTGTTCATGGAAATATTTGGACATCTCCTGGTTGGTGAGTTCCAGGGTCATAAACTACATACAATCTTGTGATCTGTGATATAACTCTGCAAGGCCATATTAGTTTCCTTTTAGGATTAAAAAATTATCTGTAAAATTTAAAAATTAGTAAATAATACATATCTACTGATCAGGATATTGGTAAAAGAAAATATCTTCAGGGGATAAAAAGAATGAAGATTTTTTTTTTCCACACAAAGTAAATATGCATTTCACACTGGGGCTCTGCTCCCTACATCTTCACTCCAGGATGCTGGCTAAGCAGCATCTGTCGTTGGAAGTGTTGCTGGTTGCATTGGCAAAAGGGAAGGGAATGTGATGAGTTGTCCATCCGAGGAGAACCAGCTCTTAAATCACCCACCAATAAGAGCTGGGTGGCACTTCCACTTCTATGTCATTGGCCAAAGCAAATCTCACGACCCTGCCTAACTTCCCGGAGGTCAGGGACTTGCCATCTTGCCATGAATCCCTGACCCAAAATGTAGGGAGGTTGCGGGGCGGGATTTGTCGAAGGCAGCAGCCCTAATGACTATCCCAGTATAATGCGCCATTCAAAACATAAAACCTCATTTATGAGATTTCCTGATATCTGACTCTTAGTCGTACATATTTTTTTCATACTTATTTTGTGCATATTGTTTTGTGTTCTTTTCATTTGACATTCTCTTAAGTGTCTCCATGGTTCTTGTGTTTGTCATTTGAATGCCAATATTAAATTTTACCCTACTGATAAGCTGTAATTTTAAATATTTCTCAACTGTTGGTTCTTTGGAGAGTAGCTAGTCTTTCACTATTACAGATGGCATAGCAAAGCATGTCATTGTAAGGAAATATTTTTAAAAATGATTGATTTGGGGTTACTGAGTCAAGAAGTAGGATGGATTTTCATAAGGGCACATCTTACGCGATGCCTGCCATTTTATAAACTTCTGTGGACAAAGATCTGGCCATATTCATTCCTGTATCCCCAGAGCCTAACAAAATATCTGGAATTTGGTAGGCATTCAATATATGTCCACTGAATGAATGGCTTTTGCCAGATTGCTTTCCAGAATTATTACACCAATTTACAACGTCACCAGCACAAAATTATATCGCTCTAACAGACTCTTTAATAGTTTGAGCAGTGGTTTTCCTTTCATTTATTTAATGATTAGCCGGGCTAAAATGAATTCTAAGACTTTTCTTTTACTATTTATATTTTCTTTCCCGTGTGCTTCCCTTAGTGAAGAGAATCTGGTGAGCCCTCTAAGGAATTAATATACTGTCCCCACATATATCCGTTTTCAAGGATTTGGGAGCATTGACTGTGGGCTCATGGAAAGAAGAGAATAAAATAGGAATAAGTGGAGGTGGTGGCCGTGGGTTCCCCTGAAAAAATAAAGCTCAGGATTTCATTATTGTTGCTATTCTTGCTGCTGTTACTACTAGCACACCAGCCCATACATGAATTGAACACACTTTGTAAATATTAGCTCAACTCTCTGTAACATTATTGAAAGGTAGAAACGATGTTAGCTCCATTTTTTAGGTGATGGAAAAGTCGCAATTGCCCAAAACTACACAGGTAGGAAGAAACAAGTCAGGGGTTGGATCTATGTTTATGTGAACTTGGATTCCCAGCCTTTCCCCTCTAGGTTCTGGGGCCTCCCACAGCTCACTTGGGGGCCCCATCACAACGTAAAGCAGAGTCTAAGGAGCTCACTGGGGCCCACGGGGCGACGTGGAGGACCAGCTCCGGCTCCTCTGAGGGCCAGGTGTCTACACACAGGGGCCCCGCGGGAGGTGATGCTGTTGTGATACAAGGTTGTGTGACCTGAGGCAGGGCCCCAGGGGCACCTGAGGTTATGCAGCACAGGATTTGGGCCTCAAAGACAAGGGGAGGCAGTAAAGAGGTGAGTTACTGAGCCCAGTGGAGAGGTGCCATCTCAAAGCAGGTACCATTCAGTGGAAGTGCAGAAGGACGGACCGGAGAGGAAAGCAGAGCCAGGAGGAGGGCTGCAGCCTGCTGGGCACTCTGGGCTCACAGTGGGGCTCAGATTGGGCCGCAGGCACGTTCTGGACCTTACCTGCCACTCACAGGCGCTGGCTATGACGCCAACTGATGGGAAACCTCCTCCTTGGTTCTCCAACCGGCAGCCCCTAGTCACATAGGACTACATTTAAAAGAATTAAAATGGAATAAAATTAAAACATCAGTTCCCCAGGGACACCAGGCACATTTCAAGGGCCAGCATCCACATGTGGCCTGTGGCTACTGTATTGGGCATCACAGGCATAGACGGAGTCCATTGTCGTCCCAGAAAGTTCTATTGGGCAGCGGCCAGACCCCTGCTTCTCCAGGTGGGCCAGGAGCTGCACATGCAGCAGCTTCACGGGGAGCTTGTGAGAAATGCAGCCCTTCAGGCCCCGCTCCAGCCTCACCACACGGGAGGTGTCGGACACAAGGTGTGCAGGTGACGCGCAGACACCCTCCTGCTCAGGGCCACCTGTCTGCATGCGATCAGGACATCGGTGCCTGTCCTCGGCCTGCTGAACACCTGCTACTGCTCCGCGTGGGGCTGACGATGAGAAACTAACCTTTAATCTGTCATCTTTACTGCAACCGTTTCCCCCACTCTATTGCTTTTCCTTTTATTTTAGTTTTGTTCATTTTTTATGAACGTATTTTTGGAACCTATTAATATTTAAAAGATTGTGATGGTGGGAGCCCGCCCTGGCTCTTACTCAGGAACAGTCACATCCCTCTGCCCTGCTCCTCGCCTCCTGCGCCTCCTTCCCCTGCACCACTGTCCTCTTGCCCCCCTTTCCCTGCCCCTTGCCGTGTGGCTCTGTGGCCAACACCTTGGCAGCATCCCTCCACTGGGGTGGTGATTTCACCCGCTCCGAGCTGTGCAGTTTTAGTAGCATCGGAGAAACGACTGGAAGGACTCCGCACCCGCCCTTTTGCGGCGCAGCCCTGTAGGATGCGGGAGCGCCTTTATATATTCCCAGGCAGTGATGGGGCCCCGTCTTGCAGCCTCATAAATATTTAACAACAAGCACTTTGTAAAGAAGAGTGTTATTAAGGGCGGTGCTGCCAGCAGCTTCAAAGGTACCCATATATCAGGAGCTGCTAATGCTGTGTGGACACAACCCTCTTGCAATAATAGCCTGAGGCAAATCAGCTCCTTATCTTTTAGGGGGAGTTGGGAGAGAATTTAGAGGAATTTGCAAATATCCCTGCTCCTCAGAGGAAACAAGCAGGTTCCTCTCCTGATAGAGAAGCGCCTTCCAACAAATCATGCATCTCAGAGAGAAAAAGCAGTGACCAGAAGAAAAAATAAACACGCATACGTCTGCGTGTGTGTCTGCGTACACCGTCCACGCAGAGAAGACGCCTGGCCACCGAGGCTTAGCAGGGCTCTTATTCTGGTGCTAACAGATGAATCTTTTATCCCCAAGAAAGCCAGGCCCAGGCCACTTATTTCAACCCTTCAAGCTTTAATGATACTGTTTCAGTTTTCTTTACTGGTTGGATTGGATACAGCACATTGCAATTCAAATTGCCCCAAACACCGCAGCAGTAGGCGAGGTGAGCACATCCCTTCCTAAGTGTAAATGGTCCCCCGCGGGGGACTCCTGCCCGGAGCCTGGGGGGGCTGGGGCTGCACGGGCCTGGCAACCTCTTCCTCCCCAGCCATCCTCGCTGGAGGTAGAAGCTGGGAAGATTAAAGTCCCCAGTGCATGCAGCCCATTCCTGTTAGTTCAGAAAATATTCTCCGTTGGCCATTGGCAGTACAACCAATAAATCACAAGGGGTTAGGAAAGGAAAGGTTGTAGGTGGGGGTGGGGGGTGTGCGCCGTGTATGCATCACACTTATTGCATTTTCCCCCAAAATAACTCCTGTGAAGGGGTCTGAGAAGCTAAGTTGACGGGCTCAAGGTGACCCCCAGAAGCCCCTGAAACAGCATTTGTCCAGTGTTTCCTACCCTAAATGCTGCGCTCTAAGGTCTGCCAGAAAAGCAACTGAGTTTTGAGCGCTCACCTGGATCATGTTCCCCACAATCCACAGTGTTTCTGGGAGTCGCTTTCCCCACGCCCGGGTGGGGCCCAGCCCTGGACAGGCCTGGGAACCACACGGGTACAGTGGGGAGCCACCTGCCCTTCCGGGGGTATCTGCGCCAATGCTCTGCCCGGCCAGCAGCCCTGTGTGTGCCGGGGCAGGAAAGCAGGGGGCTGCCCCCTAACCGGGGGACACACAGGCGCCTCCAGAGTCCTGAGCAAGCACTTGCCAACATTGGGAAGCTTTGTTCCAAGTCCTAATCAGAAGGTCCGCGTGGAAGTTAGCTGCCAGGGACCTGGAATAAACTTTCCCATAGAAACAAGGTTATAAATAGAGCTCCGGCCTCGCCCGCAAATGGTCATCTAATGGGTAGTGTGGTTCCAGTGTTAGAGACGCAGGGAAACTTTGCGGAAAACCATCAGGGCGCCCTACCAGTAATTACACCAAACAGTGGAACAATAACGTGAAATGTCTTTTTCGTTTTACACGGAAGCTCATTCACGAAGAAAGTAAGATTAATTGGAGAAGGATAAGCAGTTAAATGGAGACTGTGTGGTGCTCTTGAAGGAGGCTTCGAGGTTACCTCAAGGGCTGTTGAGGGTGATGGCACAGGCTCTTTACTATGTCTCATTTCACTTCAAAACTTATGACTCGCCTTCTGCTTGATACAGGTGTAGAGCCAGCGCTACTTGTGCTCATCCTCCGTAATTAGAGTCAGTTTTTATGTGTCCCTCACCAACTGAAAAAAAGAGAGCTAGGGAAACTGGGAGGAGGAGGAGGAAGAGGAGGAGGAGGGAACAAAAGGACAGAGAGAGACTGGAGGGAGGAGAGGGGGAAGGAATTTTCTGGAGCAAAATTTGACTGAGCAAAAGTCAAAAACAAAAAAAAAAAGGAAGAGTATACATTGGGAGTTTAAAGGAAACCTGTGAGGGAAAGAGGGCCTTCAGGTGTCCAGGGAATCTGTCAAAAGCAGGGGAGCAGGGGGCCTGGGTGGCATGGTGGCCCAAGCTTCCCACTCCTGGTTTTGTCTCTGGTCCTGAGATCCAGCCCTGCTTTGGTTCTGCGCTCAGTGTGGCAACTGCTGGAGACTCTCTCTACCTCTGTCCCTCCCCACACTCTCTCTCTCAAATAAATAAGTAAATCTTTTTAAAAAAAAAAAAAATGAAGACAGGAAGTAGGTTGGAGAGAGGGAGAGGGAAAGAGATGGTGGGAGGAAGGGAGAGGGAGCCTGACCCTGGCCTAGTAAATCCTGCAGGAGGGAGGGAAGGACAACAGTGGTAGAGAGGGTGGCAAGACACTGGGGATGGGATGGTTTGGATGAAAGACGAAGCTTTGAGAAGGGAACCTGGCAGCTCCCAAGGGTCCCCGAGTGCTCAGGAACTAAGGGCTCTGTTCTTGGACCCTGGCAGAGACAGACTCAGGAGATGCAAACCCAGAGCTCCAGTTTGGATGGTGTGGCTTTAAGTGTGGCACAGCTCTTGGATCACGTGGGTCAAGGCTTCTGCTTTATTATGCAGAGAGATTTAATTCTCTTTTGTCTCAATCCTTCACTGCAGACTAGGTTTTGGAGCCTAACCCAAAGGCCTATTAATTGGCTTTCCTAAACAAAAGAGCCATCTTCCCTGAGATAAAACCTGTGCTCCCTTAAAATGCACAAGTGGATGAAGTCATTTATTTTTTTTAAATAGCAATCTTTCCCCCTCAGGTTACACTTATTATATGTGTTTCTTTACAATCCCCAAAGAGTTTTCATATAATCCCCACCTGGCAAAGCCCATCCTACAAACTAAACTCTCATTATTCCGGTAGTAGCTGTTTAATAGTAAAAAATACTTAATCGCCACCAAAAGAAGTAAAAATAGGAAAATATTGCCACCTGGAAGGCTGGATCAAAGCCAATGACAATTATCTTCCCATTACTGGCTGCAAGGCCCAGGGGAAGGGGAACAAGCAGGAAGCAGAAAGACCAAGATTTTGCAGAGTGAGCCAGAAGCCAGGGTGCAGAGTTAGCCAGAAGCCAGAGTGCAGAGTTAGCCAGAAGCCGGGGTGCAGGGTGAGTTAGAAGCCAAGGTGCGGTGTTAGCCAGAACCAGGGTGCAGAGTGAGCCAGAAGCCAGGGTGCAGAGTGAGCCAGAACCAGGGTGCAGAGTGAGCCAGAAGCCAGGGTGCAGAGTTAGCCAGAGCCAGGCTGAACAGGCCAGGAGCCTGGCCACATCAGCAGTAGGGAGGAACTGGGGGGGGGGGGGGCGGGGATAGTCTAGGGTCTTTTGGGATCTCTATGCACCTCCCTCCCCACTTCAGGTCCTCTCCAGCCTGAGCCCCTGACTGGAGGTGCAGGCCTTATTTTCCTGACTCGATTCCTGGCGTTGATGGCTAACTTGTCTTTCCTCTTCCTCCACTTCCTGGTTGGGTGGGGTGGGGTGGCGTGGGGCGGGTATGAGGGATGATTTGGGGTGAGGAGTCCTACTTTGACCTTTCTCTACCCTCTGGTGGTAACTGAGCAGAACCGATGATGTAATGGACATGGTAACTGACCACATCTTTTCTGCTTTGGTTTTAGGGTTTTGAAACACCTGCTTTAGGATTCTGTTTGAGAAAACAGAGAAGAGTGGTTTACAGACTTTGTTTTGCTGTTATTTTGGGGTAGTGATTCCTTAATATGAAAGGATTGTTCAGAAAGTAATTGTACATGAATTAAAAAAAAATCAATTGTAAAGCAAGACATAAATTAAGTACAATGCAACTATTTAATTTGAAATTGATTTGACCTGACTTACAGCAATACAGTTACAATATAAAAAAAGTATTGTTACTTTTTCTTTATGACATTTTATTTATTTTTGGGTTTCTTTAACCTGCTGTCATTTTAAATATTTTTTATAAAATGACAGGACATAAAAATGTAGGTGCCACAAAAAACTTGCAGGGGTGCCACAATGCAGTAGATGGGAAATTTCACAATGAGTGGCCAAAGCACTGTAGATTACCAAAGGAAATTAATGAAAACTCATTGCTCAGCTCTGAGCACTTCACACCCTCTCAAGACATAAGAGTCAAGGGAAGACTTGATGAGTTTTTCTTTGGAAGGAGCTGTCGCCATGCCATGAATCCACACCCAAGCCCTATGGGAAAGGGGTAAGCTTCCTTCTTTAACCAAGATTCCTGGCCAGGTTTTTGGTGGTCAATGTGAAGAAGAGCAGACTTGTGCCCAACTCATAGGAAAAGGAAAAATCGGATCAGCCTGTGCTCCCGGCTACCTATGGCCAGACATGGGCCAGGCCAGGGATGGAAAAGTCAGCCAGAGCCAGTGTGAATCCTGCCTAAGACAGCTCCTTCCAGAGGGTGAAGAGACACAGGGTAAGGGTCCCTGACAATCCCCACTTGGGACCTCATGCTCGTTCTGTCGATGCGGGCATGCACCTTGGCCTCAGCTGGCACATCCCCATCCCCGCCGCGGGGAGCCTGGCTCAGGTCCTGCCCCTCAGCCCCACTGCCCATCCCCAGCAAAGGCTATCTAGGGCTGCAGGAGGGAGGAAGAGAAGGCTGCTGTCTTGCCGGCAGACGGCTGATTTGATGTTAAATCAAGTTCTGAATAGAGATGAAAATCTTAGGCTGTGTCTCCTAATTTCCTAACTCAGATTGCATCTGTGACTTAAATAGATGATTGGTTGCTTAAGAGCCGATGTGATATGGACCAGCCTGCCCAGTACACTCCTAAGGATTGCGTACTGCCAATGTCCTTCCTGACTGGCCAGTAGGCACACCTGTCATGGGCCTGAGGGCATCTTCGTCCAAATGCAGGAAGGGATTATAATAGAATAGAAAAAAAGAAAATTTTTCATATATTGAATAACATGTGAGATCCCGAGTTTTAAACTAACTTCACGAGGCTGCTTCCACAAAACCATTTCAGACTTGTTTACATGCTCTTTAATACATATTATTGATCTCATCATGTTTGGTCAAGATTTCAAGGAGATAATCCAATTAGGAATATTCTGGAATCAGGTAGAAACAAAAGAGCAAAAGACCATGCAGAGATGGCACTAATTCAGAAGTCAGTAATCATCGAAAACAGTTTTTCAAACCACTAACTATGATCCGTTCATTATTTAGGAAATGAATCTAGTGGCTTATGACCCAG
The DNA here is from genome assembly GCF_048418805.1 of Vulpes vulpes. Lineage (NCBI taxonomy): Eukaryota > Metazoa > Chordata > Mammalia > Carnivora > Canidae > Vulpes > Vulpes vulpes. Next base: position 104,980,807 of record NC_132791.1, read on the forward strand.
TGAATTATTTCTAAATGAAATTGAATGGATGGGAAGGGAGAGAAGAGAACAGAATAGAAAATGTCACTCATGATAAGGTTAACTATGGTTCAACAATAACTCGTTTGCTTTGCATGTGTGTGCATGTGTATTTGTGCTCATCTGCTGGGTTAAGGACATAAAATATAGTTCATGCTGTATCTCACAGTTGAGAAAAGTTTGAAAGATTAAAAATTGCTCTACAAAATCTATGGAGAAGAACCGAGCCAGGAATCAAAGGCAGTGGCAGAAATAAAATAGAAAGTGAGAGACAAGAATGTGACAGGTGGGTCAGACAAGCTCCAGATGTGTCGATGTGTCTTCAGCTGTCCCCTAATGTCATCTTCTTTTTTTTTTCCTCTAGTGGAAAGTGGGGCTCACACCCAGAGCTCCTTATGGGCATGTTATACCTTTTGCCTTTGCCAACAGAAGGAAGAAGGAAAAGAGAAAGAAAGGCAAGGAGAAGGCAAAAGAAGAAGGGGAAGGAAGAGAAGAAAGAAAGAGAAAGAATAATTTAAAGAGTAAGTTTGTGAAAACAGTAGGGGGCCATTTTATGCCCATCCTCTCTTTTCAAACAATCTCAACATACTCAGCCTCTGGAGGACACAAGCCTGTAAAAAGCCACGTTGAAAGGATGGGGATTCCAAGTTACAATCAACGCACGATGCACTTTGCTGAATTGTCGCGTGTGACATATTTTTATATGGTTGTAGTAGTAACACAGTCACTGTACTATTTGTAATGCCCTGATACACTTATTTTTCTGAACACTCATCCCATGCTGATCAAGAACCTGGGACTATTTCATTGCAGAGAGCATCTTCACAGGGTGTGTGCTGAATGCAGAAGGCACCCTCGTGAAGGATGGACGACACTCGGAGCTGCCACCCTGTGTTGACTTCAGATGGCACTTTTCCCAGTGTATTCTATATGGAGGGTGCCCCTGGAATTGTAAGCTGCAGTGGCCCTGACACTACACTCCTTGCCCTCCTGGGCACCTGCTGCAATGCTCCCTGCTGGCCAGGACAACATCTGCAGGGCTATGTCTTCCCCTCTGTGAATGGAAGCTTGGGCACCGAGTCCCAGGTCTCCTGTGGGCCTTGACCACCATGGAGGACTGCTCAGTCTTCATCTACTCTTCCTGGACTGGGGCGCAGTGGGGGCGGGGTATCTCCTGACTACCAGGTAGTATAGAAAGCTTCTTCAGCTTCGTAATACCTCTAAGGCATCTGGTTAAGTCTAGTCCAGCGAAATCTTTTTCTCTACAATATGCTGACAGCAAAAATCTCTCCCTGCCTCCTCTCAACTTCATTCTTCAAGGACCAGTGAAGCTTCCAGGGCATCTTCAGTGGAGCTCTTTCTAACTCACTCAGCTCTCATTGACCTTTTTCTCTTCCGGATGACCACAGCACTGAGATGTTGCACTACCTAATTTAACTCATTAAATGCGACTCTGTGCTGCTCGCTGTGGTCTCATGTATTATTTTCGAGTCTAGAGTATTAGTTAGACGGGGGATTTCATAGTCTGTGGCATTCTTTGCAGCACCCAGCATCCTGCAGTGTCTGCAAGTACAGGCCACACTCCAAATTGGTTGTAAGAAGTCAGTTCTTGGAGCATCATTCTCTTCATGTGTGAAAATTAACTTCTGGACCAATGGATCTGTCTTGGAGAACTCATGAATGGTTGGACATGGTTTCTGGAAATAAGAAACAGGAAAAATAAAAGCAGCTTATATGCCAGGCAGGATATAAAGTGTTTTACACACATCATTTTTCTTAAGGCTGACCACAACCCTATTAGGTATTTTTAACCATGATTTATTGAAGAAGAAATAGAAAATCAGAGGTGAGTTTCTCCAAAACTGTTCAGCTAGTAAGGAGCAGAGCCTGAATGCCAAGTCTATGCTCCCTTTACAAAAGTAGTGTCTCTTAGGTAGTGTCTCTTAGTGTAGTAGTAGTGTCTCTTAGGTCTCTTAGGTCCTATTCTGAATTTCAAATTATTCAGGTAGGATGAAAAGTGCTTCACATATGCCAGGGAGTTCTTCTAGTCCCCAGAAGGTCCGAGGACATGCCTTCCCAGGGACTATAAGCTAGTTATCCAGGAGCTGGTAGGCCTTCCAGTTGTATCATGGCTTCACAGTGGGCATTGCTCATTCACAAGAAAGTCACCTCCAGCCATCAAGATGAGATGAAGGCTGCAAAAAAAGTGATGCCACCAGTGAATCACATAATCTGGGGAAAATAACAAAGAAATGAAAGATCCAGAAAGATTGGAATCAACCCATGACAAAATAGCAAGGTAAAGTCAGCAAAGCAACTCATGAAACAGGTCACAATGTGCGTACAGCTTTCAACAGACCTGATATTCTTTTAGAAAGGCTGTTGTATCATTGCTAGAGGAAAAATAAAACTCAAGGCTTACATGGCCAGAAGGCTTAGTGCTCGTAAGCCCAGGGGAAATGATGATAGAGATTATTAAAACAAAACAAAACAAAACAAAACAAAACAAAAACTCATTTAGCACTTACTATGCTGAATACTGTGTTAAATTTCTAAAATAATGTATTACCTAAACTAATGAAAACCTGGAGATGTTGATTGTTTCAGCAAGTATTTATTGATCTTTTACTATGGGGTAGTAACATTCTCTTTCTTCTGCATTCTTAGAAATATTATCGCTCCTATACTATGGATGAGTTAACCAAGGCATGCAGACTTCAAGTAATTTGTACAAATCGCACACAGATAGTGGATTACAGAAGGCTGAATCCAAATCTGACTCCAAAGCTCAAATGGAACCCCACCCTGCCACTGCTCCCAGATGTATTCAGAGCACACTGGCAGGTGTGCTGGCTCTAAGATCCCATTCTTAATTATCTTACTTGCTGGAGCATTATACACGTGGTCTTTATGGTCTGTTCTGGCCCTGGATCATATTGTCATTTACTATTTTCTAAAAGTTTCATGGTTATAAAACTTGCTTGCCCGCCTAAATTGAAAATTCCTAGAAGGCTGGGCAAGATGATAAATTCAGCATTTCCCAGAGAGCCAGGTGCATTTCACACAGGTTTTAAGCACCTGTACATCTGCCAGGGCACAGTGCTCAGCACCGCAGGGAATAAAGAAATAAAACAGTAAAATAAAATATTGCCTCTGCTATTCAGAGTCTTATAACTTAGTGGACACTGTCATTAAACATTGACTGATAGAATTTTAGTTTCAACAAACCCCATTTTTGAGAACTCATGACCGATGGGATAAAGTTTCCAGAGACTAGAAAGAGACCAATGCAATGTATGTTTTCAAAACGTCGGAAAGATTAGAGCTCAGAAAAGTAGATATTGGTAATAACACCTAAGTTGCCTACGAGAAAGAACTTCAAGACACATGAGGAGAGAATTAATTGTAAGAGAGATCATTGGGTGCTGGGTAACAACCAACATGGCTTTGAAAGGGATACATCGTGTCCGACCAATCCAGTTTACTCTTATCCCAAGAGCAAGATGGACTGCGTAGAAATGGTGAGTTAATAAATAATTATAGCTTTACTACAACAAGGTTCTGCTCTCTGAGATACGTTCACAAATAAGCTAATACGACATAGCCTAGGTGACTACGCTAGCAGGTGGGTACAATCCAAGGAAGCCACAGAAGAGGTGTTTGATAGGAACTGGTCTTAAGTCCTCAAGTATTTCCAACTTCCATTGATGACATGGAGAATAGGAGCACAGATGATCTTCTTAAGTCATGGGTAGCCCCCAAGTGCAGTCAGGGCAGGCCTAGAATTCTCTATAGCTCAGACGATTACTGAACAAATAGTTGAAAACAAGAACATGTTGGATTTTAATCGAGAAAGCACATAAGGATAACTTCTGATCTTTTCTTCTTTCTCACTTGACTTTCCATCTGGGAGCCAAGTGTGGAGGGAGCCTCTTCTTGAAGCCAGAGGCTCTGATGTGGGAGAAGGAATATCTGGCTTTGGGTTGTGAGTCAGTCCACTGGGACCTCGGTTTTCCCAGCTGTGCAATGGGGTAACAGCTGGCCAGCTGTACAAGCATGATCTTGTGTGGATTAGCTAATTAATGATCATTTGGGGGTCTTAAAAATGTGAAGTGTTGCATAAATCCTAAGTATTATTATGCTTCACGTAAAGGGCAAAGATCTTGCCTTGGAAAGGAAATGGGAGGAAAAATTAGAGGAGACAGTACAAGAAAACACAGGAGAGACACTATTAGTCAGTTTGGGGAGGACAATTGCAAGGGCTTGAGCATCATAAAGCATCTGTGGTAGTTTCCGCTCACCTCTGCTCCTGCAGTCACCGTGAGGGAGAACGCAGTCTGCTGTCTTTAAGTAAAGAATAGGGAAAACAATAAAGTGAGCATTTGCCCTTGCCAAGGTTGAGGAAATCTCTCAAATGTCATACAATTTTGTATGTTCTAAATGAAGAAATTACTTAATCTACCTGGGGGATTGTGGCTGTTTCATAAACCAACATAAACAAGCCTCCAAAATCCAGCTACTGAGGATCCTTTGGACACACAGCAGACTGCTTCAAATTGACAGGTTTCCTGGGCTGCCCTTGAAACTCAATTTGCTGACACTCAGTTCATCCCAAATTAATGGAGTCGCCTGTTCAATGGCCAAGGCTGCCCTTCTGGGTTGGCCTCAAGGGTCCTCCCTGGGGCATTAGGAGGGCCATTAGGACAAATTCTAGATGTCCAGGTACCATGGGGGTGATGTCAATTAAATAAAATGCATTGGCCTCAGAGGAGGGGAAGGGACACTAGGGCAAAGTCTTCTCCTATTGGAGGTGACCAGCTGAGTGCCCAAAGTGTCAAAGAGATTGAAGTAAGAGTCGTTCTCGAAGCTGATGCCACAGGCACAAGGAAACATTCTTTGCCCACTTTTTTTTTCCTTCCTGGTTCCAAGCACCTGAAGCATCCCTTCTAATAAATTAAAAGGGCCTCGTCGAGTAGCTGATTCAGGGCTTCCTGGTGGATCAAGAGGACTGTCAGCCTCCTCCACGGGGTCCGAGACCACTTAGCTGTGCTCAGCAGTCTCCACGAGGGGTGGACAAAGAAGACAATGCCCTTCATGTGGCCCAGTGGTCCAGGAGAGGCCCAGTGATAATTCTGTGATCACAGTTGGCCTCTTGTTGGTGCCGTCCCTTCCTGCAGGTCGTGAACATGGAGTAGAGGTGGGACAATTCAGGCCTTAAATAGCCTATCTGAAGACCCACCAGACTTCTTACCTGATGGCATGGCTCTGGAGTCGTGAGAAACAGAGAATTGACATTCTGTCCTTGGAACTCAGTTGTCACTATGATAATGAAGTACGAATCAGCACACGCCTGGGACACAGCAGAAGTCAGGACAGACAAAAATGAAACAGGCAGGATTCTAGATTACATTCTGAAACTTGACCCTTTCTAGGATCCTTTCGTGACTCATGGGTCATCGGTATTTTTGTTTATAAGTAAACATAGACCCTCATCTGCTGGCAGGAGCAGAGAGAAGGAAGGAAGAGTCAAGATGTCAGGAGGCAGAAATGAATGTGGAAGGAGACATTCTCCCTACTGAGTCAGCAGCGCTTCTCGGGAAGCCCCGTCACTCCTCAGCTCCAGCAAAAGGACTGAAAATAACAACTAGAGCAAGACAAGGATCTTGCTACTCAGATTCTTGAGAATGTTGACATCCTCCACTAATCTGGGAACTCCTCCAAAGCCGAGATCACTTTTAAATCTTGTTTTTTTTGAAGCCTCTACCACAATGGCTAGCAGGTAGTAGGGCTTCCGTAGATGTTTGTGAATGAGCAAAGAATGAAAGAATAAATTATAAAGTGCCCGGAAATATAGTACAGGAACTCAGCATTTGCTTTAAAAAAATGGAGAGACTCACATTCTAATTTATAAATGCAACTTAAACAAATGAATTTTTCACAAAATGTAATCTCGATCAGGTCCTTGAAGCCCTCCTCCTTCGAAGTAAATTCTCACAGGCTCCCCTTGGTTGGCGAGAACACAATGTAGAGCTAACAAAGGCTGTTTCTCTCCCCTTACTCATGTCAACTGCTCAGGAAATCAAAGATCTGCTGCTTAGGCTGTCCTGAGCATAATTCGTGTTGGTTTAGGATTTAGGCTTATAGGATTAGACTGACGATCATAAACCTTGCCCATTATGAAATCCCAAAATCATTATTAATTTTAAAAGGAGCATAAAACCTTGGGCAAAACTAATAACAAATGTGTGCCAACTCTAAGACCAATACGAGGCCTAAATCCTGTCTAATTTGGAGAGCTCAGGCTGGAGCGGATTATCCAGAGAGACTGAGGATTCTCCTTCCCTGGAGAGCTCAAGGATGAGGAGGACAGGCTCACCCTTCCTGCCCAAAATCAGGGGACCGACAAAGATCAGCTGGTAGTTCTCTAGTCTGAAGTTTGAACAGAGAAGGATCAGGGGAACCAGAATCCACACTCCCAGACTGAGGAATGTCCAGGGTTGGGGAGGAAGAGAGAGGGAGAGCGAGCACTGGGAAGGAGGACAGCATCCAGGGAGGTGAGGGCAATACTCCTTAGTTATGGGTCTTGGGATTGCTGCCTGCCTTTTATAGGTTTGAAAGACAGGAAATGGAAGAAAAACATGCATTAGCATCCTGAGGATAGGGCCCACGATCAAACAGAAAAACTTGCTTCCAGCAAGATAGAACACGAATTTGCCCATGCAAACAGTCCACTGCAGAGCACTCAGAGCAAGATGCACAAATGAAGGGGAGGAGAGGCCAGTCTCAACTAGGGGTGTGTGATTTACAGCTGAAGTTCAAAGTGATGATAATACCATGTTTTTACTTTCTAAATTGTTTTATCCTATTTTTCCAGCCCATAAGGAATGCACCTTGGTGTCAACAGAACCCCTTTGTCTTTGTAAGCTATTTTGAAGCAAAATATCGGTAAATTACTTCCCAAACCACCACACAACTAGATCATGCTGAGAAAATGGGCTTTGCAGGAATGCAGTAAATTGTTTCTGTCACAGAAGAAAATCCAGCCAGTAGAAATCGTTATGGATGAGTCATTATGAGAAGGGGCCAAAAAAATTAACCTTCATCTGGTTTCTTTGTCTTTGTGCATGCAAGGGAGGGTGTGCGTGTGTGTGTGTGTGTGTGTGTGTGTGTGTTTATTCGAATTCACAGGCCACACTTAGGAGTCTGGAGGTGGGAATGTCTTCAGAGATAAGCAAGGCCAGCCTCGTCATTGACATGCACGCAGGAGGGGGAGAAAGAGGAAGAGCGGCTGCAGAATATGGTGCTGCTGGGCAGGTGTAGAGCATGTTTGAAGGACGAGGGGCTCTGTGATAAGGAGGAGGGGGAGAAAGTCCACATACTTTAAAACATTTATTTAGTGCCATGGACCGAATGTGTCACCCCCAAAGCTCCCATGTTGAAACCTAATTACCAGTGAGATGGTGTTTGGAGGTGGGGCCTTTGGGGAGTGATTAGATCAGGAGGGCTTTGGTCCCAAGTGGGGTGAGCGCCCTCAGGGTCCCCTCATTCCCCCTCCCCCACCGCCAGCAAGGACACAACAGTAATGAACGAGGAAGCTGGTCATCCTCACCAGACACCCGCTTGGCAGGCACCTGGCTCCCCGGCTTCCCAACCTCTGGAACTGTGAGAAGTAATTTCCTTTGTGTATCAGCCCGCCGGTCTGTGGTTGTCTGGTAGAGTAGCCCAAATGGACTATGGCATTCAGATTTATGAGATCGTACCCGGAACGGGACCGAATGTTTCGCTCGCATCTGCGTCTCCTGATGCTCCTGACCGTGCTGTTGGGGAGGTGATGTTGTTCCCGCCGTTTTGCAGATACAGAAACCGAGGTGCAGACAGGTTGGGTGCCTCGGCCAAGGCCTCACGGCAATGAAGTGGCTGGATCGGGGTTCATATCACGGCGATCCGGTTTTAAGCATGCCTCCGTGCCTCCTCGGGGAGGGACTAGGCCGTGCGTGGCCTGCCGTGGACAAAGCCAGCACTCCGGAGGCAGGTGCCCACCCGAAAGACTCAGAAGAAACCATTCTCATCCACCAGGTTTGAGCAGGCCCCTCTGAGGACCCTCCATCAGGGGAGGCGGGCATGAGACCCCAAGGAGTGCCCCCTCGACACCCTGGAGCCACTTACCTCTGCCCCAGCCTCTTGTCCCTTCATGCGGATGTACAATCCATTTCTAATCGCTTGGTAATGACTGAGGGATCGCACCCCCACGCCAACGGTAGCACAGAAAAAGACTCCGTTAAAGTGTTAAACATGCCCTAATGTGCGGTAATTGATTTCACATACGGAATCAGGGCCAGGGCAACGCCGCGCGACAATGGATTTGACACAGGCGCTGTCCGACGTGAGGACACGGCTGCAAGCAGCTGCTTCGGGTGCAGGCGCTAAGTGGCCGGCAGGCCTGGCCGAGGGCCTGGCGACGTGACGCGGTGCCCTAGGTGGGCACGAGGGGACTCGGAGGGTTGCCTTAGTCCCCGTCGGGGACCGTGTCGGCTCCCAGCCGATGGCGAGGCGTCCGAGGGTTCCATCTGGCCCCGTGGATCCCCGGCGCGAGGCCACCTCTGAAGTCACCGAGCTCGGGAGACACGGAGCGGCAGGTGCAGGTCAACCGGGTTGCCTGGGGAGGTGGGAGGAGGGAGCCTGGAAGCCTGCAGGTGGGGGGGTTAGGGCCGCATGCAGAGAGGGTGCTCAGTGCTCCAGGGGGCCCCCACGTCGGGGCTCCAGCTCCTGGGTCTGCATCTCAGAGCCAAAGGTGACAAGAGGCATCTGTACGCATGCTGCTGACTCGTTTACAAAGAATTTCCACAGACATGACTACATTTTGAATCTCCTCATCAACCTTGCAAGGCTGGGATTTTTCCCAACCTAGAGTCCCGCTTGGGCCACATGGTTACCTGAGAAGCTTCTAAAGAGCTACTGCTGCCCAGACCCCTCCTCCCACACCCAACCCGGAGCCCCTTTCAGTGGTCTGAGATGGGACGCAGGTCTAGTATTTATTTTTGTATGTGGGGTGCAAGAAAACTTTATTAGTAGACACTAAAATTTGAATTTTGAATTTTACATAATTTTCATGTGTCTTAAGTTATTGTTTCTCTTCTGACTTTTTTTTCCCCCAACCATTTAAAAATGTAGAAACAGCCTTAGCTGTAGAAATAAAACAGACAGAAGGCTGGATTTGGCCCAGGGTCCATCGTGGGCCAATCTTGCTTTAAAACAACCCATATTTATCTTCAACTTGCTAAAATCCCTCCTGCCTCCCATTCCATGTCCCTCATGTGCCCCGTATTCTCATTTTCCTCTAAAACCCCTTGACAGCCTCCCTCACAGGCACACCCTACCCCAAGCATCCCACACTCAGATGTTCCTCATTCCCCATGTGGAGCTCTCCGACTTCTGTTGCTTGTTTTTGGACAAATAGAAATTGTATACATTTAAGGTGTATAAAAATGATACTGTGATATGTGTACACATTGTGCAATGATTATCATAATCAAGCTAATTCACAGCGCCGTCACTGCACACAGCTACTTTTCCTGTGGGTGGATGGTAAGAACACCTGAGATCTAGTCCCTCAGCAAATCTCAAGTATACACACATTATTATTAACAATAGTCACCATGCTGCAGTCTCCAGAAAGTTCATACCCTTTGACTGACATCTCCTCTTTTCCCAACCCCTCGGCCTCAGTGGGCCAGTATTTTTTTTTTTTTTTTTTTTTTTTTTTTTTTTTTTTTTTTTTAGTTCACCAAAGGGCGCCTGGGTGGCTCAGTGGTTGAGTGTCTGCCTTTGGCTCAGGTCATGATCCTGGAGTCCTGAGATCGAGTCCCACATCAGCCTCCCGCATGGAGCCTGCTTCTCCCTCTGCCTGTGTCTCTGCCCCTCTCTGCGTCTCTCATGAATAAATAAATAAAATCTTTAAAAAAAAAAAAAAAGCAAATAAAATTCCCCAAGCGATTTGAACATATAACCAGGTTGAGAGCCACCAAATGAGACAAACATTTATAGATGAATTGACTGACGACAAGTGTGTTAGAACTTGAGAGGGACGTAAAATCCAAGTAAATAAATTTGGGAGACAGCAGCAGAAAGACTGAAGACCTGAGAACACTCATATCTGGTCTGGTCCGATGGATAAAAGCTGAAGAATATAGACAAAGTCCCGATGCCCAGTGCAAGGTGAACGCATCCTATATTCTCACGGGCAGAATGATCTTTCAGGTGACACGCTCGTCCCCAGTGCCGAGCTTCCAGTTCAGGTGATTGAGAAAAGAAAGAAGACAGATGTCCTCTCAGAGGCAGGGTGTGCTTGGTGCAAAGTGAACACAACGGAGGCCCGAGGAAAAGACTGCTCTCTGTCCTTGCTTTATACTCCAGATTAACTTAAAACAATTTTTAGAAATGTCCTCAACTCCTAGGGGACTCATTTAGCAGCACACAGCCTCTTCTAATGAACTATGAATTGTACGGATGCACTAATCTCCAGGCAAGGAGAACATTCTCTGCAGCCCGAATTTCCACAGGAGTTGGGGCAACTCCTACACGATTTGATGAATTGGCAATACAGCGATGATGATGATGATGATGATGATGATGATGATGATGATATGATAATGGTGATGGTCAACAACAACATCTACCATTTTGAGCACCTCTTCTTGTGCCATAAGCACGCCGCGTACGTTAGCTGGACCCTCGCCCGTATCCACTACCTTATGAACCTCCCCACTTGCCAGTGAGGAACATAAGTCACAGCAAGATGAATATCATGCCTGGTGTCACAAGACTGACAAGCATCAGACCCAGAAGGCATCTAGACCTTCCTGGCTAGAACTCCTGATGGGTACAGATATGCAGCATGAAATGCAGGTTTGCTCTCTGCCACTTGGAAGAGAACATAATTAATAATAATACCGTTTCCTGAGCAATTCTTTCAGCCTGGAACTGCGTTAAGCCATTTAAATATATTCTCTCATTTAATGCTCACAAAACCCTGAGAGGCAAATATTTTATCCGCAATTTCCTCTTGAATCAGCACAGGCTCAGAGGTGATGATGTTAGTGAGCCCATTGCTGGTAAGGAGTTAAGGCACCTGTCTAGCTTCACCCCGCATCCTGGGGGACACAAGCACCCTCAAGACTGTCTGTCCTCACCCTTGCCCTCACCCGTCAAAGAGGGAGTGGAGTCTGTCCTCCAGCTGGGGAAGTGCACAGAGAATCAGTCCCAGGGTCTAGGGGAAAGGAGAAGCCCCTTGTTCTGACCATCCTCCTAGTCAAAGTACTCCCGGGACCACAGCATGAGGTGCGCCCAGGACCTGAATAATGGGCTGCATGACCCTGGGGTGTTCAGAGCAAGACTGACAATCAAGCCAACTGAGGCTCAGGTCCTGGCTGTGTGGTATGAACTGAATGAGTCGTGTGGCCTCTGGGCCTCAGTTTCTTCATCTGTAAACCACTGACTAAAACAGCAACTTCTCCAGAGTGTTAAAAGGATGATAGGAGGGGATCCCTGGGTGGCGCAGCGGTTTAGCGCCTGCCTTTGGCCCAGGGCGCGATCCTGGAGACCCGGGATCGAATCCCACGTCGGGCTCCCGGTGCATGGAGCCTGCTTCTCCCTCTGCCTGTGTCTCTGCCTCTCTCTCTCTCTCTCACTGTGTGCCTATCATAAATAAATAAAAATTTAAAAAAAAAAAAAATTTAAAAAAAAAAAAAAAAAAAAAAAGGATGATAGGAAAGAATGTAGGTGAAGACATTCACCTAGTGCCCAATTGCTTGATGAATGGAAGTCATTATTATTCTTAATGGCTCAGGGAACTGGGGCACTGACCCCATATTTTACCCCTATTTCCAGGAGTGGGAACAGCTCCCCTATAGTTTTCTCATCAATTATGGTTAATTCCATCCCTCGGAGAAAGCCCAGCTGCACCTGGGCTTGAGACGATGCTAAGGCAACAGGTAGGGGTGGAGATAATCCAAGACAAGAGACCCCAGTGCTTGAGGAATGCACATGCCCACATGCATGGTGCACACAAAGCAGCCCAGTTGGTCAATGGTCATGTGCCCAGGGTCCCCGTGAGTGTGCAGATCCCGCTCTTCCTTCCATCCACCAGCACAGGCACACACACGTACACACGCACCACTCAAGTACACGTGTACGCACACACACCAAATATGCACATACAGGTGCACATAGACACACATGCATACACATGCACACACATGGCCCCGTGCCACGCCCCCCACAGCAGTCAGGGTTTCTGCTGCAAGAACCATGTCTTCCGGGCTGCGGAGCTTCCCTGGGGTTACAGGGGTGGGGTCCCCTGAGGCACTTGCCACCCATTCGGTGACTGTAGAAATTTCCTTTCCCTCAGCCTTCTTTCTGCCAGTCACCTCTGTCAAGGAGTGATTATGCTCCTTTCTGTCAGGAACACTGAGTGATTGTGGCAAGAAAATTGCCTTCAGCGATAGGGATTTAAGAAACGCTTTTCCTGAAAATAGTGCTCAAATTAATTAACTTGGAGGAAAGGATTGCTTTTTTTTTTTTTTTTTTTTTTTTTTTTTAGGTCTGGATTTAATTTATTTTCTCCCAAAGAGTTTTATGTTGTGTGATAACTGGTGAGGAGAGCGCGACCTGCTCGGCCGTCCCCTGAAGTGCGGGAGGCCTGGCAGGATCGTCCCGCGAGGCCCCAGGGGCCCGGAGCTGCCCGCTTTGCAGGGTGGACAAGGCCCCGGCCCGGTTCTGCTGGTTCCATGGAAGGAGGCCGCTCACGCAAGGGAGGCAGGATGTGCCTCAAGGACAGAGTCCAGTTGGTGCTGATGGAGAAAACTCGGCGGCAGGAATGTGAAATCTGGGCAGTAGTGGCACAGGAGTAGCTCAGCCTGATTCCAGCCTGACTCCAGCCTGATTCCAGCACTCTCTGGCGCTAAGCTGCCGTCCCTTCACCTGCAGGTGGGGTATCAACGTACAGCAGGCCTGCGATCGGGCTGGGCGTCCTGAGGCTCAGCTGAGCAGCTGCATTTCGCCTCTGGCTCTGGGATTGGGGGGGGGACCTGGCGACGGGTGCAGGCAACCCCTAGGAGGGAGGGAGCAGCAAGGCTTTGCCATCAGAAAGGCCTGCCATCAAGGCCTGTCCTCTGTCACTAGCTGTGTGACCACGGGGAAGTAATCTAACCTCTTTGAGCTTTCCTTTCTTCATTGCAAAATGGAGATAAAGCTAAATGCATCATAGCATCCTTGTGGGAAAAAAAATCAGTGAAAACACTCAACTTATAACTGATTGATAAATCACCGTTCCTTCCTCCACCCTAATACTACGTAATACAACTATTAGGCATCGAAAAAAATGTAGGTGTGTAATAGATATTTGAATAGACACAAAAATTAAATAGTATGGGCAGCCCAGGTGGCTCAGAGGTTTAGCGCTGCCTTTGGCCCAGGATGTGATCCTAGAGACCCGGGATCGAGTCCCATGTCGGGCTCCCTGCATGGAACCTGCTTCTCCCTCTGCCTGTGTCTCTGCCTCTCTCTCTCTCTCTCTCTCTGTCTCATGAATAAATAAATAAAATCCTTAAAAAAAATAAATAGTGTACATGCATTTATTCTTAATGACTATTTTTTTGTTCTCATGCACACTTCAATCCCAGTCAGACCAGAAGGTAAACCATTACAACGTCGTGTGAAAGAACTCCTGATTTCTGCTCAACGTTTGGATTACGGTGCTCCAAATCAATTCCATGATTCACATTGGGTGGCTAACATTTCCTTTCTTCTTTTTTTTTTTTTTTAAGATTTATCTATTTGTTTTAGAGAAACAGAGAGAGAGACAGTACACATGCAAGGGAGTGGGAAGAGGGGAGGGAAGGGGAAGCTGACTCCCTGCTGAGCGTGGAACCCTTGCCGGTTTGATGAGAGGGCTTGATCTCCAGAACCTGAGACCATGACCTGAGCCTAAACCAAGAGTCAGACACTCAACAGACTGAGCCACCCAGGTGCCTCAAGGGTTGCCAACCTTTCTACAGGTGGCCACCTGTTCTGGGTCTTGTCTCCAGGTTATAGTCAGGAAATGGAAAGGCATTTCGTATCCACCTCTACCAGCATTTCTTAACCCAGAGCGCAGTGGATGAACTTTTCCGGGTCTCCAATCCTTTGAAATTTAAAATACTGCACTCAGTTTATGTAAGTTTTCTTGGGAATTACATTCATAGCATTCACTGGGGCGAGGATGGGGGTGATTTGAGATCCTCCACAAAAAAAAATTAAGATAAATTGGCTTATACCAAATAGAATATTGATGACACACCAATTTAAAATATGTAAAATTCCCAAGTTGATTATTACATAAAGAATTTTTCAATACGCCTTTTATAAAATTTTAAAAAGCTGATTTGAAGAATTCCCTTCAGAAATCACTCTTTTTAAAATAGAGGTCGACTCGACATACTCACATGCAGATTTTTACACACACACACACACTCTTGCCGCCCCAGTCTCAATGCTCCCTGTGGCAGCTGCATGTTGCAGAGAGTTAGAGAATTGAAAACTGTGTTTCTACAGCATCCTGCCTCCCAGGATCATGCAGGTCTTTCAAAGCATCTCAGGAGCCCCAGCCCCTCCCTAGGTTGGCTGTTCATGGCTTTGCAGGCAGAGCAAAGAGCAGGAAAATGTCTTGCCCCCAAAACAGGCAGCCAGGATGATTCCACTAATCCATGGCTACAGATCAAAATTAAGACAGGAAGGCAAGAAACAGAATTTATGCAATCAGGGTGACTGCTGCAGAGCTTTAAAGCAGAAGAAAGCAACCTTCCTGCGGGGCGCTTTGCAGGGACTTTCGGGTTTGCACCCAACCTTCTAGAACGCAGTCCTGAGAGCCTGGCTATGGTCAGAAGCAGTACGGCAGGCACACAAACACCATTCTGATCACAGGCAAGAGTGCCGTGTGATGCCTTTCGTACTTTCAGAGAACCGTAGAGGAAAGGCCATGCTATGAGATGTCCTTAGCACCATTTCCATACGGACTCTAAGACATTCTTGGTTGGACATAACCCTAGACTTCCATTCAGCTATTACTATTGCTGCTGATAGCATAGTTACCGCCTTATTTTCACGACCGTTTGTGTATTTACACAGTAGTCAGACAGCCCACATAGGAACCTAGGGAAGCAAATGCAAAAGTGGCCGAGTACATTGTGACATGGATACATTGCCCCAAGTTCCAAACTTGAAGGAGCAGTTAAAGACAGGAGAGGGACTCCTGACGCACGCCTGGCCTTCTTTTTCCTTGCCTCCCACTCAGTGCCTGGCAGAGTTTTTCATACAGAGGATACCCGCATTCTTGTGTCATATCAAGGAGTACTCAGAGTTTTTTTTTTTTTCCCTTGCCCTCACCTCAAGGATGAGGACAGCCTCTGCACGTGGAAGCAGCATTTCCCAGAGTGTTATCCATGAGCGATCTGCTTCAGAATCACCCGAGGGCTTTCTTTAAAATGCAGCTTCTTGGGCCCCTTCCCAGGCCCCTGAACCAAACTCTTCAGAGATGAGGTCTATGGGTCTGCATTTTTAACAAGCCCACCAAGTGAGGCTTGTGTGCTTTGAAGTTTGAGAACCACTGACTTAGACAAACTATTATTTGTCCAATGCTGACCTTTAGGTCTTGTCTGAGAGCCCTTAGTAAATCAATTAAACCACGCATTGAGACATCTCTAAAGTAGCACTCGACAAAGCTTTTCCCTGGACCCATTGAGAATTGAGTATTGGAAGGTTTAGATAAATCAACCTGGAGGGTAGGTTTACTCGTAGTCCCTTCATGAAGAGTATTTGCCTGCAAGTAAGTGAGTGCAGAATGTTCGTCTCCTATCCATAACTCATCTCCTTGTCTGATGGGGCACATGGGCTGAGGGACCCCCACTCAGCGCTGCCAATGAATTTCCCCCAGCTACTGACATTATAGACCGACTCTACTAGTCACTGCCATTTTCTCAATAAAACTATTACTATGGGAGGGATTGGCTGAGATTGAGAAATGGAAAGAGATGAAATGGATTGAAAGAAAAAGAGGAGGGAAGGGAAGGAAAGAGATCACACAAGAGAGGAAGGAAGTGGAAGGGAGGGCAGGGAAGGGGAGGGGAGAGAGAGAGAGGAGTTGATTCTCTAGTGAGAAGAAACCCCTGTTGTCTTGAAAGCATTCTGCATCAGCAAATCCTTTAATGGAGTGGGGATGGAAGGACTGGCCCAGAGGAACAAAAGGGAGAATACAGAAAGGTGGCAAACAGAAGAAAAGAGCAAAGAGAAATAAGGATTGGCAAGAGTAAAAAGGACATGGGGAACAAAGACTCCAGAGAAGTGAGGGGTTTTCTTTTTTCCTTTTTATACTTTGCAAACACTTCATTTTACTACACTTAATTAATCATAACACAGGAACATAAATGTTTAAAGGATGAAATAAAATGTACAGAAATACACTCAACAAAAATGAGAACCTATAAATTTAACAGTAGGTTGTCCCGCCAGGGCCCAGCCCAGCTCTGCAGCCACAGTGAGCCCCAGCAAGGAAGCGCCCTGTTAGCTGTGGCTCCAATCGGCCAGGGAAATGCAAGGGAGGGGGAATTGCTGCACAGAGAGAGGGAAAGGGACAGAGGGAAAGAGCGAGTATGACAGGGACAGCAGTAACTTCATTCTCTCCTGCCAGGGCCCTCAGACCCGGAAGTCCTCTGACGTGTCTAGCTCAGCCCGTCCTGTAGTTCCAGCCAATTTCATGTTCTCGTGGACCAACCCCGTAAGAAACTGTGCCAATGTCCTGGTTCAAAATGCTGTGACATCAAAGAAAGAAATTTCGATGGCGTCCACCAGGCTGAGACCTTGGATCTGAAAGCCGGGCCTGACGTGAGCAGGAGAGACACTCAGGGTGAAGGGCTCTCTCCCCTGCGCCAACTATAAAAACCATCTCCCGCCAGCGCGATACTGGGTCCCCCTGAGTCTGTGAATCAGGGCCTGCGAGTGTGGGTGGGACCGACCCAGTCCTCCACCCAGGCCCTCCTGGTGACTTGCTCTCTGCTGTTCCCTTTAAGGCTCCGTCTTGGGTCTGGTAACTGAGGGGAGGAATGGGCACACCTTGCAATTAGTGGTCTCTGCAGGGCTGAGGTCCCTGCCTTACTGTGGCTGGCCTCACCTGCCCCCAAACCTGTGCCCTGCAGGGTCCCCCCTCCATGTGCCCGGCTCACGGCCGTCTGGTCGGCCCTGCTGACTGCCCAGGAGACTTCCATTGCCTGTTCACACCTCCCCGGTCACCTCTTCCTCCCGTCCCCACACTGGTGCACACTAGTTCCCTCCTACTGGCCCTGCAGGATGGGTAAGACCCCTCTCACCTCCGGCCCATCCTAAGGGCATCACAGACTCAAATCCTACGACTTACGCTTTGTCCGGCATCTAAGCCTCAAAGCTCGGTGCCCTTCCCGGTCTGCCTGCTGTTGGGGCCTGCCTTTTACTGGGCCGAGTCCTCCGTGGCTGACCGAGGTCCTCAGAGGCCTGCTGTGTCTTTGAGGGATTACAGAGGAGGGTACTTCTGACCTGAGCTATGACCATGACCTGTTTCCACCTTCCCTGGGGAAGCCCTGGAGATTGTTCTCATCCCCCGAACAAACCAGACCGACCCCTACTTTTATGAAAGGTTTGAAATTCTTTTTTTTTAATTAATTAATTTATTTGTTCATGATGGACGTATAGAGAGAGAGAGAGAGAGAGAGAGAGGCACAGACACAAGCAGAAGCAGGCTCCATGCTGGGAGCCCGACGCTGGACTGGATCCCGGGACTCCAGGATCGTGCCCTCGGCCAAAGGCAGGGGCCAAACTGCTGAGCCACCCAGGGATCCAGGTTTGAAATTCTTGAGAGGTTAGAGAGTATGTGGTCAGGATATAGGCTTTACTGTCACCCGTCTGAGTTGAATATTGACCGCAGGACTGACTCCCCTTGGCGCCTCGGGGTCACAGTCTTACAGAGCTGGTGTAAAGGTTCAATATGATTAGGTGAGATTTTTATCATAGTGTCTGGCAGAGAGATACTGATGGGAAAAAAAAAAAAAAACCTGATGAATAGTCTCTGCTCTTCTTAAGTCCCCAGGGCTCTATAATTGTTCTTGGGGAACTTTATCATCGTTACAGAGGCAGACTTCAGCTAATGCCAAGCGACGGAGACCTCGTACTTGGTTAAGAATTCCAGCAAATCTCCGTGGCTCACGAGGGCCAGCTTCAGCCCTGCTCTCTGAACCTGCTGGCCACTCTTGCGGCCGCTGGCTAAGCACATAATTCCTGCAGCAGAGAGCGCCTCCTCTTCCTGTGCAGCACCACTTCCCTCGACCTTGTCCTTCCACCTCCTAGAACTCTAGGAGAACATCCCAACTATCTCATCCGTGCCCTAAATTCAGATAGTATGTTCCCTAGTGTGTTCAGATTTTCTTTGTGCCATTCTTGAGGGTTTCTTGTGTTGTAATCACATTCGTTATCCTTGATAATCCCCAAACTAAGCAAAAATGTTGATATCTTAATGCAGAGAAGCTCCAGGAAGCCCACACACAGCCTGACACTACCTCTCCTGGACCAAGACCTGACTGTTCCCAGGCCTTGTAATTGGCCCACGATTAACCAGGAGGAGGGCAAGATTAATCCCTGAGGGAATAGTTACCTGTTACTCACCGCCAGGAACATGCCCTGCAAGCCAGTGGCCTCTGAGCTAGTCCCAGCTGCCCACAACTGTAGGGTTGAGTGACAGATTTTAATTTGTAAACCCAATTCGGAAAGATTCTAAAGTCGCTCCCAAGTTAATCAAGCAGAGTACAGCAATCAATTAATGGTATCTATTTTGGTCACTTGAGGGAGGAGGGCAGTTTTTTTTGTTTTTTGTTTTTTGTTTTTTTTTTATCAATAGCCCTTTAGGGCAGGGAAATCAGGCACTAACATCTGAAATCTGAGATCACTCTGATACCTTGGAAAATGTGGAAGCTCCTACAATTAGCCAGGACCTGGTAAGCTGATTGAAAAATGGCCCCTGTATTTCCTTCTCCTCTCCCTCCTTCTCCTCCTTCTTCCCTTCCTCTTTCTTCCTCTCCTTTTCCTTCTCCTGCTTCTTCTTCTTCTCCTTCTTTTTCTTAAACCCAGTATCCTATCAAGTGGGATCTATCCTCCCCCCACCTCCCTGACCTCCCTGGGATCTGTTCTGACCATGCGCCTTGCCTGTAGAATGCTTGAAAATGAAAAATGCCAGTTCTGAGTCTAGTCCTGCAGAGACCTTACAGTCTCGAGTGTGTTCCCTTGGAACCCGTGTCTGTCACAAGAACAAAACTGAGCTGGTCTGCTGGAGACTGGGAGACCACGCGGGCCAGAGCCCGCCACCTGAGGCCAGTGAGGCCTGCCCATTCCTACCCAAGCAGCCAGCTGACTGCGGATGCTGATGACGAGTCCAGCTCTGAAGAGCTGCCAGTGAGCTAGATGAATGTTCGTTGGTTTATACCACTGGTCCTGTGTGTGTTTGGTTTTCTTACACAGCATTATTCTAGTAAGACATAATGGATATAAAAGGTAGCAACAAATTACATCCTGAGGACTCTAGCCATAACTACTGACCATGAATTTCAGATTTTTTTTAGTTACTCTTCCCATATGCATCTGATTCAATGCTCCTCTAACTTTCTGTGGTGAAGGACCAGCTATTTATTTTCACATTTTTTTGTTGTTTTTATTTGAAAGAATTATAGCTTCAGATGAAGTCATAAAAATTAGAATAGTACACAGAGAGCTAGGTTTGGGGGTTTGTTTTTTTTCCCCCAATCTGTTGTAGATTAGATGTTTCTATAAAACACAACAGAAATGAATTAGCAGGAAAATGAAAAAAAAATTATGGGACTACACAAAATCTTTATTACATTTAATAGAGCACACATAAAATTATAGAAGCTTTTATGAAAATTTCCAAATGCTTATTGTCGGTTTGTATATGCATCTAATCATAGACCAGTGACAAATGTTTCATGACCTGGCACTGATCCACAGACCACACCTAAATAGCATTACTTCAAACTCTTCTGGAGATCTTCTGAGACAAGAAATGGAAACTAGGCTTGAGTATAGCAGAGATAATTTTGGTCTCAAACGATCTTATCACAGAGAAGTTCTCCTGAAGAGGATATTTTTGAAATATCTTTTACCCTAAGTGCTATCAAAGAGTGTTTTTGTGGTTATCTAACGCTGGATGATGGGAAGAAAAATTATAAAGCACGCTTCGGCCTCTATACAGGAATTTTCTTGTTACTGATTTTTTTCTTTTTCCCTACCACTGCAACAAACAAAGAAAACAAAATAAGCAAAAACACGGCCACGTCAGTGTTGAAGTGCTGATATTCAAAATGTGTGATTCTAAACCGTGTGAACCAAAAAGAATTTATTACCAGTTAATATGCTTCTGGTAGAAGATTGTTGTTGTTGGTTTGTTTTTTTTTTTTTTTTTTTATCTGTCTGGTTTTTTGTTTGTTTAGGTGCTTTGTTGTTCTTGTAGCTGTTATTTCTTAAACTCGTCTCTTTAAGTAAGAGAAACATGTTGAGCCAAAGAGAATTAGACTGCTATTCCCCACCCAACTTTTTCCTGAATCTTGAGGAAGTAAGTCCTGTGAGACAGGTCCCTGCCTCTTAGAGAGTGCAGGATGGGGAATGTAGTGAAAAACTAGTTTTGTTCACAAAGGCAGAATTGGGAAAGGAATGATAAAGGATCTGGGCACAGACCAGGGCCACTGAGGTTGGTATAATATTCAGATTCATTACAGTGATACCTGGTATCCACGTCTACTCCCCTGAGCTGCCTCCAGGATGGGAAAGGTGGGGCCACGCTCTGGAGGAACCGTGAACTCTATGAGCATCATAAGTCACACACACCCGAGGGAGAGTCCGTCACATTTGGCACGATGACAGTGGAGGGGCTGGTAATTTGTGCTGTGTTCTCTTTTCCTCTTTGTTCACTTACTTAATAAATGGGCACCTGTCCCCTAAGTGTTACAAAAGAGTATTTAATTTGGGTGGAGCATTAGGAAGGATGAGAAAATGGCAGAGACCATCAGTAAATTATGGACAGCTCACTTTGGCTCTTCTGCAACATCTTACTGCGCGCATTCCTACGTCTTTCCAGTCCATTCTCCTTTGAATAGTAGAGTCTGATCATGTCGTGATCATGTTTTAAAAGAATTCAGTAGTTTCCCATTGATCTTAGAATAAAGTTGCGAGTCTTCAGCATGGTCCCTATGGTCCAGCTTGAATGAGCCCCTGATCAGAAGAATCTCATACAATCTCCCTCCCTCTCACTTTGACCCTTTCACACTGGTCTTTTCTCTTTCCTCAAATTTGTCAAGCTTCTTCCCACTTCTCCATCTCCTCATCCACCCCCATCCTTGCCCCTCGTTGCCTAATTTCTCATCTTTCATTCCTCAGCATTCAATTTCCAGACTAAATTAAATCCTTATCATCAGTTCTGAGCACTTTAGATTTACTCTCCCTCCCCCACTCCAGACATGATCACAACTGTACTCACGTAATTATGTGTGTGATTCCTCTTTAATTTTTGTTCTCTATCATGAAAATGTGAGCTCCATCAAGACAGGGACCATGTGCACTTTGATCATCTTTGTATCTTCATCACCTTGTAGTATCACTGGTTCATTCAAAATATTTCTTGGATGAATGCAAAGGCACTTCAATACCAGTTCTACTACCAGGCCTGAAAGTTCAAAGCCAGACACTGTCAAATTCTGCATTCTAATGCCAAAGAAAAGCAGCACAAGACTATTTTCTTCTGAATTTGAACTCAGATGAACTCAAAACAGAAGCACATACTTCTTCCAAGATGAGAAAAAAATAATAAGTAAAAAACAAGTTTTCTTGGAAAGCACAGCTATATAAAAGCACTCTTAAAATTGTACAGATAAACTTAAACTCTGTTGATTCTGTTTTTTTTAATTTTTAAAGATTTTTTAAATTTATTTTTTATTGGTGTTCAATTTGCCAACATATAGAATAGCACCCAGTGTTCATCCCATCAAGTGCCCCCCTCAGTGCCCATCACCCAGTCACCTCCACCTCCTGCCCACCTCCCTTTCTACCACCCCTTGTTCATTTCCCAGATTTAGGAGTCTCTCATGTTCTGTCTCCCTTTCTGATATTTCCCACTCATTTTTTCTCCTTTCCCCTTTATTCCCTTTCACTATTTTGATAGACTCCTATCTGCCGGGAATGGTGATGACAATCCATCATGGTGGGATTCCTCCAATTCTTACTCTGAATCAAGGCTATCTCCCTCTGACTGTGGCCTTACTTGTGCTAATTAAGAGGATTTTTCCTTAGGCTTCAGGGTGCCAGCATGATCTCAGGGTAAGCACCATCTTTTGAGGTATAGAGAGCCTCCTACTCTGGTGGAGTAGAAAAGCACAGGAGGATATATGTGCCCGTCCAAATTATCCTTTTAGGAATACATTCAAATAAAGTCTATTCAACTCTCTAATTCTCCTATATTCAATACTAAGGGTTACTCAATTTCTAGGTGGTCCAAGATATTTCCAAAAAGAATAATTATAATCTTTTTTCCCCTAGTCTCTAAAATTAGCTACTAATGACCTAGGTCCTTCAATTATTCCCAAGATCAACTTGAAACCATATTTTGAGGTTGTACACTCTGATGTTATTTTGACTTTCCTGCTTGACAGCTCTGGCCTTGACCTTTTAATAAAACTGTTGATGCATTGTTTGTCAATACAGAGCTCACCTATAAAACTTTTGAAGTACCCCTTATAGGGAAGCCTTAATATGACTGTTTACCCAGCATGTGACTCCTTTCAGAGACAGCCCAACAAAGTATGCTGATTGCTTGTTCAAAAGGAGACCTTCTAAAATGCCTCTGATGTTTTGTCCTTCCCCTCCGCACCAAGCCCATGAGTATTAACTTCACATCCTGACAATTTTCAGTCCTTTCTGCTTTCTAACCTTGAGGAACTAAAAACAAAGTTGAACTGATATTTATTCTTTCATCTATAACTCAAGTGGCTGCTCCATATCTTTGTCAATGAAGGAATCCCTGTAGTCATGCTTCAAGCTTAAATTACTAGGCTTCAATTAGTTTCCCTGCATATACACCCCACCCTCACCCAGAAACATATCTCCATTGCACCTCATAATTGTCAGACCTCCAGGATATACACCATAAATGTTTGTAAATTGGTGTGAATGTGGAAAGAAATGAGTGATATTGAATTCATACCTACTACACTTATTTTGAGTTTTTGGTAAACATTATTTTGTTCAATAATACACTTCCTGTGTAGGAGGCAGCAGGATGTTTTCACCAACCAGTTTTTTTTTAATTAATTACTTAATTAAAAAATGATTTTATTTATTTATTTGAGAGAGAGAAAGAGCAGAGCAAGAGAGCATGAACAGGGGTAGGGAAGGGCAGAGGGAGAGGGAGAATCAGACTCCTCGCTGAGCAGGGAGTCTGATGTGGGGCTCGATCCCAGGACCCTAGTACCATGACCTGAGCCAAAGGTAGATGCTTAACCAACTGAGCCACCCAAGGACCCCTCACCAACCCATTTTAATGATTATTAACATCCCTCAATAAAAGAAAAACAAAACTTCAGATTATGGCTACCATTTCTGTACCATCTTATAATGTCGAATATCACTGAACCTAGAGTAGCATCACTCCATGAAACATGTCAGTGATCACTGAATTACCAGCATTTTGTCATTTATTGTTAATTTATTGGTTAGACATTTTGTCATAGAAAGACACACTAATGTAATGTAAAGGCTTATATAAACATATGACAGGCACCCCTTGTGACAACTTATTTGTAAAGGGCTGAAAAGACGTTGCTTCTAGCCATGATAGGAATAACAAAGAGTGGGCTTATGTGACCATATTAAATAACTAGAAAACACACGCAAAAAAAATGTATGAATCCAACTGCCTTTAGATATTGGACAACAGACTGGAGGAAATAGCAATTCTTGAAAGAAGAGAGAAAAATGAGGTGAACTCAGAGATTCTGGATTCCCCAGATTTCTACCTGGAGGCAATCTCTGAACTATGCTTTCAGAAGAGGGAACCCTAACAAAGTGCAATCTTGGTGAATTAAGGAGAGGAAGACTAGAGTTCGAAGAACTTGTGGAAGCTAGAAGTGTAAGATAGAGTTTCTTAAAGGAGGGAACTAGATAGAAAAAAAAAATGTTTAGAAATCTACATAGGGTTTCCTTTGAGCTCTATTGAATAGTAGGCTATGCAAGAGACTGTATGACCTGCAAAACCTGCAATATTTGTTATTTACCTGTTTATAGAAAAAGCTTGCTATTTTTGCCCTAGAAATGAAAATATAATATTTAAGGTGAAATTTTCACTGGATAAAATTAACAACAGCTTAGACATTAGAGAAGAAAATATTAGTAATTGTGAAGATAGTAGTAGAACCTGTCTAAAATGAAGCCAACATGGGGATGCCTGGGTGGCTCAGTGGTTGAGCCTTCAGCTCAGGGCATGATCCTGGAGTCCTAGGATTGAGTCCCACATCAGGCTCCCTGAATGGAGCCTGTTTCTCTCTCTGCTTCTGTCTCTGCCTCTCTTTCTGTGTCTCTCATGAGTAAATAAAATCTTTAAAAAAAATAAAAAATAAAAATAAAATGAAGCCAACATGAAAAAAGTACTGAAAATCAAATGAAGAGAGACTGAAATTAGAGCCAATATCAATTAGTCTAACATACATGAAATAGGAAGAGCAAGAAGGAAAAAAAAAAGAATAAGATATAAAAATATTTGAAAAATGTAATGGTTCAAGTTTTTCAAATTTGATAAAACCTATAAACTCAAATGCAACAAGGTCAAAGAATTCCACCTAGGGTAAACAGAAAGAAAACCACACTAAGGTGCATCATAATCACATTACTTGAACCTGGTGATAAAGACAAAATATTAGAAACGGCTAGAGACAGAAAGCCACTGTATGTACAGAGAAAGAGAAGAATGAGAGAAGAAAACTATGCAACCCTTAAATCAATAGAACAAGGTCTTTAAATAACAGATAGAAGGAAAAAAAATCTGTCAACTTAGTATTTTATATTCAGTGAAAATAGCCTCAAAAATGAAGACAAAATAAAACCTTTTTCAGACAAAAGCTGGAAGAATTTATCACCAGTAAATCATTTCTATAAGAAATATTGAAAAGAAATTTCTTTGGGCAGAAAGAAAATGATAACAGATGGGAAGCATGGATTTACACAAAAATAAAGAGCACTTTAAAATGTCAGTATTTGCGTTTTTCCTAATCTTTTAATTTCTTTACAGGATAAATGGATGTTTAAGGCAAAACAAATAGCAATGTATTAGGGGATATTTAATATTCATGCAAGCAAAATGTATGATCATAATAGCACAGAGGAGAGGCAGGAAAATGGAAGTATTCTGTTATAAGGATCTTACGTTATACAAGAAATGATGTAATATTATTTCAATGCATATTATAACCTCTAGAACTATCACTAAAAAATAAATAAAACAAGAGATATAACTAAAAAGGCAATAGTTGATATAAAATGGAAAAATAGAAAATTCTTAACCCAAAGTTAGTAGAAAATGGTGAAATAAGAACAAAGAGGACATGAGATGAATAGAGAACAAATACCAAGATAGTAAACTCGAATCCAAACATATCAATAATTACATTAAATGTAAGTGATCTAATAAAAGGCAGAAATTGTTAGACTGACTACAGAAGATACAACTATGTGTTGACTACAAGAAACCTTCTCAAATTTTAAATATATAAATATATATATTTATATATATAAATATATATACATATATATGTAATACAAACATTGACTATAAGAAAGCTGGAGAGGCTATACTTGTATCTGATAAAATACACTTCAGAACAAGTGAATTACCAGGAATAAAGACGAGCATTTCAAAATCAAGGGCTAAGGAATTAGAAATCTTCACAACCAGCCCAACTAAGTGAACTGCCCTAAAGGACTGCCATTATCAAGCATCCCAACTGATTAGAAATTGACATATGGTAGATTTAAGCCTATTTGGACTCGAATTTAAAGATGAAAACAGATTGCATGCCCCTTTTCTGTTCCAATTCCAACTTCTAATATACCCATCTATGTTTGGCCCTCTTTATCTAAGTCTGGGATGACTACATTTACCTATCTCAAGTTTCATTTTCTCCTTCTCTTTTTTAATCCAATTGCTACTTCGGTCCAAGCAGTAGACCCATATCTTAAATTGAGTTCCATGCTGTCTTGCATTTCTTCTATGTTTGCACCTGTGGAAGAGCCTACAATCTGTCCACCAATAAAATTTGGCCAACCCTCTTCCTTCAATAACAGAACTCCTGTCTTTTGTCTGTGAATATTGGTATCCAGCTGAAGGTTGGACAGGCTATGTGGCCATGTGACTAAGGTCTGTCACTTCCTGGTTGTGCTTTAAGGGAAATGATGCATGAGCCCCATTCATTTGTACTCCTTCTACTGGCTGAGAATCACTTTTGATAAGAGGTCTAAGATTTTTATTCTTGTTTAAGCAGTCTATTGACTGTTTCTCTTTGTAATAACAGCGTAGAGTAAATTCTAATATAGTACCTCTTTAATTTTCTTTGCCCAAGAGAAATTGGTAATTTTGTATAGCAAGTCAAATTTCTCATGTGATAGGGATCATTTAAAGAAAAAAAAACTCAGAAAATTGCTATCACTTTTTAACTGAGGACAGGGACTCTGAAAAGAGAATCCTGCCCCTACCTCCCTACTTTAATGCTTGCCATCTTTATCCATGATAGAATCAGTTTATGTCTTAAAAACACAACAGCTTATTGCTAGTCTTTAAGGAAGTGGAGACCCTCTAGGCATAGATATTAAATGTAGTTTTGCACTAACAGAAAACAACCAACATGTATAGATTCAAGTGCTAATTTGTGTGGCATGGATGAGTCCTTCATTCTTCTAAACCTCCACTGGTTGTCTAATCCATGAAAGGGGGATTAGCAAGCCTGCTCCGATACTCTTAGGGTTTTTTAATCACCTAATCATTTGTCTCACCCTGAACCCAGCTTCTTCTGGGCCACAGGCTTTATGGTCTCCCAGGTTCAGCTGATCCTATTTCTAGAATTTTCCTTTTGTTTTTATGTTTTTTGGTTTGGGTTTTGTTTTTTTCTTTCAGTGGCCACAGTGGAGACCCCCTGCAGCCCTCCAGTCTCTGTATGTTAGGATTAGAATACTTAAGATAATGGGAAGAATTGGATTGTGGAACACTCAGAAAAGCTAATTTGAGTTCCTGCTATAAAGTGATTTGAATCCTTCCAAACAACCAGTGGTATTTGATATTGAATATGTTGAGCCTGCCAGCCCCTATGTAGGCTACGGCCTACCTAACCCCTGGAAAATCTCTTCTCATGATAATCACTATCTCAGATTAAAACTCAGATTCTCAAGGGGGGCTGTTTAGTACCAACATGTTACCTTACTTAAGTTAAGCCATGTCTGCTCTGGTGTCTGGATAGAGAATAATAACCAGGATTGTGTGGAGACCCATCACTTTGCTTTCTGCGAAGCTGCTTTATCAGGAACAAGCCCCAGGGTGGCATTACTTAATCAATAGCAGAGATGTAGAGAGAGAAAGAGAGAGAGAGAGAGAATTCACAATAAACTGATTACTGCATCTGGTTTCCTATGAGCAGTTGCAAGACTAGTGAAAGTCCTCTAATCTCATCAAGCAACCAGACAGATTGATTTTGAGTTCATTAATAGTTGCCGGGGTGGATGAGACAGAAAAGAAGATGGGAAAATGAATGCATTGTTGGTATCTACACCTTTAACAGAGATCAAGAAGCTCTTAAAAGCCACTTCTGGCCTCTGAGAGCACTGGGCCTGCATGTCTGGTCCCTGGCCTAGAGTCAAGGTCAACATCCAAGGCCTCGGAGGAGGGCAGAGGACCTAGGAATAGGATGTCATGTGCTTTTAGACTTGTCTGCAAAGCATCCAAAACTCCAAAACAAAAAAGAAAAGACCGAGTTATCTGTCCCAATATTTTGTTCACAGAATATCAAATAGCTTTCCATCCAAATGTTTGGCACCATACAGATCTACAGAGGTATTTTAGCAAACCCAAAGTTTCTTATCAGCCTTATCTGCCAAAGGAAAAATGCTGGAACTGTACCTGAGAAGGACATCAAATAACAATAAGTCAATTCGATTTGGGGAGCAGGTGCTTCTAACTCTATTCAGAATTGGCAGAGGATTCTCTCTAGGCTAACCTGTCCCTCTAAGCTCCTTTTATTCCTATACCTGTCACCCAATATGCTAATGATCTGAAAGGGCTAGTGACTCACCAGAACGTGTTTATTTTAATACAAATGCCTTGTTGCTTTATATAAAAAATGTATTCTTTGCAGGTTGTATACAAATTGATTCAACAATAAAACACACGGAAATGGGCAGGTTTGCTTAGAAGAATACCAATCTTCTAACCAACTCACAACATAGCAGGTTGTTAATATTAATTTTTATATATTGTTCTCTCTCTAAACCATCATAATAATTTCCTGCTAATGTGAGTTTCCATCGAAGGCAAGCAAAACACGTTCCAGACAGGCTCGGCTGGAAGTGTACAGCAACATTCTACTAGGCAATGGTTGTCCACGTGCCCTCTTTCCTTCCTTGTGGTATGAGGTAACTTACGAGAATCCTTCATTAACTGCACAAATATTTGCTGACTGCCTATTATGGTCTACATATTGAACTATTATTAGTGATATAATGCATGCTTGTGTAACATGGTCCCTCATCTCAAATGATTCAGGACTTCTCATGGGGGTTGGGAGGTATGCTTTGCGAGGACCACAAAGTGTCAATCATTTAGACTTGAAAAGTATGGGCTGATAGAACTTAGAGGAGTAGGACTTGCCCTGGGAAACAGGGAGATTATCCCAATGGGACCAACAGCTAAGAAGAACCTGAGGAGAAAGAGCGGGGTCTGTTTGAGGAACTCTGAGAAGCATGGCAGGATTTAGGGAGGAAAGCAAATATGTCGCAGGAGGATATGGGGCCCGGTATGTGCACTCAGGAATGCTGCTGTTGTACTCCTAAGGACTGTGTGTGGATTTAGATGATCCTCAGAGACCAAGAATGGGCCTGAAGACATCCTCACAGAGAACAGACAGATTTAGGTTTAGGAAAGATCATGTTGACTGAAGAATATGGAATCCATAGGGCTGGAGGGCTAAGAGGACTATGAAGAAGATGCTGTAGCCATCATGGAGATGGACAATTATGGGAATAGTGCACATGGTGTACGTCTTTAATCATCCACCCTTGAGCCCTGTACTCCCTACAGCATGGTGTCCTGGGCAGGCTTTATCCACCCTGACTCGGCTCAGTGAAGGAGCCCTGTCGTCAGACCCTTTCATGATCCCATTAGCTAGACTCTGTTAGTGAGGCGGCAATTTTGCTCGGTCATAAAGAGGTAAAGACAGTAATAACAACTGTGAAACTCAACCAGGTGTGTTCTAAATCTTCTGTGAAGTAGACACAATTTTTCCTTGTAGAGAGGAAAGTTTGAGATAAATAGCAGAGAATCGGTAAATAATTCAGCCTATGACCTTGATGCTTATTGATTCCTGCAGCTGTTTATCTTTCCCTAGGCTACCCAGGAAAAAAAAAAAAAAAAAACCTCCGAAAAACAATTATCACTTAATTATAAAATTGCTTGTCTTGGGAGAGCCTTCTGGTTGGTTGCTGAACACTCCAAGGGGGTAAGTTAATCTCTATAAACCACCCAGCCTGACTGAAGCTGCTGCTTAAAATTCCTAACCACAGCCTTCATTATTCTCTAGTATGGATGAAAAATCAAAAGAAGGAAGAAAGAAAGAAACACCCACATTTTCTTCTCATTTTCAGGCACTTAGGATGTTTAGCCAATCAGATGACTTGAATGACTGTCTATTTCTCACCTATGGGATTTGAATACTGATGGATTCTGATCCTGAGGGTGCCAGATGTGGTACACAGTGAGCACTTGATCCGTGTTAGTAGCACTGGAGGTGGCAAGAGTTACTCAAGTTGTCGCGGTAGTGATCCTCAGATTGGGCTGCAAGAGGAAAAATGAAAAGGATAAGATTTTTTTTTTTACACAAATAATTTCTTCTTTAACCCTAGCTTGGATGAAAGGTAGGGCCCTAGAGCCAGCCCTGGTTCTCACCATCTAAGGGGATGGGGGTTGAATTTCTCATCACTAGTGTCACAGCCACTCTGAGCCGGGGGTTTAACCATGCCAGTGGGGTAGGTGATAAACTCTTAGACTGGCTTTGCCCAATTCCTTTATATTTATTTTCTTATCTTGGTGATCATTAAAAATGTGTGGTTAGCAAACAAACAACCCTATTATAAATAGGCAAAGGACTTAACCCGACATTTTTCCAAAGAAGATACACAAATGGCAAATAATCACATGAAAAGACGTTCAACAGCACTAATCACTAGGGATGCGCAAATTAAGACCACAGTGAGACACCCCTCTGGCCCATTAGGATGGCTTCCATCAGAAAAAGAAAGGAAAGAAGGAAGGGAAAAAGAAACTCCTAGAAGCGTTAATAAGGTTGTGGAGAAATTGGAACCCTGTGCCCTGTGTGTGTATAGTGGTATCGCCGCTACAGAAACCATCATAATGGCTAATAGGGTTAAAATAGAGTTACCATATTGCCATTCAGCAATTCCACTTTGGAAAAAGAATTGAAAACAGGGCCTCAATATTTGTACATTTGTGTTCAAAGCAGCATTATTCACAATAGCCAAACGATGGAAGCATGCTGGGGGTCCGTTGGTGGATGAATGGATTTTAAAAATTGGTGTACATCATGGAATATTATCCAGCCTTAAAGACAAAAGAAATTCTGGCATCTGGTATAACATGGATGAACTTTGGGGATATTATACTAAGTGAAGAAAGTCTGTCACAGAAAGGTAAATGCCATATGATTCCACTTCTCTGAGGCTCCCAGGCCAGTCAAATTCAGAGAGGCAGAAAGTGTAACAGTGGTCGCCAGGGGCTGGGGAGAGTGGGGAATGGGGAGTTGTTTAATGGGTATAGAGCTTCAGTTTTACAAGATGAAAAGATTTCTGGAGATTGATGGTCCAACACCGTGCACGTACCTAACACCACTGAACTGTACGCTTTACAGTTAAGATATAATGTCATGCACATCTTACCACACTCGAACATTTTTACAGACTGCTTGGCTAGCTTTGGGAAAGGGAAGCATATTCAGCAGGAGAACACACAGACCCTGGAACCCTATCTTGGCTCCTCTTTCCAGAGCTGACTTTCTGGAAGACCTCCAGCAAAACACCGAACTGTTCAGTTTACCCATCTCGAAAATGCTATCCTTATCTCAATGAGGGGCTGGGGGTTGGGGGAAGGTGTTCAAAGCAAGAAAAGTGTCCGATGTGGCATAGAGACCAGACTCCTGCCTGTACACAAGCCAGGATGGGAAATAGCAAGTTGCACACTTACTTCTGGCAAAGGATATCTGTTTCTGTGGGAGTGTTGTCTTTCTTTAGCACCTGCTACGTTGGCACACAGGTAACCTCACGACATCAGGGGAGGGCCATGCCGCTCCCCTGCCATGTAATTGTGCAAAGTCTAAATGTGGAATGTGAATGCCTATTCTGTGGCTTCAAGTCCGGAGCACATGCTATGGTCTCTACCTCTCACCTCCCCTCATGATCATTTCCCACGTGTAGAACACCTTTATTTCTTTCTGTTGAGTCTCCACATTCTACCCAGCCTCTAGACCTGATTCAAATCTTTCCTCCACTCCCAACGCCTTCTCTGAACCTTTTGCAATATCATCAACACCCCATTCTGACCGTTCCCTCCTCCTATCCCTTCATTTCCTCCATGTCGACCCCTTGATGAGCACTTTGGCTTTCTTGTAGTTCTTCAAATCCACCAGGCACATTCTAAACTCTGAGGGTAGGTCCTTGATGTTTTCTCTGCCTAGGATGATGTCCATCTGAGTGATCTCCTTCAAATGTTTCCCCTGGCTTCTCTGCTTAACATGTTAGCCCATCATTCTTGCCCTTGGAGTCCCCATCTGCTTCTGTATAGTTGGGGTTTACTGTTCACCATACTTACCACCATCCCACGTATCAAAGTTTTGCATATTTACTTCTGCTCTGCTCATGTCCACCCAGGAGAAGGTAAGTTCTATGAGGCCACAGATTTTTTTTTCTATTCATTGCCATGTAAGGGTCTGGTGCATAGTAGGTGCTTAAATAAATATCTGAATGAATGAATGAATCCCTACAGTTTATATAGAACCTCGCACATAGCTATATGTAACTTTGTCTTTTTTATTTTCTGTCCTGAGAAACAATAGCCTATGCAGTGTTAATTGTTGTTATGCAGAAAAAAGTATCATCCTACCAATCTAATTTGGGGAAAACTCAGCTAAATAAAGTCACATATATTTTTTTCCTTCAGGGCTTCTGAAATCCTTTTGTACTTTGATATGTCAATGTGCATGGCAGAGCTTTAGGGGACAGGAGACCACAGACCACACTCTCCCAGGGGTTTGCACATTCAGTCAACATCGGAGGGGCTTCTGCTCAGCAACTTGGAAATGCTATGCTACATGAGTGAGCTCTGCCTGTTGAATTCCCTCCTCTTCTCGGCCTCAAGTTCTTGACTTATTTATGGTTCAGAATGGGATTCTCACTAGTGTAAGGCTTGCTTTGATGATAGGATTTCAGTTTCAAAGAGCTACTCTTAGTTCTGCTTTATTCCCATCCACTCAAGGCTGCTCTGTTCTATAGGAACACTACTTGTGTCCCCATCAACATGCTCATCCTATCTGATAATCAGGAAAGTTGCTTAAAAGAGGAGGATCCTGAGCTCAGTAAAACCAGAAACCTCTAAACCAAATGTAGCTCCCTGCCCTGCTTGCCAACTGCAGCAAGAAGCAGGAGTTGATGGGAAGAGTGACCATGAACCAAGTGAGGGGCATATTAGGATTTGTGCTCTGCTTTTAGATGGGAAGCCATTGGAGATGCATGAGATCCATGTCTGGAACTATCTCTGGAACCACATAAGCAAGAATGCCGAATGTGTATACCTGAGAGCCAGAGCTGACTTCCACGCTCCCTACTTCAGGAGAACCTTGGGATTGGCCTTGGATACCCATCCCTGCCTAGCCTCTCACAGCTGTTGATTGCAAGCCCACTAGGTGGCAACCTCATGTCAGCTGTAATGAAGAGAGGCAACATCTAACAGAGACGAGATTATAATCAATTAACATTTATTGAGGGTTTACTATGCATCTGACACACTTTGAAGCATTTGGCATGCATAATAACTGTGAGATACATATTATATCCTTGTTTAACAAATTTGAAAACTGAGGCTCAGAGAGGGGAGCTAATTTGCTCAAGGTCACACAGCTAGGTCCCTGGCTCTAAGGTAAGGTCCACTATAGCACAGTGGTTATCTGAAAGAGAGTTTGAAAATAGAGTACCAAAGCTCTAGGCCACCAGGTTGGCAAGGAGTGGAGAAGGGGGTGGATAACACAGAAAGCAGTGCTTGTTCACCCAGAGGCTCCTTAAGGCTAGATGAAGGCATGAGACCTGACTCCAGAAGACAGAAGGTGACCGGGAATAATTTCAGGAATTATATCAATCTCTGGTGGGAAAATCCTAATTTTGAGGAAGGAGACAGGAAGAGACAGACGGGTAAAGAAGAGTGGGTAAAGAGTCTTCAAGTTTCCGTCTTCTTCAGATGACCCATTGACCCTTCCTTAGTGTCGAGCACGGCCCCAATGCTCAACATCCACCCAGTAGGGATGGTGAGAAAGAAACCAGCTCTTTGGAACAAGCATGAGTCTTAGGATGAGTGGCATTTAAACAGTCCATCTTTATTTGTTGGATTCTCGCAATGTGCCAAGGCCTTGATTGGGCAACACAGAAAAATGTAAAATGGCCTCCAACCCCAAGTGACCTATGATAGAGTTGGAGGAATGGGAGGAGAAGTCTCACACGAATACCTAACACTGGTAAGACAACATATGGGAAATGCCAGGAATGATAAATACTTCAGGGCTTCCGAAAAGTGTGTCCAGATATTGAAGGAGATAGTCAAATTTGAGCTAACACTGGCTACACCAGGGACGATGAAAGCAACACCCGTAGGAAGGCATGGGAGGAGGATGAGGAGGCAGTGGGTAGAGTCACTGGACTAGGTAGGGAGCTTACAAAGAGACAAGATGAGGTGAAGTCAATTTGTGGTGGCATTTAATGCTCGCTCTAAGAAGTTCAGACTTTAGCTTCTAAGCACCATAGATTTATAAGCAGGGGAGCCGCAGATCCTAGGGTAGAGTTTATGAGCTCAGAATGATTGCAGGTTGCAGACAGGATGGCCCAGAGGGAGGAGGCCGGGAAGCAAGTGGGGAAGTACTTGTGGTGAATGCAGGTCCTTTTCACCTACTCAGTCTCCATTTCCTCTTCTCCTGGGAACTGCGCCAGAGCTCTCCTGTGGGAATCCATCTCATCGGTCTCAAGCTCTGCGCTCTGAGTGGGACTGATGCCACCTTCTATTCCCTTTCTAGAGACGAATGCCTGACCCAGACCCAGCCAGGCAGAAAGGTCCTTTCCCCTGGCCTCATAGAGCGGTTAAAAACACAAGACGTGCCTCAGGTTGGTCCAGTGAGAATCCACCCTTGCATTTTTCCACAATCATTGAAAATGAAGCATGTGCTCTGCATTATGTTTGTCAACTGGAGGCTAAAGCCCTGGAGGGCTGGTGGCTACGTTGCCCATACTGGAGAGGGGAATAAAATCTAACCAGAGGAAAGAAGAATCAAGAGATGGGAAGAGAGAGAGCTAAAGTGACTCAACCCCTGGGTTCAGCCCTGGCTGATATGTGGCCTGGAAAAAAAAAAAAAAAAAAAGTAAACAGCAGAGGGTAGAGATTGCCAGGAAGGAGAGGGAATGGTGCTCAGGATCGGCCTCTCTGACAAGGTGACTTTGTGGGTCTTTCTCGTCTTATCTTCTTGCGAGCTCTCTACCTGGCCCGCTGGTCTACACTGCAGGAGACAGAGGAGCCAGCAATGTGGGAGTCCAGAGGAAGAGCCCTCCAGAGACAAGGAAGGGCAGAGCAGAGCCTGTGGCTGGGATGTGCCCGGCATGTTTGAGGAGCAGTGAGAAGGCCAGTGTGGCCTGAGCCAAGCTAGCAAGGTGGAGAGCGATGGGCCAGGGGTCAGGTCATGGAAGGTTTTGTTGTCCCTGGAAGGGAGCTCGGCCTCTCCTCCCAGGATGAGTGGCAGCGATTAGGGAGCTCTGGGTTAAGCGGTGACATAATGCGACCGATGTTTAAAAGGGTCACTCCACTCGCCCTGCGCCTGGGAACAGAAGGAGGAAGGGCGAGGGTAGAAGGAAGGGGAGGATTTACAAGGCCATAGACCCCACCACCACCCCCACCACCCTCCGCTTCAGCCAGTACAATTTGAGATCCGGTCTCACGAAAGGGAGTCAGAAACAAGGGCCTGGGGTTGGGTGGCGGCCGGAGAAGGAACAGAGTGAGGCCTGGACAGACAAGCCCAGAGGAGCAGTGTCACCCAGGGAAAGAGGCAGGAGACAGGGCTCATGGGCCCCGGCTGGGCCCGGCAGGAGGGCGGCACAGGGAGCCCGGGCTGCAGCACCGGGGCAGCAAGGTCACGGCCCCGCACCTGCACAGGAGCCCAGGCCCAGGCTGTGCGGCCTGTGATGCCCGGGTGCGCTGAGGCTCTGGAGGCCCGGCCGGTCCTGGCAGGAGCAGAGGAGCGCGGCCACACGTGTTCGCAATGCGGGCTGGGGGGGGGGGGGGGGCGGCTCCCTCTGCCCCGGCCTCCCAACTCTCTTCTTTCCTTGCTCTCGCTCCCCTGGGAGCGCCCAGAATCAGGCGGAGCTCAAGTGTCCCTTTGAAGGGACCCTGGGCCCCGGGAGGGGCTGCGGCCTAGCGGTGGGTGGGAAGATGACTGTGAAGCCACAGTGGGCTCCCAGCTGGGGCCCCTCCACCAAGGTGGGAGCCCTCCCCTACAGAGACCAAACCAGAAAGGGATCCCCCTTTTAGCAGTTCCCAGGTGTCCCCCGAGGAGGCCACTTCCTCAGTTTGTCTTTGGGAGAGAGGACGTATGGCGCTGCCCCTCTCTGCCATCCTGCCACGGCTTGGCTTCTGCTCCCAACAGGTCCTCCAGAGTCACACAATTGGCGGCAGGGCTGGGACTGGAGCTGAGTGTCCCCAACTCAGGGACTTCCCCAACATGCAAGTCACCGTACTTCCTCTCGTTCGCTCTGTCTGTGTGGGTGCCTTAGCACTCACCTCACTTGCAATCATAAAACGCCTCCCCTGACAAGGATCATCCATCCCAACAGGCTCATTTTACAGACAGGAAGACTGAGATCTCAAAATGTGAGGAACTGGTCCATGATCCCAGAGGGGACCGCACGGGCGGCCTTATGGGAGGTTGGAAGCCCAAGGGCCCTCATGGCCCACCTGGTGAGCCTTGGTCCAGCATGTTCTCTAGAGAGCAGGGGCCGCTGCACGCTTCTGTGCCCACGGCAGGCACACGGAGCCTTTGGCACAGGCAGTGCTTAATAGGCAGATTTTTATTTGGTAAGAGACAATGGTAAACATCTGGGCCTGTGAGGGATACCAGGAGTAGGGGCCACGGGCTAGTTTCCTCTCCAGGGAGGTGCGGGAGGTGTACAAGACAAAGGGGCCTTTCACATGTTTTCCTGGACCATGATCTGGCTTCTTCTAAGAAGGACAAGGAGCAGACGTGGGGTAGAGTTACGGAGCAAGGTGGCTGGCTGGCAGTCCGGAGCAATGCCTCGCTCCCTAAGCGACATTCAGCAGATCCTTACATAGCTACTCTAGGCCAAACTCTGAGACAGGACACTGGGGGCAGAGTACATAAGAAGGCCTGGGATAACAGGTGCACGTTCAAAGCCAGACTCGGGAGTCTAGTCTACGTACCACGTGAGCTTTCTGATCGTCAGTCCTCCCCCGCCCCCCCCCCCCGCGAAAAATGGGACTAATAAGCGCACCACCCTCATAGGACTGTCATCGGGATTAATTTAGCTAACGGATATTAATTTCCGCCAGGTATCCAACTACAGCAGAACCTCAATAAATGAGCATGCCTGGTGACCAAAGCAATAGTCGAGAGCAGCTCTATACAATAGAACTTTCTATGACTGGAAATGTTCCATATCTGGGCTGGCGAATGCCATAACCACCAGCTGCAGGTGGCTGTTGAGCAGTTTCAGTGTGACCAATATACCCGAAAGCTGCATTTTAAGTCTTACTTAATTTTAATTGTTTTGACTTAAATAGCCATGGTACTTAGGTTTTATACAGCTTGTGGTTCCTGTACCAGTCGGGACAGGCCTATACACTAAGAAGTACCAGAGGTTAAAAAAGAACGGGGAAGCGTGGTACCTTCAGGCAACGGGAAATTTATTATCCAGAGCTGAAAAGAGATGACCCATCAAGCCGCAAAGAGACACGGAAGATCCTTAAATGCGTGTTACTAAGTGGAGGGAGCCAGACTGAAGAGGCCACAGACCATATAGCTCCAATTATGTCACATTTAGGAAGAGGCAAAACTATAGAGGTGGTGAAGAGATCAGAGGTTGCCAGGGGTAGAGGGAGGGAGGGATGAATACGTGGAGCCCAGAGGATTTGTAGGGCAGTGAAACTGCTCCCTGTGACACCATGATGGTGGGTACCTGTCATTAGAGATCTGTCAAGCCCCACAGAATGAACACCAAGAGCGAACCCTCACGCAAACGATGGATTTGTGACGGAGGTTCATCAGGTATGGCAAATGCGTCACCCTGGTGGGGGGATGCCGACCGTAGGGGAGCTGCGGGTGTGCACACGCAAGGCAGACACTGGGACCTCCGTGCTTCTGGCTCAATTTTTCTGTGAACCGAAAATGGCTCGAAAAAGCCAAGTTAATTTACAATAAAGAGTGATGTGGGAATGCGTTGGAGAAGCAAGATTTGAAGTAACTCCTCAAGGATGGGTAGGGCAGGGATGGCAGGAACTGGGTTTGCAACGCCCAGCGGGTCTGGGGCTGTGAGTCAGACAGAGGGTTTGTATGGGAGACAAGTGGGAGCCAGGCTGGAAAGTAACTGGGAAGTTTGAATTCCACATTAAAGAGCCTAAAAGGTACCAGCAACCAATTGAGTCCTTGAAGATTTTTCACACAGGGACTCAATATGGGCTTATCCACAAAAAAAAAAAAAAAAAAGAGAGTTAGAAATATCAATGTCCTAAATACACGTCTTTTCCTGGACTTTTAAGTTTTTTGAGGGTCAGGTCCACCATGTCCTTAAGTTAAATCATGTGAGGTTCCTGCTATCACATCAGGAACTCAAAAGTGCTTAAAACAATTTAAATCAAACAAATTGATAGCTTAGCTCAGGATCATGCTGCTTTACAAGAATCTTCCATTATCAATGTGGTATGTCCCATATTGCCTGGAAAATTATGGGCTTTTAGGGACTCCTGCTTGATGGATTTGTCTAAATGTGTCTAAAAGGAAGTGCACAATGGAGACCCCATCAGCACTGGGGACTCAGCCTTCAGAATGCTTAAGTATCAGGAAAAGATTTTCCTTTGTGCTCTCCTATGGTGCACTATCTTCAAAGGTCCCCAGATTTATTATTTCATCAACAGATCGGAGAGGGGAGTTTGTATGAGATCAAACAAACACAAGTACTATGGGAAGGCTGGCAGGTGATAGTGTATAAATTGCCCGATGGAAAATGTCAAAAGTTGACATCAGAGCAGTGGGAGCGGGGGGAGCGTACGGGACACAGAACAAATGACTGCGCCTTTCTGAGAGCCAATTCCTTATACAGTCCGGCTAATGCACTGCAAGAAGCTCGGGGCTCAGAAGCCCACTGAGAATCCACTGAAACCCATTAACTCAAAATATATCCTTTAGAAAAAGTTTTAAAAAGCATGTCTTCGTTTCTACCCCTGTTCTCGTTTCTGTCATCTTCACCTTCTTCCTCGGTCTCTCTCTCTCTCTCTGTCTCTGTCTCTCTCCCCGTCTCACGCACAAATGTACACACTCCGGTGTGCATCCTCTTTGCCTACGCTGCGTGTGGCGCCTTGTGTCTTTTCTATGGCATTCTTCACATCTGCTTGACCAATCTCTTTCTTTCTTTCTTTCTTTCTTTCTTTCTTTCTTTCTTTCTTTCTTTCTTCTTTTCTTTTCTTTTTTGTTTTTTTGATGTTGCTGGCCTGAAGACCATCCTTTTTTTTTTTTGTATTTTTTTTTATTGGAGTTCGATTTGCCAACGTAGAACATAACACCCAGTGCTCATCCCGTCCAGTGCTTCCCTCAGTGCCCGTCACCCAGTCACCCCATCCCCCCGCCCACCTCCCCTTCCACTACCCCTTGTTCGTTTCCTGGAGTTAGGAGTCGCTCATGTTCTCTCACCCTCTCTGATATTTCCCACTCATTTTCTCTCCTTTCCCGTATAATCTCTTTCACTATTTTTTATATTCCCTGAATGAATGAGACAATATAGTGTTTGTCCTTCTCCGATTGACTAATACCCACCATTTGCTTCAACATGGATAGAACTGGAGGGTATGATGCTGAGTGAAGTAAGTCAATTGACCAATCTTTCAAGGGTAGTGTCTTTATCGTTAAAGCACCTTCCAAGGTAGAAAATCATATGCCTCTTGTCATTGCCGGAGCCTTACAGACTCAGACACTCAGATACAAGAAAATGAGTTGAAGTGTCTCCTACCAACATCTGTGCTCATGTCCTGAATCAGTTTTCGTATCGCTGAACGAGAGGGCAGCAAGCAGTTATGGCACATTGAGCATGGCCTGAACGATGATCTGTGCTCTGTGCCTATCAACTACTTCCCCGCCCCACCCAGTCTTGGTTCCAATGCCAGCTCCTGAGAGCGGGCCCTTCCTGACCACCCAACCTAAAATAACCACTGCCCTCTGGGCAACTCTCTACCCCCTTGCCCTATTGTATTTGCAGCACACTTCACTCCTTGCCACCAGAACGCATATTTATTTCCTTGTCGGTAGCCTATCTCATCTGGTAAGATGCAAGTTCCATCACATTTTTAATTCTCGGCAGCAAGGTAAGTAGTGTTACAAATTGCATTTTCCAGATGGAGACACAGTAAGACTAAGGGACATCACGAAGGTCATGCAGCTACCAGTTCCAGAGCAGAGATCGCACCCCGGCCTGCCTTTTGCTCCAGAGCCAGTGCTCTCGACCATAGCACTTACTGTCCTCATGGCAGTGGGGTATGGATTCTACGATTTTGTGTTTATATCCAGTGGAAGTCAGGTTTCAAGGGGGCTTTCACGTAAAAACCAAAATGGCCTGAAAATCTATTGGTTCCCAACCGACCTCCTCTACTCTCTTCTTTCCTAGTGAGAGGTGCTAGGGAGTGGCAACGAATTCTAAACCCCTGTAAGATATATCCTATCAGATTTTCTCAGAATGCGCATTCTTTGAGCACAGAAACCATGTTATTTGTAGGCAGCACTATGTCTAGTGGCTAATGTCACATGGAGCTTAATCAATAATCTAGTTACTTTCATTTCCATGTTTCTGTGAGGTTCCTAGACTCTCTAAGAAGACATAGCTGGTACGCTACCAGAGGCCTATAAATGTCACGTTACTGTATTTCTCAAAATCAGGCTTTGCTGGAAGCTCCCAGGTGCCAGTCTCAGCAGTTCAGGCCTCCTCCTTCCTTTCCACCATGTGATAGAATCACGCAGTGGGCCCAATCCTGGCTGTTGCTATTGCTGCGGCCATCTGTGGACACTGCTGCCCAGAACTGGCCCAGGGCCTGATTAACCGCCACCCGTCTCGGGGGCATCCTGCTTTGGGCAGACTTGGGTATGCTCTTCGCGGCAGTCTGCCCTGTAGAATCCAGCTCTTACACGTAGGCAGGCTGAAGAGCTCCCGTGTCCAGGAACGTTCCAGTGTATCCCTGAACATGAGCCTTCCACATCGGCGCCGCGATGCAAATAGACCGTCCGTGCCTTCCTCTTTAGGGACAACCCCACGCCACCCTCCTCCACAAAACAGTGCAAACGTCATCCTGCCCTCCTTCTACCAGGGTTAGGTGGGAAAGGAGAGATTCCACTAAGTTACATTTTTTTTTTAATTAGTTCAAATCATTACCAATAGTGTGTGTATTTGATTCATTTACGATTACAAAGATCCCATTAATTCTCTTCACATCCTGACCATTTGGACTCCCAAATCGGTACCATATTTGGCTGACAAATACATCTGCTATGGCCAAGAAAGAAGAAAACTTCTTTTCCTTCCTCAGATAACATTAGGCACGTGATTTCTCCTGGGACCCATCTTATCGCACTGGTTGCTTCCCCTTGATGGCTGGCGGTGCCCCCGATAACCTTCAGTGAAGGAGAGCCCAAGGGGGTAAGGGTGCAGGGGCAGGCTCCCGTGGTGCTCCTGCAACTCAGCGCTAGCTCACGCTGGTGCCTCACTGACGCTACTCACAAGTTATTAACAGCTGAACAGAACTCCAAACCTTCTGTTCCTAACACATTTCTAACACCTTCCATAATCCACAGTTGTTATCAAAAGGCATTTGCAGCTGTGAGGAAAGGTGGGTGGGCAGGCTAAATAAATTAATAAAGAGTTTCCATGTAGAATGCTCAGCTCAGTACAGCTTGAAGCCTCACCATGACCTGTCTTGGACTAAAACAACCTAGAAGGTTTCTTTCCCCTTCCTGCCCTCATGCAGGAGAACGGACGGCTAATGTCAGTGATGTGATATCGCATCCAGTGATAGAGCACCTACTGCACACAAAGAAATAGCTTGGTGTTCGTGAAGAGACAAGAAACAAATCAGGAAGGTGAAAAATCATGTAGAATGGCCCAGATCCCACAGCAGTGATTCTTAAACATCCTGAACATGTAAAGTGCACTACGGATAATGAACAATGAGCCTGTGTTAGAGGGGGGACTTCAAATCCAACAAAGGCAGATTTGCTTCAATCCTGCCATCTACCGTGTTCCCACTACACTACACTCTTTCTTGCTTTTGAGCATTCAAATGGTAGGAAGAGATTGAACATTGGGGGCCTAATCATTGACTGCACAGAGGAATACTGAAAAAGTAGCTGATCCTTCTCCAAATGGCTTGCAAATTTCTGAAGATCTGCTTGAGAGTTTCTGGTAGATTCTAAGATTCGAGTATCATCCAAATTGGGGTGTCAAAAGCCGGTGAATAATTGTGCCAAACCAACAGTGGTTAATAAGGTTGCAACCAGCCAGCCATCTACACAAACATTTATTGAGTATTTCCTCCACTTCCTCTATGGCCGGTACCGTGGTAGGCACTGAGGATGAATCGATGACTGAGATCTGTTCCCTGCTTTTGAGATGCCCATGGGCTAGTGAAGGAGTCAGAGAAACAAGCAAGTAACTTTTCTATGGTATCACGTAAGATATCATCGTGGGCTGCCTGGGACACTGTGGAAGGCAAATGGAGTGTACAAGAGAGGAGGGGGTTAGGAGAGATTTCTTGAAAGAAGAGATCCTGGGATGAGTCTTCAAGGACAGGAAGGCATTAGCCTGATAGAGAAAAATAGGATGAAAATTCCAGGCAAAGCGGATAGCGGGTACAGAGGTTTACGGATGAATGAGGAAACCAAGAGCATGTGAACATTTCCCCAGCTCTGTGTGGTTGCAAGAGAAGGTGAGTGTGGGAGTGGCAAAGAACGGGTCTAACTCGTATTAAGGAGTCTTGGGAGACACGCCGATGGATTAAAATTTAATCCCGAGGTCTGAGAGGGAGACTCTGGAGCATTGAAAAGGGAGATGTATGGACAGATTTATAATATGGAAATCACAGTCTTACATAACCAGACAGCAGAGACTGGGTAAATGGATGGAGGGAAGAGATGTGGAGACTGAGAGCAATGTTTAGGGACCACTAGAAAATTTTAGGTGAGAATTGATAAGGTCCTAAATTCAACAGTAGCAATAATTATCAATGATGAATATTTGGAAGTATTTCTATTCTTAAGAGTGGTTTCCTCTGTTGAGAATGAACCATCCAGAACACCACTAGTGGCGCTAATTTCACCATAATTACAATGTTACTACAACTACTAAAATAATGAACTCACCTGGAAACCTAACCAATGTACACAGGTTTTTTTGTTTGTTTGTTTGTTTGTTTTTCTGACATTTCTAATATCAGGAGAAAGGGCTATTCTTTTGTTTATACCTGTAAAGTCTCCTATTTAGTCCTCTTCAGCTTGAATTAGGAGCCAGTAAAGACACTTCTTTTCTAACAAATAAGGGACCGTGAATTTTTTTCATACTGAGATATGAATTGGCTTAACATGCTGTTCTTTCTATTTTCTTCCTCTTCTGTTACCCCCCCCCCCCCCCGTCAACCAAGATTTAACTTGAACTAAAGATGGACCCTCTGATCATAGAGTCTTTGCCATGGTTGAAGTCAAAAAGAGAAGAGTGGGAAATAGGTCTTCCAGACCCAGGGCCAAACTGGACCAGAGAAGAGCTTTACTATCAAATCAGGCCTCTCTCCATGGCTTTGTCACGCAAGTGACCGTCCCTCAGCCAGGGAGTGTACAATAGGCCCTGCCCCAGTGGGAGCACCGCGTAACAGAGACCCCGTGGAGTCAGACAGATCTGCCATCCAGTCTTGGCCTGGTTTCTTGCCTATCATCACGCGGAAGCAGAAAGGCCTGGCTGCGGTGTGTGTGATGAGCTCACATGCGCGATGCACCCCGCACGGAGTCTAGC
The DNA here is from genome assembly GCF_048418805.1 of Vulpes vulpes. Taxonomy (NCBI): domain Eukaryota; kingdom Metazoa; phylum Chordata; class Mammalia; order Carnivora; family Canidae; genus Vulpes; species Vulpes vulpes. Next base: position 105,024,775 of record NC_132791.1, read on the forward strand.
TCAGGGTTCCTTAACCAGGGGCAGTTTTGCCCCCAGAGGACAGTTGGTGATGCCTGGAGACCTTTTTTGATGGTCTCAACTGGAGGCGGGGGAGGTTGCTACTGGCATCTAGCATGTAGATAGCAGGTGCTGCTAAACATCCTCAAACGCACAGGTCAGCCTTCTCCAAGAAAGAATTATCTGTCCAAAATGTCAGGAGTGATGGGGATGAGGAAGTCTTAGGTAGCTGGGTAAACATTTCTCTTAGCTCCTCCTTCCCACTCTCCTAAGAGCAAGGCCTCCAAGAGTGCAGATTAAAGGGAATGCTCCCCTCTGGCTGCTTCTGGAGAGATTAACCCCTAGAATCCTCCCTGCTGTCTTCCCCACCTGGAGGGAATGCCGGGGTTGTGAGAAGTGGGCTCATTCAGGCTCCAGGCTGTCTGCTTTCCCCTCCACGAGGATTTGAGTGAATTGTTTGCCCTCTTGCTGGCCTTGCAGGACTGTGCTTTCTGTCCTCCCCTAGCTACCATCCTCGTCATTTCCTTCCTCCCTTCCCCACTGCACCCCCCTCCCCCCTGCCCCAAGCCCAGAGATGACTGTTTACTGACCACAGAGCAGGTGTGTGTGTTCTCGGCAAACGCTCCTAGGGACCTTTGAGGGACTTTTACTCTTTCAGATTTGTAAACCAGCTTGTAAAACGGGCTGCTCTGATTAAGAGGCGGACTTGCAGGCTGCGTGGGAGCCCCTCCCTGTCCTTTATCCCTGTCTGTCGACACAGTTGGTACCAGGTGGCTCTGCACCTTTCTAAGCAGGCATCCTCCCAGTGATGCTGCCTTCCGGAACAAATAAATGCAGACCTGTGGAGAGAAGAAAGGAAACAAGCTCGTCTTCTCCTCCGGCTCGCTCTCCAAATGCATGGAGGCAGGACTGCATGTGCGTGCAGCACGCAGTAGCCACGGAGGCCGAGTTCCACGCACATGCCAGAGGGAGAAGAAAGGTGTCTGTGCAGGATGCTCAGGAACAATGCCAGTGCCAAAGGCAGCCTGGCTCCTGACTGGGCGGGTGGAGGGCCTGTGGGGACTAGAGACCAGGCACACGAAGAGCAGACCCCACGTCCCTCCAGGGGCCCCCGCTGCCCCTCTAGCTCCTCTCTGCGGTTTGCTGCGCAGCCTCCGTTTCCCCCCACTCATCCCCTAACCCTCAGAATCAAGCAAGTGGTGATGCACACTGCTCAGCGTCCCTATCATCAGCCCCAGATTTGCCAGTGGAAGGCCTCCCCTCCGTCCATGTGCTGACCAGGGGACCCAGTGACAACGTGCCTGAGCTGAAGGGGCGGCGCAAGGGACATGGGTGATGGAGCAGGGACAATCCAAATCACAGGCCCGCAGCTTCCTTCCTTTCCTCATCTCCCTGGGGGCACAGGGGTAGGCAGGAGGGGGGGCGGGGAGCCTCTCGTCAATCCTTCTCACTCCTCAGTTTCAGGAGCTTAGCTGAATCAGGCTTCAGTGCAAAGAAGGACCTAGAAGACTGCCCCCTGCCACACCCCCGCCAAAATGGAGAAAATAGTATTCCTGACATACCCACGGTCGTCCTAGAAGCCCCTTTGGTTAAGATACGACCTCTTGATCTGTCGTTTCCTGTAACATTTTGATGCCACCAGGATTTATTCCAGGGCTCGGAGCCCGGGGAAGTCAGTCCACGAAGACCCTCGGGGTGACCCCACCCCCTCTGCGCCCTCCCTGTGACCGAGGTGGAGGGGGCCGGGGGTCCCCCACCTGCCGCTCCTTTTCCAGCCTGGAGAGCTTGCCAAGCTCAGGCCTCCCGCCGCGTGAAGAGCGAGCTCGGAGGCCGAGCTGGGGGAGCCAGCCTGGGGGTCGGGGGGGACTTGCTGCAGGAAGGCTTGTCTGAGGGGAAGAGTCCTAAGGTTGAGTGGAAATTATCCAGGTGACAAGGGAATCAGGGGAGAAGAAATGCTGCCTGAGGGAAGAACAGGAGTAAAGGTGACAGGCCCTGAAACCACATGGGAGGTGCTGGGATTCCTAAGCACTCAGCAAGCCTGGAATCTAAGGCGGGGGCAGGCAGTGGAGACCTGGGAACCTGAGAGTGGGGGGGCGGGGGGGCTCACGGAGGGCCCTGCCAAGACCTTAGAGCCCCGAAGGGTTTACATTCCGGGAGGAACCGCGCAGAGGCACATTTGAGCTGGATCACTCTGACAGCCTGTGCTTGTGAGCCTGTGTGTGCGTGTGTGTGTGAATGGGGCATGTGGGGAGAAACGTGAAACATGGCTTTGTCTCCACGTGGAATTTGAACGCCTTAGATTTATTGGTGACACATGGGGCTAGTGTCTGAATCACAGTGCACCGATGTAGGTGTGTAAGGAATACATCTTTTATAACTCATCTTAGTTTCTCATTCAATTTCCCCGTGTGACCAGGTTGCTAGAAAACCTTACCCTTCATCCTTTTGAAGTGCCTCCCTCCCGTGGGTTGTGCCAAGGTTTGGGGGTGCTTCAGCAAACCCAGGTGAGTGGCCGGACCACCTCTCCCCGCAGGTTACTCCCGTACACCCACGGTCCTGGCCGGGGCGTGTGACCTGTCTGTTTGGGGCGGAGGAGAGATAAAGGGGAGAAACTGCTGTCAACACCGAAGGCAGCTTACTCCACCAATTTTTTTTTTTAAATCAAGCAAATATGTATAGCTAAGGGAGGGACACCAAGACCTTATGTAAGATATTATCAGAGCCTGAACCGGGAGTAACACAGAAGGAACACAAGAAGAGGACTCAAGAAAATTGTAAGAAGCAAAATAAATAGGAGCTGGAAAGCGATGACAAGTAGAGGGTTAGAGAGAGGGGCTCTGGGCTCCTGGACCCCCCAAATGGCGAAGTGGCACTAACAAAGCTAGAGATCATGGCAGGGGCAGGAATGGGGTAGGTGGATGGGGAGCAGGGAAAACAGACCCCGTGGGGACAGCTGGGTTCCAGGAGCCTGACACTCATTCAGGAAGGTGACATCATGGGGCAGCAGTCCTAAAGCTGCCCACCAGACGCTCGCATAGCAAGCCCAGCTGGAGTCCAAGCCACACCTTCAGGCGGTCTCTCCCTCACGCCCAGACTCTCCCACCGCGGGGTCCCCCAAACATTTGTGTTTATCCTTCGACACTGACTCAATTGCATGTCTTTCTCCAAATGTTTGTGCATATGTTTATACATTTTTTCCTACACACAAACATTACTCCTCTCCCCTTACACTGCAGCCTCCGTCAGGACAGAGCGGCTCCATCCTCTGGACCCCGGGGAGCCATCCCCATGTAGGAGACCCGGGGCGCAGGAGCCCGGGTGCAAACACCGCTGTGTGCTACGCCAGCCGGCAGATCGTGAGCGGGTCACCAGCTTTCTGAGCATCGGCTCCCTTATTTGTAAAATGAGAGCAATGATACCTACTCTAATTCCCAAGGGTGTTACGGTGATCAAATGACATAATGCATAGAAAATGATTCTTTAAATGGAATATGTTGCTCAAATGTAAATTAGCAAGTCACCTTTCCATTACTTATCTCTGTCCTGCTTCTCGTCTTTCTTTTGCTTAGCAACCCCTCATCCTGAGCATCTAAGCACAGAAAACCATCTTTGGGAAAGGAAGGTTGTGAGTCAAGAAGGCTTGGAGCTGCAGAGGACAGGGGTGTGAGGAAAAGAACTGGGGGGTCGTGCTCAGGAATACGCAGTGTTGACCCTGTGATCAGAGCCAGCGATGGAACTCAGCCGTCACAGCCAGAGGCCCCAGGCTCTGGACTGAGACCACCACAGAATGAGCATTGTTTTCCCTTTTTCACTCTTGGCAACGTGGTGGAAAATGGCACCTGCTTATCCCCATTCCAAGCCCAACAAAATACAGCTTTCATCATTTGATAGTGTACATGTACAGCCCATGCAGAGGCGCAAAAATCAATGTGCATTGATTCCTAAGCTAGGAATTCATAAACTACTTTAAGGTCATGGATTGATTTTTTACTTTCGGTAAAAAAAATGTAAGACTCCAGACCTTTCCCTTCATTTCGGCCGCCTCACTCATCTGCAGGGACGCACACTCTTACACACATGCCTCACCTGAGTGTGCCCTGCCTTCCCTTGTTCGGTAAAACCGGGAGAAGCACTTAGATACCCAGGGAGAGGAAGAGAGGTACTTAAACACTCCTGCCCGCTGCATCAGAGCCCCCTCGTTCTCACCTAATCCCTGGATTAATCAAATAATGGAACAAATGGATTTGAAGGATGACACCACAGAAATGAGCATAGTGGTCAAAACTGACTCATTAGCATTGGCCAAATCAAAGCTGGGCAGCAAGAGCTCAGTTCAGAGCTGAGGGCAGAGGCTTGCTCAGTGCTTCCCCCGCCCCCCCCCATTGATCCCGCTCTGGTTCCGGGGGGGGGGGGGGGGGGGGACGAGCACTTGAGGTCACATCCAAAGGTGGGCACCAGAACCAGGGGAGCCTCCTCATCACCTGGACCTCGGTGGATCCACCTGACAATTGAGAAAATATGTGCCTCGTGAGGTGGTTACAAAGACCAAATGCGATCAGAGATGTAAAAGCACTGTTTAGACTGTAAAGCATCAGATGAGTGCAAGATAATTATTACTCCAGGGACACAAATCTTCCTCACTTATAATTAGAATCAAAAAGTTTTCAAGAAATTCATGAATGATATGACTGATGGGGTCACTGTGAATTTTTTTCCTGCCTCCTTTTTTTTTTTTTAAGAAAAAAACATTTATTTTTACTCCGGTAAGAAAACCGCACATAAAACCTACGCTCTTAACAGATTTTGGAGTGTGCAATGCAGCGCGGTGATGCCCAGGTGCCGGAAAGGACAGCGGATCCCTAGAACTCCCCCTTCCAGCCTCCCTGCAATTTCCTAGGAGCTCCTTTGCAGCTTCCCCTCTGCCCCCTTCCCCAGCCCCCGGCAACCATCCCACCCTGAGCTTCCAGGAGTTTGGCTACTTTAGGTTCCTCCTGTGAGTGCAACCCAGAACTGCCAGAGTATTTATCCAAGAGAATTGAAACCAGCCTCAAAGAGGCGTCTGCATCCCAAGGTCACTGCCAAGCCACTGAGGAAGGTCTAGACGGGGAGAGGACCTAAATGTCCACCCACTGATGAACGGATGAAGAACAGGGACCTACACCTGCAGTGGAATATTATTCAGTCTTTAAAAAGAAGAAAAGCCTGCATATGCACACCCTGGATGAGCCGGAGGGCATTATGGGAAAATGACATAAGCAAATCACAGAAGGGCAATTTTTTTTTTTTCCGGATTATGCTGAGGCTGTCCAACTCTGGAGCCCTGCAGCACTGGGGCGCATCCCGCATCCCAGCCTTGCTTGGTCGGCTGCCACCCGCTTTCCTAACCGTCCTAAGCCCCGGGTCTGGGTCTCAGCAGCCCTGGGATGGGGTGGGGATGGGGTGACCTGCACCCCGGGAGGCCGTGGGGAGCGCGGGAAGCGGTGCCCGAGGCTGCACGGGGAGCCCCGCTGCGGGCTGGGGCCTGAGCTGGGCCGCCTGAGGACGTGGGTGCCAGTCCTTGCAGGGCAAGGGGGACCCGGGCCCGACCCCTCCTCCCGCCCCGCCCCCAATCCTAACCCCCACCCCCACCCCATCCCCGCTCCCCCTGGGGGCCACTGGCTGTCTCTGCGGCTGCAGGGCAAGGGGGACCGGGGGCCAGCCCCCCCCGCCCCGCCCCCCTGACTCCCCCGCCCCGCCCCCTGAACCCCCCGGACCCCCCCCCCGCCCTCCCGGACCTCCCGCCCCCGCCCCGCTCCCGCCCCCCATGACCCCGGCCAGTCCCGCGCAGCGGGGAGCTCCGTCCGGCTGGGCTGGTCTCGTGCAGGCGCGGGCGGCGGCTGCTCCATTAGCTGCAAATCCAGCTGTTCCGACGGCGCCGCCCCCCCCTCCCCGGGGCCGGCAGACTGCGGGGTTGGCCACCGACCTGCCGCCAGCCCCGCGGGCCTCCGCAGCACGCCAGGCTCCCGCCGGGTCCTCCGAGGCCTCCTTACCCCCTCCCCCCGGCGGGGCCGGGTCGCGGGGGGGGTGGGGGGTGGGGGCGGCAACTGCAGGCACCTGCACCTGCACCTGCCCAGGGGAGGGGGCGTGTCCTCAGCCCAGGCCCCTGCTGGGGGGAGCTCAGCGGCTGCAGCGCCGGGGTGGGGGGCGGGGTCCCAGGGCCTGGGGGGGAAGGCGTCCTCTCCAGAGCCCGCAGCCTGCGCCGCCCTGGGGGGCCTGCGCCTCCGGACCCCCTCCCTGCCCCGCCTGGGTCACCCCGCGGTTCGCGCCCCCCCAGCAGCTGTGCTCCCCCCCCCCCCCCCCCCCCCCCCGCACCCCGCAGCATGAGGGCCTGAGGCCGGGACGTGCAGTCCTAGGCTCCTGACCCCAGGGCAGAGAAGGACCGCGAGTGAATGGGCGGTGACCCAGGGAGGAGAGGGCGCTCCTCCAGCCAAGCAGTGGCATCCTGCTGCCATCAACACGCCTAGACGTGGTGATCACCTGTGCACACAGCCGGGGGGGGGGGCTCTTCCCTTCCCTTCCCTTCCCGCACAGCCTGGGGGGCCCATTCCATCTCCGACTTCTACGTGAATGTGAGGGATTGGGGTAAAGGGGAGGCATATGCAGGAGGACAGAGGACCAAGGAGTTACTTACCCTTGTGTCCACCCGACTAGCCTGTTGACCCCCTCACTGGGGGGACCTTCACTAGGGCCACGTGGAGGGACAAACCCCTGAACCCAAGAGGCTGGCATCCTGCGGTCTAGTAAAGGCTTGACGCACAAGGAAGGGCGCAGGGTGGCATAGTAGGTTAAGCCTCTGACTCTTGGTTTTGGCTCAGGGGGTGATCTCAGGTGGTGAGATTGAGCTCCACGTAAGGCTTCCTGCTCAGCACGGAGTCTGCTTCAGTTTCTCTGTCTCCCTCTGCCCCTCCCTGTCCCCATGTATGTACACTTGCTCTTTCTAAAATAAATAAATCTTTAAAAAAGAGAAGGAAGAAAGGAAAAGGAAGGAAGGAAGGAAGGAAGGAAGGAAGGAAGGAAGGAAGGAAGGAAGGAAGGAGCTGCACATGTAGGATGTGTCTAGATGCAGCAGAGAATCTAAGGCAAAGGGGTTCCAAAGGGGGCCCAACACCACCAGCTGAGGCCTCACCTCAGGCCTTAAAAACACAAAGTTAATCCCAAACTACCTTTCCCTGGCTGCCTTTCAGAAGGTGGGTGCTTCAGAAATACCAACTTTTTAAAATGTGTTTCCTTGGAAAACATGATGGAGGAGGTGAAGGAAAACTCTCTCTGGACTGGGAGATTGATGGGCTGCGCGGTTACGGCTCTGGGGTCAGTTACTGCTTCCCGTGCATGTCACAGTGGGTCCCTGGGAGTCCTGGGATGCAAAGTCACGCCTCCCCCTTCCCCACTTCTCTCTCCCCATCCAATGTCAGAGAGACCACACAGCACACAGAAACACCCAGAACCTACTGGGCTGTGCGCCAGATGTCACCAGCTCTTGGCCTGTCCTCCCAGGCAAAGAGACAATCGCCGCAAAGTCAGTTATGTCTTGCGTAGTTGGAGCAAAGGCTCCTACGGTGAAGCCCTCGGGGCTTGGCCGGCCGATCTCCTCTAGGGTATCGGGTGGGCTCCTTTCTCTCACCCACTTCAGCATCCAGCACAGACTTGCCGGGGCTGCTTCCTGAAGAACATCGTGGAGCTCTGGGCCCTTCCTCTCTGCTACTGCCAAGTGCTCCCCACAGACGTCCACAGAACTGGGATTCCTCAGGACGCGAGTCCAGCTCAGCCTGAGGCTAGCAAGAGGCTAAGATCCTCTCACAAAGTGCCTGGAAAAAGACAAGTGTGAAATCTCTGTCTTCTTAGCTTGGAGCACGATCCTGGCTCTGGTCGGGGCCTGAGCAAGTACCTCTCTTGTGGGGAAGAGGCTCGCGGTGGAGTGGCGTGGGAAGATGACCAGAACCTGGAGTGGTCAGGGCTCTACAACAGAGTGTTAGAAAGTTATTTTTCAATGCACCAAAGAGACCCTTGCTTAAAGAGTTGCTGGGGACCCCTGCATCTGTCCTTGGCATCCTTAGGATGGTTCAGTCCCACACCCTATTCGGCTCGCCTCTGCCCTCCTTGAGGTTCCTGTCCGTCTCCCCAGGCAAGACCAGTCCCCTCCTGCTCAGCATCTCCCGAGCTCAGTGCAGTGGTGCAGACTAAAGGAAGCACCTTCTGCCTCTCTTGCCTCCTCAAGTTGGAAGTTTGCTGCTGTTTTACTCAGCTCTGGGGGCACCTAGTCTTGTTCTACTCCAATGGATTTATTTCCAGGAAGAGGCCACGGCCCACAGGAAGGCCTTGGGAAAGCCAGGGAATTGGACACAAGACGTAGCCCAGGATCGTGCAGGGAATTATCCGAGGGAAGTGGGCTGGAGCTGTCCCCAGGAGCTTCGAGCCCCAGGACGCCGGAAAGAAATCTCAAGGCATAGACGTAAGACCAGAGTCGGAAAAGTTCCAGAACAGACAGTCTAGAGGGTGGGGGGGTGGGAAACAGAGGCTATTCCTTTATTGGGCTGTGACCTAATGATTTTAGGTGCACGTCGTACCCCCATCCCGCCTTTACCCCCAGCATGTCTAGGTTGTGCTGAGTCTCCTTAGAGAGACTATGTGGGGAGGGGCCTTTTTGGCAGCCCAGTAATGACAGCGCAAGAACCTTCCTGTTTTTTTTTATAAAAAAATTTCTGGTGATTCTCTGTCCCTCAAAGGCAAATTTCCTAAACTGTCCCTGGGTCCCAGGCTAAGAACGGCTGATGGGAGCAGAGCATCCGGCCTGCTCCGACCTCCTGGATGCTACACCCAGGGGCGGTGGCCCAGAGTCCTCGGGAGGGAGGCCATGAGGGCCCAGCATCGTTCTGGGGGTGGGAGCTGGACCCTGGGGGAGCGGGCGCCCCTGGGCAGTCAGGGGTGGCTTGGCGCTCGCGGGGAGCCGCCAGGTAGAAGAGGTGCCGAGGACGGAGCCCTCGCCCCAGCAGCGGGCCCCAACTTCCTGCCCTCCTCCCTCCCCACTGGCTCCTGGAGATCCTCCAAGGACGGCAGCAGGCACCAATGGCTAATTGCTCCGAAATAGCTAGTCTCCATTTCAGGGTGCTGCTTGCTTTTGCTTTAGTAGCTGGCAAATGAATCCTCCTCGGGATTATAATAACCCCGGCCTGGCTGCGTTCCCTGGAATCTTGGCCCCTTTCCCTGGCACTCGTCCCAAAAGGGATGGAAATCTCTTAGTCTGTATCCCCTTGAAGATTCCCTGCGCCCGCCTGGCTCCCGGCCACGCGCGCAGCCGCCCGCTGCCTGGGCTCCTGCGCCGAGCAGATTGCGCCCGGCCCGCCCGCCCCGGCTGCCCGCCTGCCCGCCGCACCTGCCGGCCCCTCCCCGGCGCCTGTGCCCTGCAGGGACACCTGCTGCCCGCGGTGCCCTTGCCACCTAAAGGCCCACGAGGAGAAGGAGGGCTCCTCCCACGCGGGCTACTAGCCTCGGGGCAGTACTGCCCCGCTGAGCCGTGGGTCCGCCCCTCCTCACACAGCCCACCAGAGCCCCCTGAGCGTGGGGACTGCATGCTACAAGTCTTTGCGGTGACCCCCAGCCACCCTTTACCCCGGGTCACTGGGGATGGCAGCGGGGAGGGCCGAGCCAGGACAGGCTTATGGTCAAAGCTCAATATGTCTTTGCAGAGTGAAGGAACCACGATGCCCAGCGCCCTGCTCCCTGCAAAGCCCTTCTGCAGAGCCTCGGGTGTCAGCGGAGGTGGGCCCTGCCTGTCGGTGGACCCTGCGGCAATGAGCCTCATGTAGGACGTTTGCATTTCACTGGGTCCTCGGCCACTGGTCCCTGCGGGGACCGGTCGGGGGCCTCTGTGGCTAGATCGCAGCAGAGCCGTCACTATTGCCGGAAAAAGCATCGAGTATGGGGTGGGAGTGTTATTTTGGTACAGGAAGTACAGCATATTTTACTGAAGTCAATTCTGCAAGTGCCATACAACACTCAGGAAGATCCTCTGCTGCTTGCCCTCCAGATCTGACTGAGCAAGCAGCGGCGCCCCGGCGATTACACACCGGCCGCTCTGGTCGGCGGGGCGGTCCCTTCCCTTTGGTCGCCTCCGCTTTGCTGTGCAGGCCCGCTGCCTTCCTGAAAACACTATTGTCACATTGTCGCTGGGTGCCCTTTGCCAAGTCACTATTGGCTCTCCGTGGCAATTCAAATGCAATCATAATAAATAAACAGCAGCAATTAAGTCAGCATATAATAGATCATATAAAACCTTTATATGGCTGAAACGCCCAATAAGTGGCCTATTAACAAAAGAGAAGGGGTGGGTGGGTCAGCTCAGAGGGAGCATGTTTGGAAAACTCCACTGTTTCCAAGCAGCAATTATGAATTCCCCGTATTCAAAGTGAATTCATGATTCCACCGCTCCAGAGACTGACTTTCCCCGTGCAACCAATTGCACAGGCTGCTGGAGAATAGCAAACAGTGCATAAGGGATGGCTCGAGATTTGGTCAGACGTTGCTTAGTTAAATCAGACCCTTAATCAGGAAGCCTAACCCACCAGGACGGTGAATGTTACTTGGCCTCCCTCGTGCAGGGTGAGACAACTTCTGCAAAAGAAGATCGACAAATCCCAAGAGGCTGGGGAGAAGGCCCAGTTCTCAGAGGCAGGTGCTCTCTCGCTGGTGAAGAGGGAACAACTTCTTCCCCCCCCCCCCCCCCACAGGGGAGCAAAGTCCAGAGAAAGCGGATTTGCAGGGGAATCTGCCGTTTGTATGAGATCTGCTCTTAACCTGTCTAGACCTTTCCTTGTCTGGGGGGGTGGTGGGGTGGGGATAGAAATTCCTACTTCATTTATTCCAAGGATTAAATGAAGCAACTGATCTAAGGGATTTATCAGTACATTTAGCATGTGGCAGGCGCTAAGGGGGGGTAGTCCCCTTCACCCTTCCACAGCTCCCTGTTTGGAAGGCAGCCCTACTCACCTCTATACCACCAATGACCACTCGACTCCCCAGTATGGCAAAGGCCAAGGTGACGCTCTCCTACTGGAAAGTTTTGCTTGCCTTAGGAGTTAGGTCTACTCTGGCTTCTATTGAGGGCCTCATGGAGGGCCTGCTTTGTGTCTTGAGAGCATACTTGGATGCTCTTGGATTGTAACCATACAAGGATGGTTACAATGAATGAGATGGAGTCCAGAGCTCATAAAGAAGTTCACAAATGAAAGAAGAATCATCCCCTCCCCTAATTGCTCTGTCTGTGCCTGAAGGCAACAGGGAATCAGAGGAGCCTAGAGGTCACTGAAGAAAGCATCATAAAAGGGATGACCAAAAGGGTTGGGGAAGGGGAGGCAGGGGAGGCGGGCGGGAGGATGAGGTAACTGGATGACGGGCACTGAGGGGGGCACTTGATGGGATGAGCACTGGGTGTTATGCTAGATGTTGGCAAATTGAACCTAATAAAAATTTTTTTTTAATTTAAAAAGGGGGTGACCACTGGGCTGACCTATGAGAGTCCCCACAAAAAAGAAAGAGAAAGAAATTGCAGAGGAGAAGCCATGGAGGATTCCAGGTCTGCGGTACATTTGCAAGTTCCTTAGAAGCATCTGAAGCCCAGGGAGCGGGAGTGAAGTTGAGGACTCAGACACCTCTTTCGGCTCCTGTCGTCTTCCCAGGCTGTGAAATCAAGGCTAACGGGGAGGCCTGTGAGGAAAGATTCAGGGGACACGCACCCCAGAGGAAGCTAGGAAGTTGGTGGAACGCCCCCCCCAGGTTTAGAACTTGAACTCGGGGCTGGGTAGGAAGCGGGGTGAGCGAGCGGGGTTGTCGCCTGTAGGGAACAAGCTGACTCCACAGTTCTCTGATTGAGCTGTGATCCACCGCCCCCCACACTCGTTTTTAACACCTTGTAATATAAAGAGCAGAAATGTAAAAAGAAAGCCAAAGATGACAGTTGTAGGGTAAAAAAGGTGTGGGAAATATGCAAGAACAGAAGGCTCCGAATTCTGCTCTGCTGTTAGTAGCTCACCAGGGGTCCGCGAGGAAACCACAATAGCCAGGCACGGGGCTTGGGGGGAGAGAGGCTCGGGGACCCAGGGACCTGCAGAAACGAGGGTGGGAGTCCCCGGTGGGTTTGGGCCGGGCCCTTTCGCGCCCTGCCCCAGGGAGGACGAGGCTGACCCCGCTGTCTCGACGCACCGCAGGCCCGGGGCTGCCGGGCTCTGGCTCCCACCCCGTCTCTGCCCACACCTCTCTCTTTAGAAGCCACTCCGCAGGCTGTGACGGCAGAGATGCTGTCAGCAAAGTACTCAGCACTTTTAGGAGGAGGAAGCGTTCCACGAGGCTTCAGGGACATCACGGGCACACGTGAGTGAGAGGGCAGATCGTGCGGTTGCTTAGGAGGTCCTTGAAGAAGGAGACATCCGCGGGAGAAATAAGAATTTTGTCTTCCGAACGAAGGTGGCCTGTTATCGGTAGCTCAGCTCGTTTGCACCAGAAGAGCAGAAAGTTCTAAGTTATCCAATCCGCGTGCCAAGATCTTCCTGAATCCTGGACTTTCTCTGCTCTCAGGAAGGGAAAGGCCTGGTGCCTTCCCGTCTACACAGGGCTCCGCTCTCGCGGGTGTGAAGCAGGTAGACAGCAGCGTGCTCCCCGCATGACCACATTTGCTGCCTTGGAGGCAAGTCCATCCTATCACCATCGTTGTCGCCCGTTTCTTGAATCCAGACCCGAGCCTGCTTACCTGCCCGTGGCCCTCTAGGAGAAACACGGAGAGTCCCTCAGTAGCCATCGAGAGCTGTGGAAGATGAACGGTTGTTTCTGGGGGTGAGGATGGGTATCTGGAGTTCAGGGCGGCATCATTTAGTGCAAGGAGTATCCCACCTTTGGCCTTATCTGTCCCCACGGCCACGATAAGCCGGTGGCTGTTCCAGGGAAGAGTGATGTGCTGGTGTTCAGTTAAAGGAATAAGCCGGGGGAGGTCCGCACCCAGCTGTGCCCTCCTGGTAGCGTCTAGAGGCAGAGACTGCCCCACCTCGCAGGTGTCACACCACCGGCGTCTGCCTGACATCAGAACCAGCCTTCAATTAGCTGAACAAATGTGTTTAGTGTTGTTACAGATCATCTCAAAGCCATTTATACTTGGCTTCATAATGCATTGTGGCAGGGAGGTGGGATGAGGGTGGGAGGTGGCAGTGGAGAGGTCTGGGTAGGAGAGAGTTGCTGAAGATTTATCTTTCTAATTATGCTTTGCTTAGGGCTAATATTAAAATTAGTTTTAATTCCCTGAGCACACAGCAGCTCAGGAACATGCTGGGCATTGGGGAGGCTGGCCTAGGATTTCCAGTTTGCTTAGGAAAGACACACATGGGTAATGGCAACTCGGCTGTCAAGGCCCGACTCTCTGGGGCTGGCGTGGGACCTCGCCGCCTGGCTGGCCCAGGGTTCACGTGAGGAGGGAGCGATCACACCGCCCTTGACTCGCACTGGCAAATGGCGTGAGCAGGTGAGCCATGCAGTTCTCTGTCATTCTCCGGCGAAATACCCCTTGATACGGTAACTAGTAGGCAGTTATTAAATTAATCCAGAACGGCACGTCTCCTTTACCCCCAGTGCCAGGGGTGCTAATGACTTTTGCACCTGCTGAGGGTAATTAGTGAGTAGTGTGCATGGGTGTGTAATTACTGGGCAAACACGTATTTACCAATAACTTCCTGTTAGGTAAGCACCGATGAGCCCTGACAGGTAGCTGGTAGGACTAGGTTCAGGTGATGTGAGAACTAGCTTAGACTTTGGTTTAACTATAGGCCCTAATGAAAACTTACTTTAAAGAATAGAATTTAATTTATGAGCAAGCTCCCTACCACCAGCATAGCATGCATTCCTGGCTTTTGGATCAAACCTGGGAGCATAAATACCAAATAGCCCAAGACACCTTATTCCTATGTGAGAAATAGCTACGTTTACGAATCAGAAGAAGTCTATGTGGACGTTGAGCAAGACACTTGAGGCTATCCCCAGTTGTTTTCATTTTTTTTTTAAATCTGTAAAATGGAGATAAGCCTATTTCATGAGCTTGTTCTTTCCGGTGAATAAAACAATTAACATGGGAGCAGGGTTAGAAATATAAAATCTCACAAGTGTATGTTATTAAAACTATTATTCCAAGCTGGCTGACCCTATGGGGCCTGGGATGTTCGATGGGAGACTGTAGGAGGGACAGATATGGTCAGACAGGGATTAGAATCCCCCTGCACCCTGTCTCCACCCTTAGTGCTATCTGGAAACCTTCAGTACTAAGGAGGGAAGCAAAGGCCTTTCATCCTACAGTCTCACCCTACACACACACACACACACACACACCCCTGCATGCCACTCTCACAAAACTTTCTCATGCATAAAATATCATGAGTGCTGATCTTAGGCAGAATGCAGAGGAGGAATTCATGCTCTGAAGGTTTAAAGACTCCCAAAATGTGTTTAGGCATTTAGTTTGAACTTCCCGTAAGGCTTTTTAGGTATTTTAGCCACATAGCTATCCCCACCTCAACCTACTTATGTACTTGCACCAGCTGGGCCATAAAGTCTAGGACTCAAGGATCTGATTAGGAAAGGGCCGCATGCAGGGACCCGAAGGCGAGTCAGCGTGCTTGGGTACAGCCTGCTGGGTCAGCCTGTACCAAACCCATTGCCACCATAGGGCACGTGGCGTCCAGGTGTCCTGTTGCATTTCCTGACGTCTGCTCATCTCTGACACCGCCAGCCTCTCCATTTACCTCCACCCTGTGTGGGGCACCTCCGACCCCCCCAACCTCCGTTGCCTTTTTCATCAGTGATGAGCTTGTATGGTGTTCATCTGACCTTCACCCAGAGTCATTACTGCCAGGCCAAAGGCCACATACACAATCAGCTAATCAAGGAAGAGGCATGGTCTGTGCTCTCCGAATGTATATAACGGAGTTGGGGGCGCTTGGGTGGCTCAGTCGGTCAAGCTTCCCACTCTTGATTTTGGCTCAGGTCGTGATCTCAGGGGCGTGAGATTGAGCCTGCATCAGGCTCTGTGCTCAGCGGAGAGTCTGCTTGAGATTCTCTTTCCCTCTCCTTCTCTAAATGTGCATATACATATATGAGTTAATTGGCTGGCTGTGGGGCCAACACAAGACCTCAGCTTCATTGGGGCCTGAGCCTTCACCGGATAAACTCACTATCCACACACACACACACAGAATTAGCACAGGTAATACTCCCACTTCTGGGAGTTAGTCTTTGGTGAGATAGTAACAGATCTAAACCAAGGTGATTTTCTCTGGGTGTTCACTGAAATCCACATTGTATTTTTGAAGGACACGTGCCACGGCATGATTTTACAAATGTTTAAGTAACTGCTTAGAAATTAGCAGAGACCCCTTTGACTTTCACTAGATACAGGTGTATTTTAACTTTTAATTTTTTTTTAACTTTGAGTTAATACATTCACACGGTTCAAAATTCTTTTTTTTTAAAGATTTTATTTATTATTTATTCATGAGAGACAGAGAGAGAGAGAGAGAGAGAGAGAGAGGCAGAGACACAGGCAGAGGAAGAAGCAGGCTCCATGCCAGGAGCCTGACGCGGGACTCGATCCCAGGACTCCAGGGTCACACCCTGGGCCAAAGGCAGGCGTTGAACCACTGAGCCACCCAGGGATCCCACACAGTTCGAAATTCTAAAGATACACAGGGCACCGGGTGATACTGTCTCCTTTAATTCCTGGTGCATACCACCAGCTTCCCCTCCCTAGTGTCACCAAGTTACCGATTTCTTATTTCTTGTTCTAGAAATAGTCTATCATGTCTAAGCAAACACATGTATGTTTTTGCTCCCCCTTATTTTACATAAACGGTAAGATATCACATATATTCACCTATGTAAAATCTTAATGGGAATCTTCAAAATATTTTTAAATGACAATTTAAAATTTAATTATTTTAAATTAATTTAGTTTGTCAAAATTAACAAAATTTTAGTTTGTTAAAATAGTACGCGATGCATACAATTTTATAGTGGACTTTGGATCGGATGATTTTTGGCTCCTGGAAGATTCTCCCAATTATTTTTCAGTTTCCATTTGCATGAATATCCATCCATCCCCAGGGTACCTGGTAGGTCCAAGGTACTCTCTTTTGCTTTTTCAGCAAACGCACTGTCAAAGTTCAAAGTTGGAGGTGATAGGGCTAAAAACAGCCATCTCCCTGCACAAAATAAACACAAAATAATAGCTTATCTTGCTGATTTCTTTCACTCTCTCCTTTAGTAGAAGCAGTGACATCTGATGATTACTGCTGAGGGCAACGGAGCGCAGGAAACAATTAATTCAGTGCCTGGTATGTGCTGAGCAAGTACACGCTGTGGCTCCCTCACCCTTCCCACCACGCTGGTAGGTGAGGATTATCAGCCGCTCCTTCGGGTAAGATAGCGAGGCTCAGAGAGGAAAGTTTGCTTACGGTCCCATGATGCAATAGTGGGGGAGTCAGGATTTGAAGTTGAAAATGTTTCCTAGGCCCACACTTCTCTCTCCTTACTATCTTGCCCTCCGAAATTTTAAAAGTGCTGAAAAATCCAGAAATTTTAGAGCAACACGTGAGGAATATAGTCTGACGTATGCCAAAGCCTTAGTACGTGACTCCAGAGGAGCGGGGGCAAGGCACTTAACCCCTGGTTTGGTGGCCGTGACACTAGGCTTTCCTGTAGAGCCTGTCAGCTTAGAATCCAGGTTTGTCCCCATGGCTGGTCAGCACCCGCACTCACTTTGAGACGAAAAAGTGGGTTAGTTGCCTGCTAACCAGGACTCGGGGTGTGCCTAGAGCTAGTACCTACTCACCTATCTTCACCTGATGTAAAAGAGGATAACCTGCATCTCACTCCCTGCTCCTCATTTTTATCTCCAGCTCATAAAATTTCAAAATTGGCTTATACAGGAAAAAAAATCGTATTTTCTTTTTTTTTTTTTTTTTTAATTAACTTTTATTGGTGTTCAATTTACCAACATACAGAAAAACACCCAGTGCTCATCCCGTCAAGTGTCCACCTCAGTGCCCGTCGTATTTTCAATTGTATCTCTAAACTACTGCGGGGAAGGGCTCCTTTCTGTTTTCCTTATTTTTCACCCCTCTGTTTTCTCCAGAAGCTGGAGGGCTCTGGCCGTGGCAGTTGCCATCCGGGTAAACCGGAGGATGAAGGCAGACTCCAAGGTCTCAAACCTCACTGCCTTCAGCACCTGAAGATGATGTTCGGCCGATATTTTTCTTCCCACTTTCCAAATTGGAAAACTAAGGCAGAAAGGGCGGAAGGAAGAGTTCTCAGCGGCCACCAAGGCCGTCCCTCTGAAGAAGGGCTCCCTAGAACGGGTCTGTGTGCAGGTGCACATGGGCCGAGCGGCAGGTGACTGGGAGCAAGGAAGAGGCGAGGGCTCGAGGCCCTGAAAACACTGAGCAAACCGCTGCGAGCAGCCGAGGAGCCATTTCATTCAGCAGATACCGTTGGTGGCAGCAAAGCAGCGTGGGGGCCCGGGAATCCCCCCACGGCGGGGCGGGCGGAACAGTCACGTCCCACCAGCTGCTTCAGCACAGGATGCCATCCCCGGCGCGACGTCCCTCCCACCTCCAGAAATAGTCAACATCTGCCGAGAGACAGCCCCGTTAGCAAAATTCCCCACTCCTGAGGATCCCTGGTTGGGTGTCTCCTGGGCCTCCTGCGCACTTCCCTCCTGCCTGCCCGTGACACGCGCTTCCCTCGGCCCATTGGAGCGAGCCTGGCCGGCCATGGGCAACCCCAGGCGGCTGTGTCATCCCCCCCCCCCCACCCACAGCCCCTGCCTCCCCAGGAGCACCAAGCCTCAGCTGTCACACTCCTGTCAACCAGATGGGAGACCAGCCCCCGAGCTGCTGACGCCTCCTGCAAGGCCAGGGCCTGCCGGGGCGGCTTCCCAGGGCCTGCAGGGGAGAGCGGGCCCTCGGGCTGGAGGTCAGC
This sequence comes from Vulpes vulpes, assembly GCF_048418805.1. Classification (NCBI taxonomy): domain Eukaryota; kingdom Metazoa; phylum Chordata; class Mammalia; order Carnivora; family Canidae; genus Vulpes; species Vulpes vulpes. The sequence goes on from NC_132791.1 coordinate 105,042,814, forward strand.
CCCGGCCACCCTCGTGTCCTCTGCTGCTCGGCCGAATTGCAGGCAGTAGGTGGCAGACGGGCTCCGAGGGCGGCCGTTCCAGATGTCAGGAACCCGCGCCCAGGTGGGAGCCCTGTCGCACATTTATGGCTTCAATTCCTCAGTAGAGGCTTCTGTCCCCTTAAGCAACGACATATGACTTGCTACTCATTTGCTCCCGTGTTTCCACATCAGTGGCAGTTATGGAAGGGCTGCTGGCTCCCCGTCCGGCCCCGCACTCTAGGATCCCTACACATCTCAGACCGAGGGCCGCAGAGGAGGATTGCACACCCGGTGAGACGGGCCTCGGAGATGGCACAGCGCAGGGCCGAGGAGCAGGCTCCCAGGTCTTGAGGGGGCTGGGAACTCGGAAGGGCAGTCGGGGACGTGCCAAATGTTCCGGGGGGCCGGGCGGCCAGGGCTGGGTGATCAGCTCCAGAAGAGGCTGGGGGTGCGGGGGGGAGGCCGGCGGGTGGGGGTCTAGGCTCCGCAGCTGCCACCCCCTCCGAGCTCCTGTGACCTTGGTCAAGTCACCGGATCCAAGTCATCTGGATCCTTCTTCCTCGGTTCTAAAATGAGGGCAGGCGGCTTCCAGCCTCCGGGAGGGAGGGAAGCGCTCACTGACGTGTGCACAGATGACAGATTCCACCCGAAGCCCCCTGAGTCGCCGTGATCTTCGTGGAGCCGGGCTGTGCTCTGGCTCCGCCGTAACCATTTTTACTTGTTTGAAAGGAGGAGGCCTGTCACAGCCTAGGGTGCCACCAACGGGGGAGAAGAAGTCTCCCTCCCCCCCTTCTTTGTAATCGACAGCAAATTCATAAAACAAAGAGGCTTTTTTATTTCATTTTGTCAATAAACCTGGCAATGGAAATACCAATTTGAACAGCAATTTTCCCCCTGGTCTGAGCTGAAATTGGCTCTGGATGAATTGGTTTTCAGTCTTTACATGTAAATTCCCTGCACACCCCTCGCTCTTCCAGGCAGTCCTGGGACATTCCCCGACTACGCTGCCACTGTTCCGTCCAAACCTCTGGTTCCTGGAAACAGCACGCTCTTAAACGGCAATGACCCCAGTGCCTCCTGCTCCAAGGCCCAGTCACAGAAGGGGTGCTGCTGCCAGGGGCTGGGAAGACCTGCAGGTCTCGCATGGCCTGTCAAGGCTGGGTGGAGCGAGGGCCCAGGGCACAGATGCCTTCGGCGCTCCCCTGGCCTGCATCCCCTTTCACTTCCAGAAACACTCACTGGATCCCAGCTAAGCCCAAGACCAAATCATAGGGTCAGGTTCTAAGAGGTTCTAAACAAATCTGAAACTGATGTCGTCACAGAACAGGGTTGCCACAGTTAGCAAATCAAAACACACACAAAAAAATTTGAATATAACTATGCTCTTAATTTTATTTGAGATATACCTATGTCAAAAAATTATTCATTGTTCATTTGAAATTCAAATTTAACTGAGTCCCTGTATGAAAGAACCTTAGCCTCCTCCTCCCTCACATTATTATAAATCAGATACATAGGTTTTAGGGATGCCAACCATTTGCCCCTCTTGATGCTGAAGTCGAACGGCCAAAATGGTCCAGGCTTTTTAGAGAGACAGATGGAACTTCCAGTTCCAGCTCTGCCATCCAGCAACTGTATTATCTTGAGGTCAGTTCATTTCTTTAGGCCTTAATTTACTCATCTGTGACATGTGAACAACAAATAGTCTCCACCTTACAAAGGTGAGGATTGCATGGATTAGACAACACATGTATAATATTTTTAGAGCCGTGCCTGGCACACAGTAAGCGTTCGGCAAGTTCTTATCACTGATGTTTAAAGTTTTCACGTATAGGGATCCCTGGGTGGTTCAGCCGTTTAGCACCTGCCTTCGGCCCAGGGCATCGTCCTGGGATCCTGGAATTGAGTCCCAAATCGGGCTCCCTGTATGGAGCCTGCTTTTCCCTCTGCCTCTCTTTCTCTCTCTCTGTCTCTCATGAATAAATAAAATCTTTAAAAATAAATAAATAAATAAATAAATAAATAAATAAATAAATAAGTTTTCACGTATAAATCAGGTTTCAAACAGTATAGTAACATGAGGCAAATGGATAAGCCAGCAGTCACAAACATTTTTCTCAGACCTGATACTTAATTTTGATATCCGTGAAAGGTATTACCATTCCTTCCTGTAGATGAAGGTTACATATATTTATAGAACGTATTGCGATGAAATGACAAAGTTGGAGGCTTGGGAAAAAAATGTTTTGATTCTCAGGTCAGTATTTTTTCTAAGCGTATTTCACTTCTCTGGTGCCGGCCCTCGAGTGGATTATTATGGGAGGTATAAGGCGATATGGAGTTACTCCCGAAACCAAAGTACGGGACACTGCCTTGCTGCTTCAACTGAACTTTGGAGTCTAGTTCTTTCCCTTATTCTCCTCCTAGGGGGGGAAGGAGAAGTTGACCCAGTTAGGAACAGCTTGAGGTGCCTGAGCACACTGACAAGATACACATCTGCGAATTATAGGTTCAAATTATAGGTTCATGGTGTGGGCGTATGGGGCAGCTTGCCCCAGCTCGGCACAGTCTGGGTTCTCTTCTTCATTCCACAGGGCTTCGGCTGTTGAAACGAGTCAGAACTCTCCCTCAGCTTCCATTCCTGAAGAAATTCATTCTCCGCAGTTGTCTAGACCCACCCATATCTTGGGTTGAGGTTAAAATCTAAAGTAGTTCTGGGCACCCCAAGGGGATTAAGATCCCCTCTCTTCCCAGGTTCTAAATCTCCCTGCACTAGCAGAAATTGGATATGCTGCTTTAGTTTCTCTGATGGCTGAGAACAGAGGCCCCCAGAAGGGGGCACGCAGAAGATGGGCAGTTAGGCCCCTGCTGAAGGCCAGCACAGTGGTGGCCACTTCGTTCGCCAAGGCAGGGGGATGGTCCACGGTGACGGTAGATGCATTCGGTGCTAGTACAACGCATGCTGCGACTTCCAGGGACAACACCTACTCTGTCTACTTTCTCAATGTTGGGAAGGTCTTGCTTTGATCACCCTATTATTCTTCACATTTAAACTCCCCCAGCAGCAGTGATGGGTGAATAATACATTAACTTACAAAAAAGGACAAACAGCAGAGCATGAGAAAGTCCCAATTCCTAAAATACATACATATATATATATATTACGGTCATTCTGCAGCTGATAGGAATCCATATCTAAAACCCAATGGCCAGTTCCTTGTCCTAGATTTTCAGCCTAAGACATTCTCAAGAATTCTCTCTAACTTCCTTTTTGAATAATCTAAAATGCTGCAGGTTCATCTTTTTTACGTTCCCAGCCCTACTTCTAATCAATTTTCTTTCACACTTTCCCGTCCTCCAGATAAATCAAATGCCAATTTATCTTCTTCTTCCTTATTTTCTGCCTCCTTTCATTTCATCTCTGCTCGTCACTAATCAGCTCGTGCAAGCATCCACATGTACATTCCGTGTATATTTGATAGTTCTTGTTTGCAGCAAGGAGCGTTACCTCAAATTCGTCAAATACCCAAGCGATAAGGAAGCGCGCTATTAACTGCAAGGAAACAAAGTAAAATATTTAAGGCAATTAGAGAACAATTTGAACTAGTAATACGATTAATGACTAATAAAGTGTCTATGCAGCTCTACAGAGCCCAAAGAACAAAACACCCTGAATCCTCTTCGATCTTCACAATATGTGATCTAACCTGATAATAGAGAAAACAGAATGGTGGAGAGGAGTGAAAATGGCATTTATCGTCGAATAGATTAGGTTTGAATTGCAACTCCGCCAGCTAATGCATTGCATGGTACCTGGCCAGCAAGACGCAGGCTTACTTTCCTCAGTTCCAAAATGGGATTAAGAATAACCGAGATGCAAGAGTTTGTGATCATTAGTATGGATGCATATAGAATGTCTCATTCATGGTTGGTGGCTTATTATGATCCTCATTTAATGATTTAATGTATCAGGAAACAGAGACCCAAAGAATTTTACAAGCTTGTTTGAGGTCGTATGACTAGTAAGTGGCACATCTGGGATTGAAATGAGGCTTTTATGAATTAAAACCTCTGCGTGGCCCATCACATCATGACCAGAGCCGTTAGCTCAGTGTTTCTCAGGACCTACTGTACACACCAATCACCGAGAATCTTGTTAAAATGTAGATCTTAATATGAGATTCTCTGCAATTCTGCACTTTCACAAGCTCTGTCCCAGATGATGCTTACCCTGTGGGTCCACACTTTGACAGTAAAGACATAAAGTGAGTACTAACCAGAATTTAGAATTACCCCAGGGTGATGCAAGTGGGCCTATAAGAATTGAGGCTTTTATGTCTGACTCTGGGTTTCAGCTCAGGTCACGATCTCAGGGTCATGGCATCAAGCCCCATGTAAGGCTCCAATGCTCAGCGGGGAGTCTGCTTGAGATTCTCCGGCTCCCTCTGCACAAAAATAAGTAAATAAATCTTTAAAAAAAGAATTGAGGTTTTTAGTGTTAGTGATAAAGATAGAATGCAAAGGTGGCAACCATTTATTCAATGTGTGGAGTGCTCGTCAGGTGCATGACTAAGAGTCAAGTGCCCAGGATATAAAGATGAACCCGGTATGCTGAGAAGCACATACGTTAACAAACAACTTCAGTGGATGAGCCTAATGTATTTGGACACCGGAAGGGAGATCCACACGATAAGAGAGAAACTCGGGGCATGTGTGTGCAAATGTAGAATAAGGACAGATGATGGAGAACGTTGATCAATTCCTCAAGGGCCTATAACCTCCATCTAAGCCCACAGGGAGCCCACCGTAGGTTCAAACACAAGGTCAAGTTTAAATCTGGGTTGAAATAGGATGGAAACCGAGGATGCCCACCACCAGGCTATTGTAGAAAGCAGAGGTGAGCTGTTGTGGGCTTAGCTTTGATAGACACTGAGGCAACGAAGAATGAAATAGAACTCTAGGACACACTGAGGAGAACCACGTTGCAGGGAGCACTGGACTTTAAACTCCGAGTGATGCCTGGGCTCCATTATAGCTCTGCCTCATGGGAGCCATTTCTGAGCTTCCGCCTTTTCATCCATAAAATACCGACCATCTATTTCAGGGACCGCTGGGAGGATTAAATAAGATAATGCACGTGGATGCCCTTTGAAAACTCTGAAGCACTATATAAATTAAGGAGCTATTATTATTAAGTTTCTCATACAGTATCTGACACATTATCACTGAATTAATTAAGTAATGAAAGAACAGAATTTAATGAATGCTTGGCTATGAAGAATGAAGAAGAGGAAAAAAACCAAAGGTGATCTCAAAATGTCCAGAGTTCTAGAATAAGAAAATAGTTGCACTGTGTTTGATGGGAATGGGGAAAGGGAATCCACGGGGGAATGAGACGGGAGGGGGGTTGGTAAATCTTATGAGAGACTTGGCCTTGATAAGGCTGAGAGTCCCAGAAGCAGGACATTTCTCTGACTCTCAAAAGCAATCTAGGATTTCTAGTAACTTCAGGTAATTTTTATCATCACAACACCAACCATCGTCATTTGGTGCCCAGCTGGTTGGCCTTGGACTAGGTTTTGCTAAGCGTTTGTCACCTCACCTATAAAATAGACATACAGATAATACCTGCCTCAAAGGAATGCTGTGATGACTACGACTTATAATACTTATAAAGCTCTTCAGCCAGCACGCGGCACATTCTGGGTTCTTCATAACACCTCCCCCACCCCACCCTGTTGTTACTGTCATCATTGTTATTATTAGGGTCATGTGTGGAACCCAGAGTGGGGCTTGAACTCACAACCCTGAGATCAAGATCTGAACTGAGATCAAGAATCAGACCCTTAACCCACTGGGCCACCCAGGAGCCCCAGTTATAGTGATGTTTAAAACAGAAAACAGAGAGACACAGAAACAGCATGGGTCCAGATCAAAACACAAAGAGTGTTGAAGCTATAGAGACCCCAAAGATCATGGGTCCAGGTCTTCCCTGTCCACGTTTCTATCATTTACAAATGAGGAAACTGAGGCCCACAGACGAGGCTAATGATGAATATTATTTCTTTGGGAGAGTTCCCATTGATACCAGGGTGCAAAAAATCTCCAGGCAACTAAGAGAGAAAAAAGTATCTACTGAAAGCACTGATTTGTGAGCTTGCTCCATGGTTAAGGCCATTCTTTTCATCTACGGAGAAGTATATTCCTTCCATGCTGGACTATTAATTAAAATTCAGCGATGCTAATTTTACTGCCAACTTAGGAGATTCTTATTACATTTATTTGCCAGGTAATTGCTGCTTGTACAGGAGTTCAAATAGATGTCTTTTTTAGATGGTGCAATAGATCAGAATTATAATAGTTAAATTCCTCACCCTTCATTTTGCTCCCTCCGATTCTGAAGCCCGCTTACTCAAATACCAAGAGCGCCCTCCCTCCTTCTCTCTCTCCTTCCCTCTCTCCTGTGTGCTCGGTGCCGTAGTCTATCCTGTGTTCTCTCTCTCTCTCTCAATGATAAGATCTACAGAGGCATGGATCAGCAAAATAGAGTTTCTGTTTTCTTTTTCGCCATTTTATCCAACCATTTCCCCTCCGAGGAAGAACCAAAAGTAATCTTTTACATAGCTGTGGAAAGAGATACCAAGCACTTCTTCTTCCACCACCATTTTTATGCTGATTTCTATCCCCACTTTCCAGATGAATAAATTGATACTCAGAGGAATAATCTCCCCGATGTTACACAGCTAATACAAAAAGACAGATTCCAGTTCCACCTCCTTTTTTTTTTTTTTAAGCTTGGCTAGGAAAAAAATCCAGGAAAAATCCAGGAAAAAAAATCCAGGAAAAAAATTGCTGTGTACGCCAAAACAGAAAGAAAGAGATGGTGGTAGGGAGCCACTTCCCTCTTCAGGAAGAAGGGAAAGGCATCTGGGTGGGAGCCGTGGAGGCAGGTGGCACTCCTCAAGTCCTGTCCCAAAGCAAGGCCCTCTTTCTCCCTCTGTGTGTCCCTGGGCCTCTTACGGTGGGAAGATTTCCTTCTCCCTTCTCCATGACATTGTGTTCTGTGAAGATGCCCCAGAAGGATGAGGCCACACTGGAAGGCACTTTTCAGGAGGAAGCAGCAGGTGCCTGAGTCCAGGCACAAACCAGCTTCATAGCTGTGAGCTTTAGTGCTCTTGAGACGCTTGGATCTTCCAGCCCAAGTACCAATTAACTGTATGCTGGGGAAGGAGGTGGTTGACAGGAAGAAGCATATATTAATTTTAAAATCTCAATTCCAGTTGCCTTTAACTGTATCCTTATTATGCGCCAAGCATGATACTAAGAGCTTCCCATGCTTCATCTCCATTTGCCCCAATAACCTTGTAAATTGGGGACCATTATTATAATTGGATCTATTTTATGAGTGAAAAATGTGAGTCTCAATAAGTGAAGTGTAACCAGTGTGAGGTCATGTCCCTAAAAATCGCTAGGGCCACCTGGGTGTCTCTGACTCCAGAGCCCCTCACTCTGAGTGGCTCCGCAGACTGCCCGCCTGGATGTCATGGGTTGTCTAAATCTTCCGTCCCACAGAGTAGTATTAAGGGAGCAGGAAAGGGAAGTATTGTGACTATTGCAGTGGTACCCACACGACAAAGTTTACGCCTCGAGGGAGGTGTGTATACTTACCCGACAAGGACCAGAAGGAAACATTAGCTTGTCTAATTTATATTTTGATGCCACCCTTTGAAAGTACGTACATACGAGTTTTATAATACAAATAACACATTAGTACAATAGTACATACATAATTCATAAAGAAATAAATATAGGACCTTTCGCAAATTTATTTTACAGATTGGGATCAAACATATTCTTTTTCTTGAGATCTAGTATTGTAGACCGCTAGAGTTGGGAAGGAAGTTTAGAGGACCTCTATTCTGTCTGCTTCCACGCGCCCTGGCTGAGCTTTCCAGGATTTACCTCCAACTTTCGGCTGAGAGCTCTGGGTTTGCAGCTTTTTGGGTGGTTTTTTTGTTTTGTTTTGCTTTTGTTTCTTGCCACTATTTCATAGATATCGTCACTTTAAGCTCTTCTTTTCTATGTATCCCAACTCGAGGCTGTGCAATCTGCTGACTCGGCGAACACAGACCGGGACCCAGGTACGGGACATTGACTTTCAGGTGAAGGGGGCCCCAGGATTGGCCAACGTGGTGGTGAGCAGACGTATGTGGGAAACCAGCCAGAAGTCATCAGGAGACAGCAGAGACCCATCCCACACCCCAACACACGAGTCCCTGTGGTGGTGAGAGCGCGTCCATCCCGAGGCTGCTAGACGGCGGACTTAGCTTGGAGAGCTGCTCTTCTCTTCTGACCTCAGCCCCTCCCCATTAGTTTTCCTTCCTGTGGTTCTGAATAGCAGAAGTCTTCCATCAGCACCACTGAGAGGGCTCTTCTGGAAGAAAACTGTCTTGCACCTGGCTTCTAGGAAGCCTGACCTAAAACACTACACATCAGAATTATCTGAGGAAGTTTATAAAAATATCTCTACCTAGACCTAAACGCCTTGACCTGCTGAGTCAGGATCAACAGATCTTCATGCGAGAGGGACAGGCAGCTATATGTCTTAGACCCTAGTAGGTATATCTCAGGCATCACTTCTCTCTCAATTTTATTTTGAAAATTTCAAACGTATAGAAATAATGAAAGAATAATATAATAATAAACACCTACATACTCCCCATCTAGATGCACCCATTATTAACATTTTCCTTCCATTCTCTCTCTCTTCCTCTCTCCTGCCATATCAAAAATCATTTGCAAGGAAATTATAAACGTTATGACACTCCATTCTTAAATACTTCAAACATGCGTCTTCCAAAAATAAAGACATTCTATATAACCCCTAAAAAGTTAGTATTATTGGCTAATATCACCAAAGTATACTATCCATATTTAACATGCACACTCTTTTTTAGGTCAAGTGTTGAGATATTCTCAACTATGGATACCATAGAAGTTCAGAAAAGGGAAATAGCCCTATGGGTTGAAGAACAAGGAGAAGTCTTCAAGCAGGAAGTAAGATGTGTTTGTTTTTTAAAGATTTTGTTTATTTATTCATGAGAGACACAGAGAGAGGGACCCAGAGACACAGGCCAAGGGAGAAGCAGGCTCCCTGTGGGGAGACTGATGTGGGACTCGATCCCAGGACCCCGGGATCACGCCCTGAGCGGAAGGCAGACGCTCAACCACTGAGCCATCCAGGTGTCCCTGAAGTAGGATTTGAATTGGACTTTGGAGAACTGATATTAGTAAAGAGGAGAATGAAGAAACACTAAAAAAATGTAAATAAATATATGCAGAGGTACAGAAATGAAAACCAATATGGCTTTTGGTGGGGGGAAGTAACTGACAGTTACAGCAGACCCACAGTCCATAGAGTGTAGTAGAGAGAAGCTGTGTAGGCCACATGGAATCAGAGCACAGAGAGATTTGCAATTTAAGCAATCAAAGAAACAGTTGCCACATACCAAGAAATTTTAAATGTGTCTGGCCTTTAAGAGTCATGCCCGGTTTTTAGAATGTATTCAGATGTAAAAGAGGAAGAACAATGTTTAAAGATTTAGAGTCAAAATTTCTTTTTTTTTCTTTTAAGATTTAATTTATTTATTCATGAGGGACACAGAGAGGCAGAGACACAGCAGAGGTAGAAGCAGGCTGATGTGGCTGATGTGGCTCCAGGATCATGACCTGAGCCAAAGGCAGATGCTCAACCCCAGAGCCACCCAGGTGCCCTAGAGTCAAAATTTCACTGGGAAATTAATTGGTGATTAAAATCCATTCAACTCACATATTCATTCTACAAACATTTTCTGAGTTCCTATTATTTTCCAGATACCAATCTAAGCAAAGCGAAGTCTTAAAAAGGACAGACAAGGTCCCTGCTTTCCTAAACCTCAGGAATGTGTGTGTGTGTGTGTGTGTTTGTGTGTGTGTGTTACATGTCGGGTGGGAGAAGGGCCAGGAATCATTCGATAGTTAAATAAGTAAATGAACAACAAAAGATTCGGTTGACAGTGATACGGTTAAAATAAAAAAAAATGAAAGAAACCAATTAATAGTGATTGGGGCCTGGTTCAAATTAGGTATTCAGGAAAAGCAGTATTTAAAGCACTGTTTGCTGGAGCCGGCCACCATTCAAAAGAACAGATTGCTAAGATTTCCGCTATTTGGGGAGCTGTTTGACATTACATTGGTAGCTTTAAGTAGGCCATGGCAAAATATCTACACAAATTGGCAAATGCTACAAATCATGGCTTCTTTCTTCCAGAGAGTGAGCGGGCTGTCAAACATTTGCCAGGGTACCACTGCATCTAAGCTACAGCCTAAATGGCAGAGAAACAGCAGTGTGGAGATCCAGAAGAGGATATGCTAGGGTATCAGAGCAAAGGCTCTACAACATAGAATAAGCTTGGCATATTTGAGGAACACAAAGAAGGCTAAAGTTTGGTGACACTGGAGAGAGAGAGGAGCACAGGAGAGGGATGGAGATTGGCTGAAACTGAATCACATGGGACCATGTAGGCCTGTCACGACATTGGAGCTTTTATTCTGAATGTGACGGGGAGTCATGGGTAGATCTTAAGCATTAGGCTAGCATAATTTGAATTATGTTTTTAAAAGATCACCTTGGTTGTGAGAGAATGGTTGGGAGGAAGGGAAGAGTGACAGCAAAGAGCTCAGCTAGGAGTTTAGTGCTTACAAAGCAATGCGTGTGCAAGGTTATTCACTGAAGGCAGCGTGGTGTCACAGCAAAATACTGGAACCAGCCGAACTGTCCATTAATAGCAGAGGAAGTGGAGTGATAATGGTCTTTGCATATAATGCGACTGCTCAACTGTTGTTGTTTTTTTTTTTAAGATTTTTTTAGAATTTAAGATTAACAAAATATCTCTAAGATATATTATTAAATGAAAAAGAAGCTGATGCAAACCAGATTGTAAAGGATGCTGCGTTTTTATGTGAAATGGGGGGCAGGGTACAAACGAGACTTTGTTGGGATTTGTATGTAAATACGTTGCAAATTACCTAAAAGTGGTTATAAGAAACTGCCAATAGGTCAAAGCATATGCAATTATCATTTTGGAGGTCAAAATAATTTTTAAAAATCAGCAATTGCATATGATTTGGCCCAAAAGTTGTTATTTGTGTTGCTGTTTTATTTGATGCTGCTTATAGGCGAGTGAATAGATGCGGTACAGTCTTATGAGGAGCACTTCTTCCTTATGCCCTTTTACGATTTATTAAACTGTGAAAAACTGATCTCTTGTTCCCTATTTTAAAATTAGGTAAATGATTGATAGGTAGATGACAGAGCGAGGGAGAGATGAGAGGCTCATGCAAAAGTCCAATAAAAGTTTATGGGACCCGAGACTAGAGTGTGAGAAAAGACAGATTTGGGATGTCATTTCGAGGTAGAGTTGATAGGACTCACTGTTAGATTTGTGTTTGGGGTGATGCAATTAAGAAAAAAGAGGAAGCAAGGAGACGTCCTCACTTAAGCAATTAAATAGAGTTGCTCCAGTAACTAAATCAGTGGTGCAATCATCTACAAAGACAGGAAAGATGGGGGCATCGAGACGCTGAGAAATGTTCCACGGAGAGAGCTGTAGGCACCCAAGTGGGTGCGCCAATTAGGAAGTGAGACAGCCAAATCTGGGGTCGGGGAGGAGGCTCAGGGCTTTGAGCTCTAAAGTCAAGAGTTATCTCAACTGTCAGAAAGGAGAGGAGGGTATGTTCAAAGGGGACTCTGCCAACTTCAAGGCTCTTCCTTTTCCCTTTGTCCGGGAACATCACAGAGGTTTGCCCGATAGGTAAACCAAACCGAATGTCAGGGAGAAATGAGTAAACTGAGAAAATCGGAACATGCTTCCTCACATTGAAATGCCCTTGCGCCTACATATCATGTGTCATTCACTCCGTGCGCACTTGCACACATCATCGAGGCAGTCGGGAGGAGAGGTTTTCGAGGGTGGCACCATCGCTCGGGGACCAATCTCGGCTCCCCAGCGACTGGAGGACTGAGTTTCCTGAGTGTCAGATCCTGCACGTCTTCCCACCCGTTCAGTGGGAGGCGCGGAGGCACAAAGTAAGTTCAAACAGGGGCAAACCCGAAATGATTCTACTCCCCCCCCCCAAAACTACCTAATCCAACTGTAAAAAATAACTCAAAGAGAAATGGAACTCGGTGATGGGAGAAGGCAATAAACCGACCTGGGCATATGTGGGACTGAGGATAAAAGAGTAAGTGACAAAAACAAGATAAATGGAAACATGATCAAAATAAAAACTTTTGAGAGATCTAATGTTTGGGATTCTCTGCCTAGGATTCGGGCTCAGTACCCAGCAGGGTTTGAAGTGAGCTTGGCAGTGGGGAA